>NC_138952.1:28078478-28762645 GCF_965226115.1 Aulonocara stuartgranti
CAAAAAGTGAATGTCCACAATTTAGGCTTGAATTGCAGGAAATTTTATTAATGGAATTCAGCAACACAATAGCATAATAAAATAATGAAAATCACAAAAAATATTGAAATCAATTATACTTTACTAATCTAACTAAGAATCTGTAAGTTTATTTTTATTTTTGGGGAGGAGAGGTTGAAGGAGGGATGAGCACAGCCAGGCCTAGAGAGACACTCAGCTGGGCATTCAAGTTGTTGACAGTAGGAGCGATATTAGGCCCCTTATGTCAAACAGAGTGATTTGTGGCCCCAATAAAATAATTTGTGACCCTAGGAAGTAATAAAGGAAGTAACAAAAATATGATATTCATAAAAAATATGATATCAGTAAAATTATGATAGTCATCAAAAAATATGATATTCATCCAAAATATGCTAGTTCATAGCTCATTGCTTCCCCCTCCCCCCCACCCCCCAAAAAAGAACTAATTGATTATTTTTAAAAAGTTTCTATATCTAATAGCATTATTTTATTTTTAAGCCATTAAAAAAAGTTTTTACCTTTTATGCTTAAAAAACGCCATCTGGTGGTGGGTCAGCGCGCTCGTGCGTCTGGGACTGTGCTTGTGTCTCGGGGTCTGTGCTTGTGTCTCTGGGACTGTGTTTGTGTCTTGGGGTCTGTGCTTGTGTCTCTGGGACTGTGCTTGTGTGTGTGAAAATGTGTTCAACCAGAGTAAATGGCCTGTATTTGTATAGCGCTTTTACTAGTCCCCCCTAGGGACCCCAAAGCGCTTTACACACCCAGTCATCCACCCATTCAAACACTGGTGGAGGCAAGCTACAGTTGTAGCCACAGCTGCCCTGGGGCAGACTGACAGAAGTGAGGCTGCCATATCGCACCATCCTACCTTCTGGCCAACACCAGTAGGCGGTAGGTGAAGTGTCTTGCCCAACGACACAACAACTGAGACTGTCCGAGCCGGGCCTCGAACCGGCAACCTTCCGATTACAAGGCGAACGCCCAACTCTTGAGCCACGATCGCCCTAAAAGTAAAAGTGCTTAGTTAAACTTGTGCATTTTTAACATACAGTATGGCGAGACATGCAGGTTGCATGTCTTGGGGAAAGACTTTATTTCATTTTATTTGCATTTGTTTAATCCGAACAAGGAGATTTAGAATCAAAGTCAGAGTCTCAAAAAACTCTCGCGATCCCCCCGAGCATAAACGCACCGCGGCTCCCAACATAAAAAACTTCCTGAAAAAAACTATTTTCTCCAAAAACGCACAACAACAAAAAATCCTAGAATAATTTGATCAAACTTTCTCTGTTCCCACCCAACCCTTAGGCAAATAAGCAGGAAACCTCCTGAAAGACCCTCCGTATTTTATCCAAATACGCGCAGCAAAAAAAAACCCCTAGAATAACTTAGGGAACCCTCTATACGCAAAATCTTATATTCGTAAACAGGGGAAAACTCCTGAAAAAACCCTTAGTCTTTTTTCTTCAAACCAGCCCTCTACTAGCTCCGTCTCAAATTCAGCAAAGTCTAATTTCTCCTTTCGCTCTCACTCGAACCGGACCGCAGCCAGCGCATAATTTTTCCTTCTTGCTTGCTCCCCGGCTCAGCTCCCAAATGCTGCTTACCTAGTTTGAAAATTTGAGCTGGAGACCAACTCCGCCTAACTTCGCCCCGCAGCCAAACACATAACAAGTGGGCGGCTCCCCTCGCACCCCGGTTAGCCAATCGGATACAGGTCCGATTTACCTTCACCGGGATAGGTTTATTCTCTCGCTGGCATTCAGGATAAATAATCTAACATTTCAGCTTAAATTTAATTGGTTTTTTTTCTCTCAGAAAAAACAAACAACTTTTCTCTCTTTTCAACATGGAAGCCAGACCTGCCAACCTCACTGTGGTCTCTCAGACCCCAGTAACTAGCTACAGAGCCTCAGCCACGCCAGCAGAACTCACACGAATGCATCTTTGTAGGGTTCAGCCAACATCCGCTATCCCATTGGAGGAGAGATTCCGTCTCAGCACTGGTGGGTTTTGGGGCTATGCTTTCAGCCTCCCCAAGAGCGAAATCTATTTCTACCACCTAAAAGCGGGTGAAAGTTTTGGATCGCTTTTACTTGCATCCGCCGATGGCCCTGGATACCCCACCTCAGAGCCCGCATCAGGCCTCAGTGTCTCCGGCCGCTATGCTTCCAGATACTCCGCCCCCGCCCTCATCACCTCAAGGATGGAACTCGCCAAGCCACCCTCAACTCGGTTGGCAATCACCGGACCAGACCCCCGCAAACACTTCAGTCTCCGGTGCCTCGCTTTGGGCTTTGGGCGACCCTGTATGCCGGGCCCTTTTCCGAGAGCCCAAAGACATTGATCCCCACCCCCACGAGAGCCGCAGTCAGCCTTCGGCTGTGGACAGCGATGAGGCGGCGACTCTACTCCCCACGGCTGTTATGGAACTCACAAAATTAACCGTTTAATCCTTAAGCACCGTTAAGATGTGTGTCAAGGATGTGAGGTCTCCGACCCCTTGCAGAGACGACATTCTTGTCTTTTCCCGCTGGAAAAATAGTACTTTTTCAGATACTATGATGAACTCTGCAAAAGACTATGGAATGGACATTTCACCAACACATTATTACCATTTTTACGGTTAGAGGGTTTTTCACCACCAGCGGCTCAAGTCAGAGGCGTTGCCCAGGCATATCTGTTTGAACTCAGAGATGTCCGCGATATAGAGGCCGCGCTGCAAGAAATTGACGCCAGCATCACGGGGGTGACCAGGACAGTGATTCATAAAGTACTAGGCGAGAATTACTCACTCTGGCTCTCCTAGTAATCATTTTTCTTCTCTTCCCTGTTATTTTTCTCAAATGTTTTGTTTTTCTTGTTTTTTTAGCTTTGTTGTTTTTTTTCTCTTTTTGTTTTTTGGAGTTGTTTTTACCCATTTTAAATGTATTGTTTGTTTGTTTTTTCATTACAGCAAATAAAGCTTTCTTGGAAAAGCATTGCAAGAATCAAACTCATTATATTGTTTTACTAGAATCAAAGTGTAATGCTCGATCATGAAATAAAACCATAGTTAAACATAACTTCAAAGATCACACATGGCAGATGTGTGATCTTTGATGTGTGATGTGGAGGACACAGCCGTTGTGGTTTTTAGAAGGACAGGGTGAGGAGGACGCAGGGGTAAGGGGGACTGGATGAGGGGCAGGGCTATGTAGAGCGCTGCGGGTTATTTCCAACCAGGACCAACTCAATTGTGGTTTTACTTAGCTTAAAAAGCTCTAATATTCTCCCAGTCTTTTCACCCACCATCTTCACCCAGTCCTGAGTGGGAATTCGAAGCATGGTGTTGAAAACACCGGACTGGGTGTTTGAAAGGTCCAACACAAAATCATCTGTGTGAGCATCATCGGTTGTTTGACAACTAGCTCTGCAGATCCACCTGCAAAATGGCGTGCTCTTGGTCTCCCACTGGGTGTATGTGACGGTCTTTCTCACCATGTTTAAAGGCCAGTGTCAGTGGGGTTGTTGGTTGAATGGTGGAAACGCGTGGGCCTCTTTGAAAACCGGATGAGTCTGCTGGTCCCTGGTTTGTGGTTGCTGCGAGCTCGTTTCCCGCAGGCTCTTCTGGATTTCAGGGGTAGTGATGAGGGTCAAAACAGCCCAGTCAGAGCAAGTAAAAGCGATCAGCGGTGTTAGCGGGCCAAAACTTTCACCCGCTTTTAGGTGGTAGAAATAGATTTCGCTCTTGGGGAGGCTGAAAGCATAGCCCCAAAACCCACCAGTGCTGAGACGGAATCTCTCATCTAATGGGATAGTGGATGTTAGCTGAACCCTGCAAAGATGCATTCGTGTGAGTTCTGCTGGCGTGGCGGAGGCTCTGTAGCTTTTTACTGGGGTCTGAGAGACCACAGTGAGGTTGGCAGGTCTGGCTTCCATGTTGTTTGTGAAAAAGAGAGAAAAGTTGTTTGTTTTTTCTGAGAGAAAAAAAAACAATTGAATTTAAGCTGAAATGTTAGATTATTTATCCTGAATGCCAGCGAGAGAATAAACCTATCCCAGTGAAGGTAAATCGGACCTGTATCCGATTGGCTAACCAGGGTGCGAGGGGAGCCGCCCACTTGTTATGTGATTGGCAGCGGGGCGAAGTTGGGCGGAGTTGGTCTCCGGCACAAATTTTCAAACTAGGTAAGCAACATTGGGGAGCTGAGCCGGGGAGCAAACAAGAAGGAAAAATTATGCGCTGGCTGCGGTCCGGTTCGAGTGAGAGCGAAAGGAGAACTTAGACTTTGCTGAATTTGAGACGGAGCTAGTAGAGGGCTGGTTTGAAGAAAAAAGACTAAGGGTTTTTTCAGGAGTTTTCCCCTGTTTTCGAATATAAGGTTTTGGGTATTCACATCAAGCTTCATTCAGTTTGTGTAATTCTACTTGAATTAACTTTGTGTGTAGCACATTTTCACTATATATTGTTTAAACACTTTGGCACATCAAAAGTCAGTCTTGTTACATGAACTAGTAAAATATTTGTTTGTTACACCAATGTTAATCTTGTTGAATGAACAAATGTAATTTATGTCTGTAGTACTTACACCAATCATGTTTCAGTTAGTGTTTGTATTGCTTATGTAAACATTACTTTTAATTAAATTAATGAAACATACATAAATGATAACTTGCAAAACCATCTTTTATTTTGCTTGAACATTCTTAAAACAGTTGGCAGGATCCCAGTTCAGCCTAGCTTTCTCCCCTTTAACGATCTCATACCAAGACCACAGAACTTCCAGATCAAGACATGCTGACTGAAAGAAAAAATACAATAAAATAACCCTAACCCTAATAATAAAAATGAAATAAGTCTGTTGAATAGTTTGCAGACAAAAAATATTATCCCCAAAGCAACTTTCGTAAAATGTAGTAAAATATGCATTGCAAACAACAATATGAATTTTAACACAATTTAAAGCTCAGACATAACATTCAACATTACTATAATATTACAACATTACTATGTTGCTTGCATACATTAGTCCTCCATTTAATCAGGCTGTATCCATTAATAGTGACTTTATGCTATTTAACGTGTGGAGAAAACATTCAATTTTGAGCATAACTGCTCCACTCAAACAATTTGTGAAAACCAGTGTGCATTTGCCTTTGTAACAATTGCCATCTGGCAAAAATCAGTGTTACACTTCAAGTGTATAAGACTTTAAGTTATGGACGAACAATCTTTGTGTAATAGCCACAGAGCAAACCACATAGTTTATATGAACATTTTATAACTTACAATTTTAAACTTTAAAACAGTAAACACATATTTGCATTGCAGAAACCTTGAAAAAAAAAAATATCTGGCTTGCATGAGTCCGTTTCAAGCTCATTCACCCCATTAGCTTGTTTTTTAGGAACTGTGCCTTGGATGACAACCTCTGTCCATCCAGCTTCATGATAATCTTTTGCAAGACTTCAAAAGTGCATTTGAGCTCCGGTGGGTAGCTTAGGTTCAGACAGTATATCAGTCCAAATAACAGAGCACAAGCAATTGCAATGCTCCTCAAACCAGTGAGAACCTCCACGCCTTCAATCAGGACACCGATGTTCTCTGGGTCATCTCCAGGCTCCGCACCCTCCTGATGTATGACATACACTCCCATCACAGTTTGTTCCATGGCCTCAGTGTTCTGTGACGTAAAATATAATAATACATTTGTTTGAGTCTACATATGAAAAAAAAAAAGGAATTCAGCAATCAGCGTGAATATGCTGATATATTTACTAAATTCTATGTCTCTGGTTTCACACCTCAGAAATTTGACATGAAACAAAACAAGGACCAATTGCAATATCTTTTATTCACACGTGGTGTCACATTTTACCATTTCATATATCGAAATTACCCATAACTCCTGGAGCAAATTACATAACACAGAACAACTTGTGAATATAACTGACCGTATATTCCTTCCTTCTCATGGTCTTCATTCAGGTAGACACACAAGGACTTCAGGATGCATGCTCGTCTTGTATGTATTGTGTCATCCTAAGAAAAAAGGGAATCCATAATGACAATATTTAACTTTTAGGCAGCAGTTTGAAAAAGGAATACTTAGTTTGGAAGAGTCCAAAAGGCCACATGGTAAATAGACTGGTTCTTATATAGCGTTTTTCTACTCAGAGCACTCAAAGCTGCCTTTATACAACAATTCATTCACCCAATCACTTTTTCTAAACTGTTTAAATGGCCTGTATTTATATAGCACTTTACTAGTCCCTAAGGACCCCAAAGCGCTTTACATATCCAGTCATCCACCCATTCACACACACATTCACACACTGGTGATGGTAAGCTACATTGTAGCCACAGCCACCCTGGGGCGCACTGACAGAGGTCGAGGCTGTCGAACACTGGCGCCACCGGGTTTAGTGCTTACTGTCTAACATTCATACACATTCACACTCCGATGAATGCATCGGTGAGCAACTTGGGGTTAGTATCTTACCCAAGGATATTTGGCATGCACACTGGAGGAGCTTGGGACCAACCCGCCAAGCTTCTGATTAGTAGCTGACCTGCTCTACCACCTGAGCTACAGCCACCTCAAAACATCTGTCTAAACCAAATCAGACACAAAATGAGGCAACACTAATGTTTTTTGGGGGGGGGGGTTTCCCCATTTTGATCAAAATTAACCATACGATTTTATCAATTACTTATTAATATAAGACTGATGCTTATATAATTTGTATAAAATATGAAAACCTCTTAGGACTTTTGCCCACCATATGTATAGATATCTTTGCTCATAAAATTGCCAGATTATGGGCATAAAAAGTTCTTAAGCACAGATCTAACCCACCTTGGAGATGGCCACCATGATGTGTCTCATTTTTCTGCCAGCCACCCCACCTTTGCCTCGAAAGAGCTCCATCATGCGTGGAGTGTACAAGTCTAGCTCATAAAAGAATCTAGATAGCAGCGGTACTGTCGATATGCGCAGGAATTCCTTGTCAATCTGAAAAACA
Source organism: Aulonocara stuartgranti (assembly GCF_965226115.1). NCBI lineage: Eukaryota > Metazoa > Chordata > Actinopteri > Cichliformes > Cichlidae > Aulonocara > Aulonocara stuartgranti. The sequence continues at coordinate 28,085,505 of NC_138952.1, forward strand.
TGAACAATGCACTTATAATATGCACCAGAGGAAGGACATACCAGGAATTATTAGCTGTTTTATCACTATGTTATGTCAATATTAGTGAAGCAAGAAATAACTGGTCAACCATAAACACACTCTAAAAGTTAGACATATAGGACATGCACCTCTTTCTCGGTGAACAGAGCTGGCCATCTGCTTTTAAAATCTGCAATAAAGGGCTGTCCTTGAATAACTTCTTGCCTTCTGTACGAAAAAGTCTTCTGCATTTTCATTGTCACTATATTGTCATCGTTTCTCTTCTGAACCTCTGAAAGCAGTGCAATTCTCTCTTTTTCCAGGCTGTCAGTGGTTTCTCCTTTTGGATACTGCGGACAGTAATTGACTTCTGCTCTTCTAGGCTTTTTCACATTCAATGCTGCCTTACTTTTGTCTTGGGCCTTGTTCTTTAGTGAATTTACCAACACCTCAGCACAGCCCAGGCCTCTTAGTTTGGTCCGGACATTGGCCATTTTATACTTGAGGCTAATTTTCCAACCATAACAGCCATTAAAGGATCCCTGCTCCCTCAGACAAGGATGCTGTTTGACAAGGGCTTCTGCAACTTCATTCAGGTCATTGTCAGTTGGATAGACTTTAAATTTTATTATTTCTTCAGCCAGCCTTTCTAAAAGGTGGGATTTCAGTTTTGGTGAGGGGGTCAAATGAGTTCCACCAGCAATGAACTCAGCATTGGCCTTTTCAAGTTGCAGTTCAGCCTCATAGCTGAAATGAGGGACTGTGAAGACACTTGGCCACACTGACAGTCTTGTAGACGGTGATGAACCTGACGATGAAACGGGCCTTGTATTGTCTGTGTCTGAAGAGCTTGAAAAGGAATGTGTTGGACTTCGCACTGGTTGACATGTCACTCCATCTTCTGTAAAACTTTGCAACTGCACACTATCCAAGTATACAACCTTTAAAGTTGCTTTATCATTAATTTCAGAGATCGCAGTCAGATTTACAAAATCATTTCCGAAATCAGGATCTTGATATTGAAGACGAAAATCCTGTTGCACTCCAAAATTTGTCTTTATTTCCTGACACAATTCCTCAATGGAGTCTGATATCCCAGCTGGTAAAATTAGTTTCCTGGCATCATCTTCTCCGAGAATGATCCTCAGTCTTATGGGCTGGGGCATCATGCTGACCTGGACAAATATCAAATATTTAAAAAATAAATAAAGATGTACTCATTGACTATTGTGCGAGTGTGTGTAACAAATTCTAATGTCAACGATAATTTGATGATGTCACCTTGGCCTCGAGGAATTTTTTTACTGGAGAAGTGAATAGTGCATTTTCCAGATTTGTCTTGCATTCTTCTAATTAATGACAATTCTTGCATAAGATGCTTAAAAGAAATCTACTCTCAATAAATTAAGTAGCAATTGGTCTGCAAAGTATGATGTATTATTTACTGTGCCAGGTGATATAGGGGGAAAATACTTAAAAACATCACTCCTGTTTACCCTGCAAGTTAGTGTGTCTCTTCAGAGTAACCAGACGCAGGCCTCCCACTGAATAGGCAGCTAACGGGTAGTCATCGAGTAGTTCCCCATGCTCAATCAGAGACACCTCTCTCGCATGTGACATGTCAAGCTCAAAAGCTCTGAAGTGCTCTCGATACCAAGCAGAGAACTTTTTTACAAAAAAGTATATTCTGCCATGCAAAATAAAAATCTGCAGAATTTCTGCAAACTCTGGCAAACCAAATATTTGCCCATGAACAACTATCATTCCTGTGCTGTAGTTCATGCCATTGTATGACACGCTTTTTGTAATATGGACATCAGTTTCATCTGGTAATCTTTGCTTTATAGCTACTGCGATATCACTTTTCAGAACATCAATTGGTACTGATGAGCCAACATTTACCATTAAAGGTGTCTTATGGTCAGAAGAGTGCAAGTCAGAGGCAATCACGAGCTGATGTTTTTTGGCAAGTGTAACAGGTATGTTCTTAAAACAGTTTGTATGGCGAGCAATTTGTTTAAAAAAAACTATGTTTCGCCTCAAATCTCATTGTCCATTTGTGGACAAGAGGCCCAAAATGCCGAATCAGAGCAGGGTAGTGCTCCAAATAATGATGTTTAGGGAGAAGACTGTTGTTTGGAAAAAGTTCTTGGTATCTCTGGCGATGTTCACTGATTTTACACTCAAGGTAGGAAATCGACTCATCAGACTGGACAGGGGCTACAACAAGCTCCACAATGTCCTTCAGATCCAAAACAATATGCCATGCAGGTTCATCCTCTGGAACAAGTGGACCAATAATTAGAGGCAACAAACGAAGCAGAGACCAATTTTCATGTGCATTTCCACCAATATTTTTTTTTAATGAGAAAGTCTGGGGAATTGCATGAGGCCGGTTGGTTTTATCTGCCCATTTATACTCAAAATTTTGGATCAAGTTAAGTTTTTCTAAGGTGAAATACTTTTTAGAGATTAAAAAAGAAAAACAATGCGCAAGCTCCACTGGTATTATGCCCTCTAGCAGATCATGTGCTACATCTGGAGGGTAGCCTGCAGTGACATGAAAATGGCTCAGATTCTTACTCAAAATACAATCTCGCTTAACTCCACAACAAGCATTTGCTGTTTCTTGTGCACGCTTCAAATGGAATTCATGAAGTTCCGGTGTTCTATGCTCAAAATCACCAGCAGTCACAGACTTTATTTCAGATTTTTTAGCTGTACAGAATCTGCATATGTATTCAGCAGAAAAACTTTCCACAAAACCTGCCAGCCCATGGGCTCCTAGGTTGTCAGCTATGACGCAGCTCACAGTTCCTTTAATACACTCGTTCAACTGACTGATGAACACACCATGTTGCTCCAAAGTTACCAGATCTCTCAAAAGTGGATCAAAGACTTTTTCAAACCCAAATGTCCTCAAATCTTCACTCTTGCAAAGGATTGCCAAATAAATGGATGAAAGGGCTGAATGAGAACCAGGTGGTAAATTGCCCAAGACCCAATATACACCACAAAGCTTGTGCTTTTTCCGTGAGGTCCCAAGAGGATTACAAACCTCAAAATCATCAATATAAAGGTTAATAGAAATTCTCAACTTCTCACCATCTAGAAAGCTATTTCTTTTATAATGCTCCCCATCTCGAAAAGATCTGTAAACCCTCTGATCACCATTCAGGTTCTCTCTATTTTCTTGAGCTATTTGTTCTTCAATCACTCTATCCAGCAATTTATTGTGACTCAATATTTCCTGCAATAACTGTAATAAAGGGATGTACTGAAATGACTTCCTTTGGTCTATCGATAAAAAATACTCAACAGGCTCTACAACCCTAAAATTTTGTATGTAGTATAGTTTTCTTTTATAAGGAGTGGCAAGAGGGCCACACTTTCCCAATATTTTAGCCACAGGGTTAGAAACACATACAGAATTTGCAAGCTCTTCAATAACAGCCTGACTAATATGGAGGTTATGGCTCTTAAAAATTTCTGTAATTGTACGTTTTGTCAGAGGTACACTAGCTGAACTCAACAGAAAAACTAACTCCTCTAAGAACTCATCTAATCCTTTTGCTGGAACATGAAATATGTGTTCCAATTTCAACAATATTACTGCTAATTTCCGTTCAATTAGTTCGGGCTGATTTTCAACAGCACTATTATCACATTCTGTCACTGACTCACTTTCAAATTCACCATAGGATACATCTTCAGAACAGCTAGCCCTTACATTATCAGAGGACTCTATCACTTGAACTGGGTCCACACGTGTAACTACACTGGCTTTAAAATCTTTAAGTGTGTGTGGATGATGCTTCCTCTTTTTGTGTGTATAAAATGTATTGTAAATATTTGTCTTGAAAGGGCAACCAAGAAACACACAACTAACTGTCTCGTTACTTCGCAGATGTGTTCCAATATGGACAAAAAAATCTCTCTCAGAGAAGACGTCACTGCAGTCACATAACTCACATTTAAAAGTTACTGAACTTGAAGCTGTCTGTGTAAACTGAGATGAATGAGCTTTATAGACATGAGTGTTCAGTCCACTCCAAGTCTTAAATGTGCACGGACAATTAACATATATGCACAGATAATGTTGACCTATTCCGTAATGATGATGTAGTTTATAATGTTGAAGTAATTTGTACCTGCTGCTCTCTCTGGTAACACAATGCTTGCACTGCCACATACACGTCACTGATAAAAAATGAAATATGCATTAGAAAATGTCAAGGAGATTAAACTTCTGCATCATCCAAAAAAAAAAAAAAATAACATAATAATAATAAGGCAAACATGAACTTACCATGTATTGTTGAGGAGGTGCATAAGAATCTCAGAGCATGGGAATGTGGCTTTATTTTGTGATGTATTTCTGGGGAGAGAAATTAATTAAAACAAAGTTATTACTCTGACAAATTTGTGTTAATATCTACATACTGTGAAATGTGAAGACTGTTACGGTGCGTACACACCGAACGCGATAGACGCGACCAGAGCTTCAGGTTTACATGTAAAGTCAATGGAGGAGCACGATGAAGCGCGACTGGGGGTCCAGCTAAACTTCGGAAGCAGATTTGCATTGAGAAAACGCTTTTCTGCCTACTTCACACGACTGACGCCTTTGAAGCGCGAAGTAAAATACGCACTGCAGTTTGTGTGTGTGCATTCGCGCTTATCACGTCTACCGCTCGAGTTGGTAAAATCTGCGGGACAGCAGCTTCTCAAACTCGGCAAGGGACAGAAGGTGGTACAGCTGAAAGCGGCCGTCATCCAGACGGAGCTTCTGGAGCAAGTGGTGAAACTCACCAAACTGCTCACGCTTGTGGAAGACCTGATGGACCCAGGTACAGTGAGGACGTCCTTTAGGCACTGCTCTGCTCTCCACAGCAAATAGAGAAGGGAGACTCTTTCTTCAAACGCTAGATTGACAGCTGCCATTTTAATAACATACCGTCTGGCACTACTTCCTCCCAGATCTCTTCTTCATACGAGTGAAAATTGCATATAAACCTCGACCAGTTCATGCTGGACGCACTTCGAGGTGCAAATGTGCACGAGATCAGCTAGGGGCATCTATCGCGTTCGGTGTGAACGCACCGTTAGTCAGCCTTAATGCAGAGCACCAGAGAAACTATAACCCGAACAATTATCCACCTAAATCATTCTGAATTCAAAAATTAAGTGAATATATTACAAAAAAAGAAAATGCACATGCAATTATTGTGACAGATTTTATCTTACTCCTTGTTATTAACTCCCCTAAACGCTGGTTTAGTTGAATTAAACCTTTCATCAATCCAGTTAATGCGGTTGCCCGCGACTAAACTCCACTGACAAAAACAGGAATTTTAGATAGAGCATCATAAAACACTCATAAAATCACCAAAACCATGTCGGTCAGTCTTACCACTACTACCAACAATCACCAACTCCGGTTAAGCAGAAAGTAACCCTTCATTCATGGAGCTATATGCGAAGACGTTACGGCTCTACGCGGCTTTCCCGCTCTTCAAAGTTAGCTAACTCCAGAGAAGAAAAACAGTCCTACCAACGCAGATAACCATGAAACACACCTCATTCAAAGTCGACAGAAACAAAAACAAAAAAACGAACTTACCAAAATAACCTCATCAGTTTTTGCTCTGTTGCAACAATTAGCGACTCCGGTTAAGTTTTTTAAAAAAACATTAAATTCACCGACTTACATTTGAAAAATGTTTGGGTCTACAACCTCCCTGCTATATATAAATCTCCACACTACACAGGTAAAAAATTTTAACTAATAGTATTTATCTCTCACTCCACTAACCTAAATAAATATATCAAGAAATATTACTTACCTCACTATCAGGTATGCCAAAGAAGTAACTCCACGTGCGCTCGTTAACTTCTCAACGGACCTTTCCGCATCCGGTGGGCGTGGAGCATGCGCAATACATGACGCTATCAGAGCCTTTGGTTTGATGGACCTCATTCTCATTGGATTGCCATGAACGAATTTAACTCATCAAAGTTTTCTTTGATTTATATTCAACAAAAAAGAATGAATCATTTAATGAGCATAAAAATGATTTCTTCATGTGATGTAAACATATTACTACTTTGTTAATCAAACACATGCCCTAGTTGATTTTTTTGAGTGTAGCCAGCAACCACTCGGCAAACAGTATCAGAATGCACATTTTGTTGCTAGTGACAGGAGGTTGCCAGTGGGTTGTTAACCCTTTTCTAGGCCTTTATAATTGAAACCAGCACTATTTGACAACCAGTGTTGGGGTTATTACTCAAGAAATGTAATGTATGGCATATTACTTGTTAAATGTCATAAAATTAATATAGTACATTATTGATAGAGAAAGTAATTTGGTATACCATTTGGTACATTAAGGAAAGATTTCTTTTTTCTACAGTATGCTGACCTCACAGGAGCCAGGCTGCAGTATCTGTAGAGTCACAATTAGTTTCACTGCTTTTCTAAACCAGGGGTAGAACATAGCATAAATCAAAGGGTTTAGACAGGAGTTAAAATAGTACAGATAGATCACAATCGATGCAGATGAGCTATTGAGCAACTCGTTTCCAAAAAGTGAAATAAAGTAATATGAACAGAAACATAATAGAAACACAAGAACAAGAACACCCAGAGTCCTGGCTGCTTTTAACTCTGATTTCTTTGCTGTTAGAGTCACTGAGAGCTGCAGTGTGACAGCTGTAACCTGAGAGCGCATGGCACGGGCCTGAGACACAGCCACCACAAACACTCTCATGTACAGAACAATGATGACAGTAAGTGGAATAATAAAGGATAAAACAAGGTCAACAAATCCTGCAATAAATTCAATGATAATTATACATCTTCCATAGCAAGATTTATGCTTGCCTGGTTGACTTAGATCATCTATTAAAATCACATAACAGTAGAAAACAGAGCAGAGCCAACACAGACAAACACAAAGTTTCACTCTTCTCTCTGTGATTCTGGTGGGGTAATGCAGAGGGTCACAAATAGCCACATAGCGGTCGACTGATATCAGCACCATGTTGCCCACTGAGACAGAGGTAATGATGTAGGATACATAATTATACAGAGAACATGTGAGCTGACCAAGAAACCAACACGCTGTATTTCGCAGGATTTCTCCAGGCATAAACAGAAGACCAACGAGAAAGTCAGTGACAGCCAGAGAAAGGAGCAGGATGTTAGTGGGTGTGTGGAGCTGCCTAGAAAGATAGGAAAATATAATTTTTAAAAAAAAGTCAACAGAAAGAAAGTATTCAAACAGATATAACAAATCAGGTATACACTTGTAAAGCCACAGCAGCAGGTAAAAAATATGAAACTCTGCCTGAAGTGGGAGACTGCAATGATGACGAGCAGGTTGAGAGTCACAGTCAGCAGAGACATTGAGGACACAACAATATAAAGGAGCAAAACTTGAGACAGAGGAGTTGTAGGTTTCTTGCAGGAGATGTTGAAGAGTTGTGGAAAGCAGAGCTCTGCTCCATCCTGAGTATCCATCTCCACAGACCTGCAGAGAGCTCCAGCTCTGGCTGAGTTATGACTACAATTAGTAATATAACTGATCCCAACACCACGTTCTCTAAACTCCTCCCCTCCTCTTTCTTTCAGTTTTTATTGGACATTGATTTCCCCCTTCCCTTTGTCTTGGCCAAAAGCTTCACTATTTTCTTCCTGTAGGCCTGCCTCTCTCTCTTTTCTAAATTCCTTTTGGATATGTTGTACTTGTGTTTTGTTTTGTTTTTTTGTTGTGTCCTAATCTCTCTCTCTCTGTTCATTCTAGGTCAGAAATGGAAGTCTCAGTTTTTTAATTTACTCAACTTGTCAATCGGTAGGCCCACAAAACCCCTATACAGGATGTTGATTTCAGCTCACTGATTTAAAAAAAAAAAAGGTCCTAATCCCTGATCCTATGAGTCTTGCCCAGTGGACAATGCAGGATTCTGATGCTGATGTGGGTGAGGGGACTCGCCCAGTACTGGCTACCTTAAAATCAGCCAGGTGTTTTCCATAATAACCCTGACAAGACGTAACATGAGTAGCTTATTTAACATGGCACTTGTTATTTCTGGTATTATTTTAGTAGCTTTGAAGGAAGGGTAACCTGTGTGAGCTTTTTGCACTAATAAAAAATAATCCTCATTGTTACAGCAATAAAGGATGAATGTGGAAACATACTTACCACCCCAAATTATATTAATATTCAGTTCAGTCATTTTATGAAAATTTGTATACTTCTGAAGCCTGTAATGCAGCCTTAGTGGAAGATTTTTTTGTAATTTGGCTATGCACACTCTTATTTGGATAAATCCAAATTGAAGAATGACATTATGCCATCAGAAATAAATGAGTGTGGTGGCATGGTTGGCGTTGTCGTGCGAATGCACCTGCACAGCATCTGCTATCACGCCCGCCGTGTTTAAAACCAAGGGGAACCCCTGGTTTTAAAGAGAGTTGTGGTGTGACGTTATGTGCGGCTGGCAGCTTGTGAGCTGCAGTCAGAATGACTAAAGATGGCTCTGATTAACGATTTCCGGAGCTGGGTCCGTGCCCGCTGGAGGTGGGGGAGCTGCCACAGCTGGAGATGGAGGAGACACACGAGAGTCCTCTCCAGCTGGGAGCGGTGGAGGAACTGTGTGGGAAGACATAGGTCCCAGTGTCAGGGGAGCCTGCTCGACCTGGGTCCGAGGTCTAGGCACGAGCTGCTCCAGAGTGACAGATGCCGGCCCAGCCACCTGAGCGTGGGCTTACGACTATCCCTGCAGGGTCGTGCCGGCTCGCCAGGTGGCCTCCGGACCAGCATTGCCGTCACTGCTGGAGGCGTGGCCGGACTCCAGACCAGCGTCGCTGCCACCACTTGAGGCGTGGGCAGCCTACGGAAGGGACACGGCCCTGTCGCCATGTTGGAAGCTAGCTGGGGGCAGTAGGTTCGGCCAGATCGTTCCCCAGCCTCAATCGGGCGATGGGGTTGTGTGGTGACGCTCTGATCAACGATTTTTGGACCCGCCGTGTCTCATTCACCCCACAATAAGGCTATCAAGTAATTGAAATATGATATGGCCCAGTCCATATAGATTTCCCATCTAGCAAGAAACAGTTATCGGGTCTGCCGTCGTATCTTCACTGTAAACATACCACCGCAGACACAATGAAAATGCAATAGTATTCATCACGCTACTTTCAAGACGCTTCATACTTCATCACCATCATGCACTACCATTTCGTGCGAGTTCTGGTCATTTTTACCTGTGTTTGGAGACCCGGCACATGGCTCCTTTGTTTATATTAGGGATCAGCTGTTAGCACTGCGCCCTGCAGCTGCAGTTGTGCTACTGGCGGACAGACCTGACATCCCCAGTGAGGTGAGGAGGAAGAGAAGGGGGTGTCGTGCCTGGAGGGAGCGTTGTCGCATCGGAGACGTTACAGACATCTCTCCCTTTGTTGATCATGGGAAATGTGAGATCACTCCCTAATAAGATGCAAGAGCTATAACTCTCCCTCCCCCAGGAAGATCTGATCACAACATGGTGCACCTTGTTCCTGTATATGAGCCTTTAGTACGCAGGGAGCGACCAATCGCCCGCACAGTGCAGAGATGGTCGGGCGCGTAAGGGACCCGCACAGCCAGAGCCGAAGGTCACAGCATACCAGGGTCCTACCCTGGCCAAAGTTGGTATGCTGTCTGGACTGGCCTTGCACAGTGCAGAGATGGTCGGAGGAGAGCGAGGAGGCTTTTAAGGACTGTTTTGAGTCTACTGTGTGGGAGGTGCTTTGTGATAACCACGGGGAAGACATCAGCCTTGTGACCTGCCTTATGGGCTACATTAACTTCTGTGTGGATAACATCATACCCACCAGGACCATGCAGTGTTTCTCCAACAACAAACCTTGCATTACCCCAGAAATTAAAGCTGTCCTCAAGCAGAAGAGGAGGGCCTTCAAAGCTGGAGACAAGAAGGAGCTGAAAATGGTGCAGAGAGAGCTGAGAGGTCTGATCAGGAATGGGAAGGACAGCTACAGGCAGAAGATGGAAAACCAGTTTCAACAGAATAATGTTAGTGAAGTCTGGAGAGGCCTTAGAACCATCATTGGCCACACAGATCAAAACTCTCTGCCACTGGGGGATATGAGGTGGGCAAATGAACTGAATCACTTTTTTTTTAAATTTTTTTTTAATTTTTATTTTTTTAAATGACATCAGAAACAGCAGTATGCGACATTACGTGATGGCAGAGCTTCAGTTCATCCTTTGTCATTTTTTTTTTTTTTTTAATAAATAGGACAGGGGGAATGAATGAGAGAAAGAGGGGGAGAGAAAGAAAGAAAACCAAAGGGGAGAAGAGACGGTGAGAAGGGGGGGAAGAGAGAGAAAAAAAAAAGAACTCCTGAATCACTTTTTTAACAGATTTGATTAAACCAGGAGACAGTCTTCAACATTGGCTGAACACTCACCCACTGCAGCTGTTCCCCCTCTGACACCTCAGTCACTTCACACCTCCTCTACTCACCCTGCTCACTACTCCCCACCCCCCAACCACAGCATCCAGCACACGTCTCTTTCGACCATCCAAGTTAGGAGGGAACTGAGGAGGATCAGAGCCAGGAAGGCAGCGGGTCCAGATGGCATCGGCTCAATGGTTATCAAGTCCTGCACAAGATCGTATGTGTGGGATGATGGAGCACATCTTCAACCTGAGCTTGAGGCTGGGGAGAGCTCCACAGCTCTGGAGAACTTCTTATGTTGTACCAGTGCCAAAGACTCCACATCCTGAGGACCTCAACAGCTACAGGCCAGTGGTTCTGACATCCCACCTGATGAAGATACCGGCAAGCTTCGACCTGGCACAGCTTCACATCAGTGGACCCGCTTCAGTTTGCCTACCAACCTGGCACTGGAGTTTTCTGGCTCCGTTCCTCTTCACCATCTACATTGCAGACTTCTCCCACAACTCCACCCAGTGCTTCCTGCAGAAGTTCTCTGATTACTCTGCAATAGTCGGCCTCATCACTGATGGGGATGAGAGGGAGTACAGTGAACTGACCCAATCAACTTCTGGTACCAGCAGAACTACCTACAGATCAACACTAGTAAAACCAAGAAGCTGGTGGTAGACTTCCACAGGCACAAACATCCTCCACTGCAACCACTAAGCATCGAAGATATGGACATTGAGGCTGTGGATGGCTACAGGTAACCTGGCACCTGGTACAGGTACTTTGGTGTTCATCTGAACAACAAACTGGACTAGACTCACAATTCAGATGCCCTCTACAGAAAAGGGCAGAGCAGGCTGTACCTGCTGCAGAGACTGGCCCTCTTGACCCAGTGCAGGTGGTGAGAATGATGGCTAAGCTGTCATCCATGTTGGACAACATCTCCCACCCCATGCAGGAGACTCTGACAGCAGTAAGTAGCTCCTTCAGTGGCAGGCTGCAGCACTCATGATGTGGGACCTAGAGGTTTCACAGGTGTTTCGTTCCAACCGCTGTCAGACTCTAAAACATGGTCTCTGTAGATGACCACACATGTGCAGACAGACACACACAAACATCCAATACACCATGATAGCTGTCAAAAGAGAATTGTACATAGTGTGATCAGCTACATGAAATGTGTCTTTTTATGGATCACTAAGCAATCCACATGTCTACGTGACTTTTCACATAAACTCTTGTGTGATAAACTTATTTAGCAACTAACAGCTTCCTCTTTTCTAAGAACATACAGATTTAGAAAAGGGGAACCTCAACTCTGAGTTCTTAGAATAACTTTGTTATATTTGTACACACACAAGCTTGTATAAATAAAGAACGCAGACAGTGACAGAGCACGAGTCCATGAGTGCCTCCTGCGAGGACGAGCGCTCGTGAGTAAAGACAACTGCAGTGTTTGTGTTTTCTAACTCAGGTGTCTTAGCTGAAGAATTGCACTACTCGCTCTCCAGCACTACTCGCTCTCCAGCGAGTAGTGCGGTGCTCTTAACGGATAATTGGAGGTGAGCTTCCCTCCCTCCAAGACATCTACAGGAAGCGGTGCCTGAGGAAAGCGGGGAGGATCATCAAGGACTCCAGTCACCCCAGCCATAAACTGTTCAGACTACTTCCATCAGGAAGGAGGTTCTGCAGCATCCGGTCCCGTACCAGCAGACTGAGAGACAGCTTTTTCCATCAGGCCATCAGACTGCTGAACACGTCATAGACACCTCAGCTTCACTACTGGAACTTTAACATTATGCACTCCATACTGTACAGTAACGCCACTGTTTTGCACATGTCTCACTCTGTATATTTTATTTTATATATTTTATTTATTGTTTACTCTATTTAATTCGTAAAATATCTGTACACACACACACACACACACACGTAGAAAAATATTTAGTATACACATCCAGAAATGCATATACTATTATATATTGTACATATATTTATTAGTTTCAGATGTAGCCATTCTTGTATTTTGCTTGTTTACATTATTGTATTTTGCACAACTCTGTTGCTTGTGAAGCTCGCACACAAGAATTTCACTCACATGTGCTGTACCAATGTACCTGCACATGTGATGTGACAATAAAAGTGATTTGATTTGATTTGATTCTTAGAAATCCCCTGTCAATAGCCTTCGCTCAGTCTCCCTTATATGCAATATTATGTGCAATATTTATGTGCTATACCGAGTGCAATTTTTTTCATTTTTTGATTGCAGCCATTCCCCAACTCTCTGTGAATGGTACTCATAGCCATTGATCAGTGGGTTTTGGTCAGTGGTTGTTGATCAACGGTCATGAGAAATTGCACAATTAAGATTAAGGAACTGACCTCTCAGCCCATTGTTCCTCAGTGGGCTGGTTTCAGTCATTATACAATTGTACTGTTTATAAGATTGGGGAAACCTGCAGTCAGCTGAGACTGAAGAAGTCACTTGGATGAGTGACAAAACATTTCTCTCACAAAACGCTACATCAAGATGAACAGAATCAACTTTTGGAAATTTACTTTCTTGGATAATTGAGAATGCATCAAGACGTATACCTACTATAGGTAATACGTTACTATAACATGGTATTTTATTTTATTTCGTTGGTACCTTATTCGATGGTATATAGTATTTTATTCTTGTATGTTATTCTTTTCTTAACCTATTCTATTGTGTTTTTCTTAAAGTTTAGTGCTCTTAAACTTGTACTCTCCCCCCCCCCCCCCCCCGTTTTTGAATCTTTTAAACCAATAAAAAGATGTAAATAACAATAAGAATAACACCAGACTTTTACCGTTATTGTTTTTACAAAAGTGGAAAAGTCCACAATGTAGGTTTTAATTGCAGGAAATTTTATTAAAGGAATTTAGTAAAGCTAAACCAAAACCGAATAATGAAAATCACAAAAAATATTGAACTCAATTAAACTTTACTCATCTTAGAAACTCTGAGTTTAATCTTATCTTTGGTGAGGAGAAGTTGAAGGAAAGATAATATAGCCAGGCCTAGAGATGTGTTCGTGCCTGTGTTCAAATCCGCTGGGTCTCACTGCTCTCACGCAGTGTTGGGGAGTAACGGAATACATGTACCGCCGTTACGTATTTAAAATACAAAATATGAGTAACTGTATTCCGTTACAGTTACCGTTTAAAACGGTGGTATTTAGAATACAGTTACTTTGTTGAAATAAATGGATTACACTGTGGTATTTTCCTGCTTCATATTGTTGCGGGTCAGGACTGTTTGGATTTTGTTTGACAGCTATGTGCCGTTGTTCCAGGCGGGGCGGCAGCGTTACGGTTGCCGTGGTTACAGGGTGATGCTCTCTCTGCGACTGTGTGTTTCCTGGGTGAGAGAGGCCTTTTTGTTGTTGTTGTTGTTGTGCTAAGCTAACAGGCAGAATGCTACAGACATAGCCCTAAAGAATGTAGCCTCGTGGGCAGTGTAGTCTGTGCTGCAAGGAGAATGGACTGCGACACGTTATGTGTCTGTGAGTGCGAGGAGGAAGAAGAAGGAGAGTGGAAAAGTACAAGCTGTCATCGAGCAGAAACGGGAGCTGGAAGCATGTAAATACAATAATAACCACTGCAGCCAAGAAGAGTGCCTGACGAGCCCAGTTGTAAGTAAGCTATTAAGACTCGACTGTACGCCGTGTTCGTGTTTTCCTCCGAAACAATAAGTTCCGTTGGAGCAGCCTTTCAACGCCTCTCTCTGTCTCTCGCTAGCAAAGTTGACCCAGACAACAAAGTAAAGCTAGTTTTCAGCTACAAGCCCAACTCGAACCCACCGTATTAGCCAGAAGTCCTTTACTACGGTTCGGAGCCGCGGACCTTCAGTAATAGTAATAAATCACACAGCAATAGTACATTCATGTAGTTGTAAAAAGCATGATAATATATTAAGTAATCCAAAGTATTCAGAATACGTTACTCTCATTGAGTAACGTAATGGAATACGTTACAAAATACATTTTGGGGCATGTATTCTGTAATCTGTAGTGGAATACATTTTAAAAGTAACCTTCCCAACACTGCTCTCACGACACACTCCACACGGGAGTCATCAGTAACACAGAACTGAAGACTGGTTTTTGCTGTGTGATGACCCACTGCACCCTGCCTTCTTCTTCTTCTTTCTTACAGTTGTATTGGCAGTTGGCAAACAACTGAAAGGTGGTTTACCGCCACCAACTGGTATGGAGTATGGTCTGGAACGACGCTCAAAAAAAAGAAAAAAAAAGAAATCCTCAAATCCTTCCAAACAGGTTCCCCTCTTTTAAAAACTGAAATAAGGTCTGATAACTTTTACTTCCCGAGTCCTTTCGCAACAAATCAACCAGATCCAGTTTGATTTTTAAGTTACTAAGATTTTGAATCAAATGTCTACTCTCAACCTGAGACCTCTGACACTGCAACATGACATGTTCTACAGTTTCCTCTACCCCACAATAATCACATTTTCCGGTACTATGTTTCTGTCATGGTCCGCGGCCCGGCGTCCGAGGTGCTGACGGGATGCCCACGGCCACGGGCGTGGCTGCTAACTCCACACCTGCATCCCATCCCAGGCGATCACCAGGTGGACTATTTAATCCTGCCCAGCTTGCTGCTCCACGCCAGTCCGTAGTCGTCTCTCAGCGATCACAACTCGGCGTGTTTTGAGCCACCTGCCTGTCCACCTGCCCGTCCGGAATTTGGGTCACGATCAGCACTCGCCGCCTCGACTTTTCTGGAGTTACCCCGCGGACCCTCACCCCTCCCTCCGGCTCCCTCGGCCCCGCTATCATCCCTCCCACAGTCCCGCTCTCGGCGTTCCTGCGCAACTCACCTCCCGGTCCTTCGGTTTCTCTGGTTCCACGCGTTTTTTCCCTTCTACCCTCCCGGGACACCTTCAGTTATAATAAAGTTTATTTTTTTCTTATACCCCGGTGTGTGTGTGCTCTGCTTCTGGGTCCAGCTTGTGCGCGGAACTTTGGTTCATGACAGTACGGACTGGCCAGTATGGACCCAGCAGACCCACTCCGCTCCGCCATCAATAAACAGGGCGCTATTCTCGGCCGCCACGATCAGCAGCTCCAATCACTCCAAGACCGTTACCAAGAGCTCAGTGACACTCAGGATCAGCTGCGAACCAAGCCGCCAAACCCGTGCACCGCAGCGTTTCACCTCCGCCGCTGGAGCCCTTCCACGGGGAGTTAGACCTGTCTGGGGGGTTCCTTTTTCAATGCTCCTTGTTCTTCAGCCGCACGCCGCACGCCTTCCCCACGGATGCTACTAAGATTTCCTACTGGGGTTGTTACGGGGACGAGCTTTAGCATGGGCTGAGGCTTATTTAACCTCTCACCCCATTCGTGATTGCGATTACGACGATTTCCTGGAGGAGTTCCAGGCTACGTTCTCCCCTCCAGTCTCGGAGGACAACGCCGCGCAGAAATTGCTGGTGCTCCGTCAGGGGCAGCGCAGTATTGCGGAGTATCTAGTCGAGTTTCGTACCAGAGCAGTCGCCGTGGGTTGGCCCGATTCGGCCCTCCGTGGGGTCTTTTTACGGTCGCTAACCGACCAGATGAAAGACCAACTAGCGTTTCACGAGGAAACGAAATCTTTCGAAGAATTGGCTTCCCTTGCCCGCAGGATCGATAGACGCCTACGGGAGAGGGATGCCGAGCGGCGGCTTAAGCCTATGGGCTCCGTATTGCGCCCCGGGATCCGTGTTTCTTCGTCCCCACCCACGGCTGCGTGTACGCGCTCTCCATCGCCTCCTCTGCCCGAACCCATGCAAATCGGGCGCTCTCGGCTTTCTCCGGAGGAGAGGGAACGCCGATTCCGGGCTGGGGATTGCCTGTACTGTGGGAGGCCCGGTGACCGCATCGCTGTTTGCCCGGTCCGCCTAAACGACCCGGCCCACCGGTAAGTCCGGGGATACGGGTGGGCAGCACTTTAAGCACTACTAGACCCCGATTGTTACTGTCCGTTACCATTGTGACTAATAATCAGACTTTTACATGCCCCGCGCTGGTGGACTCCGGGGCGGAACAGAACCTCATGGATGAGAAACTGGCTAAGAGGTTAGCGGTATCTCTTACTCCACTCGAACCGCCCATCCCTGCGTCCACATTGAATAATCAGGTGTTTGCTTCTAGAGGGTAGCGAAGCTCCCGGGAGTAGATCAATGGCGCAGTCATATGGTTGGTGAGGTGGTAGTGAGAGCGCCTCGTCTTTACTGAACACCTGCCGTAGATCGTGATATTCAGGGGGAACGGAAGAGAGGTCTAGTGCTGGTGGCAGGACTGGGCTTCGTTCCGTTGAGGCGGGGGGAACGGCTGACCCCAAGCAGTTTGCCAGACAAAACAAACTCCAGCTCGCGATTCTCTTTCCGGCCCAATCAATGTGAGGATTATGCCTCTGTAACCAGGGGTAACCTAAGATAAGCGGGGTGTCAGGAGCGGGGAAAGTGAAAAAGGAAAGCTGCTCCTGGTGGTTTCCTGATGCAACTAACTGTACTGGTGCGGTTTGGTGAGTGCTAGTTAAACTCCCAGAGAGCAGCCATTTGGCTTTTCTACCTATAAAACCCGGAGAGCAGCCAAATGGCTGGTAGGCTTTTAGCTAAGCTTTAGCTTTAGCCAAGTGGAAGCTAAATTGGCTAGTCATTCATATGTATATTAGGTTGTTACCTGGGAATTCTGGAGGGAGGGGAGTGGGGGTGTGTGATTGAGGACGTGGGGGAGCTGCTAAAAGCTGTGCACTTCCTTTTGTGTTTCATCTTGATGCATTCTCAATCATCCAGGGAAATAAATCTCCAAAAGTCACCAACTTGGAGTGTTTCAGTTTGCCATCTTAGGGAGAAATCAACACACATGGGTGTATGTCCTTTGTTGCTGAGATTTATTGATAAAAACAGTACAAAAAACCAACTATTTGTACACATATTTACAAATAATAATAAAAAGTGAGTGAGTACATTTCAACATTTTGTTTTGTTGTTTTGTTTTGTTGTAAAGGGTTTTCACACCATTCCAGACCTCCCTCATATTGTTCCTCTCCAACTTCTGCTCCACCTTCCTCCTGTAGGTGTCCTTTGCTTCCCTCAGGCAGCGTTTCACCTCCTGCTATGCTGCTTTCATCTCCTCCTTCACTTTGCTCCTGAAAGCTTTCTTCTTCATGTTGAGGACAGCTTTGACTTCCTGTGTTACCCACGGTTTGTTATTAGGATAACACCGTACCGTCTTAGCAGGGGCGACCGTGTCCACACAAAAGTTGAGGTAGTCTGTAAGACAGTGTGTCGCCCCCTCTATGTCCTCACCATGTGGGCTCAGAAGCACATCCCAGTCTGTGGTGTCATAACAGTCTCTCAGAGCATTATCTAAAAGATGGCGCCGGTGAGGTCGGCTGCCGTCACGACTGCTCCGACCACTTTTTCTTTGTCTTTTGTTTTTTAAGTTAGTTTTCAGCGTTTCTAAATCGGCAAAATCATCACCATTGGGTACATTAGGTATGACAGTGACACTCTTGTTTCTATTGGTATACAATGTACTCACAATTCGAAGTTTTTAACTCCGGATCCGAGCTGGCCGAGTGAGATCTTGAGGGAGAACAAAGGGAAGCGGCGGCGGCCTAGAGGGAAGCGAGCTGGCATCAGGAACAGGCTGAGAGCTCGTGCACACCGCATACCTCTGCCTAGCATCCTGCTCGCCAACGTCCAGTCACTGGAGAACAAGCTTGATGACCTCAGGGCCAGGATAAAGTTCCAGAGAGACATTCGGGACTGCAATCACCTCTGCTTCACCGAGACATGGCTGAATCCAGTGGTGCCGGACCACGCCATCCAGCCGGCCGAGTTCTTCTCGGTTCACCGTATGGACAGGACACGGTACTCGGGGAAGTCAAGGGGAGGCGGCGTGTGTTTAATGGTGAACAACAACTGGTGCAACAGTGCGAACGTTGTTCCTCTCACACGCTCCTGCACACCAAATCAGGAATTACTGTCCATCATGTGTCGTCCTTTTTATCTACCTCGGGAATTTACATCGGTCAGTATAAGTGCCGTTTATATTCCACCACAAGCAGACACGGTCACCGCCTTATGCGAGCTGCATGAGGCACTCACACAGCGCCAGACACAACACCAGGATGCTGTGCTTATTGTGACGGGGGACTTTAATAGTGCCAACCTCAAACGCGCAGCGCCGAACTTTTATCAACACATCACCTGCCCCACCAGAGGTGAAAGGACACTGGACCACTGCTACACTACGGTCAAGGACGGCTACAAGGCACAATCTCGCCCTCCGTTTGGCAAATCTGATCACGCCGCCATCTTCTTCATGCTAAAATACAAACAAAGGCTGAAACAGGAAGTTACGGTTCAGAGGAAGGTCGCGCGCTGGACGGATGAATCGGTGGCTGCGTTACAGGACGCACTTGATGACGCAGACTGGGGCATGTTCAGAAACAGTTCCAATGATGATGTCAACGTGTTTACGGAAGCGGTTGTGGGATTCATCGGGAAACTAGCGGATGATACCGTGGAGACAAAGACTATCACAACTAGAGATGGACCGATCCGATATTACGTATCGGTATCGGTCCGATACTGACCTAAATGACTGGATCGGATATCGGAGAAAAATAAAAAATGTAATCCGATCCATTAAATATCACGAAAGCACCTCACAAAACTTGCAACACGCTGTAACTCACCTCAGAACGTTAGCAGTCGGAGCAGTATGCATCACGTGATAGAGCGGCTGTGGCATGCGGGACCTGTCGGTGGTCTGGATAGCATGTGGAGCTTCGCTAGCAACCCGGCATTTCATCTCCGACAAAGTTATCCCCGAGAGAAGTAAAGCAAGTGTGTAAGTCCATCTCTGAATGTTTGTAAAGCATTCCTGCGTTAAGCTTAACGAGCGACTGCCTCTCGCTCTCCGGCTGCTACTTCAATCATGAAACTGCTTAATGATCAGCTGATCGGCTTTTCTGTCGCGAGTCCGTGTCTCTTGTTTGCTTTTGGCCCACTTTGCACCAGAAAGAGGAAACCAGCGGCTGAACAACAGCAGCACGTTTAAGCTTGATCAGCTGTTGTTAGAATGTATTTAATATTACTTTCTACTCGAGGATCTTTTTCTACGTAGCTGACGCTGGTAACTGTGCAGGGGCGCATCTAGCAAAGTTTAGCCAGGGGGGCCGATAGGGCATTAACAGGGAAAAGGGGGCACAAAGACATACTTTTCTTTCTTATTCTCATTTAAAATGTCTCGCTTTTAATTATTTAATATTTATCTGAATCTTACACCCAAAGTTTTAATCTGATGTAAAATGTATAGAAGTCCATTACTGCATATAGTAACTGTTAAGTCTAATATACCCTAGTAAGCTATAGTACTTTTTCCTTTGGGAAGGTACCATCTGTGCAGTCTGCAATTTTGTTGAAGAAAGATGTTGAATCTATTTAATATTTCTTGAAAAAGAATTGATTTCTGTGCATTTTTTTTCACACTGCATCAAATTAAGGTTGATTACGTCGATTAAGCATCATGAGGTGGAGCGTGAGGGGTGGTTCCCTATTTTTTATTTATTTGTTTTTGTTGTTGCTGGGAGTTGGAACCCTATTAGTTAGGTTACTTAATATTTATGCTAAGTACTCTTTAAAATACCAGAATAGGGAGGATGGTGTAGGTTTAAGTTTATTAGATTGATCAGTATTGCTGAACTATGAAATTTTTTTTTTTTGCATACAGGTATAACAGAATAGCTTTAGTGTAGTTGTTGTTTTAAACTTGAGTATGAACTTATACAAAATGCAGCAAGATATTTAAAAAAACAGTTTTGTTGATTAAAAAACACTATATCGGATTCATATCGGTATCGGCAGATATCCAAATTTATGATATCGGTATCGGTATCGGACATAAAAAAGTAGTATCGTGCCATCTCTAATCACAACGTTTCCCAACCAGAAGCCGTGGGTGGATAAAACCATCCGCGACGCTCTGAGATCCCGCACCGCTGCCTACAACACGGGACTCACGACGGGGGACATGGACCCGTACAAAGCCGCGTCATATAACGTGCGGAGGGTGGTGAAAGAGGCGAAGCAGCGCTACGGGAGGAAACTAGAGTCACAACTCCAACAGAGTGACTCTAGGAGCCTGTGGCGGGGACTAAGGACAATAACGGACTATAAAGCACCAACAACCGGTATGACGAACGCGGCCGTGACTCTGGCAGACGAGCTGAACACTTTCTATGCTCGCTTCGAGGCTGCAGCCAAGGACTCCAACGATGCTAGTGCTAGCGGCGCTAACGGCTGCAGACAGAAAGATACTGCCAGCACCGGAAACGTTCTCGTCATGTCCGAGCATGAAGTAAGGAGAGCCTTCAAGAGAGTGAACACCAGGAAAGCAGCAGGACCATACGGCATCCCAGGTCGTATCCTCAGAGACTGCGCATACCAGCTAGCTCCTGTGTTCACTGAGATATTTAACATCTCTTTATCTCAGTCGGTGATCCCCACATGCTTCAAAGAGTCCATCATTGTTCCTGTCCCGAAGAAACCCCACCCTGCTTCTCTCAATGACTATCGCCCTGTAGCCCTCACCTTAGTAGTGATGAAGTGCTTTGAACGCCTGGTCAGAGACTTCATCATTTCTTCACTACCAGACACACTGGACCCACTACAGTTCGCTTACCGTCCAAATCGTTCCATAGACGATGCCATCTCTCATCTCCTCCACATATCACTCACTCACTTGGACACTAGAAGGGGGAATTATGTTAAAATGCTCTTCATTTTTTGCTCTTTAATGCTTTGCTTCTTTTACTGATTTTATTGATTTTTATGCTGATTTTTTCCCTTTTTCCTTATGAGCTTACCTGCGACAGCTTCTGGACACTCATAGATCATTAGGACTTTTCTTAACAGAAACAGCAACATTTTTATAGTTACCTTATCCTCAGCGCTCCGTGTGTCTGTGGCCTAGACACAGCTGAAGCCTGATTACAGCGTCTGGGCACCGAGCAGCCTCAATAGCCTGGAAAGGGGCTAACCGCTAGGCTAACTAGCAACAAGATGCCTTCCCTCTACACAGATGACTACCACAGCCTCCTGCAGAAGATTGCAGTACTGGAGACAAAAATTCATCGCTTAGAAGTAAACGTGGAGGTAAATGGACTGTGTGGAAATGAAACAACCTTGCCTTTGATTCAAAACAATGGCGATGAGCAAGCTAGTACACAGCTAAGGAGCACAGATAACATGACCAAGAAAGTAGACTCTGTGCATTATTATAAATCCTCAAGTGATAATCCCCCCTTGGACTGTCTTGGTGCAAAACCAAGACATAAATCATGTCTCCTGGAAGGGGGAGGACGTACCACAGGCAGGGCACAGCGAGCTGAAATCTCCGAAACCGACTGGCTTTCACTTCCTACGAGACAGAGAAGCTCTTCTACCCCTGTATACGGGAGGAAACAGGACTGGACAACCGTGAATAGGAAGAATAACAACAAACCTCCAAAACAACTGAATGTGAAACTGCAGAACAGATTTGCTCCACTATCAAAGGACCCTGGATCTATATCGGACAACCATCCATCTAAAAGCAGCGAAGTAAGGTCCGAAAATCTGTTGAATAGCAAAAGACCACAGGGAAAGCTAAAGGCTAGGCCTGAAACTCTGATTGTGGGTGACTCTGCCGTAAAGGATGTACAAAGGATGTGCGGTAAGAACACTAAAGTCCTCTGCTTTCCTAAGGATATGGTCAACAACCTGAAGGAGAGAATTCTTCAAATTGCAGATGAATATCCAACTGTGACAAACATTGTTCTGCATACAGGGTCAAACGATGTGTCCAAACAACAGTCGGAGGTTCTGAAACGGGACTTTACTGGATTATTAAATACTGTAAACTCTCTGAATGCAGCTGTATTCATCAGTGGACCTGTACCGCCGGTCAGAGGAGGAGACGAGAGATTCAGCAGGTTGTTTACACTGAATAAATGGCTTATATCAGCATGTGCTGACCACTCAGTGCATTTTATCGACAACTTTAATATTTTTTGGGAACGCAGGCATCTGTTCAAAGCAAATGGATTTAATTTTAACAAGTCAGGGGTGAAACTGTTCACCTCCAACTTGTTTTATTCCATACGTCATCCATCTGTGCTTGGTGCCAAGGCTGAGATAAACGAGGAGTTATCTCATAAAGAGGAACAAACAGTACTCCAAGAACAGACAAAGCCCAGCAGAAACCTTGAGGAGGAGCTCCATTTGCCCCCACCCGGGAAGAGCCTCAGAAAGGAGAGACATCTAAGGCATCTGAGGAAGAGCCTCAGAAAGGAGAGACATCTAAGGCAAGAAGAGGGGTCCCTATTTGCCTCCAACTCTCTCAACAACACCAACGACCAGGACAAGGGACCACGACCTTCCCCAGTCCCCCAAACCCCTGACAGGCCATCACCCTCCTCCCCCTCCCTTTCTCCCTCCTCCCCACACCTGAAATTCACTGAGGAGATGATGGAGCGGGTCAATGCTGGGCTCAGATCTACCCCCCGTCCCAATCCCTTTTTGTCCCCCATAAACCCCCCACCAGAGCGGCCAAAGGTTCGCCATTGAGCCCCACCCTCAACAGAGCAATCGAAGTCACATTGCCCAGCCTCGCCCCCCTTAGTTCCTCTTCATGCCCTGTCTCTGCAGTCTGATGTGTGAAGGGTCCGGGCTGTGAGGATTATGGCAGTGGTGACTTTTCCCAGGAGAAGCTGGGACCCTGTTTACTAGAAGGTTTTAAAATTTCTGTACTTTTAGGTGACAGGAGACGTGTGGCCTGGTCAAAACACAGAGAACTGCACTCTAAAAGATCTTTAAACATAGTAAACATACCTTGTGTGCCACAGACTGCTCCCAAACACGAGGGGACAAGTAATACCTCTAAAACACTTAAGTTGGCTTTATTAAACGTTAGATCTTTAGCTGGGAAAACATTTTTAATTAATGATTTAATCACTGAGCACAGCCTTGATTTTATGTTTTTAACTGAAACTTGGTTGGACCAAAGTAACAGTGGAGCTGTTCTCATCGAGACGACCCCTCCTAACTACAGTTTTATCAGTGAGGCCAGGGTGAGCAGGAGAGGAGGGGGGGTTGCTGTCTTATTTAATGAATCATTTCAATGTAAGCAGCTATCTCCTGGAAGTTTTCAGTCTTTTCAGTCTTTTGAATATGTGGCTTTACAGCTGAAGGCCCCATCCAAAGTTGTGTTTCTTAATGTTTACAGGCCTCCCAAATACTGCACAGACTTTTTTAATGACCTCAGTGAACTGCTGTCTGTGATCTGTGTTGATTTTGACTGTGTAATTATTGTTGGGGATTTTAACATTCATGTGGACAACCCTCAGGACAAAGGGACTAAAGACCTGAGTAACACTCTGGGCAACTTTGGGCTGACTCAGCATGTAACAGAGGCCACACATAATAGAGGACACACTCTTGACCTACTGATCTCCAAAGGCCTGAGCATTTCAAAGGTTACTGTGTCTGATGTGGGCCTGTCTGATCATTACTGTGTTTTCTTTGAAAGTAAAATCTCAGCCCACACAAATATATCAACAACAGTGATCACAAAACGGTGTATAACCGAACACAGTAGTGCAATTTTTAACCAGGTCTTCCCATTAACACCTGACCTGTCCAGAGGGTCAGTCAATGAGCTCGTCAATAGCTTCAATGCTAACATGTTAAATGTAATGGACACTATTGCTCCCATTAAGGTGAAGGTTATCTCTGGAAGGAAAAAGTCTCCATGGAGAAACTCCACACTGGTGAAAAATGAAAAAAGAGAGTGTAGGAAAGCTGAGCGCAGATGGAGAAAAACAAACCTCCAGGTTCATTATGACATTTATAAAGAGAAACTTCACAATTATAATTTACAACTGAGGAATGCAAGGAGGTCCTACTTCTCTGACGTCATCACTAAAAACAGCCATAATGCTCAGGTCTTATTTTCTACAGTTGACAGGCTAACAAACCCTCCTGTGTCAGTGGCAGCTGAACTTCATTCAACCATGGCCTGCAATGACTTTGCCAAATTCTTCACAGAAAAAATCCAAAAAATTAGACAAGCAATTGGTACATCAACAGCAGATCCAGGATATGTACTGTGTCCACCAAAAAACTGTTTAAACACCATGAAACAGTTTCAACCTATTGACAGCAAAGACCTGGAGGACATCTTAGGTAAACTGAACTCCTCCTCCTGCTGTTTAGATGTCCTGCCAACAAGTTTTTTCAAAAAGGTCTCAAAGACTTTAGAGTCAGACCTGTTACAGATCGTCAACTTTTCTTTACTATCAGGTGTGTTTCCAGAATCACTAAAAACTGCTGTAATCAAACCTATACTGAAAAAGGACAATCTTGACAAGACACAAATGAACAACTACAGGCCGATCTCAAATCTCCCATTTTTAAGTAAGATCATTGAAAAAGCAGTTTCTCAACAGCTCAGTTACTTCTTAAAACAGAATAATTGCTACGATGCCTTCCAGTCAGGTTTTAGACAGAACCACAGCACTGAAACCGCTCTGACCAAAGTGTTTAATGACATATGTCTGAATACAGACAGTGGAAAAATGTCAGTCCTAGTTTTACTGGATCTCAGTGCAGCATTTGATACAGTTGACCACAACATATTACTCAAACGACTGGAGAACTGGACAGGTCTTTCAGGAACTGTACTAAACTGGTTCAAAACATACTTAGAAAACAGGAAATACTTTGTATCAATAGGTAACTTCACATCTGAGCAGACAAGTATCACATGTGGAGTTCCCCAAGGTTCCATCTTGGGACCCCTTCTGTTTAACATCTACATGCTCCCACTGGCACAGATTATAAACAACAACAAAATAAACTATCACAGCTATGCAGATGACACACAAATATATATCACAATGTCACCAGGAGACCGAGGCCCTGTACAGGCTCTTGGTAAATGCATTGAGGAAATCAATGACTGGTTGTGCCACAATTTTCTCCAGCTAAACAAAAACAAAACTGAGGTAATAGTCTTTGGCGCCAAAGAAAAATGATTACAGGTCACCAGAGAACTTCAATCTATACATCTAAAAACCACAAACCAGGCGAGAAATTTGGGTGTAGTGATGGATGCAGACCTAAACTTAGAAAAACACATTAAGACAATAACAAAGTCAGCTTACTATCACCTCAAGAATATTTCAAGGATAAAAGATCTGATGTCTCAACAGGACCTGGAAAAACTAGTCCATGCATTCATCTTTAGTAGGCTTGATTACTGTAACAGCATCTTTACAGGTCTACCTAAAAAATCAGTCAGACAACTACAGCTCATTCAGAACTCTGCTGCTCGAGTCCTCACTAAGACCAAAAAAGTGGACCACATCAGTCCAGCTCTGAGGTCTTTACACTGGCTGCCTGTCCGTCAGAGGATAGACTTTAAAGTTCTGATGCTGGTCTATAAAGCTCTGAATGGTTTAGGACCAAAATACATCAATGACCTCCTGACCCAGTATGAACCTTCCAGATCCCTCAGGTCATCTGGATCCGGTCTTTTATCAGTTCCCAGAGTCAGAACCAGACACGGAGAAGCTGCATTCAGCTTTTATGCTCCTTATATCTGGAACAAACTCCCAGAAAGCCTCAGATCAGCTGAAACACTCAGTTTATTTAAATCCAGGTTGAAGACTCACCTATTCTCAGCTGCATTTGAATAAAGCACCAAATCCACACTTTTAAGCTTAAATTTCAAAACTTACATTTAACTACTGATTTTATCTACTGTTCTGATTTTATCTGTTTTGATTTTATATACTGTTTTGTTTGTTTGTTTGTTTGTTTGTTTGTTTGTTAATTAGTTAGTTAGTTTATTTGCTTGTTTTAATCAATTTTAAATCATGCTTTTTATTTGTTCTTGTTTCTAAGGTCTCTGTAAAGCACTTTGAATCACCTTGTTGTTGAATTGTGCTATACAAATAAACTTGCCTTGCCTTGCCTTCATAGACTACAGCTCTGCATTTAATACCATAATTCCCTCCACACTCACCACCAAGCTGGAGCATCTGGGACTCAGCTCATCTATGTGTCAGTGGATCTCCAACTTCCTAACAGACAGACCACAGGCAGTAAGGATGGGCGGACATGTCTCAGCTGCCACCACTCTCAGCACTGGAGCCCCCCAGGGATGTGTTCTGAGCCCCCTGCTGTACTCTTTGTACACATATGACTGTGTGGCCACTACCAGCTTCACCACCATCATCAAGTTTGCTGACGGAGGACTTCCGGATGTGCTTTGCCGTGTGAAGACGTGCGTGCGGAGGCTCCGTGTAAAAGTAGTCAAAATAGTGATATCGCCAGTTCGTTACCATTTTGAGGAAGCTCGGTCAATACAATTCGTGCTGTGGAGTGAACGAGGGTGCTCACGGGGCAATTTATGACCGAAAATGTCCAACCGACAGACCCGTGCCGGCGTAGAAAAGTTGCATGCGGATAGCAACCCTGCCGCCGCAGCTAGCAAGGCCACTGCTAACCCAGCACATGCCGACAACATGCCTCAGTGGGCTCAAGACATGATGTCCGAGATCAAAAAAACGAATGCTGAGATTACGAAATATAGAGAGGAGACAAAAACCGAGATCATGAGATGCAAGGAGGAAGTAGAAAAAGGAAGAATAGAGTCAAAAGCCGAGATGGAAAAGTGGGCTAAGAGTGTGGAAGATAACACTAAATCTCAGTTTGAGTTGCTATGTGAGGAGGTGAGACTGATAAGCGAGACGTCCGTCAGTCTGGCTAACGAGATGGAAGCGCGGAAAAAAGAAGTGGATGACACGCTGAACGACCAGTCTGACAGTATAACCAGCATGGAGACGAAACTGAAAGAATTGGAGAAGGAGATGCTGACGCTGAGGAGACGTAGTGAAGATCTCGAGGCGAGATCACGACGCAACAACATACGCATCGTGGGGGTAAGAGAAGGGGCTGAGACGGGCAAGACACCGTCGGAGTTCATAGCTGGGCTGCTGAAAGAAAAACTGGGGCTATCGGTGACACCGACGCTTGATCGAGCACACCGAACACTCGGCGCGAGACGAGACGGAGCCGGGGCTCCACCGAGAGCGTTCGTGGTGAGATGCCACTACTATACAGAGAAGGAGGAGATACTGAAGAAGGCGAGGGAAATGGAGAGAACGCCGGAAGGTCGGAGTGGACGGATTCATATCTTCCCAGACTACACCCAGGAAGTAAACAACAAGAGAGCAGCCTTCAAAGAAGCAAGGAGCCTCCTGCGTACCTACGGGGGGGTCAGATATGGGCTCCGTTATCCGGTAACGCTGGTGATTACACCAGAAGGGGACAAATGAAAACCTTCGAGACCCCAAAAGGCGCCATGGAGTTCATCAAGAAGACGCTGACTCCCGGGTGAAATATATGGGCTGGTCTGAGCTTGGCTACGTATAAGGGCTACACTGGTGTAAGGACTTACATGTCTCATGAAAGATATTGGTGATTGGATTTTGCAATATTGGTGAAGTACCACCTCATCTTATTGTTTTATATTTGAATATTTCGTTTAAGAAATTGCTTTATACTACTTACATGTTATTTTTGTATTACTGGATTTTATTTTCAAAGATCTCTTTGCTACAAGTTCCCCCGACTGTTTTTTTTTTTTCCCCTTTTTTTAGGAGGTGGGTAGCTTTGAGGGTGATATTATATTTTTAGAACCATGGGATATTTTGCACGGAGCCGCACACGGTAGGCTTGGTGTGTAGGAGAGGGTGGACCGGTTGGCCACGAGAGTGCTTGTTAATGAGCACTGTGTTTGGGTTCGTATTCATATATGCAATGTGTTGTGTGTTACTTGTGTATGTGTGTGTGTTGTTTCCCCATTTTTTCCCAGACACCGTACCTTTATTTTTTCTGTTTTTGCTGCCAGACCTTCAGGGTGTGATCCAGATGGTGGGCGACATGGGAGCGTAGTGGACATGTTGGGCTGTGGACTCCTGGCATGGCACCAGACATGGCTGTGAGCGGAATGGGCACAAACTTGATTAGCTGGAATGTAAGGGCGATCAACAAACCGGCTAAACGGAGTAAAATCTTTTCATATTTAAGAGACCAGGGAGCAGAGATAGTATATTTGCAAGAGACACATTTGTTAAACAGGGACCACCTTAAACTGTGTAGGGGGGGTTTCAACCAGATCTATCATTCAAATTTTGATAGTAAGAGTCGAGGAGTAGCCATCCTTATACAGAGGAATGTACAATTCATAGAAACAACCGCCATAAAAGACAAACATGGTCGATATGTTATTGTAGCTGGGAAATTATTCAATATGCCAGTAGTGTTGGCAAACATATACGCACCCAATTGGGATAATGTTCAATTTTTTAAGGATTTGTTTTCATTACTACCTAACTTGGACACACATAATTTGATTTTGGGGGGAGACTTGAATTGTGTCCTAGATTTAACTCTGGACCGCTCCAGCCCAACACCTGGTGTGCTAAGTAAATCTGCTCAATGCGTTAACTCCTTCTGTGAAACATATGGTATATTCGATCCATGGAGATATGCAAATCCGACTGTTAGACAGTACTCCTTTTATTCCCCGCCACACCAAACTTATACTAGAATCGACTATCTTTTGTTAGACAAGAAACTGACCCCAATGGTAATGCATGTAGAATACCCTGGTATAGTACTATCTGACCATAGCCCGGTCACACTGAAACTTAAATTCCCTGACTATACACCACCTCAGAGGATGTGGCATCTTAATAGTAGATTGTTGGCTGATGATGATTTTAAAGAATTCATCAATTCGCAAATAGTTTTTTTCTTGGATCTTAATGATACTCCTG
The DNA here is from genome assembly GCF_965226115.1 of Aulonocara stuartgranti. Taxonomy (NCBI): domain Eukaryota; kingdom Metazoa; phylum Chordata; class Actinopteri; order Cichliformes; family Cichlidae; genus Aulonocara; species Aulonocara stuartgranti. Next base: position 28,114,897 of record NC_138952.1, read on the forward strand.
ATATAAGCAGTGGCATTTTATGGGAATCATTAAAAGCGTACGTACGCGGACAACTTATTTCATATAGTGCTGGTGAAAGGAAAAGAAGAATGAAACGTACCACAGAATTAATGACAGCAATAAAAGAAGTTGACCGGGCAAATTCTTTGACTCCATCTGCGGAGCTGCATAGAAAAAGGATTTTGCTCCAGACTGAATATGACATTCTGATAACTCAGCGCGAGGAGGATTTATATCTTAGGTCGAGACAAGATCTCTATGAGTATGGTGAGCGTGCCGGCAAACTCCTGAGCTACCAGCTGAAACAATCAGCAGCTGCTGGTATGATAGTAGAGATAGGAGACAATGTGGGTAATAAAATTATAGATCAGAAGGGGATTAACAATCAATTTAAATCTTTTTATGAGGACTTGTATACCTCAGAAATAAATGATAGGGACCGAGTGAAGAATTTTTTTGAAAACCTTGAAATACCACCACTAGAGGCAGCAGATAGAGATAGGTTAGAGGGACCCATATCTGTCATGGAGATAGACAAAGCAATTCGGGGTATGAAGACAGGAAAAGCACCGGGCCCTGATGGGTACCCAAGTGAGTTTTATAGGACATTTGCTCCCGCACTGATTCCCTTACTTTGCAGAGTATTTCAGGAAATTCTTGATAAAAAAGCTCTGCCCTAAACAATGTCACAGGCCTTGATCTCTGTACTCCTTAAGAAGAATAAGGACCCACTTAAATGTGAGTCATATCGCCCAGTAAGTTTACTTGGATGTGATTATAAAATACTGGCAAGGTACTGGCAGCTAGAATTGAGCTTGTCATAATTAAGATAATACATCCTGATCAGACAGGGTTTGTTGCAGGTAGACAACTCTCCAGCAATCTCCGCCGTCTGTTCAATGTAGTATATACTGCTGGAGATAACATTATGCCAGAGATTGTGATATCCTTAGATGCCCACAAAGCCTTTGATAGAATAGAGTATTACTATCTATTTACGGCCCTCGAAAGATTCGGCTTTGGTCCAACATTTTGCTCGTGGATTAAAATAATTTATTCGAGCCCCCAGGCTATGGTGAGAACGAATAATATCATATCTGAACCCTTCTCTCTATTCCGGGGAACAAGGCAGGGGTGCCCTCTATCACCCCTGCTCTTTGATGTGGCAATTGAACCCCTTGCGATAATGCTGAGACAGGCTGCTGGATTGGTAGGGATACAAAGGGGGACACAAAACCATAGGCTGTCCTTATATGCTGACGATCTCCTCCTTTTTCTGTCAAACCCTGCCACCAGTATCCCGGTGGCCCTTGGTATTATCAAAGATTTTGGGAGGGTGTCGGGCTATAAAATTAATTTAGACAAAAGTGTTCTTTTCCCCATTAATAAACAGGCGAGGAAACTTTCTTTCCGGGCCTATCCCTTTGCAATACATAAGGATAGATTCACATATTTAGGTGTTAATGTATCTAGTAAGTATAAAGATTTACTGGACTATAACTTTAAAGTTGCACTGGACAAAGCGAAATTAGATATGGAAAGGTGGGCATCGCTCCCCTTATCATTAGCAGGGAAGGTAAATTCTGTTAAAATGAATATACTGCCGCGGCTCCTCTACTTATTTCAGACGATACCGATTTTCATTCCTAAATCATTTTTTAAGGAGTTGAACAAATGTACGTCTGCCTTTATTTGGAAAAAAACTGTCCCCAGAATAAGACGGGAGTTTCTTGAGAGACAGAAAGAAGAGGGAGGCCTGGCTCTGCCGAACTATATGCACTATTATTTTGCTGCTAATATACATAAGTTGTTATTTTGGGTCAAAGAGTTAGATGAGGATGAAACCCCAATATGGGTTCATATGGAAAGGTATGTCTCTAGTCCAGTGTCCCTGCGCTCCCTGGTCTGCGCTCCTCTACCCTTGAGCAAACATCTTTACACGAACAACCCGGTGGTATCTCATTCTCTGAAAATTTGGACTCAATTCAGATCACATTTTAAAAACAGAACCGCCCTCCTGTCTGCTCCCATCTATGGAAATCACTTGTTTCCCCCAGCCCTCGGGGGAACAGCCTTTAGGGAATGGCATAGAGCTGGGGTGGAATGTGTTAAACATCTTTTTAAAAATGGTACTTTTATGTCTGCGGCTCAACTGGAAAAGGACTATGGAATTTCCTCCAAGACTAATTACTTTAGATATTTCCAGGTTCGGGACTTTGTGAAAAAGTCATTCAGCCCCTCCCTCGAGCTTCCACAAAGCGGATGGATATACGAGTTGATGGACACAGATCCGACTGCTAAGGGGACAATCTCCACGCTATATGCACGTATTCAGAATGTGGCTTCCCCCTCCCTGGACAATGTAAGACGGAAATGGGAGGAAGAATTGGGGCTGGACATTTCAGAGGTTGACTGGGGGGGGGGCTGTAGATCTAGTACACTCTGCTTCTATATGTGTGAGACACGGATTGATACAGTTCAAGGTGTTGCACAGACTCCATTTGTCAAGGGAGAAACTGGCAAGAATGTACCAGGGGGCCGATCCGACCTGCCCCAGATGTAAACAGGTGCCAGCCAACTTATGCCACATGTTCTGGTCTTGTTCCAGGCTGAAAGACTTTTGGGCTAACATCTTTAGAACATTCTCATTCATTTCTAATAAGGATATAGAACCAATGCCTCTGACAGCCATCTTTGGTGTGGCACCGAGGGAAACTCAACTAACAGCCTCTCAGAGGAAGGCAATAGCATTCGCCTCATTGCTGGCTAGGAGATTGATTCTATTTAACTGGATAAAGGCAACACCGCCATCCCATAAACGCTGGGTGGAGGAGGTGATGGCACACCTCAAATTAGAACATCTCAGACTCACTATACAGGGCAACACCAAGAAATTCTTTAAGGTCTGGCAGCCTTTCATTTCCTATTTTGAAGATGAGTTTCCGTCCACTCCATAACTGGCAACTTCCCCCCCCCCTTTTTTTTTTCCTTCCTCTGTCTGGGTATAGTTTTGTCTTACACTGTGTGGTAGGACTTGAGTTCGAGCTTTTCTGTATGAATGATATGCTTTCTGAAAACTCAATAAAAACACTTTGATTATTATTATCAAGTTTGCTGACGACACCGTCGTGGTGGGCCTGATCTCTGATAACAACGAGACGGCCTACCTGAAGGAGATTAGGAATCTGGAGAACTGGTGCCAGAGGAACAACCTCCTTCTAAACGTCAGTAAGACAAAGGAGCTGATAGTGGACTTCAGCACAAAGCAGGAGAGGAACTACCAGACCCCCGTCATCAACGAGTGCCCAGTGGAGAGAGTGGACAGCTTCAAATACCTCGGAGTTCACATCACGCAGGACCTGTCATGGTCCTGTCACATCAGCACCGTGGTGAAAAAGGCCCGTCAGCATCTCTACCACCTCAGACGCTTGAGAGACTTCCAACTGCCCTCCAAGGTGCTCAGGAACTTTTACTCGTGCACCATAGAGAGCATCCTGACGGGAAACATCTTAACCTGGTTCAGGAACAGCACCAATGCAGGACAGACGAGCTCTACAGAGGGTTGTGCGGTCAGCTGAGCGCACCATCCGCTCCGAGCTCCTTGACCTGCACTCAATCTACAGCAGGCGGTGCTGGACCAAGGCCAGGAAGATCGTGAAGGACCTCAGCCATCCCAACAACAGACTGTTCTCTCTGTTGAGGTCAGGAAAGCGATTCCGCTCCCTGAAGACCAACACAGAGAGACTGAGGAGGAGCTTCTTCCCGCAGGCGATACGGTCTCTCAATCACACCACCACACAGTACTGACCCACACATATGGTTCTTACACACACACTGGACATTCTGGACATTGTTTTCACTTCATCACTTAAATCACTTTAAGCATATTTGCACTGCACAAGACAAAATGTGGATTGCACAACACTGGTCACTATATTCTTCATTTCCAATTAATACTTGTACAGCTGCTGTTATTGTGTATATATTTATTTATTTATTTATATTTCTTCATACATTCTTATATAGTTCTATACTGTGTATTGTGTATTTTGTTGTACAGTTATTTTATTTTCAACTTTAATTTATATATTTTATCTTATTCTTTCCCAGTTAAATTTACCCTTCATTCTAATTTGTGTTGTACAGTTATTTCATTTTTAACCTTAATTTATATTTTATTCCTTCCTAGTTAAATTTACCCTTTTTAATTTTTCATATTTATTTCCTATCTTATTCATAGCCTTTTCCTTTTTTTATCTTTAGGTCACGAGCAGTTGTCTAAGCATTTCACTGCATATCGTACTGTGTATGACTGTGTACGTGACAAATAAAATTTGAATTTGAATTTGTTGTGACGGGCTGCCTTTGGACGAGGGGTGTGTATTGTGGCTGTAGGTAAACCAGGTTGTGGTCTGACTTCCCTAGTGGGGGGAGGGGGGTGGCTCTGTATGCATCTCTCACATTAGCATACAGTAGGTCAATTCTCCTGTTGCTCCTTGTTGGACAATTCACAAACTGGTGAAAAGCAGCCAGAGTAGAATCCAGTGTGGCATGATTAAAGTCTCCAGATATAATAATGAAAGCCTCGGGGTTTTGTGTCTGAAGTCTTGCTGTGACTGTGTGTATTTTCTCACAGGCAGCTGCTGCGTCAGCCCTCGGAGGGATGTAAACACACACAGATCACATGACTGAACTCCCGAGGTAGATAATATGGCCGCAAGCTAACAGCTAGCAGCTCCAGGTCCGGACGGCATACCGAAACTTTAACGGAGACGTGTCCAGGGTTACAGTATCGTTTGTTAACGTAGACAATGAGTCCCCCACCTCTGCTTTTTCCGCTGGCCTGCGTGTCCCTATCGGCTCTCACGGATGTGAAACCGCATAGGTCTACGTTAGCCTGTGGCGTTAGCTCGGTTAGCCACGTCTCCGTGAAGATAAACAAGCTGCACTCACGGTATAGTCTGTGGTTGTTCAGAGCACACAGTTCGTCCATTTTATTCTGTAGCGAGTTCACGTTGCCCATTATCACTGTTGGGATTGATGGTTTGAATCGCCTCCGGTGATCCGCTCTCCTCGCTCCAGCTTTGCAGCCTCTGTAGCTCCTCTTTATCTCAGCCGGGATGTTGTGTCGCATGCCGGTCTGTCCCTTTGTTCTTAGTGCCAGCAGCTCCGCTCTCGAATAGATGAAGGAGCTGGTTCCAGAAGTTTTAAAAAGTGCATTATCTATCTTGTATCGCTATATCTAAGAGGTATAAGTAGAGTAACTAGAGGAAGGTGAAATAAAGTTTGAAAACCTAGTCTAAAAAAAGTTAAAGTTAAGAAAAAGGTGCGGTGTTGCAGAGCTACTTGGAAAGGCTGCCGTCACTCCAGCGCCATCTTGAAAATATGGCGCTATGCTGTAGACTGACCAATGATGAACTTGAATCTGAACAAATGACAGCATGTAATGGTCTCACGTCCTCCACCCACTGAACAGCTAATAATATTGCGATCATTTCCCCAGTGTACACAGAAAGCCCATCACTAATCCTTTTACCCATTTCCACCAAAAACTCTGGGACCACGACTGCAACACCGGTTTGACTGGTTGTGTTCTTTGAGGCGTCTGTATATATTTGAAGATAACTATAATATTGGTCAATGTAAACCTGTACCGCACGAGAGTTCAAAGTAAATGCCCTATCCTCATTCTTCTTGTTCAACAATGTTAAGTCTAGGAAGTCAGGAAGTAGCCATGGAGGTACTGCCGGTAACGGCACTCTGTGACTAATGTTTAACTGATCCAGATTAAATGCTGTTGCTTGTCTCCCCACAATCCATCCAAAGCTCTTCTTTTCCCTCCTTTCTTTCTCCCAGCAAGGCTTAAGTACTTCATGCGTCGGGTGATCCTGCCCGTGGCCCTGTAAATTAGCCCAATTATTAAGTATGAGCTGCCCCCTTCTCAGTCCCAATGGCATCTCTCCCATCTCCACCTGTAAAGCTGCTGTTGGAGTTGTGTTAAATGCACCTGTGCAAAGTCGTAGTGCCTGATACTGATTATGGTCTAACTTTACTAGAGTTGTGTCTGCTGCTGAGTTATACGCTACACACCCATAATCCAACAGTGATCTGACCAACCCAGTGTATATGGCCCTCAAAGACTTTCTATCTGCTCCCCAGTCCCTCCCAACTAAACATCTCATTATATTCAACACTTTTTTACACTTGTCCACCACCTTCTGAATATGCGCAGCCCATGTCAACCTTTCATCAAACCACAATCCAAGAAACTTAAATTTACTCACCCTTTCTAATTCGTGATCATACAACTTAAGCTTGATGTCTGTACCAACTCTCTTCCTCGTAAAAAACATCACCTTGGTTTTATCAACCGAAGATTTAAAACCCCACTTATAAGACCACTCTTCGACTCTGCTAATCGTTCCCTGCAGTTTCTTCACAATACACTCTATATTTTTCCCTCTCTTCCATATTGCTCCATCATCAGCAAAAAGTGAACACCCCACCCCTGCCTCCATATCATTAAACACATCATCTATCATCAAAGAAAATAACATAGGGCTCACTATGCTCCCTTGAGGTGTACCATTTTCCACCAAAAACCTTCCAGAAAGAGCCTTCCCAACCCTCACTTGAACATGTCGCCCCTTTAAAAAATCCATTATCCACCCGTACATCCTCCCCCTAATACCCAATTTACAGAGTTTAATTAGTAGGCCATCTCTCCACATCATATCATAAGCCTTTTCTATATCAAAAAACACCGCAACTACACTCTCACTGTTTGTTTGTGCACCCTGCCTTCCTTTTGGCTCATGTGTGTCTTGTTTGCAGGCATTGGAGAGGCAGAGTTCCCGTTTACAATCAGTGACACTGTCAACACCTGGGCCAGCGTGCCAGGAATCTATATAAAAAGCCTTTAGGGCATAGCTTGGGTTGGCCCTGAGACACCAGGTTGGATTCTGGCTGCGTTAGGTTTGGTTTTTGCTTTTGACACTATTACATGCATCATCTTCCACTCATCCATTACTTCACACACACTACTGATGGTACTGATTACACACACCACTGTTTGTTTTTGACAGTAGGGTTTCTTTTCTGTTTTATTTGTTTTAAAAGAATAGAAGCAGCTTGGAATACATTCCTAGCCATGTCTGAGGTTTTCTTTGTCATGACCGTACGGCCCCATGACAGCTGCCTGGCAACAAGGCCAACTTGAAAAGCTTGAATCTTCCCTCTGAGTAGCCACAGCAACATTTTGGTGATTAAAGCAATCATGTAATGGGTTTTTTGACACTGTTTTCAATAGGGGTGCAACAATATATGTATCGGTATTGAACCGTTCGATACAGTGCTTTTGGTTTGGTACACATATGTATCGAACAATACAAAATGTTTTATTTATTTTATCAACTTTTCTTCTGATGATACTGTCTGTGTTGAGAGCTCAGTGGATCTGCGTTCGACTACTCCGCCTAGGCTGCACTGTCGATCGCAGATCCACTGATCGCAGCACAAGCTAGCCAGATAGACGTTAAGCTTGTTGCAACTGCCTCTACGCTACCTGAAATTGAACCTCCCTCACCCTCATTCAGATCTGGCGTTTGGAACTATTTTGGTTTTCATGTGACGTATGACCCTGATGGTAAGCGCGTCATGGACAAAAGTAAAACAATATTTCGGATGTGCCACGCTATGCTCAATTACATTGGCGTTAATGTAATTTTAACGAGATTAACGCTGACAGCACTAGTGGGAACACAACAACTATGACTGCACATTTACGCCGACATCATCCTAGAGCAAAGACAAGTGGAAGCAGAAAAAAAACAACAAGCACGCATGCTACAAACTCTATTCGGGTTATTTAGACAGCCGTTAGCACATGATTCGCGTTATGTGGACCTGATATGTTTAATATGCTGTTAAGAATATACCTCAGAAGAAGGGTATAGTATAGCTTTTATTTTGGAAAGAGCCATTTCTCTAAAATAAATTCTCTTTTCCAAAGATGAGGTATTTCTCAATCAGATAGATTGTTTCAGCAACATTAAATTAAAAAGTGTACTTTTTAGTTAAAATATATATTTATAATTTTAATAAATGACAAATTAAAAAGGCATGAGCAATTTTTGTATCAAAAAAATATCGAACCGTGACACCAAAGTATTGAACCAAACGGAACCATGAATTTTGTGTATCATTGCACCCGTAGTTTTCAGCCAGTCTGACCCAGTGATAGCCAGCAACCACTCAGCAAACAGTGTCAGAATGCACATTTTGTTGCTAGTGACAGGAGGTTGCCAGTGGGTTGTTAACCCTTTTCTAGGCCTGTATAATTGAAAGCATAGAGTACTAAGCACTATTTGACAACCAGTGTTGGGGTTAATTACAAGCTAGGTACTTAATTACTAGCTGGAGAAAGTAATTTGGTACAGCTACCACTTGTTACATTACATTCTCATTATTCGAATTATTAATGAACTGAAATGCGCCGTCAAATAATTACCAATAACAAAATAAATCTATATGCTAAAGACCCACACACCAACACAAATCCTTTAAAGTGATTTGCCCCTGTGATTCTACTTTTAAAAACATGAACAGGTAGAAATGGCTCATCACTGCTTCTGTTACATGATGAAGATCAATCCATTCAGCTTTAACAGTAATCTAGGGTCTTTGCTAGCTTGGTGTTAGCATGCTGTCTGTCCAAAAACTTGCAAAGAGCCAAAGTTCTGTTGGCAGTATAATCTGGTTTCTGCCTTGGATGCACTTTCCAATTTCCAATCACTCTCTCCTCCTTTTGTCCAATTAAATTAAAAGTAATGTCCATATTCAGCCTTGTCAAAGGCTGAAGATCACTCCGCCATTTTCCTTCTTCAGCCACATAAAATGAGGTCATAGTACCTGCTCGTTCGGGGTTCCAAGCGATTCAAGCAGGTACTAAAATGTGATGTCGTCAGACTGCATGCCACCGATTGGCTAGTAAGTAGCATCACTCAGTCAGTCATGAGTGTGTCTTATTCGCAAAAATTAAAAATGCCATTTATGAAACCTGGCAACATGACTACAAAAAAACAACGCCGTGGTCCCTGAATCTAAAGAAAAGCCACACACTGAGCAGCAGGTATATTCTTGCCTCGATGTCCACCTTTTGTTGTAGCGTTTGTGTTGCATATTAATTGTGTCACAGGGCGCTCGGACGCGCTGCTATTATAATAACCACGCAGGTTAGGTTGTACTGGATTTTAATGTAAAACCAGTCAATCTGAGGCGATCAGTGGTTAGTCAATCCGAGGTAAGTACTAATGGAAAAAGGGGCTTATGTATGGAAGAGGTCAGGAGGGAGGTACAACAGTACAACTTTAGAAACATTTTTACAACATGGTGGATGTGCCATGGTGTCATGGTTTTGTACTGCGTTGCAAAAAGTGGTGCTGGTGCTTTCATACCCTCCACAACATTCGAACCATTACATTGTTGCGATAGACAAAAACAGGCAAAACTATGAAAGCTATAGTGTTTACAGTTATTTTCTGTTGTTTTAACATAAAAAAGATACAATTATCCATTACTCGTGTCTTTTTTTGTAAGAAATATGACCGAAAACACAATTAGCTAGCAGCTGATTCCTGCTGCCACAGTTGCATTCTGTTTCTGACAATATTTCAGGCAGTATGTGAAGAACACCTTTGAACAGACAATGATATCATTTACAAAATGATATCATTGTCTGTTCAAAGATGAAGAACACCTTTGAACAATGATCTTTTACAAAATGAAAAAAAGACATGAACCATGAAACAGTTTCTGAATATTGTGACCAATTAATGATTATATTTGAATAAAAAACAAACAAAAAAAAAACCACACTTCCCTTTTATTTCTATGGCATCAATAATAGTGGTCTTAATTGCAGAATCAGACAAAAATACAGAATTACTTCAAAGATGATTACAGAAACTGTCATTGATCTGGATAAACATAAATATCCCGGATATGTAATAATTTCCAATTTTTAGAATATGCCTAATAAGGTGAACAACACACATTATTCTCCTTGTTCTCTTAAAGAGACAGAAAGGGTTTTAACAGCTGGTTGTTCAGTTTTTATCATAAACATCTTTTTGGAAAGATCTCTTTCTTCTACAGTATGCTGACCTCACAGGAGCCTGGCTGAAGTATCTGTAGAGTGACAACTAATTTCACAGCTTTTCTAAACCAGGGGTAGAACATAGCATAAATCAAAGGATTTAGACAGGAGTTAAAATAATACAGATAGATCACAATGGATGCAGATGAGCTGTTGAGCAACTCGTATCCAAAAAATGAAACAATGTAATATGGGCAGAAACATAATAGAAACACAAGAACAAGAACACCCAGAGTCCTGGCTGCTTTTAACTCTGATTTCTTTGCTGTTAGAGTCACTGAGAGCTGCAGTGTGACAGCTGTAACATGAGAGCGCATGGCACGGGCCTGAGACACAGCCACCACAAATACTCTCATATACAGAAATACGATGACAGTAACTGGAGCAATAAAAGTTAAAACAATGTCAGTGGTTCCTACAATGTAGTCTATGACAAATACACATTCTCCATAACAGGAAGTATGTCGTTCTCGTTGAAGCAGGTCGTCCTTTATAAATAGTATGTTGTAAAAAACCGAGCAGAGCCAACACAGACAGACGCAGAGTTTCACTCTTCTGTCAATGATTCTGGTGGGGTAATGCAGAGGGTCACAAATAGCCACATAGCGGTCGACTGATATCAGCACCATAATGCCCACTGAGGCAGAGGTAATGACGAAGCATATATAACTATACAGAGAACATGTGAGTTGACCAAGAAACCAACAAGCTGTGTCTCGTAGGATTTTTGCTGGCATCAACAACAGACCAATGAGAAAGTCTGAGACAGCCAGAGAGAGGAGGAGGATGTTAGTGGGTGTGTGGAGCTGTCTGAAAGAAGAGAGAGAAATATCAAGAAGTCATTATTTCTATACTAAAACAATCTAAACAAACAAAATTATTACAGCTGTCCTATCCGAAAGTGTAGACAGTTGAAAGGGTAGTAGAGGATAGAATCTTTAGAGTTGCACATTATTGTCCGATAATAGTCTACCCATAAGATATAAATTAACTTAAATTTAGTCGTAATTAGTAGTAGAGTTGTAGTAGTAGTAAAGCCACAGCAGAAGTTTAAAAAAGTAAATCTCTGCCTGAAGTGGGAGACTGAGACAATGACGAGAAGGTTGAGAGCCACAGTTAGCAGAGAGACTGAAAACACCACAACGTAAGGGAGCAAAACTTGAGACAGAGATGTTTTAGGCTTCTTGCAGGAGATGTTGAAGAGTTGTGGAAAGCAGAGCTCTGCTTCGTCCTGGGTCTCCATCTTCACACACCTGCAGAGAGCTGCAGCTCTGGCATCAATGTGAGCAGAATATAACTGATCCTCACACCTTCTCTAAACTCCTCCCCTCATCATTCTTTCAGCGTCTGTAATGCCCCCTTCAGTGCACACTGAATCCAGGCTGACCACTTGCTGATAGTATTGTATTAATCTGGCAAGTAATTACTGACCACATCTAGCCCAATGTTCTTAGGGTTACATTAGTTTCTGAAAATGCTACATCCTAGTAACATTAGCTAACTAAAACTGCAAACTGCCTTTTTTGTAAATTAATGTGCTTTTCAAAATAAAGCAGCACCAAGCCCTGTTTGCACAGTCTTAGAGCAATGGCTGTAACCTACATCCTTATGATAACAGCAACTGCAACAATAAAGGTTAGAAAATAAAGCTTATTAGTCTCTGCAATGTACCATATGGGAATCACAAATTCTGTATGGCAGGAACCTTCCTGGTTGAATAAGATCATTTGTTACAAATACACTGCTGTAGAAAATACAACAGGTCCATGAATCACAGAAAAGGAGTTTTACTCTTTCTGAGACTCAAGTGGGATAATGCAGAGATTCACAAATAGAAACACTCATATTTTAGCACCATGTCTGCTGCAGAAATTCCCCAGACTTGCCTGCTTAGGTCCCATTCGGAAGCCCTGTGGACAGGCTACTCAAGACCTACATGTGCACATTGCCACATTATTGCCAGTAGGGTGTGGACTAGAATTCCCGGTTTCCTTCCACATATAGCTTTGCAAAAATTGCATAGAAAGCGCTTGCATAGTCATGTTTGACTTCATGCTTTTCTGAATAGTTTCTGAGATGCTTAGAACTCGAATTGCACTGCTGGAAATAGTTTATTTTGATGCACATGCTGTTTTCTTTGCAAATTTGCATCATAGGATTGTTTTTTGTTTTTCCTGCAGTATATAAAAATTGTTGTATCTCAAAAATAAAACTATGAAGACACTCAAAATAAATTTCCTGTTGTTGTAAACAATTTTTTGCAACTTTTTTGTATTTAAAGTTTTGAGGGATAAACCTCTTAAATTTCCCCAAGTAGAAATATATGTAAAAAAAACAAAAACGATTTTCAATTCTTTTGTAGTTTATTGCACTTTTTTGTAATTAATGTAGTTACTATGGACTTAATGCATACATATTATTAAAATATGGGCTATAACAGTTGTATTGATATACAGTATATGTAGACAGATGGGCTACTCGCCTTTCTTTTTCTCTGTCTCTCTCTCTCTCTCCTGCGCTCGTTCTTTTCGCTGCGCAACTAGGTTAATTGGGAACCCACCTGCATATTGATTGCAGGGTGGGGTTAGCCCATATAAAGCTAAGCCGGTGTTTTTGTTGGATCATTCCTCCCGTGCATTCGGCGCAAAGCAGCAGTAAATGCTGGCACACTGCGACGGACTGATCAGCAAGAGCAGATCATATGACAGCTACAGGTATGCTCTCGCTTAACCTCAGATTCCCTCCGAGTACTGGAATTTGTGTTAATATAGTTTTTGACTCCCTCAGACATCGGTGCGTGTGTGGTTCTTTGTGTCTGGGGATGGGCGTCCAGGTACACACCGGCTCACTCCTTGGCGGCCGTTTATCGGGGCCTGGAGCCTGGGGCTCGCTCGGGCCCCTTCGGAGGTGGGGTTCCCCCGGCCTCTCGGCCTGGGGCTCGGTCACTCAGGCACAGCTGGCTGCCGGCGGAGCTCACGGGCGCGTCACTGCAACCCCCCTGGCTTCTGCTCCGCGGCTGCTGAGTGACCCCTCATCTGGGACTCTCCTCAGCTCTTTCTGGGACAGTGGCGCGGCTGCCCCTCTGTTGGTCTTCCTTGGTCTCTTGTGTTCTGGGGGCCTCTGGATGTCTGGAGTTTTGATCTCCTCCATACCTGCTTCATGCCCTGGAGGACGGGGCTGTGGCCCCCCCACACCCTCTAGCAGATCATTACATGAAGGAACCTTTAAAAAAAAAAAAACAAACGCGTCCATGCTCACAGGTGTACACACGGGTGATCACACCCACAAACTACACCCTTTTTGGCTCCTACCTCAAAGCACACTGTGTTCTGTTGATCTTATGTGCTGCACAATAATGTTTAATATTCAGTATTTACTGTCATATTCCCATATATCATTGTGATGTTGTTTATTCTATTACTCTTGTTCTCTTCTGTCAGGGTTCCTGGGTCGTTGACCCAGTGATTTCAGTTTGTTCATGTTCAGTTTGGTTCGCCACATTAATGTTCTCACTTCCTGTTTTTTCCCGTGTCAGCTTGTCTCCCGTGTCATTAGTCAGATTATGTTCAGCCCTGTACTCACCTGTTTCCAATCATTGTCATCATTCGACCTGTGTATTTAAGTTCCTCGGTTTCACCAGTTCTCTGTCGTGTCATTGATGTTGATGTTCATGTCGTCCCTCCGTCTGTATGTTCAGTTAGTCAGCCAGCCATTCTTCCAGTCTTTCAGCCAGCCAGTCACTCCATCGGTCCTGCTTTGTTCACTCACCCTCCAATAAATCATCTTCATTTCTGCACTGTGAGTCCAGCGTTTGGGTCATCTCTTCCACGCCTCCACACACAACCTCTGACAGAATGACACGACCCGTGCCACGAAGACACGATGTGGACCCAGCGGACTCGGACCTCTTCGAGCGGCAGGACGCAGCGCTCTCCATTTGGGCGGAAAAACTCAAGGAGAGACAGCGGCTCTTCGCGGAGCGAGAGCACGTCTTCGAGGGCACTCGCTTGGCTCTGGGCGGGCCTCGGAGACGCCGCGGTCCCCCACCTGCTGCCTCACCTGCACCGGAGCATTTGCCGCGGAGAGTGGACGTTTCACGCCGCGTTGCGGCCGCTCCCTCTCTCGCCGCTCCGCTCCTCGCTCACACACCTGCCGCCTCATTCGCCGGACCTCCACCATCGCCACGGCACAACGGCTACGCCTCCCACCTCGGCTCGACGGAGGCTACCGCGCCAGAGGCTCAGCTGTTTATCCCGGCCGCTTCCTCTTCCCGGAGAAAGCGGCGCAGACGCCGCCATAAAATGGACTATTTTCAGCAATTCCCGGTGGTGAGTTCCAGCGACTGTTTTCCACCCTCGTTTGACTCTCCACTTCAACCCAATAATAAACCCGTCTTTGATTCATGGGACGTTTCCCTCCTAGAGGAGGAAGTGGACTGGGAAGAGTTTTTCTGCTCTGCTCCTCCAAAGACTGTAGATAGTGGTGGCAGGAAAACCCGAACATTCTCCCATACACCTGCCAGTAACACACACACCGTCACTATTTCCACACCCATTATTGAGCCATTTCCCACCAGCATGGGGGCCCAGTCTACGCCCACACCAGTGCCAGCTCCCAGGAGGAGGGCAGCTGCGACCCGGTCTAACTCCACACCCGCTTCTGTTTCTCAGGTGGGGGTGACTGGTGTCCAGCCGCCTTCCGTGCCCGTCCCAGCGCCCAGGCTGAGGGCAGCCAGAACCCAGCCTGACCTCCCTAGAGACTTGGAAGAGCTAACCGGTTCACCTGCTACGTCACCACTTCATCCACCTCCTGACCCAGCCTTTCACGCCCTCGCACTATCCCTAGTTAGATTAGCTGAACTGTCCCCTGCCCAGGCACCAGCCTTACTAGCCCAAGCCGTAATTTTATCTCCGTCACTAGCTCAATCTGTAGCTCAGCCAGCAGCCTCACCTACCCCTGTTCATCCCTTAGCATCTCCACTCCAGTCAGTTCCCTCACCTGCTGTTCAGCCTCCACTCCAGTCAGTTCCCGCACCTGCTGTTCAGCTTCCACTCCAGTCAGTCCCCTCACCTGCAGTTCAGTCTCCTCCTGCCCTCCAGTCACCTGCAGTTCAGTCTGCTCCTGCCCTCCACTCACCTGTAGCTCAGTCCGCTCCTGCCCTCCAGTCACCTGTAGTCCAGTCTCCACCTGTCCTCCACTCTTCTGTAGTCCAGCCTGCCGCCCAGTGCCCTGTAGTCCAGTCGCCTCCTGTTTCCCAGTCACCTGTCCACCATCCCGTCCAGTTCCCAGAGCCAGCTGTGAGCCTTCCTGCTTCTCAGCCAGGGGTTTCCGCACCCGCTGGCCCGGCCGCTCCTCAGCCAGAGGCCTCCACGCCTGCATCGCCTGGTCAGGCCTCTGCCTCAGCTGCACCCACGCCCGGCCCGGCCTCTGCCTCAGCTGCACCCACGCCCGGCCCGGCCTCTGCCTCAGGTGCACCCACGCCCGGCCCGGCCTCTGCCTCAGAGCCGTCGTCTGCTGCAGCCTCAGAGCCTTCGTCTGCTGCAGCCTCAGAGCCTTCGTCTGCTGCAGCCTCAGAGCCTTCAGCCTCAGAGCCTTCAGCCTCGCCTGGCCCAGCCTCGTTTGGGTCTGGTGCTAAACGGCCATTTTCTAGACCGCTGGCTGGGCCACTGGCCGGGCGCCATCGCCGTCGTGGGCGGCCCACAGACCCTCTTCGCCTGAGTGGCCGCCGTCGCCTTCCGCACGGCCGGCCCCCGGACCGCCTTCGCCTGAGTGGCCGCCGTCGCCTTCCGCACGGCCGGCCCCCCGAACTGTGTCCACGTCGCCGCCGTTGCCTTCCACGCGGTCGGCCCCCGGACCAGTGCTGTCGCCGTTGCCGTCCGCACGGTCGGCCCCCTGAACTGTCTCGTCTCGGCCACGGGCCGCGTGGACGCCCACCTGAACTGTCTCGTCTCGGCCACGGGCCACGGGGGCGCCCACCTGAACTGTCTCGTCTCGGCCACGGGCCACGGGGGCGCCCACCTGAACTGTCTTGGTGTGGACTCCGTCCCTCCGTCCTGGGCCCCCTCCGCCCGCCCTGTTCTGGTTTTTTTTCTTTCTCTTTTGGCCGTCGGGTGCCGGCCTTTGAAGGGGGGGGGTACTGTCAGGGTTCCTGGGTCGTTGACCCAGTGATTTCAGTTTGTTCATGTTCAGTTTGGTTCGCCACATTAATGTTCTCACTTCCTGTTTTTTCCCGTGTCAGCTTGTCTCCCGTGTCATTAGTCAGATTATGTTCAGCCCTGTACTCACCTGTTTCCAATCATTGTCATCATTCGACCTGTGTATTTAAGTTCCTCGGTTTCACCAGTTCTCTGTCGTGTCATTGATGTTGATGTTCATGTCGTCCCTCCGTCTGTATGTTCAGTTAGTCAGCCAGCCATTCTTCCAGTCTTTCAGCCAGCCAGTCACTCCATCGGTCCTGCTTTGTTCACTCACCCTCCAATAAATCCTCTTCATTTCTGCACCGTGAGTCCAGCGTTTGGGTCATCTCTTCCACGCCTCCACACACAACCTCTGACATCTTCTGCTTGTTTTCTTTTTTCTTTCTCAACAGGTGATCCAGGTGATCGATAGATGCATTTTCTTTTTCTTTTTTTTTCTGCCCATTCTGTTGGTTTTTGTTTTTTGCCCTTCTCCCCCATCCCTCTTCTCAGCTGTTTCTCTTTCCCTCTTTCTTTCTCCCCTTCTTTCCCCCAGTCAAGTCTGTCCCGTATTCAGCAAGTGAAAATAAAATAAACAATAAAAGGTGAATCAAATGGACCATTATGGCAAGACTGGGATGGTCAATTTGGTAAAGTAAATCTGTTGGGCATCTGTCTTTGCCTTTAGACAATAATTCTGATGGCAAAAGAGCCAAACGGGACAGGCAAAAAATAAATAAATAAATAAATAAATAAATAAGTATAGAGGCTAATGCTCTAATTTAAAAAACAACAACAAAAAGCCCCCTCCATGAATAAAAAATGCCAGAAATGGCCAATAATGTAACATAAGCAGTACTACAAGAGTTACAAAAAAAATGTACAGGTGATACAGGTAATAAATGCTGATATGTCTCTTCAAAGTCTCACTCTTATTTCAGTAGTTTTTTGAAATTTGCTCGAAGTTCAATCCCCTCCCTCCCATAGAGACACCACTGAATCAGGTAAAAGCTAAAAGGTTTGTCGACTTGACCTTTACAAGCTTTCAAAGAGCTTTTTATTCCAGACGTTGTGGGCTAATTATACCAAAGTCCTTCGAGTAGGAAGTCTCGCCACTCCGCAGCTATCTTGAAATGTCTCTGGGGACTTATTTGGAAGTAATAGACTACCTAAATTAAATTTAAATTCACTGCTGCCTGGAATCCAAAACTACAAGCATAGAAGCACTAGTCAAATCTGATACATTTGTTCTCCATTACATATATACTAAGTATTAGGCTACAGGGCAGTGATTTTTAACTAAAAGCAATCACGACTTAGACTTTCCTCAAGTCAAAAGCACGTTTCTTAGTTTACTCTCACAGGTTGTCTTTATGTTCCGAAGATATGCTTCGTCCAGTAGGAGAGCAGAGAGAACAGCTATGTTGCTACACTGGGTCGGTAAACGAGCTAACTACGAGCAGCGGAACGAGCTGGACTTAAATACAACAGGTGAGCGAATAATGGTGCACAGGTGCTGCAGCGGGAGCTTGGAAAAGCCACGCCCACTCCGGGAGGAGGCGAGCAAAATTAATGCTCACTAGCACAACAACCACGCACGAGGGAGAGAAAGAAAAATAGAACAGCAGGAGGAGAAGAGAAAGTCAGGTGTTCCACTTGGAGAGCAGTTGGTACTATGACAGATATAAATATGTAGGAGCTTGTATTCTTCTTCTGAATTCTCCCATGAACTTCAGTTCTCAGAGTGCCACGTCTCTCACTCGCCTGTCTTGTCTCTGTGGTCCTTCTGCTTACTTCTCCTCCTCCGTGTGTGTTCGGTCTGCAGTTGCCATGTAACAATATGTGGTAACCAAGCAACTATGCAGGCGAAGTAACCAGCGCAGTCCTGACAAAGGGGAGCACAGGGCAGGCATTTTTTAACCTTGGTGCAGCATAATTTAATGAAAGTACAGCTACACCCTATGGCAGAATAAAGGAGTATTTATTGTGTAATTAAATTTTAGCGAGACTACCACTCTGTGAGTTAAACATGTACGGACGGGCTCCAAGAGTGACCTTCATGACAGCAGGGGGTGCATCGTCTGCTGTTGGTCCCGGATCATACAATGTGAGCCAGTCCAGTTACAAGATATCAGGTACTTACAAGGAAAAATATCTGTCCTTCCAAAATCATTTTTTTTCTTCAGAAAACTGTAAAACTTTAAGTTAAATTAAATTTAGCTAGCTTGCAAAGAAAGAACGTTGAATATTTAGGCTTACAGATTTGAATCTGCTTATACACTTTCAATTGATAAAAGTTAAATTAATATGTCTTGGAAGTATAACTCAATATGTAAGCAAAAAATGTTCCTGCTGCTTTGTTGTTTCACAGTTACATAAGTGTATTAGAAAATAAAGCGTCCTGCAAGCTTGCAGTCATTTGTATATCTTACCTTGGGAAAATGTTCACTGTTGCAGATGGCTATGCACCATTCCTTTCCTTGAGTGCCAGGCAATCAATATTCTCCAAAGACGGTGAGAGTTTACTAGGACCTGGACACTATGACTGCTCACCTGTCAAGTTAAATGTCCATGGTGGCAGCAGTCTTCAGAACCGCTCCAAGCGTTTTGAGGATGTGGTGTCAGAGGTTCCAGGCCCTGGGGCCTACAATGTGTCGCCTGCTTCAAAAAAGGCACACAGGGCTGTGACAGCTAATGTAGGACACCCTGGAAGGCCTGGCAACAAAGTGGCTAAAGGTCTCCGGCTAGCTCTTCAGTCAGACATTCCATCCATTCCCTCCCCGGGCCAGGCCTATGGCTATGAAGAGGATGCCCGGGGTGTCCTCCGTAAGCAACAGCCCCCTCCTAAGGACACAACCTAGGAGGCCAGCCTACTACAGTCCGCTGCTGGAGACGAGTTCTACACAGAAATATAAAGGGATTGTAAGGTTCTTTTGATTTGGAAAGAAAAGTAAGCGCAGACAGAGTCCTAGGAGGTCCAGGCCAACGAAAGTTCAGTGTCCTCATCTGACTTACTGGGCCCGCCTGGACCTGCAGCCATGCTGGTGCTTTTCTGGACTACAGGATTATTCAGTAACCACACCGTTAGCAGATTTACTAAATGATAAATGAATGATTCCTTGGAGTACATCTGGCTGAGGATCTTACGTGGTCAGTACACACAAACAAAACAGTGAAGAAGGCGCAGCAGCGCCTCTTCTTTCTCAGGAGACTGAAAAGATTTGGCATGAGCCCCCGCATCCTCAGGACCTTCTATCACTGTGCCATTGAGAGCATCCTCACTGGATGCATCACCACCTGGTATGGCAACAACACCGCCTACAACTGCAAAGCTCTCCAGCGAGTAGTGCGGTGCTCTGAACGGATAATTGGAGGTGAGCTTCCCTCCCTCCAAGACATCTACAGGAAGCGCTGCCTGAGGAAAGCGGGGAGGATCATCAAGGACTCCAGTCACCCCAGCCATAAACTGTTCAGACTGCTTCCATCAGGAAGGAGGTTCTGCAGCATCCGGTCCCGTACCAGCAGACTGAGAGACAGCTTCTTCCACCAGGCCATCAGACTGCTGAACACGTCATAGACACCTCAGCTTCACTGCTGGAACTTCAACATTATGCACTCCACACTGTATATAAATGCCACTTGTTTTGCACATATTCAACTCTGTATATTTTATTATTATTATTATTTTTTTTTTTTTTTTTTTTACTATTTAATTTGTAAAAATGTGTATACACACACACACACACACACACACACACACACACACACACACACGTAGGAAAATATTTAGTATACACATCCAGAAATGCATACACTATTATATATTGTACATATATTTATTAGTTTCAGGTTGGCCATTCTTGTATTTTGCTCGTTTGTGTTGTTGTGTTTGCACATCTCTGTTGCTTGTGGGGCTCGCACACAAGAATTTCACTCGCATGTGCTGTGCCAGTGTGCCTGCACGTGATGTGACAATAAAAGTGATTTGATTTGATTTGATTTGATTTGATACATGATAATATTGATGATAAACTGATGATAAGTGATGCAGACTAATGAAGTAATGATGAAATAATGACACTGCATGTGAATGATAACACAGTGACAGTAAAACAACATTCCTTGACCTGACAACTCCTCCTCTTGGGCTCACTTGTGAGGCCAACCTTCACCAGGATTTGTCTCACTCCTCCGTCCAGCCTACAATCTCCCTCAAAGGCATCATTGACTCAGGCGCAGCTGAACCAGCTGAGCCTGAGCTCAGGGCTCTCTCCAGCATCTTTACTAAAACTCGCCGGGCCAGAGGGATGAGACAACATCCGATCATTAATATACCAAGAAAAACAACAAAAGAAAACATGGCAGACATAACAACACTCTTCCATTGCCCAAAGACAGACGTGAACCAGTCTCCCGGTCCAGTGTTCACACCTGATTGCTCATGCATGGTTTTAGATAACATTTTCAGACTCTCAAGCGCTCTAGTAACCGTACCGTCTGGGGCCGTATTGTTGGGTATGAAAGTACAGCACATGTCCCCAAACATGGCACACACACCACCTTTCTCAGCCAACAACATGTCCAGGGCCATTCGATTTTGGATTCCCATTAACGACGTCGGGCCTAATTGTTCCGCAAGGCCTTCTACCGCGTCCCTAGTGAGATTAGAGAGTCTCAGCACATTATAATGGACATAGTTAATGCGATCAACATTTTTATTTGGAGTTATCCATAGAAACACACTTTCAAAGCCGGACGCTATCTGATTAACTAACTTATACTCATCTGGAACTCCCCTGGGAACTCCTATTGAGTCAATCCAGGTTGGCGAGTCCCATCTTGGGTCATATTTATGCATACCCCTTATACTTCTCCTACGTCTGGCTGTCAACACACCAGTGTCCTGCTGTGGAACTGTTTCTACTTTATTTCCTATAAGCATCAAAGGTGCACCTAGGCGCACCAGAGCACATGTCCCCACACTCCCCAGGGGAACCTGCACCAAAAGGGTGTACTGCCCACAATAATAATATAGCCCACCCCTTGCCCAGGTGCCTATAATTGTGTTTGAGTCACTTACATTATTGGTAGTCCTGCCTGGGATCGTCCTCTGACACCAGCTTGGATCAATCCTTCCTAACGTATATTTCACGCTGTCTGTAGAGAACTCAAAACATGTATAATTATCTTGTTTAGGTGTGAATGAACCTGGTTGTGTACTTTTATCAATTGGCGGATATAAACCTGACAAAGTGGTGCAGTTACCTGTGTTCACCGCCTCTCTAGTTAATCTCAGCATACAATTATAACCCCACTCATCCTCTGGATACAGAGGAGCGGGTTCAGTGAACAGACGAGGTCCAGCTGTAGCACAAGCAACACAATCAACCACTTCCTGCTCTTTAGCATTTTGAGCCACCCAGTCTAACCAAAGATTCCTATCACCGAAACCTGTGGCACGCCCTATTAACTCTTGAGGTTTTAATCTAGTGTAATCTGCGGCAACAAGCCATTTCTCTTCTGAGTCCTTGTAAGTAACTGTCTCTAGGGGACCCATTTGCTCTGTGAGATTCATTGCAGTGTCGTTCCCTATCGGTTTAGATCTTGGATTGAATAAGTTCACCCGAATTACCCCTGCTGGATCTGTCCCTGCTTTATCTACCCCTATTACTAGATAGAACGCACCCCCCTCATACCCCGCTTCAGGGAGTTCGTTCCATGGTCCTAGGGAAAGAGTGACAGGGTTATGTGTAACAGAATAATCTTTCTGAATGGCTATCCCTTCAAGGGCCTGTGGCACTGTTGGCTGCCATCCTACTCCTGTCCAAGCAACCACATCCTGCCAAGAACACCACTGATCCGTTATATAACTGTAAATGTCTCCTTCCTTTGATGGGCCCCACACCGACTTAGGGTAGCATACCATAGGGTGATAACAAATCCACACATCATATGTTCTCCAGCTGCTACCGTCTCCTGGGCATCTAATTACCTCACACAAATCGAATGTGAATGCCGTCGTGGACCTCTTAACATACCCAAACTCGACTCCCCCACTGGCTTTGAGACACCCATCGTTCCCACCTGAGCCAACCTCGTGCTTGAATTTTCTCGACAACTCGATCGGTTTGGACTCTGGAGCGGATAGACCTCTGCGTCTGGGCAATTCACCTGTCTTCCAATAAACAAACAAACAAGTTATAACACTTACCAACCCCAACATCCCCGTTATTTTCCAATTTTCCCACAGTTTCATGATCACTGTTCCCAGGCTCTTTTTACTTTTACTTTAAACTTCGCGATAAGAGTATAAGGTTATGAGTATAAAAGTATGCGATTAACGTACAAAACTATTACGATTCCTTTAAACTATCAATTACTTTAGACTAGAGCCCTAGCCTATTAGGAGCCTGGAATGAATTGATGCTTGGCGCGTGACGCTCCTCTTCTTTCTTCGTCTCCCCAGGTAGACTGCTGGGGAGAACCGCTGCACAGGGGGAGAGGATTATGCCTCTATGTTCCCCCCGTGTTACTTTGGGTGGAGCGTATCTCGAGTAAGCTCTCGTCCGCCACTGCACATTGAGACCAATGGAACCAGGTCTCACCCTTTCCCTTCAGCCGAACCGCGCTGGTGGTACGAGCCGTCACTTTTGGAGCTTGGCACGCTCCCTCCATCCCTCAGGTTCTCCGGTTCCAACACTGCTGTACTATGTCTGCTGTTCCTCAAGATGATCCCTGATCCTCCTCTTGCACCTGGCTTCCCCCGTGTGTCAACTCCCTACTAAGACCTGTACAAGAACGTTACACATTCTCTCTAAAACAATCTCCTGCCAACCTGTAAGCTGGTGTAAAAACATCAGTCAGCAGTTACATGTTAAGCTCATTTAACTCCCAGCTCCACCTGGAACCTGTATCCTGGAAAACAAATCTGTTAAATCAAACATCTTATTTACAACCAACTATAGATCATCAAAGTGATAAAGTATTCAGCACCACAGACAAGTATCATGTTCAGGATTTCCCAAATCATTACATCACTATTATTGCCGCAATTTATTTTATCCCAAATTTAATCCGTGACTTCCCTTAAGCAATGTCACTCCACTTGTTTTATCCCTATAAGCGCCATCTTAAACTGTTCCATAGAAACTGCATCTCTTATTTGTTTTCTCATGTCACTTGTCTGTTTTCTACTGAATCCTCCACATACACTCTTAACAAAAGCAAAACAAACATTAGCAAACCACATTTGACCATCTCGGGTTAGGCGTCCGCCATCCACATTCCAGAGGTCCTGTAAAAACATTTCCTGTAAAAAGAATCACACTGTTTTCAAGACAGGATGTGTCTCCCACAGTTTAATAGCAGCACCAACTCATAACCTATAAACACCGCTTCTTCACACATAAGCCCAGAAATCCTGTAGTAGGAAAACATTATTAGCAAACATTAACCACTTGTCCAGTTATAAATCACATATTCAAAGCACATCCAGCCCTGTCATGCTGTAGAGAAGAAAATGCAAATGTTAACGCTGCGCAGGTGTGTACACACTTTCTCACAGTTATCTCTGTGAGCAACACAACACAAACCCCTGAACAACGACCCTGGTAGATTCACAAACACAGAAAGTAACATTTAAAAGTTAAATCGTCATGCAACCTCAGATGTCGCTGTCATCTTTCTGCTCCTGTAAAAAGAAACACACATAAATTCATCCACCCTTTTGTCCCATCTAGGTGGAGGTTAACCTTGAGTCGTGGTCAAGTCTTGTCAGCTTTTACCAGTCAGTCAGTTTGTTTCTATTCCCAGTCTTTCATTCATTCATCCATTCATTCCTTCTTCTTTGCTGATAGTGGAAACCATCGCCGCATTTAGATTTCCGCCCTCAGCAAAATGACGTCATTCATTTTTTATTTTCCAAAGGAAAATAGTTCCTTATGTTTTAGACTGGATTGAATCGCTACAATCCTTTTAGACAGGGACTTACGACCTGATCAGGTCCCCACAGGTAGCTTTCTCCTCAGCCAGTTGTAATCTGGAAAGCCCACCTTATATTTGCTCTTCCCGAGAATTTGTCAGCGCTGTTATTCACTGTTGCAGGCCTGCTTAGAACAAAAATGAAAAAAAGAGAGCTGATTATTAGCTCATGAAAACACAAAACAAAATCACCTGACAGGTTTTCTCTAAGTGCACTGTTACAAAAATAATGGGCCCCCTCTTAGACATGTCCATGTTTACTAAAACTCCCTCTATTAAAAACAACAACCCGAACCTAACTGACAGAATCAACCCATCACCACAACAACCTCAAAAACCCTAAACACACAAGTATTGCCACCACATAATTTCACCTCCTCAGTACACCGAAAGTCTTGTTAAAACCACACAATTTGCACACAACAATCACCCCCTTTATGCACTTTAGCATACTTCGATTCAACATAAGACATAACCCCCTTACGACAACATATAATCACTAAACTATAAATTTCCTATCCAAATCTGCACTCCTGAACAGTCTGTCATGCTTCCTCTCCTGAAAGCTTCAGTCACACACACAGGAAGTGTTAATCTTTATTTTCTGCTTGTGTATGTGAATTTCCATATGTTGCTTTTGCAGTGTTTCAGACTCCTCCACAATTCTCCACTTAAGCCGTCAGTTTTTGTTAGGGAGTTTTTATTTATTTTATTTATTATGCTTCAAAAGTTATGTTACACATATTTCACCAGACACAGTTTTCTGTAGAAACAGGAAGCTGACCCTGTGACACTGACAAGAGACCAGTACAGAAATACATATCCGCAGAAGCTGACTGGCATTATATTATTCTTAGAAATTGACTTGCAACACACATACTTTGTGACACACACACACAGCTTACACACAGCTTATACTCAGACCTGCGTAACAGGAAATGTGATTATATTTGCATATTGACGATGTAACTTATAAAAATAAACGAATACTGCAGTTCGGTGTGATTTGCTCTGAGCTTTTCACCCGTGCCGCACGTTGTCAATCTTAAGTGTCTCAGTGTTGTTTACTCACCTGACTGTTTGTTAACTGTAAATCTCTGACATTTAATTGGTCCTTCAAAGCCGTTAATGGACTGGTATTAATAATAATATTATGCTCCATTTCACAGTGGTATCCTTCCTCAAGTCCCGACGCCGTGACAAGCCTGCGTCAAAGTCTCTGCAGAGCGCCCTCCAGGTAGGGTTGAAAGTCCACGGACGCTAAAATTCGGGTCCTGGCCGACGTTATACAGGCCCACAGCTGTGGGACTTGAAGGAGGACGCCCGACAGACCGGCAACAGCGAAGCCAGGTGATTATTCCACATTTGACACACCTTGCGTAAAATTATCGGTGTTTAGGGTGACACTGTTCCAAGAAAACTCGTCCTACGGGGACTGGCAGTTTTAAGACTCGCTTGTAAGACGAAACTGGCAGTGTAATAGACACTCGTTTCGCAGTTAAAAAAGGCTGGAAGTCTAAATTTACTAGAAGGTAAAGTTTTAAGACTCGCTTGTAAGACGAAACTGGTAGTGTAATAGACACTCGTTTCGCAGTTAAAAAAAGCTGGTAGTCTGAATAAGAGACTCGCCTGTAAGACGAAACTGGTAGTGTAATAGACACTCGTTTCGCAGTTAAAAAAAGGCTGGAAGTCTAAATTTACTAGAAAGTAAATAAGTGTACGGAAAGTGTCAACTAACATAGGATAGAAATTGCGCGCATAAATTGTTTTTACTGTTCTGTTGGTGGAGTAAGTTGATTTAACAGCACATTAAGGTGGCTGAACTACTCCACTGAATTGTTTACCATTGATTGCTCACGTACTGGCTGGGTGAGGAATCGGTTGTGCGTCATCACGTAAAAACAACAACCGCTTTCAAGAATAGCTTGAAAGTAGAAGGCTGTTGTTGTTCTCCCTCCTCACTCTTCGTGCCAGAGACAGCATCACGGGTCTGTGTGTAACTAACTCAATAAGATACATTGTAACCAAACCTTCTACAAAACTAAACTAAATGGGTAATAAATCCACAAAACTCACTGCTGACGAGCAGTGGTTAGAGAAAATTTCTGCCGGCGCCGATCAAAATTAGTACAAATGGTTTGCGGTCCCTCTGCAGTAACTATTTTAAGAGGAACCTTACAAACAGAACTAAACAATGAAATATAGTTGGCATGACGATCATGCCCAGATTGTATAAAATAAATAAAAGGAAATCATTCACATGAAAACCTTTTCTATAAAAAAGAGAGATGCATAAGGTAGATTAAGGCTGTCTCATTGTTCAGCCAAGGAAAGTGTGTGAAAAGGTAAATGTCTACAGCCTGGATGAGGGTGAAACTGCAGATCACCCAAAGCCCTTGATGGATACAAAATAAAATATAAAAATATAATAATAAATTACTTGGTTCGACATGCAACAGAGAGAATGAATGTGACTGAAGGTTGGATCTGAGATGAGGCAAACAGAAGACCAGTCTAAAAAGTAGGCACATACCTGTTCAGAGAAAAAGCAAATTTGTACAGATTGGATGAATTCTAAATTATCTGTTTGCTGAGTAAGATGATCCTAACTATTAAATTGGCTCAGTAGTAGTATAGTGATTTACACTGATAAAATGTTGTAATATACTGTTGTTATTATATAGAAAGAAAAAGATGATAATATTAATAAAAATATAATATTAATCATAAGTGGCACCTAGTCAGTATGATGTGAGATGGATAATTGTTATGAAGTAGTCTGCATCAAGCTTAAGGTTTGCTCAAACTCAGTATAATGACATATGAGATGAAGAAAATAAAGGCAATATCTAAACCAATTAGGTGCATAGAGGCACTTAACCTGCTTGAAAATCTGTCATTTATCCTAGATAAATATTACTGAGATGTAGAGCACATTTATAATGATATTTAATAAGCCAAACCCTGTAGATAATAGCTAAAGCTACAAGATTGAGAAGCTGATTTAAATATGTGGACACTACTAAGCTAATGAGCGAGTTAAAAGTTTTTATTTATTTGTTTCAGAGCAGAAGCTGCATAGGGGACAGCACAGGGAGCTGTCTATCAGTGAATAGAAAACACACATACACAAATTGTTACATGTGAAATTATTTTTGGAAAGACTCAGAAGTGAGATGGTTTTGAATTAAGAAATCAGTGAAAAGATGCATGAATTAAACCTGATAATAACATACAGAGGCAATGAAGGAAGCAGCTTACACTCACTGAACATTAACATGCATAGGAAAAGAAATGAAGACCTGCTTACATTTATACACATAACATGAGTTGGTATTTCTGACCAGAGAGAGGGAAACGGGTAGTTTAAGTACTCAGGATAATAATGAAAATGTCTTAGTTGTGTTTCTTCAGGAGCAAAACAGACCTGGATCAATTCTTTGGAAAACTAGAAGGTATCTAGGAATGCCTCAAGTGAAAACGTAATGAACAACAAAAAAAAAAAACAAAGACGAAGAGGCAAAGAGCAATAAATGACATAACAGAACAAATCCCACCTGTGGTGGCAAATCCACACACCATTTTAAATCAAGTAATACAAAAAGCACAGTGGTTATCCAATGCTTTCTTTTCTGTACCACTACACACTGACTCACAAAAGCTACATTTGGATTCACTTTTGACAACCAGAAGTATACCTATACAAGGTTGCCTCAGGGATTCCAGAATAGCCCCACTCTTTATGCAGAAGCTCTCAGAAAATCCATGTCATTTTGCACGCTTCCTGCCCCAGGTAAATTCCTGCTATACGTTGATGATATTTTGATTACAGGCTACACACAGACGGATTGCAAAACAAACACACTGACAGTTTTGCAACATCTAGCGGAGCATGGCAATTGTGGAGCCAGGAGATAACATACCTTGGCCACAGACTGACAGGACAAGGCCGACAGCTGTTAGACAGCAGAAAAGTAGCTGTACAAAACGCTCCTAAGCCTGTCACAAAACAACAAATGATGAGTTAGTTAGGTCTCTGCAATTTTTGCAGATGCTGGATACCTGAATATGCTACGTTAGCTGAACCATTGCAAAACTTAGTTTATGGAAAAAATCTAGCACTGACAGATAAAATAGAATGGACACCACAAGCTGGTTTCGTTAACATCTTTGTCAGACGGTTCAGCGTTCAAAAATAGTCTCGGGCGAAACTGTGTAGGTTATGCAGTAACCACAGCAGACACCATTTTAGAAACAAAAGCCCTTACTTCCTCTTTTTCAGCACAGAGTGCAGAACTAACGGCTGTTATACGTGCATACTGCGCAAAGGTCAAGATATATATATTCACACTGACAGTCAATATGCGTTGCACACCAAAAAAGATAATTCAGAAATTACTAAAGGCAATAACTTCGCAGGCCAAGCTGCGAGGAAGGCTGCACAGCAACCAATACGAACTTTAATGTCTGAAACTTCACAGCTAATACCACTTGATGTACTTAAAGATGAATAGAAAGCCGCACCTATCGCAGAGCAAAAGAAGTGGTTAAAGTGTGGAGCACGGCTACAAAATGACCTAATGACCTGTAATGGCGAACCAATACTGCCAAAATTGCTACACAAGACAGCAGCATTAGTGACACATAGCTTAACGCATTTGTCAAGGGGTGGAATGATGAATGTCCTCCCCAAACACTTCTATACTCAAAATTTTGAAGCTTCAGCACAAGAGTTTATCAGAACATGCATGATTTGCCAGAAACATAATGCACAGGGAAACCTCAGGCCTAAAAGAGGCTTTTCCCCAACACCACCGCACCCATTTCACACAATCCACATGGATTTTATTGAACTGAACGAATGTCAAGCATCAAAATACGCTCTAGTAATTGTGGATGTGTTCTCAAAATGGCCAGAAATCTATCCAGTAAAAAGAGCAGATGCAATCTCAGTAGCAAAATGTTTATGCAACCATTTTATTCCTACTTACGGCATTCCTACTCTGATAAGATCAGACAATGGCCTGAGTGTTTGGGCCTGGTGAAGATGTGGATGCGACTAACCCAGGGTTCGCAAAAGCTCACACCCTTTGAAATCGTTCACGGGAGGCTATTAATAAGTCTATAGGAGAAACCACTCTAGCAGAGTGGATGACTAAATTATTTGAGAATAAAGAGATTGTGCTAACAATAAACTGCCGAGCGATATCTCTCCAGTTTCTTGCAGGTTGCAACCAGGTGATTGGATCCTGATCAAAGTACTCCAGAGAAAGAATTGGAGTTCACCAAGGTGGGAAGGCCCATATCAGGTCTTACTTACTACACCAACCGCCTGCAAAATAACAGAAAGACCATCTTGGATCCACCAAAGCCACTGCAAAAGAGTGAGTGACAACACAAGCATAGACGCCGGTTCCCCCGACTCCTAGGTGTTCCCTGGTGGAGGAAAGGGCTGTTTGGGTATATCCCGCTCTTTTGTCTTCTCGCCAGTGGTCTACTCACCTGGAGCCCGGGTGTGCCTGGTCATCATGAAGAACCTTGTCCTCATAATGGCTGGCATTGCGCTCCTAGTGAGCCTACTGATACTCACCTGGAGAGACAAGGACCCACAGCACCACCTACAGAAGAAATGGTCATATGACAACTTACACCTAAAGGATATGGATAAAGAGCACAACCACCCCTGACTGAACAATGCCTGGTACCGGTACATCTACAACCGAGTACATACAGAAGACAACCACACTGGCTGCTACGTCTGTTCTCACCTCCCAACAACAGCAATGCAAGCCACCCTGTATGGAAAATCACCCAGCCTTTCCGAAGCCCTATGTATATTCTACAAAGCCAACAGCAGAACATGTTCCCCCGAAGACATCTTCTTCTTCAAGGTTGAGTTAAAAAGACAAGTCACAAAAACCGACCTGCGACGGTGTAATGGAACACTGATCAACTATAAACCTAAGGAGGTAGTATTTTGTGCATCAGAGGTCTCAGACTGGAACTACAGCTGTGATGACCGATACTGGGTACACCTGTATGCGACCAATGACAAGGGAAAATCTTTCAACGTCAGGAGGGAACCAGGAATACAACATCCAATGTGTTTCACCTTCGCATACGGCAACAGAAAGCTGGGGAAGAACCAAAACTGCTCCCAGACTTTCCGGATGCCGCAGGACAGAAAGGCACGGATAAGCTTCCTGAATGGCACATATTGGGTGCAGGGTACAGCTTGGGCATATGGCTCAAAGACATACTTCACCATCCCACCCAACAGCACCGGACTCTGCGCCCCAATTTTTGTGTCGGACCACACATTCAGAATATTCCATCAGGACCAACCAAGACGCAAGAGGAGCACTGATGACGTGCAACCACATGATCCAATCTGGGGCAGTGATGTGCCAGCGGAGTTCAACTTGTGGACCACCGGACAGAAAGTCCTGCACTCACTGTTCCCATGAATCGGAGATGGAAAAAACATGCTAAGAATTGAGACTCTAGATTACCGATTTGGACTTTTCCTGAACAGCTCAACAAGGATAAACAAGGCTCAGAATGAGGAAATCGACGCGATCAGAATAGTGGTCATGCAACACAGAGTCGCCCTGGACATGATTCTCGCTGAGAGAGGGGCCTTTGTGTCTTATTCAACACCACTTGCTGCACCTATATTCCAGATAACGTGCATTCCTTGACCATGACCACCGCCCTGGAGAAGTTATGACAACTGAGTAATGCACAGCAACAAGACTATGTCATGAACACAGAGAACTGGCTGACCTGGCTACTGAGTGTCAGCTGGACGACCCTCGTGATCAAAGGACTTGTCTTGATAGGAGTTCTTCTTTTACTGCTTTGCATGTTCTCAACATGCATTCTACCCTGTATCAGATCAATGATTGGCAAAATGGTACAGGCCACAGTGATCACCTATGTTGGACTGCCACAAGAAGATGAACCGGACGAAGAAGATTTAGTATAGGAACACACACACACACACACACACACACACACACACACACACACACACACACACACACACACACACACACACATACTGGATGATGCTACAATTGAAAATGTTATAAGCAAGTGATTGTTAGCTGATAATAAAGTATGATTGAAGTGGTGAAATACGGTAACAACAGGGAGGGATGTTAGGGATGTTTAATAATTTTATTTATTAATTTTAATAAATAAAATTAATAAATAATTTTATTTATTATGCTTAAAAAGTTATGTTACACATATTTCACCAGACACAGTTTTCTGTAGAAACAGGAAGCTGACCCTGTGACACTGACAAGAGACCAGTACAGAAATACATATCCGCAGAAGCTGACTTGCATTATATTATTCTTAGAAATTGACTTGCAACACACATACTTTGTGACACACACACACAGCTTACACACAGCTTATACTCAGACCTGCGTAACAGGAAATGTGATTATATTTGCATATTGACGATGTAACTTATAAAAATAAACGGATACTGCAGTTCGGTGTGATTTGCTCTGAGCTTTTCACCCGTGCCGCACGTTGTCAATCTTAAGTGTCTCAGTGTTGTTTACTCACCTGACTGTTTGTTAACTGTAAATCTCTGACAGTTTTCTTTCCCAAATTTGCTAACCTAAATTTTAAGTTCCCACCTTATTAACAGCATTCCTGGTCCTCAGCCAGAAGTTAAGGCCCACTTCTCAGGTTTATGGAGACATGGCGCTGTGAACAATTCAACCAGAAACTTGCCTTGACATGTCCAGTCATGTTAACCTATAGGTTTCTTCCGACCGGTGCACGTGGAGAATTGATCCAGGTCTGTTTCGCCCCTGAAGAAACACAACTAAGACATTTTCATTATTATCATGAGTACTTAAACTACCCGTTTCCCTCTCTCTGGTCAGAAATACCAACTTATGTCATGTGTATAAGTGTAAGCAGGTCTTCATTGCTTTTCCTATGTATTTTTGTTAATGTTCAGTGAGTGTAAGCTGCTTCCTTCATTGCCTCTGTATGTTATAGTCAGGATTAATTCATGCATCGTTTCACTGATTTCTTAATTCAAAACTATCTCACTTCTGATTCTTTCCAGAAATAATTTCACATGTAACACTTTGTGTATGTGTGTTTTCCATTCATTCATGTAATTGTCAGTTATTTTCTCTCTTCATTTTACGTTCTTTTTGTTTACCTCTTTAGTTTTCTGGTGGACATCTCTAAACACCATCACGAGTTCAGGCTTTCGTTTCAATCCAATTATACCCTGTATTCTCACAGTCGAACTCGTCCGGCTTCACCTCTCACTGGTCGCTGTCCTCTTCTCTCAGTGTCCTTTTGTTGTCTTGAATCCTCCAGCAAACACAATCCGTTTCTTCTCTGTTTCTCTTCAGTATTTTCCTTTTGGCTTAAGTCCCAGCCTGAGTTTTTTCTGTGAAAGAAGCCTCTAATGTCCATTCTTATATTTCAGTACATAACTGAAACCGATTTAGTCGAGGAGGGTAAGAACAGCCTGCCCTTTCGCCGTCCATGTTTCATCACGCGGTTTCTTCTTTTCTGTTGATCCTTTCAGTCGTCTCTTTCAAGATTACTCCAAGCATGGCAAATCTGACAATCAGTGTCCAGTGCTTTCCCACCGTTCAACTGCCCAGCCTGTAATTCACAGTGCATGTTTCCATCTCGTAGTTCCTTCCATGCTGCTGGTCCCGTCAGTTTGGTTTCAGTGTTAACGGTTCAGTTGCACTGTCTTTTGGCTGCTTGTAAATTCTTCTCACGTCCACGATGTTCTGTTGGTCTTCATCAGGAGATTAACTGTCCTTTGAGCTTCTTCTCAGGTTGGGGACAAGTGCGAGGTCAAGCTGTAAAATTTTAAGCCAAAATCTGGCCTTTTTTCTCCCAATTATGCTACTCTACTGGTTTTGGCGCCGTACTCAAAATTCCAGGTTGAGAGAAGTCCACCTTTTAGTCAACCACACCACAAGAAACAGGACAAAACAGCTATATTCAGCTTATATTCATAAAACTAAAGAAGAAATTGGAGGAATTAAACAAACAGAGAAAGACCGAGTTGAACAGTTAAACAAATAGAGAAAAACAGTTTCCCCCTATTTTCCTTTAATACTAAATGGGCACATGCGCTGCCCCCCCTCTTCTCTCTGTCTCTGTCTCTCCTCACACACACACTGCGGGGTTAACCAAGCCCCCCTCTTTGCAGCTGCTTGAGACAGAGAGAGAGACGCTTTTCTTTTTTTTCACCACACACGAAACCTAACCTTTAAGCAAAATAAGCGCTGTACACCGGTAATTTACACTCTATTTACATACACGGGCCCGTATAGACATAAACACGCCGCCTGCCAGAACAGCTTATCTTATTTATTTCTCTTTTTATTTCTATACCGGTATTCCTGAGTTTTTGACTAATTTGAAAGCTCTAAGCCTAGGCTCCACCTTGGTTCACAGAACCAGCCTTGATGATCAATAACCCCGCGTCGGGAACGCCCTCGCCGGCCGCGGTCAGATTTCTAAACACTAAAGTAATTTATAACTGCAGGTAAGTGCAGCCTGGGTCGCACCCATTCGCCCAAACAGCGCAGGAAAAAGTGATCCTTGACCACTTAGTCTTTCCGGGTGCCTGACCTCCCGCGGGGACCACCCGAGCTACCTGGACGCCGCCAGAGGTAACCATGCGTTCACAGATTACCTGTCGCTGCCACACGCAAGGCGCCTACGCTCTTCGGAGCCACGCTCCAGAACTTTAGTTTATGTTTAAAAGCGTCCCTGGGGACTTTCAGCCCCTCAGTTTTTAATTACCTGACGCCTGAAACCGCGTTTCTACCACCCAATGAGTCCGAATTCCCCTAACCTTAAAGACTGCTTGGCATCTAACTCCACAATCTCACATAAGGCACATAAACCACAAACACCACAAAACACAACACAAAACACAACACAAAACACAGAAACCCCCCTAAAATAAACAGCAATAACTTTTGCGAGAATTTTATCAAACTTTTACCACTAATTGTCCTAATTAAATAAAATCACTACGGACAGAACCCAGAAGAAGGCCCCCACTGAGTGAACATTCAATTTAGTTTTAACTTCCAATTTAGTACCTTTGGATAAAAATTATTCAACAGGTGGTAGGCTACTGACCTTTTATGTCGCGGTTTATGTCACTCAGTTGGCCGCTCCCCTGGATTCCCCCCGTCCTTTGGGCACCCCCGAGGCACTCCGCTCACCGCAGCGCGTCTTCTCTCCCTCCAAACCGGGTTTCGGCACCAAAATGTAAGGTTCTTTTGATTTGGAAAGAAAAGTAAGCGCAGACAGAGTCCTAGGAGGTGTTCAAAAAAGTGATTTATTAAACACACACCCTCTGTACAGTGTGGGAAGCTAGTCTTCATCTCTCTGCTCGTTACAGAAAGCTTTATAGCCATTATGACGTCAGGACAATTCCTGGAACTCCTCTTCTCAGAACAACAACCCTTTCCCAGATGTTTCCAATCATCGGTATTTGGAACAGAAACAATTGTGTCCACAAGTGTGCAGTTTTGTGAGATTGTAGGTCCAGGCCAACGAAAGTTCAGTGTCCTCATCTGACTTACTGGGCCCGCCTGGACCTGCAGCCATGCTGGTGCTTTTCTGGACTACAGGATTATTCAGTAACCACACCGTTAGCAGATTTACTAAATGATAAATGAATGATACATGATAATATTGATGATAAACTGATGATAAGTGATGCAGACTAATGAAGTAATGATGAAATAATGACACTGCATGTGAATGATAACACAGTGACAGTAAAACAACATTCCTTGACCTGACAGGATCCACTTTGGCAACATGACAGGGAGGAGATCTGAGGAGAAGGTGGATGTGGGACCAGCTCCAGGACAATATGACCCCGAACTGGTCCCAGAAACACAGTACGAGAATGTGAACCTTCAAAAGGATCAGAGAGGTAGAGTTGAGCTTGCCATCCCTCGCTACCATGAACTTGTGCCCATGCAGGCAGAAAAGAAGGGAGTTCCTGGTCCAGGCCAGTATCAAATCAGAAGTCAATTTGAGAAACCTGTTGAGCCTGGCGGCCTGCCGAAATTCTCTTCTACCTTCCTCTCAAAAACTGAGGTACAGTCCAGACAGGTCTGTGGTAACCCATGTTGGTTTCAGGATAATATGGTATATTTCAGTTTTATGTATTGGTTTTCGTGTTGCTGTTGCATTGATTTTATGTCAGTTCATTTATTTGTATCTTACTGGGCAGTATTGCAATAACTTTGTAATCCCTCAGTCTTGTCTTTCTCCTCCTGTCTTCTTACACTCACCTTTATGTTATGCCCTTAGCATCTTCCATGTTAGGTCTGCCATGGTTCCATGTTTGTTTGTTTTCATGCTCTGTGTCTCCTGCTCTCTCTCTCTCTCTTATCCCAGTTGTCTTGGGGTTTTGTCTCCCTTACCTGTTCCCATGTTCTTCTTGTGTTTCGTCCTTGTCTTCCTGCCTGTTGTGTTCTCTCGTGTTTGTTTATCCCTGTCCTAGTGTCAAGCTTGCGTGTCCTTGTCTGAGTCTTGCTGTGCATGCTCCTTCCTGTTTTATTTTTTCAGTCCCTATCTGATGTGCATGGTTTTTAGTTTAGCTTCTTGTCTCGTTATGTGCAAATTTCTTCCGGCTGTGTTCCCATGTATTTCCACTTCTCTGATCATCCCACATTGTGTATATTGTCTCTGTTTTCCTTGGTCCTTTGTGAGAGCATCTGTTTACCTCCCATGTGTTTCTATGTTCCAAGTGTTCCAGGTTTCTAGTGTTTAATTTCCCAGTTTAGCTTTCTAGTTTAGTAATTTGTTTGGTTTTCTCACGTTTGTATTATTTTTTGTCTATCAGCCTAAATAAACGGCTTGCCTTCACTTAAAAAAATAAAAAAATAATATAGTTTTTGTGGCCTTTTGTGGCGCGGCAGTTTGTTCTATTCCGACTGTCAAGAGATTTTTGTTTTTATATAATTTGATCAGCTTCATGAAATGTGTTTTTCTGTTTTTTAAGTAATCTACATGTCTATGTGACTTTTCACCTAATAACTTTGTGATGAACTTATTCAGCTACTAAATCACTTCCTGTTTTTAGAGAACAGATGTAGAAAAGGGAAATAACCCGTTGCTTTGGGTCTGTGCAGAGTCAGAGTGACAGGAAATTGCAGGTTTGCAGAGCGTGCTTTTTTGCAGAAGTGAAGCTATAATCTTAAGTGTGCATGTGCTGATTCAGTTGCTCTGAGTGACGTTGTTATTTTTACACACACACACACACACACACACACACACACACACACACACACACAGACATGTATAAAATAAAAGTACGCAGTTCGCAGTTCGCAAGGTGCGTTCGTTGCTGCCCACGCGTGTAAAAAACGACTGCAGTCTCTGTGTTTTCTAACTCAGGTGTCTTAGCTGAAGAATTACAGGGTGATTTTTAGAAATCCCCTGTCACCGACGTTGCGGAGAGAGGTGCTCGTGTTATCCCCACCAGTGAGAGTATAGCGCCTCCGGTCCTGGGGTAAGCCGTTAAAACTACTTTTATTAGCATTCATAGCTATAAGAGTCTAAGGTTACATTTATCTGTTGTTTTAGGGTTTGACTGCTGTATTCACCTCTCCGTGGCAAATCGCCCAACCTAAATCGGAAGAGTGAAACACCTTCCCAGCCGCTGTTGTGAGGACTCCTCCTCGGTGGAGCCTGCTGTCTTGTCTCGTCTTGTCTTGTTTTTAGCTTGTCTTATCTTCTTTTATTAAGTAGGCTTACCTTTTTCTGGTTCGCCTGTTTTTATTCTATTTTATTCTGGACTGTTGCTCGTACCCACGCTTCTGTGATCAGGCTGCAGCGACCCTCTGCCCGAGTGTCGTGCTGGGACTTTATTAAATCGCCTCGGTTGCTGGTCTCAGCTGGTGGGGAGCCAGACCGGCTTGCGATTGAGAATAATTACTACCAGCACGAGTGGTAGTTTGACCCGTGGGGTATAAGCCTTCCTGCGCGCGTGTGTGTGTGTGTGATTTCTTTTATTAAAGTGTGTTTTAGTTTTTTATGATCTGTAGCGAGCCTGACGCTCAGTGTCCTTTTATTCTTTTAACATATTTTTCTGTGTTTTATTTCAGTGAACGGGGGACGGGCCAGTGGCCCTGGGACCTCAGGTGGTGGGTCGTTTTCACACTTTCCTTTGTACAGCACCGGGTGGGCTGCAGTGATTTTCTTTTTGTGTGATTTTCTTTTCGTTCCACGGCTGCTGGTAAGTCCAAGCTCCATGACTGTTTTATTTTCACTTTAGGACACTGTCAACAATGACGCTACATCTTGGTTGTTAATATTTTATTTATTTTTACTATAAATAAAACTGTTTTAATATTGGAGCCAACCTGCCTCAGTGTGCATCCTTGAATCTGTGCGGCCTCCTTTTATTCCTTTTATCTATTTTTCTTAAATATATTTCCTGGGGGTGAAATTCCCCTAGGTGGCGTTGTCATTTTATTATTTCCTTTTATCTAACCCCGTCGACCACTTGGTCACATATAGCAACTTGAAATGCTCCCAAAAATGGCACTACAGCATGTAAAAATATGAAGTAAGCTCTGGCGGACTTGGTTCTATGGTAGGTCTTAAAGGGTTAAGGCTTAGCCTCTATGTCCTTGTCTTGTCTCGTGTGCATTACTTTCCCTGGAATAGCCTCCCACTGTCGTTCTCTAAAACCTAAAAGAGAATTATGGATTTGATCAACTGGTCTCTGAATGCTATTGACACCCTTTTCTCAACGAGAAGTCTGGGCTCGGGAGAGCCTGAGTGCCCTGGAGGGACTTTCCCTGCCGGATACACGATGGACGGGTGGCAGAACTGGAGGATCATGTGCCTGGCGGGACTGTCGATCGAGGACGCTGAAGATATCTATCTATTCGGAACCATGATAACAGGGTTCATGCTGATCGGAGTTGGCTTAGCCCTGGTTTATCGGAGAAATAAGAGAGCGGAACCGGCTGTTCAAACCCCCCCCCAAGGCTGCCCGCTGGAATCGCAATGGAACGAGGCGCAACCTCTCACAACGAACGTAATATGGTCAACACCTAGACGCTTACAGCTGCTGTGAAGGCTCAAAACAACACCATTGAGCCTATGGGGGGATACATCAGAGAGAGGCCTGCTCAAAATGAGACCCTTGAGCAACAGTTGGAATACATCGCGGAACGGATCACTGCAGTTGTGAGGTCTCAGAATCAAAAGAATGATAACACCATGGAACAGAAGTTTGATACCATCATGGGGAGGCTCGCGACTCTCCAACGGGAGATTGAGAGACCAGTGTCGGAGTGTTAAAGAGCAGCCTGAAAATTCTCCTGGGCTGCTCGCATGGAAATTAACAAAATCAACATGAACATTGCGGACCCCCATCACGGCGCCAGCTGCAGGCCCAAGGCTGGAGCCTAACAATCACTCCCTGATAACGACTGTGTTACGGCTATTCTTCCCATCCCATGCAAGGACACCTGGATTGGCTGGAGGACTGTTTACTTAGCCTGATAGGCCGAAGGACACTGTCTCAGCTGAACTATGGACACGCACACACATACACTTACACTGATAGGCACTCACTCATCCCCCCTCCCTTTCCAACGCCTTCGATGCTTGTTTCCTGCGAGGGAACACGGCGGGTCTGTGTGCCGCGCTGAAATGGTAGCGCTGTGCAGGGCGGCTGCTGTGTTCGCCTCGGATTACTCCTCACCCCCCACCCACCCCTGTGGCTTGTCATGTCTTCACAATGTTGTGCTGTGGACATTTATGTGCTTTTTTGTGCAGAGGAGTTTTTTTGTTTCCTGTTCTCATGCTGTCCTACCATGGAAGCATAGCATGAGTAGGGGTCTCTTTTTTTCCTCTTGTACTTTCCCCATTGTAGTGTACATTTCAATGTTTTTTTTTTCTCTAATTCTACCAATCTCCGACCTGTATCCCCATGTAATGTTTGTGCTATATGTGTAAGGTCGGGGGTGGGGGTGTCCCATTTCACTGCAGGGCAACCTGCATGTGACGAATAAAGCTTTGATTGATTGATTGATTGATTGATTGATTGATTGATTGATTGATTGATTGATGGGTGGATGGAAACAGACCCACCCATGAATTTGATTGATTATGTGAATCGCTTCAGACACAGGTTATATGTTACAGGTGAGCTGGCAAGAGGCATGTTGGCAATCCTGCTTTGGCAGTTAATGAAGTAAGTGTCATCACAAGGGAAGGTTCCGATGCAGATGTCGAACCGGATGAGGGATTGTTGTCTGGGCGCCTGAAGAATTCGGAGACCCTTGAGAACTTGGGGTGTCTTCTGGGGCATTTACCTAATGCTCAGGCAGCTGAACTTGAAGGACTTCTTATGAAGTATTCAGGTTTGTGTGGTGATGTGCCTTCTCGTACAGACTGGGTGGAGCATGATATTGATGTAGGGGAATATTATATTGCCTTAAAATTATCCCTTAAATAAAGTCAGTAAGCAGTTTTCTGACAAACTTGAACAGTTCACTGGATTTTAAGTGAATCAATTTGACTCTCAGACACAATTGTGTTTGTTTATGTAATTACTGTAAAAACAAACCCTATTGTTTATATTCACATTCAGCTTTCTATAGAGTTTCTCCTGCTAAGCGTGAGTATCTGGATGTACATGGTTAAGCATGACATCGCTGGGCCTTCTTCATCTAGTTGGGCGTCTCCGTGTTTGTAAATGGCCTGTATTTATATAGCGCTTTACTAGTCCCTAAGGACCCCAAAGCGCTTTACATATCCAGTCATCCACCCATTCACACACACATTCACACACTGGTGATGGCAAGCTACATTGTAGCCACAGCCACCCTGGGGCGCACTGACAGAGGCGAGGCTGCCGGACACTGGCGCCACTGGGCCCTCTGACCACCAGTAGGCAACGGGTGAAGTGTCTTGCCCAAGCACACAACGACCAAGACTGTCCAAGCTGGGGCTCGAACCGGCAACCTTCCGATTACAAGGCGAACTCCCAACTCTTGAGCCATGATCGCCCTGTACTCACTTTCGAAAAGTTAACCGGGTTACCAAACCTGACTCCTTTCCATTGCCTCGTATGGAGGACTGTGTGGACCAAGTTGGTGCAGCCAAGTAGGTCAGCAAGTTTGATCTGCTGAAAGGCTATTGGCAGGTTCCCCTGTCAAAGAGAGTAATGCCGTTTGGGTTGAGGAATGCACCAGCCACATTTCAGCGTCTTATGAATCGTGTTGTGGCTGGGTTGGCGGGTTGTGCTGTATATTTAGATGACTTGGTGGTCTACAGTGAGTCTTGGGGTTCTCATGTACAGAGAATTAGGGCTCTGTTTGACCGTTTGACGGAACCAAACCTCAAAGTAAATCTTGCGAAATGTGATTTTGCTCGGGCTACTGTAACTTACCTGGGTCGGGTGGTTGGACAAGGGTGTGTCGCTCCGGTCCAGGCTAAAGTGATGGCATTCCAGCATTTTCCACCACCTTCTACAAAGAAGGAATTGATGTGGTTTCTGGGAATGGTGGGGTATTATCGTGGTTTTTGTAAAAACCTTTCCACTGTGGTTGTACCACTCACCAACTTATAAAAGACCAAGGTCCCATTTGTGTGGTCAATGGATTGCCAAGAAGCCTTTGATGGTATTAAGTCCCTTTTGTGTTCAACACCTGTTCTGGCTGCACCAAGATTTGACCACCCTTTTGTTTTGCAGGTGGATGCAAGCTTTGTAGGGGCTGGAGCTGTCCTGTTGCAAACAGATCAACAGGGGGTTGATAGACAAATCAGTTTCTTTTCTAAGAAGTTGAACCGGTACCAGTTATACTACTCTGTGATTGAGAAAGAAGCCCTGTCTTTGATTTGGGCTTTGCAGCACTTTGCTGTCTATGTGGACTCTGGGGTAAAGCCCATAGTAGTTTATACAGACCACAACCCACTGACCTTTTTGCATTCGTTGCGTTGCCCTAATCAGAGACTGATTAGGTGGTCACTGTTTCTGCAGTCCTATGTTTTGGATGTCTGACACATTAAAGGCAGGTGATAATGGGGTTGCACATGCACATCCAATTTCTGAATAGTTTAGTGTACCCTGGGGAGGATTGTATTGTGCTTGCTGGGTTTTGACATTTTCTTTTTTTTTTTTTCAGGGAACGGAGATCCTGTGGAGGACTCCGGTCTTATGGGGAGGGGTGTGACGACCCACTGCACCCTGCCTTCCTTTTGGCTCATGTGTGTCTTGTTTGCAGGGATTGGAGAGGCAGAGTTCCCGTTTACAATCAGTGACACTGGCAACACCTGGGCCAGCGTGCCAGGAATCTATATAAAAAGCCTTTAGGGCATAGTTTGGGTTGGCCCTGAGACACCAAGTTGGATTCTGGCTGCGTTAGGTTTGGTTACATGCATCATCTTCCACTCATCCATTCCTTCATACACTACTGATGGTACTGATTACACACACCACTGTTTGTTTTTGACAGTAGGGTTTCTTTTCTGTTTTATTTGTTTTAAAAGAATAAAGCAGTTTGGAATACATTCTTAACCATGTCTGAGGTTTTCTTTGTCATGACCGTACGGCCCGGTTCATGACAGCTGCCTGGTAACAAGGCCAACTTGAAAAGCTTGAATCTTCCCTCTGAGTAGCCACAGCAACATTTTGGTGATTAAAGCAATCATGTTATGGTTTTTTTGACACTGTTTTCAATAGGGGTGCAACAATACATGTAGTGGTATTGAACCGTTCGATACAGTGCTTTCAGTTCGGTACATATATGTATCGAACAATACAAAATTTTTTATTTATTTTATCAACTATCAATAAACTCTCTTTTCCAAAGATGAGGTATTTCTCGATCAGACAGATCGAGAAATCACTTTTTTAAATTTTGTTGTTTTAGCAACATTAAATTTAAAAAACTGTACTTTTGAGTTAAAATATATATTTATAATTTTAATTAATGACAAATTAAAAAGGTATGAACATTTTTTTGTATAAAAAAAACATCGAACCGT
This sequence comes from Aulonocara stuartgranti, assembly GCF_965226115.1. NCBI lineage: Eukaryota > Metazoa > Chordata > Actinopteri > Cichliformes > Cichlidae > Aulonocara > Aulonocara stuartgranti. The sequence continues at coordinate 28,157,263 of NC_138952.1, forward strand.
GACACCAAAGTATCGAACCAAACTGAACCGTGAATTTTGTGTATCATTTCACCCCTAGTTTTCAGCGAGTCTGACCCAGTGATAGCCAGCAACCACTCAGCAAACAGTGTCAGAATGCACATTTTGTTGCTAGTGACAGGAGGTTGCCAGTGGGTTGTTAACCCTTTTCTAGGCCTGTATAATTGAAAGCATAGAGTACTAAGCACTATTTGACAACCAGTGTTGGGGTTATTAGTCAAGGAATGTAGTTTAATTTTAAGACATTTAACATATAATAATAATGTAGCACATTATTGATAGAGAAAGTCATTTGGTATACCATTTGGTACATTAACCCTCTTGGGTCCAGGGTATAATTTTCCATTTTTGACTACTTTTGATTTTACCTCTATATTTCACCTTTAAAATATGTTTTTCTTGCCTTGTTTGGAATCATTATTTTCAGCACAACCTCAAATATCCGAAATTTGAGTTATTTTTTCATTTTGGTATACTATATTAGCACAGTTCATCTAAATTCAGACAAAAAATTCAAAATCCGAGTAGAAAAAAGTTATATTTTTTACTGTAAAACCCACAAACATGTTCATTTTCATAACTTGAAATGCAAATAGAAATTGTACATCTCTAAAAAATATGCACAAGTTTTGCAAACAACAAAGTTATATGGTGCTATTTACCTAAAAATGCAGCCAAGGCCTCAGGCGTTTTTTATATAACCATCCATTCGCTTCCGCTTATCCTTTTCAGGGTCGCGGGGGGCGCTGGAGCCTATCCCAGCTGTCATAGGGCGAAAGGCGGGGTACACCCTGGACAGGTCGCCAGTCTGTCGCAGGGCTAACACATAGGGACAGAAAACCATTCACATTCACACCTAGTGGCAATTTGGATTATCCAATTAACCTATCCCCACAAGCTGCATGTCTTTGGACGGTGGGAGGAAGCCGGAGTACCCGGAGAGAACCCACGCAAACACGTGGAGAACATGCAAACTCCACACAGAAAGACCCCGGCCTGATGGTGCAATTGAACTCAGGACCTTCTTGCTGTGCGGCAACAGCGCTAACCACCGTGCCACCGTGCTGCCATTGTATATAACCATTTAAATCTATTTACAGAACAATCAGGTGTTCTGCATCAAATAAGAAGGCGCACAAATTATTTGTGCCAGTCCAAAAAATGTAGTTTGTGTTCAGTATAAGACAGATGAGAACACCACAGGCCTAAACCCTGCAGGTCTGACAGCAGGAGGTGCATGAGTCCAGTTTTCCATGTGGGAACAGCGTTTACACTGGAATCTGCCTTTGACGACTCTTTTAGAGCAAATATGAAATTCAGCAGTCTAACTGACACACAATACAAGACAATAACTACACAACACACTAACTACAGCCTCCAAACATGCTAAACGTCACTAATGTCTCACATATGAAAACTTGTAACTTGTAACGTTTTACTCAACACTGTTCACAGCAGCACTTACCCTTATGGTGTTTTTATGTAAGGTAAAGCTCTTATAATGTGTGTAGAAAAGCCATACCAGAAAAATCTTTAAAACAAAACTAAAGACAACAACAAACAAACAAACACGATAAAGGTTTGGTGACTTTGTTCCAAAGCATGGTGTTAGATTTGATTGTTTTTTCTTGTTCTCCTACAGATTTCAATTTACGATTGGCACTTAATAGGAACATTTATTAACATATATCCATATATTATAATAGCACATGTCTCTGAAATGAGACAGCTTAAAAATGGAAACATTTCTTATGGAGGGAGGAATCCAAACTTGAACATTTTTGGTTTGTAATGTTTAGAGAATAGCCCCTTTTCCAGGTCAACACGGCGCGGTTCGCCACAGTTTTCAGGGTTTTCCATTAGGTCATAGTACCTGCTCATTCGGGGTTCCAAGCGATTCAAGCAGGTACTAAAATGTGATGTCGTCAGACTGCATGCCACCGATTGGCTGGTAAGTAGCGTGAGTGTGTCTTATTCGCAAAAATTAAAAATGCCATTTTTGAAACCTGGCAACATGACTACAAAAAAACAACGCCGTGGTCCCGGAATCTAAAGAAAAGCCACACACTGAGCAGCAGGTATATTCTTGCCTCGATGTCCACCTTTTTTTGTAGCGTTTGTGTTGCATATTAATTGTGTCACAGGGCGCTCGGACGGGCTGCTATTATAATAACCACGCAGGTTAGGTTGTACTGGATTTTAATGTAAAACCAGTCAATCTGAGGCGATCAGTGGTTAGTCAATCCGAGGTAAGTACTAATGGAAAAAGGGGCTTATGTATGGAAGAGGTCAGGAGGGAGGTACAACAGTACAACTTTAGAAACATTTTTACAACATGGTGGATGTGCCATGGTGTCATGGTTTTGTACTGCGTTGCAAAAAGTGGTGCTGGTGCTTTCATACACAGCAAATTCAAAAGTGTTAAATGTTTTGGTGTTAATAGTCTTCTTGCAAAAGTAGAGTTAATTTTACTCTAAGCAGAGTCACATTCATTTAATGTAACTCTGAGGTGTAAAATGATAGTAGTTAAAATCGAGTGTTAAAAATGAGTGTTTCTATGTCAAATCTGGAGGTGTTACAATGGAAACATTAACTCTTGACCTCTTAACTCTGAACTCCTACAGGGGCTATGACACCAATAGAGTAAATTCACAGACTCCGCCCCCAGCACGGCTCCAATCGAAGCTGAAGTGAAGCCGTTTCAGAACATTTTGCTCTACATATTTGAGTTGTTTGCCATGCTTGGTAAGTCATTTTTTCAAAGATTGTTTCAATTATTATTATGAGCTTTTACTTCTGTGGCTCTTTGGAGTTGAGACGAAGCTGTGTGAAAGGCATTAGCCATGTTGCTCGCTGATAGCATAACATTCTGTTTTAGCTAGCTGAAAGGTATTGTTTGCGGGCATATACCACAGCCTTGAAAAAAAGCTTGCATGTGAATTTTCAGTCAAACTTTTGGTCAAATACACCTAAAACAATGTGTAGAATGTGAAATGTTGGTATAACGGTGCTACTTGAAGCCTGAAACCGATCGCCCATAAAAAATAAAATAAGAATAAAAAAAAAACAAAAAAAAAAACGAGCAAACAGCAGTAGCAGACGTCCTGACTGGGTTCTACGTTAGCATTTAGATCCCTCCAGAGTTTTGTGCACACGGTTTAGGTAAAAATGAAAAAGGTTGAGGTTTTACATTTAGTTCAGTATACCTGTTGCCTGTGTCTTTGTCTTTTGGGAAAATACTTTACACAAGTAATGGCTCAAAGAGGATTCCTTTTTTTTTTTTTTACTGTGCTGCAATTGTTTACTGGATTATTTGTGCCATTAATTAGTGTCAACTAATTTTTATTCAATCTCCGCACAGGATATGCTTGTGAAGATGGAATATGGGGGAGAGCAGAAGTGCGTTGAAGTTCCACAAAGGGATGAATGAAGGACATGCATATTGTATTGAAGAAATAAGTGATGAGAATTCTGTTATTTGCATTTACCATGTCAGACCTTTTGATAAACAAAATTCTAATGAAAGTGAGAACATGTACACTGTTACATCTTTCAGAAAATGTTTTGAAATTGTGGTGCACAGTTCAGAATAAATGTTTTTCAAAAACCATTGCATCTTTTTAGTAAATGTTTATTTCCAAAAGAAATTTCTAGAAGTTCAGAACAGTAAAATTCCCGCTTTTTAGAATGAATTAGAAGATAACTCTTACGTAGTTAAACTAAAATACTCTTTGAGAGTTAATATATAAACTCTTAACACCAAGTGTTAAATTATCAACTCCAGACAGATTTGGTGTTTAACACTAAATCAGAGTTAATGTACCAACTCTCCAAAAAGAGTTAAATTAACACTCTCTGGTGTGGACCCATATAGACACTTTAATAGTGTTGAAATCAAATCCGACAGTGTTAATTTGGACATGCTGGATTTGCTGTGTACCCTCCACAACATTCGAACCATTACATTGTTGCGATAGACAAAAACAGCCAAAACTATGAAAGCTATAGTGTGTACAGTTATTTTCTGTTGTTTTAACATAAAAAGATACAATTATCCATTACTCGTTTCTTTTTTTGTAAGAAATATGACCGAAAACACAATTAGCTAGCAGCTGATTCCTGCTGCCACAGTTGCATTCTGTTTCTGACAATATTTCAGGCAGTATGTGAAGAACACATTTGAACAGACAATATCATTTACAAAATGATATCATTATCTGTTCAAAGGTGAAGAACACTTTTGAACAATGATCTTTTACAAAATGAAAAAAAGACATGAACCATGAAACAGTTTCTGAATATTGTGATCAATTAATGATTATATTTGAATAAAAAACAAACAAACAACAAAATATACCCCACTTCCCTTTTATTTCTATGGCATCAATAATAGTGGCCTCAACAGGAGAATACAGCACCTTCCCTCTGTTTCCCTCTCTTAATTGCAGAATCAGACAAAAATACAGAATTACTTCAAAGATGATTACAGAAACTGTCATTGATCTGGATAAACATAAATATCCCGGATATGTAATAATTTCCAATTTTTAGAATATGCCTAATAAGGTGAACAACACACATTATTCTCCTTGTTCTCTTAAAGAGACAGAAAGGGTTTTAACAGCTGGTTGTTCAGTTTTTATCATAAACATCTTTTTGGAAAGATCTCTTTCTTCTACAGTATGCTGACCTCACAGGAGCCTGGCTGAAGTATCTGTAGAGTGACAACTAATTTCACAGCTTTTCTAAACCAGGGGTAGAACATAGCATAAATCAAAGGATTTAGACAGGAGTTAAAATAATACAGATAGATCACAATGGATGCAGATGAGCTGTTGAACAACTCGTTTCCAAAAAATGAAACAATGTAATATGGGCAGAAACATAATAGAAACACAAGAACAAGAACACCCAGAGTCCTGGCTGCTTTTAACTCTGATTTCTTTGCTGTTAGAGTCACTGAGAGCTGCAGTGTGACAGCTGTAACATGAGAGCGCATGGCACGGGCCTGAGACACAGCCACCACAAATACTCTCATATACAGAAATACGATGACAGTAACTGGAGCAATAAAAGTTAAAACAATGTCAGTGGTTCCTACAATGTAGTCTATGACAAATACACATTCTCCATAACAGGAAGTATGTCGTTCTCGTTGAAGCAGGTCGTCCTTTATAAATAGTATGTTGTAAAAAACCGAGCAGAGCCAACACAGACAGACGCAGAGTTTCACTCTTCTGTCAGTGATTCTGGTGGGGTAATGCAGAGGGTCACAAATAGCCACATAGCGGTCGACTGATATCAGCACCATAATGCCCACTGAGGCAGAGGTAATGACGAAGCATATATAACTATACAGAGAACATGTGAGTTGACCAAGAAACCAACAAGCTGTGTCTCGTAGGATTTTTGCTGGCATCAACAACAGACCAATGAGAAAGTCTGAGACAGCCAGAGAGAGGAGGAGGATGTTAGTGGGTGTGTGGAGCTGTCTGAAAGAAGAGAGAGAAATATCAAGAAGTCATTATTTCTATACTAAAACAATCTAAACAAACAAAATTATTACAGCTGTCCTATCCGAAAGTGTAGACAGTTGAAAGGGTAGTAGAGGATAGAATCTTTAGAGTTGCACATTATTGTCCGATAATAGTCTACCCATAAGATATAAATTAACTTAAATTTAGTCGTAATTAGTAGTAGAGTTGTAGTAGTAGTAAAGCCACAGCAGAAGTTTAAAAAAGTAAATCTCTGCCTGAAGTGGGAGACTGAGACAATGACGAGAAGGTTGAGAGCCACAGTTAGCAGAGAGACTGAAAACACCACAACGTAAGGGAGCAAAACTTGAGACAGAGATGTTTTAGGCTTCTTGCAGGAGATGTTGAAGAGTTGTGGAAAGCAGAGCTCTGCTTCGTCCTGGGTCTCCATCTTCACACACCTGCAGAGAGCTGCAGCTCTGGCATCAATGTGAGCAGAATATAACTGATCCTCACACCTTCTCTAAACTCCTCCCCTCATCATTCTTTCAGCGTCTGTAATGCCCCCTTCAGTGCACACTGAATCCAGGCTGACCACTTGCTGATAGTATTGTATTAATCTGGCAAGTAATTACTGACCACATCTAGCCCAATGTTCTTAGGGTTACATTAGTTTCTGAAAATGCTACATCCTAGTAACATTAGCTAACTAAAACTGCAAACTGCCTTTTTTGTAAATTAATGTGCTTTTCAAAATAAAGCAGCACCAAGCCCTGTTTGCACAGTCTTAGAGCAATGGCTGTAACCTACATCCTTATGATAACAGCAACTGCAACAATAAAGGTTAGAAAATAAAGCTTATTAGTCTCTGCAATGTACCATATGGGAATCACAAATTCTGTATGGCAGGAACCTTCCTGGTTGAATAAGATCATTTGTTACAAATACACTGCTGTAGAAAATACAACAGGTCCATGAATCACAGAAAAGGAGTGATAGGTTTGTAGCTTGAACCTATTCGCTGGAACGTTGAAGACAATATAATTACACAGCAAGCAAGACACGAAGTAGGCAAAGTTCTTCATGTTTCTCGTGCACGGGAGAGAACCGGACAAACGCCGTTCCTTCGCTTGACCCCAGTTGCTCTCGTCCGCTCCCCCGTAACACTGCTCTTTTATTGAGGTAACATGAATATGCATAGTATTAACATACGACGTCTACATACAAACAAAGAGTACCTTGCCTGTTTGTGTGTGTGTTTGCAGCCTGCTAAAGATCACACATCCTATCACTACACAATTGATTATACACCTCTAAGCATATATGTTTAAATATTTCTAAACATAAATGACAATCAACAATACAAAACCTAACAAGGAGTTTTACTCTTTCTGAGACTCAAGTGGGATAATGCAAAGGTTCACAAATAGAAACACTCATATTTTAGCACCATGTCTGCTAAAATATGAGTGTCTGCTGCAGAAATTCCCCAGACTTGCCTGCTTAGGTCCCATTCGGAAGCCCTGTGGACAGGCTACTCAGGACCTACATGTGCACATTGACACATTATTGCCAGTAGGGTGTGGACTAGAATTTTGCATAAAAAAGCTACTCTTAACCACTCCTTTAATCACTAGGAGTCACTACATAGTTAATTTGTCCTTAAGGCAGATGACCTTCCTGACATAACTGGAAAGGGATTTATGTTGCCTCTCAAGCTTGAACCAGAGATCTTTTGCTCCACAGCTGCTTCACAGGCCATCGTGGCTCAAGAGTTGGGTGTTCGCCTTATAATCGGAAGGTTGCTGGTTCGAGCCCCGGCTCGGACAGTCTCGGTCGTTGTGTCCTTGGGCAAGACACTTCACCTGTTGCCTAATGGTGGTCAGAGGGCCCGGCGGCAGCCTCGCCTCTGTCAGTGCACCCCAGGGTGGCTGTGGCTACAATGTAGCTTGCCATCACCAGTGTGTGAATGGGTGCATGACTGGATGCGTAAAGCGCTTTGGGGTCCTTAGGGACTAGTAAAGCGCTATACAAATACAGGCCATTTACCATTTAAAATGTAAATCACTAAACTCGGGAGCAACTAGCCTTCAAAAAGTAAAAACAAAAGTTAGTCTCACTTGGACTGTAGCTTTGACTTCTTGAGTTGTTTTGTAGTATATCAGTAAGATCTTTACTAAGCTTTTGAATCATTTGCCTTCTATCAGCCACATATTTCTAAGAAGTTTCATCTTCTCCACAATAGTCATATTTCCCTGTATGGTGTTTCCTTATTATAAACAATGTATACCCTTGATCTCCCATGGTGACTAGGTGTGGGTAAACTGGGGGACTGTTTTGGCAAGGCAGGGCAAACTTACTCCAAGAGTTATGCTTCTCTCACTCTTTGTCAGAGTTCCTGGGTCATTGACACAGTACCCCTTTATTGTGTCTCTGTCCATTATGTTTAGTTCTACTTCCTGTGTGTTATTAGTCAGATTCAGTTCAGCTGTGTACTCACCTGTCTCTTGTCATCATCACTAGCCTGCAGGGGTGGATTTAGAGAAATTTCCTTCAACTAGCATGAAAATCAGATGGGGTGCCAAAATCAGAGACATTTTTTTACACATATGCATTTGTTAAATTCTGTAATATGTATTAAATTTGGTTAAAATACATACAATGCAGTAAGTATGCAAGTGTTTCATATAAACAAAATATGTAAATCAATTTTTTGTCCAGATAATTAAAAATTTCAGTTACATAAAACATGTGAATTTTGATTTTATCTACTGTGTAGCGTATATACTAAATAATTATGTACCCCAATAAGTATAAAATCCAGAAAGCTGCACAACATGAGGTGGTTCATTTAAAAACAAAGTCTAATTTACATTTTACACTCATTTTTTTAAATGAAAAATAATCACATTATTACATTCTTACATTTACACAAAATGTCAGGCATGTAATGTATTCACTTTCATGGATACATTTTTCACTAAAAGTGTGAACCAAATTTTTCATGATTTATTGGGTTTTATTGAACCCTCTGGGGTCCAGGGTATAATTGACCACTTTTAACAACTTGTTTGTTTTACCTTTACATCTTTTTCCCCCTTGCCTTGTTTGGTATCACTATTTTCAGCACAATCTCTCATGTCTGAATTTACAGTTATTTTTTCAGTGATATACTGTATTAATACAATTGATCTAAAATCACACAAAAAAACAAAATCGAGGTCGGCTCTGGTGCTGCCACGTGAACCGATTCGTCTCAACCTGTGGCCATGTGGCCTCCCACCAGAACTATTTCATTTTGGACTCTTCACAATAAACACCGTCCACATCCTCAATAAACCCGCGACTCCTGCGTTTGGGTCCTTTCTTCTCCAGCAACAAGGTTGACACTCCTCTACCTTTCTGGCTTATTCTGTGTTTTTATTAGTTTGTTTTTTCCCCCCCACCTTTCTCTCCATTTAGATTACTTAAACAATATGTACACAGATGGAAACATATGGCACATTGTAAATGATACAGTAATTTATTTTAACAACACCACACTGGAAAAAAGTGAAAAATATATAATATTTTTTCTTTATTCATGCTGTAATTAATTTTGTTCCGCTGTATTCTGGTGTGTGTGGTGCCTTCTCCAGTAGAGGCCAGCAATGACGCATCAGAGATTTTGTTTTCCCAGGAAAAGACTCTCAATCTATTCTGAAAACAACCACATGTCTTGATATAGTATTCTCCCATCATTAAACTTCACCTGCATATCTTTTTTGTGTGTAATTTTCAGATAGAAAATAGGATCTCAATGATGACCAGCATTTGAACTGGAAGCAGTAGAATGATTAGTTAATTGCAAACTTAATTCCCTGAAGCTGTGTAAAAACAAAAAACAAAAAAACACCAAAAAACCCAGAGATGGAATTATTTGCACATCTCATAAACACATATAGTATTTGTAATAGAACAGAAAAAATACAGAATACATTAAATGTGAAATCTGAATTCTGCACTTTAAATACATCTTGTATATTTGATTCAGAATCCACTGCGGTGGTCTCCAGAGGAAACATTACAAAAAAATAATGCATCATTGTCCAAAACTTGGGGACCTAACTGTAGGTCATTTAACACATGAAATAGTTGATTTATGCAATTGCAACTTTCCTGGATAAAATTTAGGTTAGACCATGCAATAATCTCTCTTACTGTTCTTTAGTACAGTAAAGTAAGTCCTCCTAGTCATCAATATTGAGATGGCTGTAGCTCAGGAGGTTGAGCAGGTCATCGACTAATCAGAAGGTTAGTGGTTTTGTCCTCTGTCTGCTCCTGCTTAAATAGCCTTGGGCAATTTACTGAACTCAGTCGCTCGTGAACACTAATCATCAGATTAGCCTACACTAAAAAAAACAGGTTGCTAAAAAGGGTGCTAAAAGAATAAATGAAACTGAGGATGGCCCAAAGATATCACTGAAAGAAAAGCCACATATTTTAAGATTTGGGATCTTATGTTCTTGTACTCTATAAATTCAAAAACTAACGAGAATTGTTTTAAGTGGTTTCTACTCTTATTTTAGGTTATCCTCTTTACACTTTCTCATGCAAAATATGTGACTTTGACTGTACCATCCAGAGAAAATAAATAACATTTCATTTACTCAAATGCTTCTTATAGAACTATATGTCCCATATACTGAAGTAAAATGACAGACATAAAACTTATATTCACTTTCAGTCCATATTCACATGCCTAATGCAGTCACTGTGTTTCCTTTTTAAGTAAAAGTTTAATTAAATGTTAAAGAATATAGATAAAGTAAAAACATATCAATACAACATACAACATATCAGACTATGCACTTCTAGAAGGTTGGAGAACACTTGACTTAAATTCTTGATTTTCTAAAATTGCTTATGATACCATGTGTACACATTTTGATCAATTCAAAAGCACTCTTTTGGAGAGAGCATTCCAAGTTTCTACTAGATGAGATCCACACAAGGGGAAAAATGTCTGTCATGAAGGGTTGATTTTGCGGGCTATATACCCAATCAAAATGCACTAACTTGTCTCAATGTATGAGATCTGATTAAAATAATTAAAAGCATAACACATGCCTCCACACACTACGATGACTGGTCACCCTAAGTGCAGCATTAAACTTCTACTACGAATATTTTGTGGAGTCGGATCTTATTATTTCTGCATTTTGCTGACTTCACGTGTACAAGACAGCACTACCTGTACCATAAATGTCAAAAATAAGCAAACAGTTTATTGTTATAAAATGAAGTCAACAAGATTAAGATTTTTTATTACGAGCTGAACCTGAAAACAACTGTTTAAATGTTTTGATCTGTTTACAAAATACTTACCTCACTGGAGCCAGGCTGCAGTATCTGTAGAGTGACAACTAGTTTCACAGCTTTTCTAAACCAGGGGTAGAACATAGCATAGATCAAAGGGTTTAGACATGAGTTTAAACCAAACAGATAGGCCACAAAAGAAGCAGATGAACTATTGATGAATTCTTCTCCTACAAGAGAAACACAGTAATAAGGGCAGAAACACATTAGAAACACAAGAACAAGAACACCCAGAGTCCTGGCTGCTTTTAGTTCAGACTTTTTTGTTAGCGTCATTGGAAGGTGATTTCTGACAGCTGTAGCATGAGAGCGCATAGAGCGGGCCTGAGACACAGCCACCACAAATACTCTCATATACAGAACTATGATGACAGTAACTGGTACAATGAAGGTTAAAATGAGGTCAACAACTCCTGCAATGTATTGAACAACAACGACACATTTTCCATAGCAGGAATTTTGTTTTCTTCTTTGATGCAGGTCATCTCTTACAAGGAAACAGCTGAAGGTGATGGAGCAGAGCCAACAGAGACAAACACAGAGTTGAACTCTTCTGTCAGTGATCCTGATGGGGTAATTCAAAGGGTCACAAATAGCCACATAGCGGTCAGCTGATATCAGCACCATAATGCCCACTGAGGCAGAGGTAACAGTCAAGGACACAAAAATATACATTAAACATGTGGGCTGACCAAGAAACCAACAGGCTGTACTTCGGAGGATTTCTGCAGGTGACAATAGGAGGCCAACAAGAAAGTCTGAGACAGCCAGAGAGAGGAGCAGGATGTTAGTGGGTGTGTGAAGCTGCCTGCAAGGAGACAGAAAAATAACAATTCCTCAAACCTCTATAATGAAACAAGCCAAAGAGCTATTAAGTGTCACACAGCAGCATATTATCAACGTCAAACTGATTCAGAACATAGTATTACTTATAAGACAATGAGTATAGTATGTTTTCTGGTGCCAAAGTAAAAATGATGAAATGTAAATATTCTCAAGTATAAATCTGTACATATGAAGAATCTATTACTAGCTAATTACTAATTACTAGCTCAAATACTTGAAACACTAGAATAGTGTAGCTAGTAAAACAAAAGCGTTGTTTCTGCCTGAAGTGGGAGACTGAGATGATGACAAGCAAGTTGAGAGCCACTGTCAGAAAAGAAACTGAGGACAATACAATATGAAGGAAAACAGCTTTGGACCGAGCAATGGCAGGCTTTTTGCAGGACATGTTGAAGAGTTGTGGAAAGCAGAGCTCAGATTTTTCCTGTGTGCCCATCGTCACAGACTAGTGAAGAACTGCAGCTCTGGTCGCAGCATTATGAACAAAAATTAATTTCACAAGTAGCTGATACTCCTCCTCTCAACTCCACCCTTTCTTTCCCCCATTGTTTGTTGGATATTGATGCCTCCTCCCTTCAGACATGAGACCTATAATATTCTTTTTACCCACAGTCCTGCCCCTGTCACTGTTTCTCTGTCCTACCTCTCTATACTTTTAGTTAAGATATACGAGTAACTAATTCTTCTCTTCATTATGAGTCGTGCATTTGGGAAGAGAATCCAAATGTAGGACTCACAAATAATAATAATGGATTGGATTTATGTAGCGCTTTTCTTTTTTTTTTCTTTTTTTTTTGTCCCGTTTGGATCTATAGCCATCAGAATTGTTGTCTTAAGGCCAAGAAAGATGCCAAGCGGATTTATTTTACCAAGTGGATCATCATGGCCTTGCCATATTGGTCCATTTGATTGACCTTTATTATAATTAGGAATTTATTTTATTTTCAGTTGCTACAAACGGGACAGACATGACTGTGGGATAGGACAGGGGGAAAGAATGAAAGAAAGAGAGGGAGAGAAAGAAAGAAAACCAAAGGGGAGAAGAGACGGTGAGAAGGGGGGGGAAGAGAGAAAAAAACAAAAACAAAAACAAAAAACACCTGGGTCACCTGTATGGAGAAAAAAAAAAAACAGAGGGGAAAGCAAACAACAAAGAGCAACATAATAAGAAAAAAAAGCACCATTACAATAAACTAGCTAGCAGTAGATATCAATAGTTACTAAATAATAAACGATATTGTGCAGTACGCAAGATAGACAGCGCACAGTGTGCTTTGAGGCAGCAGCCAAGAAAGCTGTAGTCCGCGTCTGTGAATACCCATGTGTGCATACCTGTGTGGATCAGCATGCTTGCATTCCAAAGGTTTCTCCATGTAACGATCTGCTAGGGAGTGTGGGGAGCCAAAGCCCTGTCCTCTATGGTATCAAGCAGGTATGGAGGAGATCAAAACTCCAGACATCCAGAGTCCCCCAGAACACAAGAGACCAAGGAAGACCCACAGAGGGGCAGCCGCGCCACTGTCCCAGTAAGAGCTAAGGAGAGTCCCAGATGAGGGCTCATTCAGCAGCCGCGGAGCAGAAGTCAGGGGGAGTTGCAGTGACGCGCCCGTGAGCTCCGCCGGCAGCCAGCCGTGCCTGAGTGACCGAGCCCCAGGCCGAGAGGCCGGGGGCACCCCACCTCCGAAGTGGCCCGAGCGAGCCCCAATAAGCGGCCGCCAAGGAGTGAGCCGGTGTGTACCCGGACGCCCACCCCCAGATACAAAGAACCACCAACGCACTGACACCTGAGGGAGTCCGCCACCGGCAGGGGAAGTGGTGGTGGGTGGAGATAGGCCTCCAAACCTTGGAGGGCCCGAGATGTCCCCAGAGAGGTGGCGTCTGATACCCAACCTGACATATAGACACAGACATACAGGCACACACAGACACAAACATCCATTCCCACCCTCATGCTCTCATATGCACTTACTCCACACTCAACCAACGTGGAGACAGACATAAAGAGACGCTGTATACACGATCACACTCCCCAAGTGTACTCTACGAACCGGGTCTAGGTACCCTTGCCCCTGGAGGGGGGAACTGCACCCAGACCCAGGTGGTGTTACCCTTTTCCCTGCGGTGGGGAGAGGCAGACCGCCCCGACTCCGCAGCAGCAGGGAGGCCCCACACCCCAGACCGCAGTCGGACGGCCAACTCCTCCCAGCCCCCCCGCTCCAGCAGGCCGCAGAGAATGGGGGTGGAAGAAGACTCCAAACCTCCCTCCACCCGCTCATTGTAGTGTTGATGCATGTGTGTTCTAAGGTGCAATTAAAACCCAGGAGGGCATGGAGCTACCTGCCAGAGAGCAGCAGGTAAGCGCATAGTCCCTCCTGCTAGCCCTCAATGTCTACGTGTATTTAAAATTGAGAGGTGGGCAACGATGCCAGGGGTGAGGTGTACACCCTGATGGTAACTTGGACTCCGTGTATCGTGCCCACCCCCAAGATCCTATATGTATGTGTAATGAGGGTGTGAGTAATGTGAATGTCTAAGTTGTGGGATAAAATTGAGGCAGAGGCAGCCAGAAGGGGACAGAGGGGGGGGTAGCCTCCTCTGCACCCTGGTGACATACCCCTACTCCAAGGCCCTGCATGTGTGGGTGGTTGTGGTGGAGCGGGAAGAGGGAGGCAGCTGGAGATGGGGAGGGAAGGAAGGGAGGGGCAGGTGACCCCTCCCTGGGGCCAGCTCCCCCACTGACCCCAGTAGGCACTCCCATACTCCGCGACCCGCCAGGGAAAGGGGGCTCAGGCCCATCCAGACCGGGGCCCAGCGCAGCAGCGCCCCCCGGCCCCACAGAGCCCGGGACAGTCCACCCAACCCCACCACAGAGAAAACTGCACCCACCCCACCATCCACTCATCTTCCAGACTACATGAGACAATAGACGCCCAGGCTGAGATCTTCCTCCACCTCTCCTGTATCTCCCCCTCCTGCAGAGAGTTCCTGAGGGGAGGAAAGCTCCTGCAAGGTGTGACAATCTCCCCCACCAGTTGAAGAGCCCCACAGGTGGCTCGACACACCGGCGGCACCCTGCGCCAGGGATGGGCCCCCATGCACCCACCCGCCCACAACCCCGGCAACACACAAACCAGGACCCAGGGCCCGGCCAGGGCCCCGGCCCAGAGACGGAGCGCCCCCAGACCCTCACACCCATCCCGGACCCACCCAGGGGCAGACAGGCTACCAGGTCAGTAACCCACGTCCATCAGCACAGACCCTCCCCTAGCCCCGCTGCACGCAGCCACGAGGAAATAGTCAGAAAAGAGCCCCCAACCGGACATGACCGCTACCCCGGGTTGAGCCCCCCAAGGAAGATGCCGCCGGGGAACCCCCCGACGCCCTAAGCCTGTCCCTACCCCCACACCAATCACAACATTGAAGGCGGGACCAAACTATGACCCCCCACCCCCACTAGGTGATGGAGCTGATCAAAGGAGCCCAGAGCAATTGATCTGATGTGGTGGCAGAGGCTGTATCAAAACTAATGTAATCTAATAGATAATTTCTATATTGGTTAGAATTAAGATTGTTTTTATTTTTCCAGTTCATGAGGACAGTTTTCTTGGCTATGCATAGGGCAGTGAAAACCATATGGGCTATATTCTTTTCTGAAGTGACATTATCTAAGCTGCCCAACAAACACACTAAAGGGGAAGTTGGAATGTTACATTTCAGACACTTTGATAAGTCTTCACATATCTCGCGCCAAAACTTCTGCACTGGTGGACAGAACCAAAGAGCGTGAATGTAATTGTCTGGTGTATTGCTTTGACAGTGTGAGCAGTTGTTGGAAGATGTAAAGTCCAAGAGTAAGGAAATGTGCCGCACTTTTGTAATTCAACTTGACTGAGGTTAAATTTCTTTTTTATTATGGATTTAATTTGTTGATATTCTAAAAATCTTTTCTTGTTGACCCCATATTGTGCAACTAGTCTGTCAAATGGGATAAATTCTGTTCCCTCTAATATATGTTCTAAGTATTTAATTCCTTTACAACTCCATTCTGGGAAATTAATCATATTATTGTTTTGTAATATGTCAGGGTTATTCCAGATAGGTGTACGTTTGCATGGGATTAGTGAAGACTCCGTTATTTTTAGAAACTCCCACCATGCTGTCAGAGAGAAGCTGATGTTGATACTTTTAAAGCATTCATGTCTTTTGATGTTTGAGCTAATAAATGGTAGGTCTGAAATCTCTAGATCCTTGCATAGTGCCTGTTCAACATCTAGCCAGGGCTCATCTAAGAAGGTATGTTTTGACCATTCTGAGATGAACTGAAGCCTGTTGGCTAAGAAGTATTGGTGAAAATTAGGCAGGTCTAATCCTCCTCTATCCTTGGTTCTTTGTAGCGTTTTTAAGCTGATACGCGGGGGTTTATCTTTCCAAAGGAATTTGGAAATATATGAATCCAGAGATCTGAACCAATCTTGTGATGGTTTGTTAGGGATCATCAAAAATAAGTAATTTATTTTTGGCAAGATCATCATTTTTATAGTGGCGACCCTTCCCATGAGTGATATGGGTAAAGATTTCCATCTAGTCAGATCGCCTTCTACTTTCTTTAGAAGTGGGATGTGGTTTAATTTAGTCAAGTCTGAAAGCTTAGGAGAAACATTAATACCTAAATATTTAATATTTCCGGATTGCAGTGGGGCAGAGGAAGAATTATGGAAGGAGCAGTTAATGGGGAGAACTGTAGATTTTGGCCAGTTAATTGAATAATCTGAAACTCTTGAAAACCAGTTTATTAGAGTAATTACCTCAGAGAGGTTGGTTTGTGTGTTTTGCAGAAAAAGCAACCCATCATCCGCATAGAGACTGATTTTATGTTCTATGTTCTTACATTTTATGCCCTTAATTGTTGTAGTCTGTCTAAATGCTGCTGCTAGAGGTTTGATAAAAATTGCAAAAAGTGAAGGGGAGAGTGGGCATCCCTGTCTGGTGCCCCTCAGGAGACAGAAGCTGGAGGATGTCTGGTCATTTGTTCTGATACGAGCTGTTGGGGAATTGTATAATATTCTTATCCAGTTTATAAAAGAGTTTCCGAAACCAAATTTGTGTAAAGTTGCGAATAAAAATTTCTAGTTAACTCTGTCAAATGCTTTTTCTGCATCTAGAGATAATATTATGGTTTCGATGTTTTTATTGTATGAGTAGTCTATTAAATTAAGTAATCTACGAGTGTTTGTTGAGGAGTGCCGACCTTTTATGAAACCAGTTTGGTCAGGATGAATTAAGAGGGGGGTTATGTAGCGCTTTTCAAGGCACCCAAAGCGCTTTACAATGCCATTATTCATTCACTCTCACATTCACACACTGGTGGAGGCAAGCTACAGTTATAGCCACAGCTGCCCCAAAAATGTTTTATAAATTGGAATGCAAAAATACATAAACAAATAAAACAAAACCCAAAATGGTAAAACAAATTTAAATCATTCAATATAAACAATGAAGATGAGATGTTAGGTAATATCTGACAAGTCATGTCTAACGTGACAATAATCACACAGGAGGATAACAAGACACAGCTGAAACTAATAAAGGTAGCCAGACAAGCCAAGTAAAACTACATATAAGACACAGGAGATATACACAATAACCATCAGCAAGAACCCTAATCCTAACCCATGAGACACAGACTCAAAGTAAAACAGGAAACATAACACAGAGACACAGACCTGACAAGGAGATACAGCTGACAGAAACCAGAAGACTAAGAACTCTTAGGCTACATTCACACTGCAGGCGAAAGCGCATCAAATCCGATTTTTTTGACCCTATGTGACCCATATCTGATCATGGTATGACAGTGTGAACAGCACAAATCCGATATTTTCGAATCCGATCTGGGTCACTTTTGTATGTGGTACTGATACATATCCGATGTTTTAGAAAGCGACTGCTGTTTGAACGGTCATGTCGCATTAAATCCGTCACTTTTACGTCACTGACACAAGACAGACGCCAATTATCAGCGCCGGAGAAGACATCGCGAACGCTTCCTGGCCATCCAGCGTAGATGTCAGTGAAACTGTTGGGAAGACAACGTTGGAGAAACGTGAACATTTTATTTATACTGTATAATCTGCAGATTCTGACAGAAATCTGCAACTATCCTTTGAAGCACCGCTCCTCTCTAAAACAGCAATAAGGATAATCATTAGGTTATTTACATTATTATGTAAATAACAAAATAACTTAAAGCAAAAATTGGGAAACGTAAAGTCCGAAGTCTTTATATTAAGGGCCATCAGTCAAATACTGTTTGCTCTGGGTCTGAACAGAGCGTGTTGTGTGTGACATCTTCTTTTGCGCATGCAGGCCGCTTTGAGCGTTCACACTAGAGAGCGTTTGCTGTTGCATTTTATTTGTAGTGTGAACAAGCAGACAAAAAAATCGGATTTGATCAAAAAATCGGAATTGAGCATTAACACCTGCAGTATGAACGTAGCCTTACACTGAATCCAAAAGACTAGAAATGATAAATACTGACAAAATCAAAGTTCAATAATAATGCAGCACTCAAAACACTGAGTCAATGACCCTGGTACACTAACAGCTTAAGAGAGGAGAAAAATGTGGATTTCTGCATCAGCCTGAAAGAAGACATAAATATGTAATAAAATATAATTAAAACAAAAATTAGAGATGGCACGATACCACTTTTTAATGTCCGATATCGATATCATAAATTTGGATATCTGCCGATACCGATATGAATACGATATAGCGTATTTTGTAATCAATAAAACTTTTTTTTTTATAAATATCTTGCTGCATTTTGTATAAGTTCATACGCAAGTTTTGGAAAAACAAGAGACTGAAGCTATTCTGTTATACCTGTATGCAAAAATTCCACTCCGCCCAAAACATTTTATAGTTCAGCAACACTGATCAATCAAATAAACTTAAACCTACACCATCCTCCCTATTCTGGCATTTTAAAGAGTACTTACCTACCTAACTAGCAGGATCCCAGTGAAAATATTAGGGAACCACCCCCCGCCCTTAATGGATGTAATCAACTTTCATTTAATGCAAGTGTAAAACAAATGCACAGAAATCAATTATTTTTCTACAATAATTTAATAGATTCCACATCTTTCTTCAACAGAATTGCAGACTTCCTTTCCTTCCCAAAGGAAAAAGTACTATAGCTTAGGGCTGCACGATTTTGCATAAAATGAGAATCACGATTTCTTTGGCTTAGAATTGAGATCACGATTCTCTTTTCCAGTATAAGTATTTAATTAACTTCATTTAACTTTAATTAACTTTATTTCACTCACTATGTAACTGTATTACAATCATTCACTGCAAGGTTTTAAAGGTACCGTATTTTCACGACCATAAGGCGCACTTAAAAGTCTTAGATTTTCTTCAAAAAGTGCGGCGCGCCCTATAGCGCAGTGCGCCCTGTGTGTTGTAAGGAGGACGTAGTAGAGAACACCATGAGAACGTTAAAGGGTGAAGTGTGGGCGTTGATCGTATATACCGGGACAATCGCACATACCTGTATAAAAGAACAGGTATGTGCATTATGCAGGACATCGTTGTTTTAACAACCCTGAAAATGGCAAAGAGACACGCTTACGAAGCACAGTTTAAACTGAAGGCCATCAGCTACGCGGAGGAACATGGAAATCGAGCAGCGGCGAGAGAATTTAAGATTAATGAATCGATGGTTTGCAAGTGGAGGAAGCTGGAAAACAAGCTCCGGCAGGTCAAGAAAACGCAGCTGAGTTTCCGCGGACATAAGGCGAGGTGGCTCGAGTTGGAGGAAAGACTCGAGCGGTGGATCATCGAGCAAAGAGCGAGCGGGAGAAGCAGTTTCGACGGTCACCATTCGGCTAAAAGCAGTTTCACTTTCACTTTTTATGAAACGGTGCCATTTTTCCATCCGGACCAGGACTACGATAGCGCAGCAACTTCCAGCGGATTATAAGGAAAAGCTGGCCGTCTTCCGCTCCTACTGCAGCAAACACATCGGTGACAAAAACATCCAGCCCAGCCACATCACTAACATGGACGAGGTCCCGCTCACTTTTGACATCCCGGTGAGTCACACTGTGGAGAAGAAGGGGACCAGCACGGTAGCGATACGCACAACGGGGTATGAAAAGTCTTCTTTTACTGTTGTGCTTGGCTGCCATGCTAATGGACAGAAACTGCCGCCTATGGTGATTTTTAAGCGAAAGACTTTGCCTAAAGAGAAGTTTCCAGCAGGAATCATCATTAAGGCAAATGAAAAGGGCTGGATGGATGAGGGAGGTGTATGTAAGGAGACCAGGTGGTTTTTTCCACGCATCACCATCGCTGTTGATCTGTGACTCTATGCGTGCCCATCTCACAGCCGATGTGAAAAAACTAGTGAAACAAATGCACTGTGAGCTTGCTGTCATTCCGGGAGGCCTGACAAAGGAACTCCAACCGCTGGACATCGGTGTGAACCGCCCGTTCAAAGTAAGGCTGCGAGCGGCCTGGGAGCGATGGATGACCGGTGGAGACCACAGTTTCACCAAGAGTGGAAGGCAGCGCCGGGCGAGTTACGCCACAATTTGCCAATGGATTGTAGATGCTTGGGCTAACATGTCTGCTGGCACTGTTGTTCGAGCTTTCGCAAAAGCCGGCATCGTTTCCAAGGAGCCGCACGGCACGGAAAGTGACTCTGACAGTGAAGAAAGTGAACCTGGCATGTTTGATGGAGATTTAGCGCAGCTGTTCAATTCAGACACAGAGGATGAGGACTTCGATGGGTTTGATTGATGATAAAAATGTGAGTACCAAACTCAGTTTTGCTCCTGCTTTATTTTTAAATATGCACACTTGTATGCTTGTGTGTTGTTGATGATGACGATTACCGGCAATAGAAATGTGAGTAAGGTACCGAACTCAGGTTTGCTCCCGCTTTATTTTTAAATACGCATACGGTACTTGTATGCGCCCTATGATCCAGTGCGCCTTATGTGTGTGTTAAATACAGTAAGGGCACACATAACTGAGACTGCGCCTTTTAGCACAGTGCGCCTTATGGTCGTGAAAATGCGGTACAATAAATAAACCAGAAAAATATATTTTTGTTTTAGCAGCCACCTTTATTGTTCAGAGGAAACAGTATGGTACAATATAAAAACTGGAATCACCATGTATGACACCTGTAAATCAAATGCTTTACAACAGAAAAGCTCTTTGGCATGAATTACATGAGGTCCGTCTCTTTTACACAGAACTTGAAAATCATTGAAATGCTCATTGAGACACGCTGTTTGCAGTGCAAAACAATAACCTCTCATCCTTCACAACAACATGGTAGAACTTGGCATTTCACAATGGACTTTTATACAAACAACTAAATCTGCACAATAAATATTTCCATGGTGTTTTGCCCATCTAACATTTAACACCTTGGTGTTGATTGGTAGCTGAAGAGTCTCTGCCATCTCACAGCCCCAGTCCAACCCATTTCAAGAAAGCATGTTACCTGATCCAGTGGTCAGTCTCTTGGGGTCAAATGTCTGCCAACTGAAAGCAATAGGACTTTGATGTTTTGTTGCCAATGTTTTAATTACATTTTTGAAACTTTTCAATTTTTTTTCTTTTTAAGAAGCTGTATTTTGCTTCATTGCGTATGCACCAGCTATGCAAAAGTGGTCCTGTTTTAAGTATACATGTAGGATAATGCATCATGAAATGATGCTTGGTAGCAGCTTCTTGTGTGGAAATAAACCTTTGAATAACCTGTGGTGTTTGGCGATCAGGTGTTTCAAGAAAATAGTGATACCTTTTGATAACACTGCTGAAAATACAATATTCACTATTTGAAACAACAGCAGTAGCAAATACCAGTGCTGATCGTTTGGACAAACTAAGTCTCCAAAGATGAGTAGTGGATGCCGATGTAAACACCAGGACTGGATGGCATTTAACTCAAAGTCATTTGAGTCCTCTTCCAACTTCACTGTAGGTGGTTTGTTGTTTTGTTCCATTTAACCATAGTTAAAGCTCTTAATTCTCATGTCCACTTCCTTTGATGTTGTATACTGATCTATTGCATGTAACATAATCAGTTTCATTTCATATTGTGCAACTCCCTCCAAGATATTGTGCATAATATCAACAGAGAAATTTTCACATGTATTGAAGTACTGCATTGAGTTTAGAATCCAAGACTGTTTAACACCCATCACATAAGGCAGTCTGGGATTTGCCTCCAGTTTTTGGCAATGATCAGTATGAAGGGCTTGAGTTTGCATGATTATCTTGGGTCAAGGCTGGACTGGGAGAAAAAATCGGCCCACCAGGATAAAGATTTGAAAATGTGACGTCATTCAGGGGTAAAACCGCAAAGGATTCTGGGAACTTGTGGCAAAAGGTACTAGCACACGCAGGCTTTCAATTGAACTCAGTTACACAGCGATAAAAAGAAACACAAAAAATGGCAAGAAGCTGTTGTATTATTAACTGCAACAGCCGGTCGCATGACAGCCACAGGAAGCCGACGGGTAAAGAGATCGTTTTTTTTTCAATCGGATTACTTCGTTGAAGAGAAATTTTTTAAGCCATGTTTCCGAAGTAAGAGCCGACGGATGGTCTGGATATACCAAATATAACGTCCCAGAACACTCCAGCTCACATGTTAGTCTGCTCCAAGCATTCCACAAAGGTCAGAGTTTTGTAGTAGTTAATGCGTCATTTTTCTTAACATAATTGGTGATACAGGTTACAAGCAAGTCTGGCGCTGAACAGAAATTGTCGCGCTATGCTCCTTTGTTTATTGTGCATAAATAGTGAATTGTCCTGACACAATATTGCGTTTTGCTTCTGTTATTACCATGGTACATTGACAAAAAAATATACTTTTATTCACAGGATAAAACAGTTGTTTTGTATCACTAATTGTCCAGTGCGATTACAACATACAATATTATTGTCACTGCTACATTTCTGTAATGCTACCAGAAATTATTTCCACTACTAATTAATTACCGTTGAGCTCAAAGGTCCTATTAATAAACGGTTAACAAATGTGTATTTATGACGACGATTTGTGAGACTGGTAAACTTACCTTTGTTCGTACGATGGTCTTTCGTTCTACACGGTGCATTTCAAGGTCCTGTACCCATCCGTCGGTAAACTGTACCTGGGCTTGTTGCAGTGACCTGAAGTTACTAAACTTCATGAGTGTATGTACTCACTCCAAGAACCGTATAATTATAAATCTGAGCGTGGTGAAAGTTGGGCAGCACGCTAACGTCTTTTGTCCACTCTGTGTGCTCGTAAGAGTCTGACCCTTTCACTCCTTTGATTTTTTCCTCGTATCTTTTCTTTGTCTTTTCGTCGAGTCTGTCTTTGTACGGACTAGTGATGGGATTTCCGGCTCTTTTTAGAGATCCGGCTCTTTCGGTTCGGCTCACTAAAAAGAGCCGGCTCTTTCGGCTCCGAACCGGCTCTTCAGGTTGTTTTGTTGCTTTAATTAATTTATTATTAACAATATTATAAAATTATGCACAAAAGGAATTACTAACGTAAAAAAAGTGGTTTTATCTATATATGTTTATATATAAATATATGCGGTGGTCCCTAGAGACAAAACACGTACAAACTCCAAGACACATTTCTAGCATGAACTGAACTTCCAAAGCAGAGCTACTAGATCACTTGAATGACACAATTGAAAGCATGTGTGTATTCTTTGTGTATTTATACACAAGCACTCATATATATTCAAATAATTTAAAAAAAAATATTCATTTACCTGTTACTACCACACAGCAAATCCAGTCATTGGTACTTGCTGGCTTTGTGTAGTCACTCGGTAACAAAAGTTCAACACTGCCCCTAGCATCCTGGAGCACTTCTGTTGTCTTTTGTACGTGTTTTGAGTTTTTATGTGCTTTGAGTTTTTACGTGTTTTTGGAGTTTGTATGTGTTTTTACGTGTTTTGGAGTTTGTACGTGTTTTTGAGTTTGTACAGGCTTCAGAGTTCGTACGTGATTTGAAGTTTGTATGTGCTTTGTCTCTTGGGGCCACCATAAATATACTTTTATTTATTCACTCCACATAAAATGTAATAAATAAATCATAATACAAAAATCAACTATTCACATTTCAACTTTTAACTATTTAAATTTTCAGCTTTTTCCTTTTACAAATTTAAAGTGAAACAACACAAAACACTGCAAACCATAACACATATGAAAACAAAAAGAAACATGCACATTCTCTGTCATATGGACCTGCATGAATAAACTTTCTGAATCCTTTATCATCTGCAACCGAAAATAGTTGTGGATGATTACTATACCTTTCTAAAGTGATGTTGTTGTCCCTGGCTCTCTTTCCCCCTCTGGATCTGTTCCTGTGCTACTGAGTGTAATTACCGCCCCTCCCCCCTCTGCCCAGCGTAAAGCACAAGGCTCGCTTGCTGAGTGAAGCAGAAAAAAAGTGCGAGAGAGAGAGAGAGGGTGAGAGAAAAAAAAAAACCACGTGACGGCTCGCGATAAGGAGCCGGCTCGTGTCGTTCACGTTAAAGACCCGGCTCTAAGAGCCATTTCGTTCGCGAACGACCCATCACTAGTACGGACCGGCATTGTTCTCCTTTTGTTTTGTACGTTCCTTTTTTGTGCAGCAAAGAAAAAACAAGAAGGTATTGGAACCGGAGAATGAACGTTTTGCGGTGCTGCAAATGCTTGCATTTGATGCGCTACTTCGATTGTTTTGCCACGAGTTCCCGGCATGCAATGCGCGAAAATCACGTGATTGCTAAACAAGGGGTAGGGTGCATCCGGCCTCCTCGGCTGTAATTGGTCCAGCCCAGAGTCGATCATGACCAATTGGCCAATCCAACACCTTTCATTATATATACCCTTCCTAAAAAAAAAAAAAGAAAAAAAAAATCGCCCATAAAAACAAAAAGTCGCCAGCGGCCCACCGGGCAAATGCCCGGTATGCCCGATGGCCAGTCCAGCTGTGTCTTAGGTGAATCCTCTGTAAACACTTTCTGAAAGTCCTCTTTCTCAGCAAGACAAAAGTGGCAACAATATCTAGCACTAAATGACTCTAGAAAACCAAACAGACAGTGAAGACCAAGGTTGTCAGTAGTAACTTGGACAATAGTTCCATGTACTGGGTCATTATGCAGGGCAATCGTAATTCCATCCCCTCCAGGATTTTCATATCCTTCACAATTGGATCAAGTATCTTAGATCCAACGAGCTGGCCCCAGTGCAACGAGCTGGCCCCAGTGTTTTCTGGCATTTTCAACTCCTCACTGCAGACATGTCATGTGCCTGCCTGCTTCAAGTCCTCTACCATAATCCCTGTCCCCAAGAAACCTAGGATCACTGGACTAAATGACTACAGACCCGTGGCTCTGACATCTGTGGTCATGAAGTCATTTGAGCGCCTGGTTCTCTCCTATCTCAAGACCCTCACGGCCCCCCTCCTGGATCCCCTGCAGTTTGCATACAGAGCCAACAGGTCTGTAGATGACGCAATCAACATGGCCCTACACTTCATCCTGCAGCATCTGGACTCCTCAGGAACCTACGCCAGGATCCTGTTTGTGGACTTCAGCTCTGCCTTCAACACCGTCCTTCCAGACCATCTCCAAGGCAAGCTTTCCCAGATGAATGTGCCTGATCCCATCTGCCGGTGGATCACTGACTTCCTGACGGACAGGAAGCAGCATGTGAGCCTGGGAAAGAATGTCTCGGACTCCCGGACCATCAGCACCGGCTCCCCTCAGGGCTGTGTTCTTTCTCCTCTGCTCTTCTCCCTGTATACCAACTGCTGCACCTCCACCCACCAGTCTGTCAAGCTAATCAAGTTTGCAGATGACACCACCGTTATTGGACTCATCTCGGACGGGGATGAGTCTGCCTACAGGAGGGAGGTTGAACGTCTGGTGTCCTGGTGCAGCCACAACAACCTGGTGCTGAATGCCCAGAAGACAGTGGAGATTATTGTGGACTTCAGGAAGCACACAGCTCCACTCCCCCCCATCATCCTGTCTGACACCCCCATCACCTCTGTGGACTCATTCCGCTTCCTGGGTACCACCATCACCCAGGACCTGAAGTGGGAGCCCACCATCACTTCCGTCATTAAGAAAGCCCAGCAGAGAATGTACTTCCTGAGGCAGCTGAAGAAATTCAACCTGCCAACACGGACGATGATGCAATTCTACACTGCAATCATCGAGTCCATCCTCACCTCCTCCATCACCGTGTGGTACGCTGGAGCCACTATCAGAAACAAACAGAGACTGCAGCGTGTTGTGCGCTCTGCTGAGAAGGTGATTGGCTGCAGACTCCCATCTCTGCAGGACCTATACACCTCCAGGACACTGGGGCGTGCAGCTCGGATCTCAGCTGACCCTTCGCACCCTGGACACAGACTGTTTGACCTGCTCCCCTCAGGCAGGAGGCTCCGGTCCATTCGCACCAGAACCTCTCGCCATAAGAACAGTTTCTTCCCCTCTGCTGTTGGACACATGAACAATAACCGTATGACTGTTCCCACCACTAACACATGACCCTACGCTGTGTTCACTGCATCATTCCATGTTTGGCACTGATCACCACCTGCACTCATGTATATGTCATGTATATATCTATCTACTTAGCACTTTTAATTCTTATTTTTATATTTTTATGACAGTATGTTTGCACTGAAGCACCACAGCAATTTCCTAACGTTGTAAACCTGCTCAACATTTGGCAATAAAACCCTTTCTGATTCTGATTCTGAGAAGCCATATGTTTGGGATGTTGAACTTCTTGGCAACTGTGAACATAATAAAATTGCATTATATATTTGAAATAAACACCAGAACAAGGCAAAGAAAGTGAAATTAAATAAATTGAGCAAAATAAACCTAAACGGTTGGTATAGCAGACTGCGTGTTTCACACTATGAAATACACAGGAAATGTTGACGTTTTTTACTCAACACATGATCTGTAGGTCAGCTGGCCCTCAAAATTCATGTACTTCTGTTGTTCTCTGCACTTCACCTGCACAGCTTGCATCCTTCATGATATGAAAGGGATATTTTTAAATAATTAGATTTACTACAAATACTTACAAAATTGAACAAAACACAGGCACACACAAAACACATAGGGCTTAAGAAACATCTAAAACTGCACACTTGTGCAGGCTGCAACCATGTATGCTTTTCAATTCGAGTAAAACACACGTGCTTGCTAAACTAACAGCAGTACACATACAAGATTCACTCCATTAAACACACATGCTCCTAACCAAAGATCATGCGAAAACAGTCGTGTATGTGACTCAATTCAGAGTAAACCACACGTGCTTTCAAACTGAACTGGTGAAACATCCACAAACGTCAATCCTCGATAAAACACACATATTACTAACAGAACATCAGGTAAAAAAAGTCCATTTTCATGACTCAGTTTGGAGTAAAACACATGTGCTCACCGACCTTTTTTGGATAAAACATTGGTGCACTGGATTTGCTAAAAACACACTACTCTGGTCAATTATACTACCCAAAGCAGCTATTGAGCAATGCTAAACTTAGTTTAGTGATATATACCTTAATGCTGTCTGTGAGTAGTCTAATGACATTACTTTAGCAGAAGCTAATGTAAGCATCAACCTTGCCAATTATGCAACTTTTCAATTGTTTTTTTTAAAGAAGCTGTATTTTGCTTCATTGTGTATGCACCAGCTATGCAAAAGTGGTCCTGTTTTAAGTATACATGTAGGATAATGCATCATGAAATGATGCTTGGTAGCAGCTTCTTGTGTGGAAATAAACCTTTGAATAACCTGTGGTGTTTGGCGATCAGGTGTTTCAAGAAAATAGTGATACCTTTTGATAACACTGCTGAAAATACAATATTCACTATTTGAAACAACAGCAGTAGCAAATACCAAGCTGTAATGTTACTTACAGACCTTTCAGATAAACAGAAATTCCCCATTTTATTCTAAATTCTAAATCTGTAACCTAAAATGGAAACATAGTAATACGGGCAAAAACACAATATGTCCTGGCTCTTATAATGCCGATTTTTGTTGTTGTTAGAGTCACTGAGATCTGCAGTGAGACAGCTGTAACCTGAGAGCCCATGGCATGGGCCCTAGATAGCAACTCTTGCAATGAAGTCAACACAAAATATACATTCTCCTGCTAACTATTACCATTTCTAGTACCCCCAAAACCCGATGACGGTGCTAAATATTTAGTGCACTGAACACAGAAGAATAATAAAGACACAGAATAGGACATACCATTTAAGAATTGAGTAGGTATGATAAACAGAAGTCTAAATAACAGAAATAGAAGTTCTAATCTAAAGTAATGTGCATCACTGAAGAAGGCAAAATGGCTTGATAAAAAAGATTCAGATGGCCAAGCGGGGGAGGCAGCTAATGTTTAATGGGTTGGGAGCCCAGAAATTTGAGCAGGAATTGATTATTTAGGATGCCTAAAAAAAACTTACACAAGGTTCACAAATTGATTATCCTGCCCATGTCATGCAATTCCACACACAGTATGATGAGGCCTTTATTCAAATGTGTGATAATATTGGACCCTGCCAACCAGTACTGTCATCATATCCAAAGAATGAAGAGGGATGTGTCATGGCCTGGGTCTAGGGACCCAGGGCTCAGGCATTTTCAGTGTATGTTTATGTTTTCCGTGTGTTGTATTGGTTTGCTCTCCATCTCTCCATGTGTCTCTGTGTGAGCTTCCGGAGGTGTGGGTTCGCTGAGGAGACTGCGAACCCGGAAGTGGTCTACTCGAGAGACGGCCGCACCTGCCGCTCGTCGTCCTCTGCCAGCTGCAGCAGATTACGCTCGTCTAGGAACGGCATTTAGGACTGCAGCTGAGCTGAGGCCGACGCTGGATCCTTGAGTCAGAACTCGTCAGTACTGCCGTGAGCTTTTACGTAACCTCCGCGGAAACAGATCCCCTGCTAACCCTCTGCCTTTTGTGTTACCAGGAATCGGGAGCGGAGTACGCCTCTAAAGTCACGGTGTGGGAATTGGAGTTTTTTGGAGTCGCCACCTTTCACTTCTCACGGACATCTGCACTGTGTGGGATTCAGGGAGAATCACCACGGGACCACAGTGCTGGGATTTTGTATATAGTTGTGTGTTTTTCACCTCCTGTAAATAAATCCACTGTCCTTCACTTAGAGTCTCGCGTTTGGGCCCTGCTTTCACTGTCACTCCACGGTCTGCCATCGCAGCCCGTGACAGGATGATAATTTTAAAAGAAATGGTATTAGAATAATCCATGGCTAGAGTATTCTCCAAGTGCTGATGATATGTTTTGTTTCAGCTGCCATCTTTTCTTAAATTACAAAAAGTACACAAGTCACAAAACCCGGGAAACGGGTTAAATCGGTGGAGAAGGGCTTTAGAAAAGATTAAAGAGCATAGTGCCTCAGATTCTCACATGTGTGGTATGGTAAGGTGGAACTCATTAAAAAACAACAACCTTGAAGGCAGCTTTTAAAGTAGCTGACCAAGTGTCACAAGCTGCAAAAGACAAAGAGAGAGAGAGAAACAGAGAAATGTTGTCTTGTTTCATAGCCATCACTCTCTACCTTGCAAGACAGGGTACGCCTTTCAGGGGACATGATGAGCCAAAAATCGAGTTGAATTGTTCAGTAAGTATGACAGTGTGATTAAATTTCATGCCATAAAAGAGAGACAGGGACCTGGAAAAAGACCTCTCACTCCTCTCAAACAGAAGCCAAAACAGCATAATCAAAGCTTTGGCCACATCAGTAAGATGTGGCCAAAGCCACGCATACTTATAGTTATAGAATATTCACAGCATACTTCATACCGTGTACATTATAACATACCATAATAGACCCATTTCTGTAATATACTTTCATATCTATACTATTGCTAATATATATTGTAATATATCTATATCACTAAAGCACTTCTGGATGGATGCAAACTGCATTTCGTTGCCCTGTACCTGTGCATGTGCAATGAGAATAAAGTTGAATTCTATTCTATTCTATGTGTCATCCAAGAGTGTGAAATCTTTTCTATGTTGATGGATGAAACCACAGATGTATCGCAGACCGAGCAGGTTTCCTTTGTTGTCAGACGTGCACAACATGGAAAGTAGTAACCGCTTCCTTTAGGTAATTTGGAGTCAACAACTGGAAATTGCAAGAACTGCAAACATGAGCTGGTGCTTTACTTAAGTTAAGAATACAAAAAAAAAAAAAATCCAAAGGCCTTATATGTCCACTGTCAGGCAAATTGCCTTAATCTGGTTTTGGTAGAGAGTCAAACGTGTTTTGTCAGCTTTTTCAACGTAATTGAAAAGCTTTTCACTTTTGTGGCCAACTCATCTAAACAACACTGTATTTAAAATGCAGGAGAAGTTGTACCATGAGCAGCACCCACTGGAGCTGTTAGATACTAGGTGGACTGCAGAGAAACTTTCCTCAACACAATGAGGAAGATCCTCCCAGTTGTCATGCAGTTTCTGAGGGAAATACTACAGCAAGATCCCCCCAGACTCTTCAGCAGGTGATGCAATGATCCTTCTCAAAAGCATCAATTTTGAATTCATCCTGTGTCTGGAGATCACCTGTCCCAACTTCCAAATGAATGCTACTGCATCTGATATATTGCAGAAGAAAGACATTGACCTGGCTGCAGTAAACACGATTGTTGACGGAGTTCTGAAGAGGCTGACCCACACCAAAGTTCACAGGAGTTATTGGCCAGTTATGTAAATAAACAAAGATATTTTAACTTTGAACTGGATTCTCCTGTACAGGGATTTGAGGTTTAAAATAACTACAACAGTATCTACAATCATTCCAGAGCATTATTTCTGATGGCCAGGGGTGTTGGGTTTTTCTAAGAGAGAAAACAAAATGTTGAGTCTAGTTTTTGTTCATCTATGTCTCCTGATTTATGAGTCTTTTCCTGTCCTCTATGTAGTCCATTTTGTCCTCAGCGTTTTACTTTCAGTATGCCTGTGCGTTAGTCTCTCCCCGTGTTCCATGTTCTAATTGTCAACCTGGTCTTGTCATGTCTGTATCTCTCCATGTTTCCTGTTGCCATGTTTTATTTTTTTCCCTGTGGCATTATGATCGTTTGTGGCAGCTGTGTCTCCCCAGGTGTTTCCACTTCCCTTGTTACCCTCCTGTGTATTTAAGTCCTCTGTCTCCTCTGTTCAGTGTTGGGTTGTCTGTTTGTCTTGCTTCATGTTTCTCCAGGTTTTCTGCTCCAGTCCAGATTCATGTTTCTTGTCACAGTTTTCATAGTTAACCTTAGTTTATCCCAGGATAGGTTTTAGTTTAAATTTTCCCTCGTTTTCTGTTCATGGTATTCAGCCAAAATAAAGGCTCGCTTTTTGTTATAGTGTGTTTTCTTCCATGTCTGCACTTTTGGTCCGCTTTTTAAACACACGACAATCCCTGCTGTCACAATCTGTATCAGAATACACAATTCAAGTCATTTATTATTCAGGAATTAATTTCTACAAAATAACCTAACAGATCTTTTGTCTCTGAAGGGACGGAAAAAAATGAAACCAAACAAATACACTGGATTTCTGCATACCCTAAGGCTACATTCAAACGTACACGGGTATTTCTGAAAACTGAGATTTTTGGTTTTTTGTTAAAAAAAAAAAAAAAAATCCCATCCACACGAGCAGTTTAAAAAAAATAAAATAAAAACTGTCCACATGAAATTGAAGTCAAACGCTGTCAAAAACATGCTAACTGTGTAGATATGTCACAAATCACAAGTCTAGAAGAGTAGGAGGGAAAGAGTAAACAAGGTTTTGTTTTTGTGTCACACAAAACCTAAAGTACTTCTGAAAAGTTTGTGTTTTTCTGCAAAGGCAGGTAATTTTGTGTTACTTTTCAAGTGCCTTTTTTTTTTCAAGTAAAGAGGGGGGTGCTTTACGGACCTTCAGGTCCTGGAAGGGTAACACAGTTAGAAGATGGAGGACAGCGGTGGCGCTTCTGCGGCGCAGGTAAGCTTTAATTTATGGTTTACTGGAACGACATAGGTCGTGTCCAAATTCATGAGCTGCATCCTCCTGAGGACCCGGCCTTCGCGGTCTACGTGGGCCGGGTCCTCAGAAGATCGGGTAGGCCGGAAGTAAACGGCCGTGAAATTGGACGGTCTAGCCTTCTGATTAGCGTCACCGCTGTCTCGGTGGAGTTTAATAAACTCAGCCGTCTGCTCCTTGCTGTCTAAAATATAACAGGACACTGGAGTAAACTCTCGGCCATCTCACACTTCTGTTTAATCAGTTTTCTGTTTGACGTTTAGTCAGCTGTGTAAAAACCAAGGAGGAACCCACCCGGGGGATTAATAAAGTTTTATTTTATCTAATCTAATAACTTTAATCTCAGCCAAACCGATTTACTCACGAACAAACAAAACACTGAAAAAAGCCCAACAATAACATTTTTAGGTTGTCTAAGTGACTTATATATTACGTTTGTCACGGCTGGGCGGGTTACACACAGTAATTCGGCGTGCCCGTGTGGCGTGCTGGCTAGACCCAAGCGCGGCGAAGGCTAGCGGTGGGTTTGGAGCAGGCACGCAGTTATTCTAGTAACGATCAGTGCACGAAGCGTGGCTTCGGAATGGTCGTTACCGACAGAGAGCGAGCGGAGCCGGGAAGAGAAAAAGGATTGAAGGGATAATCACTCACGGTTGCTGAATCAGGCGGAGACTGACGTCGGCAGAGTTTCGGAACTCCTGACACGAAGAGAATGATGTCTGAGCGGCGAACAGGTGGGTGGCGTCTCTCTTTTAACCCCGGCCCCGTGATCAGCTGATCACCGGCTGACAACGTTTAACCCGAGCAGCGAAAGTCCGCGGTGATCTGAAAATGATGTGCC
The DNA here is from genome assembly GCF_965226115.1 of Aulonocara stuartgranti. Taxonomy (NCBI): domain Eukaryota; kingdom Metazoa; phylum Chordata; class Actinopteri; order Cichliformes; family Cichlidae; genus Aulonocara; species Aulonocara stuartgranti. The sequence goes on from NC_138952.1 coordinate 28,189,898, forward strand.
GGGAGTTGTGCCGTTCTCGGCCGCATCAGTAACCCTCGAGCTCCCGGCTAGCTATCAAGCTGGTGGGTAGCAGACGTCTCCGAAAACGTCGAAGCACTTTAGCAAAGATGCGATATCTTGATAAACCGAGCAGATATTTGATGTTTACACAGCTACTTTCTCGCCTGAAAATATGTTAAAAGTTTATTTTGTGACCCAGAAAGATTAATAAGAGTAATTTTAAAACTTAGTAGCGGCCGCCATTAGCCGGAAACTGGAGCTTGGCTGGGCCGCGCTATGAATTCTGGGATATGGTGGGCCACGAAGGACACACCCGACCCATCCTTCAAATTCGGAAAAAGGAGCACGCATTTGTCGGCTGCATTCGGAGGGGTCTACGAATTTGGACAGCCTTCGGCGCGTCGCTGTGACGTAATCGGTCTACAAATGCGGCCTCAGGAGAATGCAGCCCATGAATTTGGACACAATATATTTTTGAATATCATGTTCGGTTACTAGACTGTAACTTTTTCACGGTGCCAAAAGCTAGCTTAAAAAGGGCTCTCAACATTAGCCCTAGTGTTGCATGTGTTCAAATAGATGAGATGGCGTTTTGGTAATAATTGTGTAGATGCCTAAATAGGCATTTATGGAGCTCATCTTCAGCTGCATCAAAGGAGCCGGGGGATGCAAAAGATCCTCTGCTTTGGAAAAAAGCTCTTCGGACACACACTGGGCAGAGGACTTGAAAAATTGTGTGGAGGCACTAATATAAATGCTATAGGGGGGAGCTGTCCCTCTTAGCTCGTGCCCTTTTATTATATAGGAAAAGCCTTACTGCACTTTTGATACAAAAGCCTCATACAACCTCACCTTAACAACAATCTTCCCATCAGAGAGGGCTGCCACCTTGTTACGCTTTGTAGTGACAGCTTTTGCCACTCCCTCATTTATGTCCCATTTAGTCACCCTTGCCTGTTCACTAACTTTAAGCACACAGACATGTAACGCTGGTGGCCGGAAATAAGGGGTCTCCGGACGAGTATTGATGAGTTGCATCAAGGCCATTCTGAAAGAAAAAAACAATATATTTACACACAAATTTATACATATCTGCTAGATACACTTCTGATATTACAATAAAACATTTTGCATTCATGCAGTCTCTGTATTTTCCCCAGACAAACCTCTTCACCTCTTACACCAGGTGTGGGCTACTGCAGGCCTCTAAGGCCAGTGTCCTGCAGCTTTCAGATATGACCCTGGGCCAACACACCTGAATCAAATGATTAGTTTATTACCAGGCGTCTGGAGAACTTCATGACATGTTGATAATGCAATTGTACTCAGCTGTGATGGATGAAGGACGCATCTAAAACACCAGCCCATAAGGCCTGGAATGCCCATCCCTGCCTTACACCCCAAATGTGTTTCTGAAGTTCCTGAAGTTCAAAAACTACAGCCCACAAATCATTACAGTACTTCTGTCAAATTACCATCATCATAAAATATTCTCAAAATAAACTTCACACTTATCACCGTTCTTTAAATACATACAAATAGTAAGTGAAAATACTGGAAAAGTAAAATCACAAGCTGAAAAAATGCTGAACATGCTGAGGGTCCCTCAAATATACTTGTTAAATAAAAAAAATCGGCAAAAAAATATAAGCCACACAATCACAAATATGGACACATAAGGAAACACACACACACACACACACACACACACACACACACACACACACACACACACACACACACACACACACGATCCAATTCAGTCAACCAGTCTAAATATATTGAATTTAAATCTTACAATAAGATCATCCCATAAAAAGGCTCTCTCTCTCTCTGTCACACACACACAGACACACACACACACACGAACACAAGATCCAATTCAGTCAACCAGTCTAAATACAGTGGGGCAAAAAAGTATTTAGTCAGCCACCGATTGTGCAAGTTCCCCCACTTAAAATGATGACAGAGGTCAGTAATTTGCACCAGAGGTACACTTCAACTGTGAGAGACAGAATGTGAAAAAAGAATCCATGAATTCACATGGTAGGATTTGTAAAGAATTTATTCCTAAATCAGGGTGGAAAATAAGTATTTGGTCACCTCAAACAAGGAAAATCTCTGGCTCTCACAGACCTGTAACGTCTTCTGTAAGAAGCTTTTCTGTCCCCCACTCGTTACCTGTATGAATGGCACCTGTTTGAACTCATCATCTGTATAAAAGACACCTGTCCACAGCCTCAAACAGTCAGACTCCAAACTCCGCCATGGCCAAGACCAAAGAGCTTTTGAAGGACACCAGGAAAAGTATTGTAGACCTGCACCAGACTGGGAAGAGTGAATCTACAATAGGCAAGCAGCTTGGTGTGAAAAAACCAACTGTGGGAGCAATCATCAGAAAATGGAAGACATACAAGACCACTGATAATCTCCCACGATCTGGGGCTCCACGCAAGATCTCATCCCGTGGGGTCAAAATGATCATGAGAACGGTGAGCAAAGATCCCAGAACCACACGGGGGGACCTGGTGAATGACCTGCAGAGAGCTGGGACCAAAGTAACAAAGGTCACCATCAGTAACACACTACAACGGCAGGGAATCAAATCCCGCAGTGCCAGACGTGTTCCGCTGCTGAAGCCAGTGCATGTCCAGGCCCGTCTGAAGTTTGCCAGAGAGCACATGGATGATACAGCAGAGGATTGGGAGAATGTCATGTGGTCAGATGAAACCAAAGTAGAACTTTTTGGTATAAACTCAACTCGTCGTGTTTGGAGGACGAAGAATACTGAGTTGCATCCCAAGAACACCATACCTACTGTGAAGCATGGGGGTGGAAACATCATGCTATGGGGCTGTTTTTCTGCCAAGGGGACAGGACGACTGATCCGTGTTAAGGACAGAATGCATGGGGCCATGTATCGTGAGATTTTGAGCCAAAACCTCCTTCCATCAGTGAGAACTTTGAAGATGAAACGAGGCTGGGTCTTCCAACATGACAATGATCCAAAACACACCGCCCGGGCAACAAAGGAGTGGCTCCGTAAGAAGCATTTGAAAGTCCTGGAGTGGCCTAGCCAGTCTCCAGACCTCAACCCCATAGAAAATCTGTGGCGGGAGTTGAAAGTCCGTGTTGCTCGGCGACAGCCCCAAAACATCACTGCTCTCGAGAAGATCTGCATGGAGGAATGGGCCAAAGTACCAGCTACTGTGTGTGCAAACCTGGTAAAGACCTATAGTAAACGTTTGACCTCTGTTATTGCCAACAAAGGTTATGTTACAAAGTATTGAGTTGTATTTTTGTTATTGACCAAATACTTATTTTCCACCCTGATTTACGAATAAATTCTTTACAAATCCTACCATGTGGATTCATGGATTTTTTTTTTTTCCACATTCTGTCTCTCACAGTTGAAGTGTACCTCTGGTGCAAATTACTGACCTCTGTCATCATTTTAGGTGGGGGAACTTGCACAATCGGTGGCTGACTAAATACTTTTTTGCCCCACTGTATATTGAATTTAAATCTTACAATAAGATCATCCCATAAAAAGGCTCGCTCTCTCTCTCTGTCTCACACACACACACACACACACACACACACACACACACACACACACACAGGAAGAGAAAAGCAACTTTAGTTCAGTCAAGCAGCCTGAGAGCTGCTGAATTTGAATCCACCAATCAGAGAGGCTGTGTACTTTTTCCCGCCAAAACAGGTGCATGCAGCACAGAGACAGAGAGACACAGGATTTTTGCAGTCTATTTCTCATAGTGAGGACTCCCCTCAAACAAATGACTATAATTTCCTAACCGTAGGGGCTAGAGCGGTCATTCTTACACCGTTTTGTTCAGAAGAGATGGGGGAATCTTCCAGTGTTGAAAATTTATCATTAAAATATGAATTATTAAAGATATTTGACTTCTAATGCACCATAACTGAGTAGAGCGAAGCAAAAACTGCCTTGACTTGCCCCCAAACAACGCTTTTTAACTCTAAATCTGTTTGGAGTATTGATATCATTCTTTCACCGTAAGAGACAGCAGGCTTTGGTGAACAGTCATGAAAATTTTCAGGTCTCTGTGGAAATCCAACAAAAAGTTATGACGAGAGAAAAAAGTGGTTCATTTCCAGAGTTTGAAATCTTAGCAAAGGATGAATTTCCTACCCTCAAAAAAGTAACTCATTTCAGAACAGTAATAGGTGAGAAAGAAATTCTTGAATTGTGAGCATCACGAGTGTCTGAAGATATACCGGGACAAGCCTCATGTCTTAACTTTGCTTCGTTAAGGAGATATGACGATTCGAATATGCCTCTCATTACAGAAATTCAGCGATGATTTTGAACAAGCTCTCCATTGACTTTCTATGCAGAGTTTTGAGACCTTGTGTTGGTCTGAGGAGATTTGCCAAAGTTCTATAAATCCCACAACAATGATAGTGACATTTTCTGAAAGCCAGCAAAAATACCTACGTTTTGATGTATAATTTGTGGAAGTTGAGTGGAAATTGAGCAAGTAGCAAACAGTTGTTCGGACATGAAGAGAAGACTGCAAAAGCTTCAGTGGCACACTGGTTGCCAAGAGCATAGCAACCCTAACAACGCATGTATTTTGTGAAAAATCACAATTTTGCAACTCAAAACTTTAAGAGGCATAAAAGTAAAACGGTAAAAGATTTGAAAAAGCTGATTTATACCTGAATAGCCCAATAATTTGAGAAGATTTTAAAGTTTGAATGGTTGTTCTAGGTGAAAATATGAGGAAGAAGTTAAGTTTCAAATACAAGAAAATTTTAGCAGAATTGCAGAAGTTTCCCATTCATTTCAATGAGACAAATTAAGCTTAATATTTTAAAAAGTATAATAGTGAAAAATACCAAAAGACATAGCACACATTAGCAGAAAATCGGCTGAAAATTGTGGAAGTAGTTAAGTGCCAAAAAGTGTACGGAAGAACCAAATCAAACTCACCTCAACTGCAATGGGACTGAGATGAAGGAGCTGGAGGTGAGTGCAGTTCATATATAATGTGTGCCAGGTGTGTTCAATGAAAGCACAGACTGCAGAGGCAATCAGTGGTGAGAAAATAAATGAGGAAACAAGGTCAGTCTGGTGAGGTGAGGGAGAGTGAGGAAAAGGGTGAATACAACTACGAGTAAACATTTCACTACACATTTTAAGGGTGCCAGTTAAACACATCCTTATGAAGCAGACAGAAGCAGTACCTCTAATTGGTGAAATTGAGCAAAACCAGGTTGTTCTGCCTCTTTTCAGCTGAAAGTTCAGTGTTTTTACCACTTATCAGCACTATTTCTAGCATACAGTTCTGCTTCTTCACCTCTTTTCACAACAATTCAGCTTCTTCGCCCCCCCCCCCCCTGCATATTTTTTCTCTCATCATATCTCTTGTTGGGACAAAAACTGCTTTGGCTCAGTGAGATTAGCAGCTGCTGTGATTGCTGTGATATCTGTTGGTGCAGGTTTGAATACTACTACTGATTTTCCTTGCTGGGTTGAGGTGTGTTTTAGCTCAGTGAGATGAGATCCGTTCTCAGACTGGGAGGCCCGGGTTAAAATCCCGCTCATGGCAACATTTCTTTCAGTTAACAGTTAAACTTTTTTAACTCTTTTCAGCGCAATGTTCTGCTTCTTTCCATCTTTTCTGCAGACATTCTGCTCATTCAACCCTTTTCACCTCTTATCAGCACAAATCTCAGCTGTTTTCGGGAAAAACTTTTTGGAGCAGAAATTCTGCTCATTCACCTCTTTTCTGCCAAATCTTCAAACATTTCACCTCTTATCAGCATAATTCTCAGCAGCTTCTGCTCTTTTCAGCAGAATTCTGCTCATTCACCTTTTTTCAGCAAAATTTTCAGTTTTTTTCTGCTGTTTTCAGGAAAAAAAACTTTTCAGCAGAAATTCTGCGCATTGAACTCTCTTCAGCAGAATTTTCACCTCTTTTCTGCCCAAAATCTGCTTTTTCACCTCTTCTGAAACATTTTCAGCCTTTTCACCTCTTATCAGCACAATTCTCAGCAGCTTCTGCTTATTTCAGCAGAATTCTCAGTCTCTCCACCTCTTCTTTGTGAGAATGAGTTTGGCTCAGTGAGATGAGTAGCTGCCTTGAGACCAGAAGGGCCAGGTTCGAATCTTGCTCACCGCAATGTTTTTGTTTTTTTTTTACACTTTTTCAGCAGACATCTTCAGCATTAAGGCATCCACACAGCATTTTCGCAGGAAATGCAATTTTTTCTAGTTCTTTATCTTTTCTTCATCTTCAAGTTGCTTCCTACGTTTTTCGGCGCTTAACTACTCCCTCAATTTTCAGCCGATTTTCTCAGTTCAAATCTTAAATTCTGCTCTTTCTGCTAATTCCATCTATGACTTTTGGTGCTCATAACTTATATACTTTTTGAGATATTGATTTTTCTTTTCAATATTTTTTGCCCTTTTTTGCATATTATCAGTGGCCTCACTGATTTTCCTTGCTGGGTTGAGCTGTGTTTTAGCTCAGTGAGATGAGCATCCGTTCTCGGACTGAGAGGCCCGGGTTCAAATCCCACTCATGGCAACATTTCTTTCAGTTAACACTTAAACTTTTTTAACTCTTTTCGACACAAATTTAAGCTTTTTCACCCCCTTTCAGAACATTTTTCAGTTTTTTCACCACTTTTCAGCACAAATACCAGCTTTTTCAGCAAAAACCTTTTCAGCAGAATTCTGCTCATTCAACTCTTTTCAGCAGAATTTTCACCTCGTTTCTACAAAATTTGCACCTCTTATCAGCACAATTCTCAGCCTCTTCTGCTCATTTCAGCACAATTGTCAGTCTCTCCACCTCTTCTTTGTGAGAAAGAGTTTGGCGCAGTGAGATGAGTACCTGCCTTGAGTACCAGAAGGGCCAGGTTCGAATCCTCCTCAGGGCAACATTTTTTTTGTTTGTTTTTTTTCAACTTTTTTCAGCGTTAAGGCATCCACACAGCATTTTCGCAGGAAATGCAAATTTTTCTAGTTGGAACTGAAATGCTCTGACTTGACCTTAGCACTGGTCCCTGGTCACCCCTGAGTTTGTGTTACAGTAATACTACAGTAATTATAGTATACAACAACTTTCAGCAGCTACTGAAAGTTAGGTGACCTAGCTTAACTTTCAGTAGCTGCTAACGCATTAAGGAGCAAACCGCGCTAATGTGTTACCCTGCGCTAACTTGCTAACGGAAAATCGGTTAACGTCATTTTAAGGAGATTACCACTGACAGCACAAATATGTGCGTGTATAAAGTATTTGATTTAAATTTTCTTCTACCTCTGTAACTATGGCCTAACGAGCTTCCTTAGTGTTCTTTTAAACTCTCACTTCTGACTATTAGTTATACTGTTAACTATTTTAATATTAGGTTAGTAAGGGAATAGGGATATATCCGGAAACCATATGGTATTGTTTAAATGAAGATGCAGATGTTCAATAACATATAAATATATTTTCAACAGGAGCAGTCTTTGGCTCCTGCAGTCTTTAAGTTGTATTCTTTTTACTACTTTCAAAATGCAAGGACAGAATATTATGCTTTACCCAAGACCACTTTGGGTGAATTTCCATACATGCGTCAATGTATGTGCTGAAATCAGTCGTAATTTTTGCTCTAAATGTCTGTGAAGTTTCTCAATCATCCCAGTCATTGTAGTCTAAAGAGTTTTCAAAGAAAACATCTGGACTTCTATAAGTTTCTTTGAAAATATGCCACCTCTCATCTGAGAAGCTTCTTCGTTTCTTTAGAGCAATTGGTGGAGAGTCCAAAACTTTATGCCCTATTGGAGTGTCCCCATGAGGGACGTTGATCCCCTAGTTTGCTCTAAATGACAAATCGTGAGCAGCATGTACCTACCATAAATGTGTAATGTAACATTATATTCCTTTACCAGGAAGCTGCGTGTGAAAGCATGACTGACCAGGCACATCAGAATGAAGTCCAATTGGAGGTGAGTTCCCAGATATATTTAACATTGTAATATGGACAATACAAAATTCCAAGCGGATCTTTGTTCAACTGTTTCATTATTTCCTAATTACCTGTGGCATTCTGTGCTAGATTTGGACTGTTCATCTTTGCTAGGACTAAAATTAATACACTTTTTAATTGCAATATCCTCTTCAGCCTTCTTGTCCTGTTTGTAGTGATGTGCGATACCACTGATTTCCTTTCCGATCCGATACCAAGTAATATTCAGGGTGGTATCGACGATACTGATCCGATACCGATACTTTATACAAAAAAACGTATTTTATTTATTGCATCTCAAATTATAGCGTCATAATGATTACAGGACATCAGATTACTTGTTCTTATCACTTAATAATGCAGAGTTCATCATATAGAAATAAAAAAAAAAAAAACCTGAAGTTGTGTGCTATTTGAACACGTTGCCTGCCTGCAGCATTAAAGGACTCCATGAGAGACGTCTGTCTCGCCCTAGCAGCACCTGTCCCTCTCCTCCTCTTCAGTTCCTCTCAACAGACACGCCTCATATTCTGTGATATGATTTACTCTGAGGTGTTTGACAAGGTTAGTGATGTTGCCACAACCATACATGCCAACCCTCCCGATTTTTCCGGGAGAATCCCGGAGCCACCATTCTCCCGAATTTCCACCTGGACAACAAAATTGAAAAACCATATTGCAGAATTCATAGAGCGGCCGAGCCAATTCCAGTTTCCAACAATGGCGGCAGCTACTTAGTTTTAATATTACTCTTATTTCTCTTTCTGGGTCGCAAAAAAACCCCCAACTTTTAACATGTTTTCAGGTGAGAATGTAGCTGTGTAAATTTCAAATATCTGAGCCGATCGACACATCGTTTTCAAACCCCTGCGGCCTTTCGCTACTCGGAGTTAAACATGATATATAAGTCACTTTGATAACTTAAAAATGTTATTGTTTGGCTTTTTCAGTGTTTTATTTGTTCGTGAGTAAATCGGTTTGGCTGAGATTAAAGTTATTAGATTAGATTAAATTAAACTTTATTAATCCCTCGGGTGGGTTCCTCTGGGGTTTTCACACAGCTGAATAAACATCAAACAGAAAACTAATTAAAGAAAGTGTGAGATGGTCGAGAGTTTACGCCAGCGCCAGGTTATATTTTAGATAGCAAGGAGCAGACGGCTGAGTTTCACTCCACCGAGGGAACTCATGCCGTACTACACGGCTTTCTTTAGACCCCGAAGGGCGGGTCCTCAGGTGGAAGCAGCCTCTGAATTTGGACACCCCCGCTGTTTCCGGACCAGCTAATAATAACGGTGACATTTAACGTATTTTATCCGATAAATAAACACTGTAAAATGTATTTATCACCCCCCCAACAGCCCTTTTGAATGTCTCCCTAATTCTGAGGTCTCAAGGTTGGGAAAGTATAGCCACAACACCTCACTCTTGGAGCACTTTTTTGCCACATGTATCGCAAACCATGTCTCAGCTGTTTGTGGAGGTAAAATACGTCTGCACAATTACGCTCAGCTATTGTTGTGAGTGCGCGTGCCAAGGGGCTGCGAGACATTTATACAGCCGTATTTCGCACATGACTATGAAAGGCGGAAGAGGAAGTAGTTCCTTTGAATGTAGACAATCCGAATGTTATATTTTCTTTCCACTGTGTTGCTGTTAATCATAAACTACAAATTAACCCTAAATTACTAAAAATATCGATATTTTAATGTGAGAATCGATTCTAGAACATAAATGACTGGTATCGGAGGAACTGATATTTCAGGATCGATCCGCACATCACTACCTGTTTGTGGAAATCGTTATCCTCCAGATGACTTGGTCTTGCATGCCAGTACATGTGGTGATTGGTAAGTTCATTTTAGTTGGACAACACTAAACAAATACTATGTGTAGCACAATTATAGATGCTCTTGCTTCTGTCTTTGCATCATGTCATAACAGGGGCTCATCCTTACCTAACCTGTTCATCTTCTATGATCATGTTGACCACATGGATGAGCTTTTATCAGTGTTCATCCTGGCATTTTGACAATATACTTTTGCTTCTTTAGAGTGCATTATTTAGGTGACCTTGTCTTTTATTGACAGTATTCCTGCATCTATCTATCTATCTATCTATCTATCTATCTATCTATCTATCTAGATAGATAGATAGATAGATAGATAGATAGATAGATCAGTGTATATATGTTTAAACACTGATCTTTTTTTTTCTTTTGCACCACTTTGGTTAAAGTGAAGTGGATGACCTTCATCACACAGCACATGAAGTCAGAGACACACTTCTCAATTTTGCTGCTGAGATGAACACTGACATCCCAGCCAACAATAAGGATGGTGAAAGGACACTGGACCACTGCTACACTACGGTCAAGGACGGCTACAAGGCACAATCCCGCCCTCCGTATGGCAAATCCGATCACGCCGCCATCTTCCTCATGCCAAAATACAAACAAAGGCTAAAACAGGAAGTTCCGGTTCAGAGGAAGATCGCGCGCTGGACTGATCAATCGGTGGCCGCGTTAAAGGACGCACTCGATGACGCAGACTGGGGCATGTTCAGAAACAGCTCCGATGATGATGTCAACGTGTTTACGGAAGCGGTTGTGGGATTCATCGGGAAACTAGCGGATGATACCGTGGAGACAAAGACTATCACAACGTTTCCCAACCAGAAGCCGTGGGTGGATAAAACCATCCGCGACGCTCTGAGATCCCGCACCGCTGCCTACAACACGGGACTCATGACGGGGGACATGGACCCATACAAAGCCGCGTCATATAACGTGCGGAGGGCGGTGAAAGAGGCGAAGCAGCGCTACGGGAGGAAACTAGAGTCACAACTCCAACAGAGTGACTCTAGGAGCCTATGGCGGGGACTAAGGACAATAACGGACTATAAAGCACCAACGACCGGTATGACGAACGCGGCCGTGACTCTGGCAGACGAGCTGAACACTTTCTATGCTCACTTCGAAGCTGCAGCTAAGGACTCCAACAATGCTAGTGCTAGCGGCGCTAACGGCTGCAGACAGGAAGATACTGCCAGCACCGGAAACGTGCTCGTCATCTCCGAGCATGAAGTTAGGAGAGCCTTCAAGAGAGTGAACACCAGGAAAACAGCAGGACCAGACGGCATCCCAGGTCGTATCCTAAGAGACTGCGCATACCAGCTAGCTCCTGTGTTCACTGAGATATTTAACATCTCTTTATCTCAGTCGGTGATCCCCACATGCTTCAAAGAGTCCATCATTGTTCCTGTCCCGAAGAAACCCCACCCTGCTTCTCTCAATGACTATCGCCCTGTAGCCCTCACCTCAGTAGTGATGAAGTGCTTTGAACGCCTGGTCAGAGACTTCATCATTTCTTCACTACCAGACACACTGGACCCACTACAGTTTGCTTACCGTCCAAATCTTTCCACAGACGATGCCATCTCTCATCTCCTCCACACATCACTCACTCACTTGGACACTAGAAGGGGGAATTATGTTAAAATGCTCTTCATAGACTACAGCTCTGCATTTAATACCATAATTCCCTCCAAACTCACCACCAAGCTGGAGCATCTGGGACTCAGCTCATCTATGTGTCAGTGGATCTCCAACTTCCTAACTGGCAGACCACAGGCAGTAAGAATGGGCGGACATGTCTCAGCCTCCACCACTCTCAGCACTGGAGCCCCCCAGGGATGTGTTCTGAGCCCCCTGCTGTACTCTCTGTACACATGACTGCGTGGCCACTACCAGCTCCACCACCATCATCAAGTTTGCTGACGACACCGTCGTGGTGGGCCTGATCTCTGATAACAACGAGACGGCCTACCTGAAGGAGATTAGGAATCTGGAGAACTGGTGCCAGAGGAACAACCTCCTTCTAAACGTCAGTAAGACAAAGGAGCTGATAGTGGACTTCAGCACTAAGCAGGAGAGGAACTACCAGACCCCCGTCATCAACGAGTGCCCAGTGGAGAGAGTGTACAGCTTCAAATACCTCGCAGTTCATGTCATGGTCCTGTCACATCAACTCCGTGGTGAAAAAGGCCCGTCAGCGTCTCTACCACCTCAGACGCTTGAGAGACTTCCAACTGCCCTCCAAGGTGCTCAGGAACTTTTACTCGTGCACCATAGAGAGCATCCTGACGGGAAACATCTTAACCTGGTTCAGGAACAGCACCAATGCAGGACAGACGAGCTCTACAGAGGGTTGTGCGGTCAGCTGAGCGCACCATCCGCTCCGAGCTCCTTGACCTGCACTCAATCTACAGCAGGCGGTGCTGGACCAAGGCCAGGAAGATCGTGAAGGACCTCAGCCATCCCAACAACGGACTGTTCTCTCTGTTGAGGTCAGGAAAGCGATTCCGCTCCCTGAAGACCAACACAGAGAGACTGAGGAGGAGCTTCTTCCCGCAGGCGATACGGTCTCTCAATCACACCACCACACAGTACTGACCCACACATATAGTTCTTACACACACACTGGACATTGTTATCACTTAAATCACTTTAAGCATATTTGCACTGCACAAGACATAATGTGGATTACACAACACTGGTCACTATATTCTTCATTTCCAGTTAATACTTATACAGCTGCTGTTATTGTGTGTGTGTGCGTGCATATATTTATTTATTCATATTTCTTCATACATTCTTATATAGTTCTATACTGTGTATTGTGTATTTTGTTGTACAGTTATTTTATTTTCAACTTTAAATTATATATTTTATCTTATTCTTTCCCAGTTAGTGTTATACAGTTATTTCATTTTTAACTTTAATTTTTCATATTTATTTCCTATCTTATTCATAGCCCCTTTTTTTTATGAATTTTATGAATTTACTTTTCATACCAAATGTCAGAGTATATTTAAAATTCCATATTGACATGCTTACCAGAAAGTGTGCTGGGTCTTAATTTTTTGGCTTACTGGGTTTACAGTACAAAATGTTATTTTTGCATACAATGTACTTTATCTTTTAGTAGAACAGTGGAAAAAGGCCAGTGATCCCCAAGATCAGTTTTGTTTAAGAGGCATCTCTTAAAGGAAAAGGAGGAGAACCCCAAAATCACAGCTATCATTGACATTTGACAAGATCAAACATCCCAGAGCCGAGAGATCACTTCTTTCTACAAAAGACCACAGATTGATTGGGCAGGACCTTTTCGTTGTTCTTTACAAGGTAATGCTTATGGTGAAGCATAGAGTCAGTTAGTTTCTTTAAAGGCGGTTTAACATTCCAACTTGGTAAATGAGAATTTTCCATTAAAGGGTGCTGTAAAGTAGTTTGTAACTTTACTTGTGTTGTTGTTGTTTTTTTTCCCTTTTCCCAATTTTAAAATAGGTGACACAGCTGTTGGCACTGGGGTCCAGAGACATTTTTTCAGCATGGCAATGCTAAAGTTGCAACATGGCTTAAACATCCATAGCGGTATGTTTCTATATCCTTTTCTTAATTAATGTGAGATGAGTTTTTAAAATAATCCCTCGAAAAATTTACTCCAGAAATAAAATAAAAGATACCATTGAAGTATTTGCATCATGTTTGACAACTACTTACGTCAATAGATAAAGCTATAGCTTTTTTATTTTGCTTGTACTGTTCTTCTCCAGGTGCAGCAAACATGACCCTTGTCTTTGAGGGACAAGAGAACCATCTAGTGCCTTCTACTTCTCAGATTTTGGCAGAGAGTAGTGATGGGATTTCCAGCTCTTTTTAGAGAACTGGCTCTTTCGTTCGGCTCACTAAAAAGAGCCGGCTCTTTCAGCTCCGAACCGGCTCTTCAGGCTGTTTTGTTGCTTTAATTAATTTATTATTAACAATAATATAAGATTATGCACAAAAGGAATTACTAATGTAAGAAAAAAAAAGTAGTTTAATTTATATATGTTTATATATAAATATGTGGTGGTCCCCAGAGACAAAACACGTACAAACTCCAAAACACATTTCTAGCATGAACTGAACTTCCAAAACAGAGCTACCTAGATCACTTAAATTACACAATTGAAAGCATATGTGTATTGTTTGTGTATTTATACACAAGCATTCATATATAGTCAAATAATTTTTTAAAAAAAGTTCATTTACCCATTATTACCACACACCAAATATGGTCGTTGGTACTGGCTGGCTTCTGTAGCCAATAGGTAACAAAAGTTCAACACTGCCCCTATCATCCTGGAGCACTTCTGTTGTCTTTTGTACGTGTTTTGCGTTTTTATGGGCTTCTGAATTTTTACGTATTTTGGAGATTGTACGTGTTATGTGTTTTGGAGTTTTTACGTGCTTCAGGGTTTGTACGTGTTTTGAAGTTTGTACGTGCTTTGTCTGTAGGGGCCACCATAAATATACTTTTATTTATTCACTCCACATAAAATGTAATAAATAAATCATATAATACAAAAATCCACAATTCACATTTCAACTTGTAACTATTTAAATTTTCAGCTTTCTCCTTTTACACAGATTTAAAGTGAAACAACACAAAACACTGCAAACCACAACACAATTAAATATAAATTATAATATGAAAACAAAAAGAACATGCATGTTCTCTGTCATATGGACCTGCATGAATAAACTTTGTGAATCCTTTATCATCTGCAACTGAAAATAGTTGTGGATGATTACTATACCTTTCTAATGTGACGTTGTTGTCCCTGGATCGCTGTCTCTCTCTCTCGCTCCTGCTCTGTTCCTGTGCTACTGAGTGTAACTACTGCCCCTCCCCCTCTGCCCAGCGCAATAGTGATGGGTCGTTCGCGAACGAAATGGTTCTTAGAGCCACTCTTTGACGTGAACGATGCGAGCCAGCTCCTTATCGCGAGCCGTCACGTGGGTTTTTTTTTTTTTTTCTTTCTCTCAGCCTCTCTCTCTCGCACTTTTTTCCACTTCACTCAGCACGCGAGCCTTGTGCTTTACGTTGGGCAGAGGGGGGGGGGGGGGGGCGGTAGTTACACTCAGTAGCACAGGAACAGAGCAGGAGCGAGAGAGAGAGAGAGAGAGACAGCGATCCAGGGACAACAACGTCACATTAGAAAGGTATAGTAATCATCCACAACTATTTTCGGTTGCAGATGATAAAGGATTCAGAAAGTTTATTCATGCAGGTCCATATGACAGAGAATGTGCATCTTCTGTTTGTTTTCATATTTTAATTTATATTTAATTGTGTTGTGGTTTGCAGTGTTTTGTGTTCTTTTCACTTTAAATTTGTAAAAGGAAAAAGCTGAAAATTTAAATAGTTAAAAGTTGAAATGTGAATAGTTGATTTTTGTATTATATGATTTATTTATTACATTTTATGTGGAGTGAATAAATAAAAGTATATTTATGGTGGCCCCAAGAGACAAAGCACATACAAACTTCAAATCACGTACGAACTCCAAAACACGTACAAACTCCGAAGCACGTAAAAACTCAGAAGCACATAAAAACTCAAAACACGTACAAAAGACAACAGAAGTGCTCCAGGACGCTGGGCGCAGTGTTGAGCCTTTGTTATCTTGTGGCTACACAAGCCAGCGAGTACCAACGACCGGATTTGGTGTGTGGTAGTAACAGGTAAATGAACTTTTTTTTTTTAATTATTTGAATATATATGAGTGCCTGTGTATAAATACACAAAGAATACACACATGCTTTCAATTGTGTAATTTAAGTGATCTAGTAGCTCTGCTTTGGAAGTTCAGTTCATGCTAGAAATGTGTTTTGGAGTTTGTACGTGTTTTGTCTCTAGGGGCCACCGCATTTATTTATATATAAACATATATAAATAAAACCACTTTTTTACGTTATTAATTCCTTTTGTGCATAATTTTATATTATTGTTAATAATAAATTAATTAAAGCAACAAAACAACCTGAAGAGCCGGTTCGGAGCCGAAAGAGCCGGATCTTTTTAGTGAGCCGAACCGAAAGAGCCGGATCTCTAAAAAAAGCCGGAAATCCCATCACTACAGTGCAAGGCTTGCATGCTGAGTGAAGTGGAAAAAAAGTGCGAGAGAGAGAGAGAGTGAGAGAAAAAAAAAAAAAAAAAAAAAAACACGGCTCGCGATAAGGAGCCGGCTCGCGCCGTTCACGTCAAAGAGCCGGCTCTAAGAGCCATTTCGTTCACGACCGTCCCATCACTAGCAGACAGTGACTTATTTGTGGTAGCAGGCAGAATAATTGGGCATTCATTTTTGAACGATGGGCCACGATTGCATGGCCTCAACAAGGCTATTATTCACATGTTGGTCCAAGCTGATAGAGACACTGTCACTGTCCAGCCCGATGATGTGCCAGATCTAGATATCCCCCCCCAGAAAATGCAGATTTTTTAGGCAATATATTTGCAACATACTAAAATGGAACTTTTCTCGTCCATAAGCTTGATGGTAATAAACACCTCACTGAGCAGCAGAGGGATGACATTAACAATTTGGCCATTTCCTGGGACTTGCCACCCGTCAGTGCAGAAATCCGCAGATGGCTGTTCCAACAGCTTCTCCATCATGCAGTAAGATTCCCCTTCAAAAATTGTTTTTAGATTGTCATCACCTAAGAAAATGTCATGTGGTTATTTTTAATTATGGTTTTAGGTGATAGGCCGAACTAAAAGGCAGACAAAACACATCAGAAAAGGTCTGAAGGACACCGGATTGTTGACCATGCTTCAACAAAGACCTGACACAGTGGTCTTTTTCCCCCAGCATGAAGACAACATTCTTACTGCACAGGTATTTCAATGCATTTCTAACATGCTGACTACAGTGACAAAGCTAGATTGCATGACAGTTAATGCTGCTTTTAGAGGAGGCTGCAGAGTTCAGGAGTTAGAGCAGGTCATCTACTAATCAGCAGCTTGTTAAGATCCCTGGCTCCCCGCTCTGTATGAATTTTTGGTAGGAAGTACTGAAAATAAGAATGTGATTGTGAGAATGATAGTTATTGTAGAAAAATCTTTGAAGGGTCTGGGAGAGTAGAAAAGTAAGAATCAGTCCTTTTACCATTATACGTTAAGTGAGACAAAATGATTGATTGATAATACTTTATTCATCCTGAGGGAAATTCTTTTAAAGGCTGCCAGATAATCCAGTGCCATCATGAGCCCCCCATAGAATACACCATATATAAATGCCAAGTGTCGGAAAAAAGTCCCTTCACAGATTTAACATGTAAAAAACTGTTTTTAAGGGAGTTGCATTCTTAAGTGTGTCTCTGAAATCTCATTTTAGGCTGTTCTTAGCCACATTGTTTGGCCAGGAGATAAGGGCGATGATGAAGACGATGATAATCCACCTTAGCCACTAAGCATCCAAATGCAAACAGTGGGATTTCTGAAGACCTACATTGAAACAGGCAAGTGTAATTACATTGTGATTCAAAATTTGAATCTAATTTGATTTCTAATGCATTGATTATTTTTACAGCCACTCCATTCCAGCTCAGCCAGCTGATGAGGTTTTAGGTCGGGTGGGAAATTCCGACTGGTACCATGAAGGTTGAAGTAGTCAAAGCAGACTACCTCATATCCTCTACATGTTTTGGAACGTTGCGTGTGCCGGGCACTTCCACAAGTACAATGTCTTTTCCAAACAGGTTGATGATTGCATTGCAACTTGTGCCACAGGTTTCGGCCTTATTTAAAAGCAATTTGTAGACACTGGATGTTGAATAAACTTTACCATGCTTGAAAAATGTTTTACATAGCCAAAAGTTTCACTGTTACTTAGGCTTATTGATTTTTTGGGAATATTGTTATGCGAGTTTAAATATAAAAATTAAAGTTACAGTTCCCACCATTAACATTTATATTTGAAGTTAAGGAACTAATGATTGTTATTTAGGGTTGTTTTGTTAACTTAAAGTCGTTGTCATGCATCCGATTCACATCATCTCTTTGTTTGAAGCAGTTTCATGGATTACAAGAGGTGAAAAAAAGTAGATTAATACTAAAGCTGTATTAAATGTTACACACAGTCCAATGCTGTTGAATATACTGTTACTTAGCACGCAGGGGAATTCACAGAGTATGAACACAGACGACGCGACGAGGAACAGAGGCAAACACACACTATAAGTACACAGAGAGACACTGGGAAATCACACACAGGTGGGAGACACAGCTGGACCTGATTAACCTGACGAGACAGGGGAACACTAACACCAGGGACCAATAGAGGGAACACAACCCCAGAACCCAGTATCTAAAATCCCAAAACACAAACCATCCCAAAACAGCCCACGAATAATAATGAAAATAATAACAATAAAAAACACAAAATCACTGAGTCATGGACGCAGGACCATGACAATAATTGATATTCGGCCCCCAAAAAAACATATTGGTGGATCTCTAGTTTAAACAAACGATATCATCTAAGTTGATTGTCTGTTTCAGATGTAAATAACTGGAAATAAAAGCTGGCAGGTAAAACTCTTGTCTGATTTTCATCTTTGAGGTCCAGCCTACACAAGAAAAAATATCACCATGGCTCTTGAGTAAATTGTAAAAATAGCTTTCACAGGAGTATGTTGTGACCGAAGGGCCTGTTTATAAAAAACAAAACATTAAATTAGAAACTTCTCTCCAGACAGCTTAGACATTATTGACTATGTCTACACTAGTAATATCTCAAATTACATAAAGGTAAACAAACTGAAACCGAAATTTATAACCTGTAAAAGTTAATTTTAAAAAGAAATCTTTACATTTTAACACTGACTGCTACACTGATCTATCACAGTTGATAACTTTTTGTTTTTGTAGTTAATTCTAATGTGTCAGGTGGGAGCAGTTTGAGTGAATGGATGAAAGAGCAAACAAGTCAAATGTTAATTGGGTTGTGCAGAATGTGTGTGTGAGCCTCTAAATGCTGGATTTTTCTTGAAGATGCAGGTACTCTCAGACATCTAAATATTCTTTGAGCTGAAAGGCTATCACATATTTCTGGATAATATTGTTTACATTATTCGCTTATACATAAAAAAAACCAAAAAACTATATTATTAGCACACAATAGCAGCCCTTTTTGAGAAGTACTTAAAGTGTAGTATAAAGTTTGGGAAATACAAGTTCTGGAGGGACACTTTTCAGGCTCCATTGTATGCTTTTATTCTTCAATCTGGTGGTTCCTGGTAATAAAATTAAGAGTATTTTACAAGATGTCAGACAGAAAAAAGCACTTCTTTTCCTTTTGTCTACGCTCTTCAGGGGTCTCCACAGCGAATCACCTGCCTCCATCTAACCCTATCCTCTGCATCCGCCTCACTCACAACAACCACCCTCATGTCATCCTTCACTAAATCCATGAACCTCCTCTTTGGTCTTCCTCTAGGAGGAAGAGTTCATGCTGCCTTTCTGGCAGCATGAACCTCAACATCCTTTTACCAACATAATCGCTGTCCCTCCTCTGAACGTGTCCAAACCATCTCAATCTGGCTTCCCTGGCTTGATCTCCAAAACATCCAACCTGAGCTCTCCCTCTGTGTATGTCCCTCGTCACTCCTAAAGAGAACCTCAACATCTTCA
This sequence comes from Aulonocara stuartgranti, assembly GCF_965226115.1. NCBI lineage: Eukaryota > Metazoa > Chordata > Actinopteri > Cichliformes > Cichlidae > Aulonocara > Aulonocara stuartgranti. Next base: position 28,209,425 of record NC_138952.1, read on the forward strand.
GCTCTGCTACCTCCAGCTCCAGTTTATTAAAATAAGATAGCATTAACAGTTTGAGCGTAGTTACAGTCAACAGTGAATACAAATGCTAAAACTGAATATATTGCATAGTGTCCCCGCCCCTCCACCATTTACAAATGGTTCAGCCCATAGTAGGACCAGCTTTTTTCTTGTTTTCAGTAGCAAGCAATATTTATGATTGTGCCAGAGCACATTTTGAACAACACCATGGGAATTTTGCTTTTTACACAGGTGGTTGGATGTTACACTCTGGAAATGGAAGAAGGTGAGTGTTATTAACCCTCCGTGGTCCAGGGACACACTGCACCTCCAAATCACATGACTGATCTAAGCTGACATAGCAACAAGCTGCAGCCACGCTGAGTCTCTATTTAAGCCCACATTGAAAGTTCGGACTTCAAAGTTTTTAAATTTTAATTACAAGCCAGTAAATCAAGAGTTATGACAATATATATAAGACACGCTTTTTTCTAAATACTGTAGTCACATTTTTGTGTGTGTGTTTTAAGCGTTTTCTAAGGACAGCGAGAAAACAGGGGGAAAAAAAGCCACCTCTTTCCTATCAGTGGAAAGATGTACCATGTCGACCAATTTAACACATAGGATTTGGTTGTTCAGGAAGAGGGGAAAGTTTTGGGAGTGACGGTAACAGCAGCGAGACAGAGCGACCTAGTGAGAGACAGAGAGTTAGTTTTTAGATGTGGGAGATTTGTGACGTTTAGTGTGGAGTGTATACTTAGTGTGTTGTGCTGTCTTGTGTAGTTGTTCTGTTGTGTAGAAGTAGAGCTGGGCGATACAAGATTTTTTCATATCACGATATGCTTTTTTCATTTCAGGCGATAATGATATATATCACGATATAAGCCAAATAACTATATATGTAAGATTTAAAATGTGCTGTTGCTCACAAGTAAAATGTGAAATAATCAGCAGCTTGTTTTGATTTAAATATTTATTTCCCATAATAAGTTCAACAGGGTAGATGTACTTAAAATGAGGCTTCAGTTTAGGCAAAATAAAGGCAAATATTACAAACTACACAAAAGGTAGCCGCTAAACCATTTAAGTTTCAAAATAGAACAAACAAAACAGACTACTAGATTGTCAGTTCCACTTAGAAACAAAATATTAATTCTAAAAATAAATCTTAGTTTATTTTACAGAAGAAGAGACAAAATTGACTAACTTATTTAATATTGCTTTGGAAGCGCTGTCTGAGAGAAATGTTTATGTCCAAGGAGTTGGAAACAAGGATCCATTACCTTAATTAGCTGCTTGAATCCTTCATTTTTGACCGTGTTTATTGGTAGCATGTCTTTAGCAAGACAGTAAGCTATGGCATTCGTTATGTTGCTATGTCTCTTAGCTTTTTTGTCATATGGTAAGACGCTGGAGAAAGCAGACTCAATTGACTGTTGCTGCTTCGCAGGGATTCCCCTAGTTGTTTTCGATGACAAATGACAGACGATGACAGACTTGGGAACATGCTTTCGGCACAATTTACAGTGCGCGTTACTGTTTTTTGTCAGACTTCAAATAGCCGAAATACCTCCACACTACGGAACTTCTCTGGCCTTTCCTTTCGACAATCTCTCCTGCATTGGAACCGTCATCTGTGTTGTCTTCGGTAACCTGGTCACCCAAGCTCTCGGTTGATTTTTCTCTAGTCATTTCCTCGATTACCCAGCCGCATGGCAGCTGGCTGCTTCCCAAACAAATACACATGTGCGGCTTGGCACTTGAGCTGTACGTAACAAGTTACGTGACGTGACGCTGCGGCTGTGATTGGTTTGGCTCTGTGCAGCTTAATTTGTATTGGTCTATCGCAATAGTTTCATTTTTATATCGAGAAAAGGTTATTTCACGCTGGGAAGAGGGGGGAGGGGCGGTAATTACACTCGCAGTAGCACAGGAACAGAGTGGGAGGGAGAGAGAGAGATTGAGAGCCAGGGACAACAACGTCACATTAGAAAGGTATAGTAATCATCCACATCCAATAAAGGATTCAGAAAGTTTATTCATGCAGGCCCATATGACAGAGAATGTGCATCTTCTTTTTGTTTTCATATTTTAATTTATATTTAATTGTTTTGTGGTTTGCAGTGTTTTGTGTTGTTTCGTTTTAAATTTGTTTAAAAGGAAAAAGCTGAAAATTTAAATAGTTAAAAAGTTGAACTGTGACTAGTTGGTTTTGCATTATATTATTTGTCACATTTTATGTGGAGTGAATAAATAAAAGTATATTTACAGTGGCCCCTAGAGACAAAGCACGTATAAACTTCAAAACACGTAAAAACTCCAAAACATGTACAAAACACAACAGAAGTGCTCCAGGATGCTAGGGGCAATGTTGAGCTTTTGTTACCTAGTGGCTCTACACGAGCCAGCAAGTACCAACGACTGGATTTGGTGTGTGGTAGTAACAGGTAAATGAACATTTTTTTTAATTATTTGAATATATATGAGTGCTTGTGTATAAATACACAAACAATACACATATGCTTTCAATTGTGTCATTTAAGTGATCTAGGTATCTGTTTTGGAAGTTCAGTTAATGCTAGAAATGTGTTTTGGAGTTTGTACGCGTTTTGCACCTTTTGTCCACATGTTAAACGGCGTTTTTGGTCACTGAAAACGGAGATTTCTAAACACGCCTGCCAGGGTGGATATTTTCGAAAACTCAGTTTTTTGCATTTACGTGTAGACGAGAAAAAATGCAGCGTCAAAGGTGTGCGCCTTTTTTGATGTCACACTGTGCGCCACGTTATTGTTTCGGTGAAATGAATTTCTACGATACTTTTACTGTTAATTTTACTCTCTGCAGTGTTTAAATGCATACATATACACATACGGTTACTAGGGGTGCAACGATACTCGTATCGATATTGAACCGATCGATAGAGTGCTTTCGGTTCGTTACGCATATGTATCGAACAATACAAAATTTTTCATTTATTTTATCAATTTTCCTTCTGACGATGCTGTCTGTGTTGAGTGCTCAGTGGATCTGCGCTCGACGGTGCAACCTAGGCGGAGTAGTCGAACCCAAATTCACTGAGCGCAGGGCAAGCTAGCAAGACAGATGTTAAGCTCTCCTTGCAACATGGCAAATTGAACCTCCCCCACCCTCATTCAGATGTGGCATTTAGAACTATTTTGGTTTTCATGTGACGTATGACCCTGAAGGTAAGCGCGTCATGGACAAAAGTAAAACAGTATGTTGGATGTGCCACGCAATGCTCAATTACATTGGTGGGAACTAGTGCGTTAGCGCAGTTAGCTCATTAACGTGTTGGCCGTCCAGCCCCACGCACGGGGCGATCCGCGGTAGCTCGTTAATGGAGATTTGCCGTGTTGTGGCATTAACGTCATTTCAACGCAGGGCTCTAGAGTGCAACCAATTTGGTCGCAAATGCGACCAAATTTTTCAGTGGTGCGACTAAAAAAAATATTTGGTTGCACCTGTGCGACCAACTGTTCGGGTAGCAAAAAAAAATAAAAAAATCTGCAACCTTCCCTGTGGTCAACAACAGACACACATTTTGCCCCTATCGTGGACTAAACCAATCAGAGATAGTCAGGGGCGGGACCTCTCTGATTGGCCGTGGTCCAGTGGAAAGTGCAGGTGGAAGTGGGAGGTGAGTAGCTTGAATAAAGCCATATCAATTCATTAAATCCTGAATCGACTTTTAAATATAACTGTGTTTTGCCAGAAACGCCAGATTCTCAGATTAAAGCTCACAAAACCAGTTCAACAACAACCAAACAGCAAATGAGAACAGGTACACGGACTCCACACAAAGACGTAAACACAGAACAGACCCGACGCATCAGAATTAACTTTGTCTTTTTCGGCTTTCTCACCTGATGGCCCGTAGACGGACACGCTGTCGGAGCTTAGCGAATCCGATGCGTCCGGTCCGCGCTGTGATTAGGTCTTTTTGCGCTGATTCCGAGCTGAATTTTGCTGTTTTGCTTCCACGACTATTAAAATCGCACTTCATGCACAGCTAGCTCTCTCTCTCTCTCTCTGTACTTCAAGAACAGTTTCCCGTCTCCAATCTCTGTTTTCTGTGTTATTCATTCGCTTATTACCCACCAGTCTACCGTTGTTTACAGCGCTGTGGCTGCTGTCTTTTTCTTTTCTTTTTCTTTTTTTCACTTAAATGACCTCGGACAAGAAAGCCTATTTTTTCTGTTGTTCAATACTGAAGAAATTTTAACTTTATATGCAGAACATTGTAGAATATTTTTAAGGTTATCTGCTAGAAAAAGCCAGACCAGGAAAATCTCCTTCATGTTTTTCTGTGTTTTATTCTCAGTTACTTTCACACAAAGGCATCTGCTGTGATGTTCACAATTCTGAGGAAGTCAGTACTGATAAATGATCAGAATTATAATATTTCTGACTGTCTGAGGCTAAGTTGAATCGAATCGGAACTTTGAAAACCGGAATCGAATGGATTATAGAAATCAGTGATGATACCCAGCCCTAGTGAGCAGCCTAGGCACGACAGATGTGGATGTAGCTGTAATAGGAAAAGAACTATTGCTAACTTTTCTGTTAAGTTAAGACCTGATCCTTCTGAAATTCATAGCCAGTGCTCTGACACGGTGTCATCAATCTTTGAACGCTGAAAAAGCACAGTGTATCCAGAAAAACACATTATATTATATAAATTATTATAAAATTTGTGTGCGCCTAACTTTTGTGCCGGTACAGCTAACTTTTTAAAGTTAGACGTACTGGTACGCCCATGGCGTTAGTCTAGAGCCCTGCAACGAGATTTACGCTGACAGCACTAGTGGGAACACAACGAATATGACTGCACATTTACGCCGACATCATCCTAGTGCAAAGACAAGTGGAAGCAGGCAAAAACAACAAGCACGCATGCTACAAACTTTACCCAAGTCATTTAGACAGCTGTTAGCACATGATTCTCCTTATGGGGACCGTTATAGTATAGCTTTTATTTTGGAAAGAGCCATTTCTCTGTAATAAACTCTCTTTTCCAAAGATGAGTGATTTGTCGATCAGATAGATTTATTATTTTATCCCTTTGTTGTTTCAGCAACATTAAGTTTAAAAACTGTATGTTTGAGTTAAAATATATATTTATAATTTTAATAGATGACAAATTAAAAAAGCATGAACATTTTTTGTATCGAAAAAATATCGAACCGTGACACCAAAGTATCGAACCGAACCGTTAATTTTGTGTATCGTTGCACCCCTAACAGTTACTGTCCCTCCACACATACGACTCGGTTCTGCTTCTAGCAGCGTTTTCCTTCATTTCTGCGTTTACGTGTGGACGGGATTATTTTTTAAAACAAAAACGGAAAACCTCAGTTTTCAAAATTACCTGTGTACGTGTGGACGTAGCCTTATTGCGACACTTGATTGTTCTCTCATTTTAGTTTTAGTAATATTTTTAAGTGGCTGTACAAAATGAAAAAAAAAAAAACGGCAGGTATATTGGCTGCATTTTCAGATAAATAGTTGTATATGTATATGCTTACAAAATGTACATTTTATATTTGCATTTCAAGTTATAAAAATTGACTCAACATGTCTGTGGGGGGTTTTTTACAGTAAAAAACAGTACAAGTTCTGGAGGGACAGAAAAAAAACAACTAAATTCAGTTGAGCTGAAAAGAATGATACCAAACCAGGCAAGGGGGAAAAAAATTAAATGAAACAATTTGAGGGTGAAATACAAATGTAAACTCAAAAGGAGTCAAAAATGGCCGGTTGTATTTCAGACCTCGGTGGGTTAATCCAACAAATCATGAAAAATTAGGTTTAAATTTTTGTTCATGACAGTGCAGATTTCTGACATTTTGTGTAATTTAAGCATGTAACAATGTGATTCTTTTCTAACAAAAAACAGTGTGAAACTTAAGTTAGACTTGTGTTTGTAAATGAACCGCCCCATGTTGTGTAGCTTTCTGGATTTTATACTTATTGGGCTACACATTTATTTATTATACAGGCTATACAGTACATAAAATCAAAACTCACATGTTTTATGTAACTAAAGTGTTTAATTATGTAGGCTACAGACAATAATTATGTTATAGACTATATTTATATGAAAAACGTGTATACTTACGTGAATTATTTTAACCATATGTAACCACCTGCATATGTGTTTGGAAAAAAAAAAGGCTTTGATTTTGCCACCCCATTTGATTTCTATGCCACCCTAAGAAAATTTCTCTAGATCCACCCCGTAGCCACGGTCTTTATCAGTATCCATGTCCTGCTGATGCTGTGACTCCATTCACGCAGTCACAGCATAACTGACACCCAATCACCTGATTGGTTGTCGTGGCGCGACTTGATGCTGGAGTCCAGATTTTTCCAACTTGAGTGGCAGATGCAATAAGCACGAATGCACAAAATAAAATGCAGCGCGTATTTTACTTTGCGCTTCAAACGCATCATTCGCGCTAATTGTTTGTGCAAATCGGGCAGAAAAGCATTTTCGCCACGCAAATCTGCTTCTGATTTGGCATGGGACCCACAGTCGCACTTCATCATCCTTCTTTATCGACGTTACATGCAAACCTGACTCTTTGGTCTTCTATTGCGTTCTGTGTGTATGCACCGTTATACTAGTAGTAATATAGAATCCACTTTCTCCAGTTTGCATATTTCTGAAAAACCTCTTAGTAGCGTGGCAGCCGTCGATTGAGCCAGCCCTGCAAACCCGTGGATGGACCATGCAGTGGGAGGAAGCGTCCTAAAACACTCTTTGCAGACCACCCTGTGTGATTCTCCACTCTCCAACCAGAAAAGACAAACCGCGGGTCTTAGTCGCAGCACCCCATCCACGTCTGATCTTGCTTCGGCAGATCCAGCAACACTGCCAGAGACTTTCTGTTTGTGTGATCTATCAAACTATATTAAAAAACGGTCCAGGAACAGGTCACTTAGGTTAATCCTGTGTGAAAAATTGTAAATATTTGTATATTTTTGTTCCTTTTTTAACTAATACTCATGTTTTAGAAATATTGTTTTATTTTTATTTACCTTTAATAAATATAATTTTAAAACTGTTTGATTAATGTTCATACATGTTAAAAACAACTGTAAATGAAATGAGTTCAGTGAAAATTGTTTTCATCAATTTATTCATAATAAAAAACACATAGAATAACACAACAAATAGAAAAAAGTAAGAAATGTATTCAAATAAAAAAAAATATCTGAAGGCACAACCGATTTGGGAACAAACTTTCATTAATCAAAAACTTTCAGAATGAAACAACAAACAGAACAAAGTAAGAATATTATTTGAATATATTTGTAACTTATTTAGGAACCAATCTTTCTAGTATAGAAAAAAGTCTGTCCATCCTGTCCCTGCTCTCCTGTTCTCTCCTCTCCTCAGCCTCCCTTTGGTATCTCATGTCCTCTCATCCCCCCTATCCCTTCACCTCTTCCTCACTGTTGTGGATGGCTGATCTTCTTCCTCATCTGTCTCTTCTTCCCCCTATTTTTTGTCACCCACTGCTGTACTTGGCCCTGGATTGTCCTCAGGGAGAAAGGAAATTAGGACAGGAGGCCTAATGGAAGGCCTCTGCCCTGTCACCTCATCCATGAGGCCAAACCAGAGCCAAGTAGCAGCAGTGGGCTTCCCACTGACTCCCTCTCCTGACCCTGGATACTTGCAATCCTAAAGGCTGAGGAAATCAGAAATGACAGACAAATAAAAACAACACAACTTTTAGTAAATGTACATTTTAATGTACATTATTAAATTTTGTTCTTAAAAATCTTCTTGACAACACACATACTTTGTATCTTTTCTTTAAGTTGTCCTATTTCTTTTTGGCCTGCAAGGGGGTGACTTTCCCCTGCAGGCCCATCTTCTCGAGAATTGTCCTGATCGCACAAAAAAAATAAGAGAAGAGAGAAAACCATGACAACTATGATAATCCCTAAATCCAAAAGTTTTCACAGCAGAGCACAAGAGGAATACCGTCTGGACATCACAGGTTCTGTACAGAATGAGGGTTATTGAAACCGTACTAAGATGAATATGATGTGTAAATTGATCTATTCTTGTACCTCCATCCCACAATGCCTGAATTTTTTACCCCGGTGAATAGGTGATCGTTTTCTCCTCTAATTTTTATGAAGTCCACTGTTTGCTTTTTGGTTCCTATAAAAATATCACAAAAAAGCTAATTGCGAAAAATCAAAATTAGCTGTATGTAAGCGGCAATGAAAAACCGCAGGACCCACAAGCTAGTTTTCGGTCACTTTTTACGAAGATTGTTTAAATAAATAATACAAGTCTATGCAAATTCATAAACCTACCAACATAACCGCTATAAAAATTTAACTTTATCTTCTATTTGTGCCGCCATCATTACATGAAAAGTTCCACATTGAATTCTGGGCCGGCTAGCTATCCAGCTGGTGGATAACGGATGTCTCTGAAGACGTCGGAGCACTTTTGCAAATATGTGATATCTTGATAAACCGAGCAGATATTTGAAGTTTACACACCCACATTCTCGCCTGAAAATATGTTAAGAATGTATTTTGTGACCCAGAAAGATTAATAAGAGTAATATTAAAACTTAGTAGTGGCCGCCATTGCCGGAAACTGGAGTTGGCCAGGCCGCGCTATGAATTCTGGGATATGGTGGGCCACGAAGGACACACCCGACCCATCCTCGAAATTCAGAGAAAAGGAGGACGCATTTGTTGGCTGCATTCAGAGGAGTCTACAAATTTGGACAGCCTTTGGTGCGTCGCTGTGATGTAATCGGTCTACAAATGCAGCCTCAGGAGGATGCAGCCCATGAATTTCGACACCCCCACTGTTTCTAGTTTTGCTTCCCATTGGTCTCGTCATGTCTGACTTCTCCCAGCTGTGCTCTCCTCCTGTGTCTCATTCCCCTCGTTATTCCCCAGTGAATTTAAGCCCTGTGTTTCTCTGCGTCAGTGTTGTGTCTTCCCTTATGCTGTGTCTTTCCTTGTGTGCCTCTTGGTGAAGTTTAATGCTGTTTTGAACTGTTTGGCATGGGTGGCCCAGGCAAGGAGGACTGAGCCACCCTTCTAAAAACCCTCGCAGCTTGGTTTGCTCAATCATTAGCTTCGCCATTAGCCGCCCAGCCTGTAGCCCAGTTAGCCGCCCGGCCTTCTGTTCAATTGCCCTTAGCAGCCCAGCCATTAGCTCTACTACCAGCAGCTCAGTCTCTAGCGCAGTCATTTACTCAACCACCAACTCCACTTTCACCACAACCGTCACTACAATCACTAGCTCAGGCTCCTGCTCAGTTGTCAGTTCAGTCAGCTGCCCAGCTAACCTCAGTTCAGTCACCTGCGTCTCCCGCAGCTCAGCTTCCCCTAGCTCAGTCTCCAGTGTCTCCTGCTCAGCAATCAACTCCACCACTAGCTCCATTTTCACCTCAACCATCACTTCAGCCACGAACTCAACTTGCTATTCAGCCACCTGTGTTGTCATTAGTCCAGTCTGCTAATCAGTGTGCAGCTTGACCTCTAGTTCGGCTGCCTGTGCAGTCCATCGCTCACCTACCTGTTAAGTTCCTAGCTCAGTTTCCTGCGCCACCAATAGCTCATTCATTAGTTCAGTCTCCTACAGCTCTGTCGCCCTTACTTTAGTCCCCAGTTGCTCTGTCGCCAATCTACAGGGAGTGCAGAATTTATTAGGCAAGTTGTATTTTTGAGGAATAATTTTATTATTGAACAACCATGTGCTCAATGAACCCAAAAAACTCATTAATATCAAAGCTGAATGTTTTTGGAAGTTTTTAGTTTGTTTTTAGTTTTAGCTATTTTAGGGGGATATCTGTGTGTGCAGGTGACTATTACTGTGCATAATTATTAGGCAACTTAACAAAAACAAATATACCCATTTCAATTATTTATTTTTACCAGTGACACCAATATAACATCTCCACATTCACAAATATACATTTCTGACATTCAAAAACAAATCAGCGACCAATATAGCCACCTTTCTTTGCAAGGACACTCAAAAGCCTGCCATCCATGGATTCTGTCAGTGTTTTGATCTGTTCACCATCAACATTGCGTGCAGCAGCAACCACAGCCTCCCAGACACTGTTCAGAGAGGTGTACTGTTTTCCCTCCTTGTAAATCTCACATTTGATGATGGACCACAGGTTCTCAATGGGGTTCAGATCAGGTGAACAAGGTGGCCATGTCATTAGTTTTTCTTCTTTTATACCCTTTCTTGCCAGCCACGCTGTGGAGTACTTGGACGCGTGTGATGGAGCATTGTCCTGCATGAAAATCATGTTTTTCTTGAAGGATGCAGACTTCTTCCTGCACCACTGCTTGAAGAAGGTGTCTTCCAGAAACTGGCAGTAGGACTGGGAGTTGAGCTTGACTCCATCCTCAACCCGAAAAGGCCCCACAAGCTCATCTTTGATGATACCAGCCCAAACCAGTACTCCACCTTTTGTTTCAGCAGCCTGTCTCCCCTGGAGGCTCCGAGGGGCCCGTCCAGCCATCTCCTGCACCCGCTGGAGGGTCCAAGGGGCCCGCATTTTTATTATATCTTCTGTGAAAGGAAGAAGCTGTGGTGTGTTCCATTTCCCTTCACTCAGAGTTCGCAACACACGTGATGAAATGCACACATCCCACTTCTTTTCCAGTAGACTTCTCGTCCTTTTTATGTTTTCAAGAAACTGGTCATCAACATGCTCCGACATCTGTGTCTCACACTCCAAAATATCAGCAATCTTTTTCAAGCTATGACCTAGTTTGAGAGCCAAAGACTGAATTTTGTGTTTGTGTCATTATCAAAACCAAACACCTTTTTTACCATTTCCACAACCACATTGAAGTTGGAGTGTTTATAAAAAAAAAAAAAACCGCCTCCATTCTTTGAATTTTACCCCCTTTTCTTGAAACTCAAACCAGTCTTCCCATCTCTCTCAATTTCTGTCTAATGTATTCATGTTTGGACTTTTCGTGGCCATACTTAGCTTACAGCTGCTCTCAAAGCTCTATGATTTTTTTTTCTCCTCATTTATAACTTGTGAGATCTCTTCCTGATCCATCACATTTAGTAGTTCCCAAATTTTATGGCTCACACCTTCTGGTGCAGGCTGTGCGAAGGCACAGACTGAATTCGACTTCTGCCTGGCTTCTGTTTACTGCACTTTTGTGAGAGTCTGCATAGTAACACATGTCTCCATAATACTTTTCTTTTGAGCAATGCCTCACAGTTAATACAGTGCATGTAGTCAAACGCATTCTCTGGTTTGGAAGCCTGCTCACTTGGGATCAGGGTATCACTTCCTTATTTAAGGACCTCATTATTATGAGCATGATCTCCTTTATTTCTGATGAGGCCAAAATGTAGTTTTCTTTGTCTTGATGTCAAAGGGTAGCTTATTGCTTTTGCAACCACTGTTTCAGAACTGTGTTTCCACAACAAGTGCCTTGCCATTTTGTGGCAACTAATCGTACAATAAAGACAATGCTTCTTACTGTAAATTCACCATCCTCCTTTTTCTGCAGCTTCATGGCAGACACCTTGCCTGTGTTAGTTTCCTCCTCATTCTCTGTACTCCTGGAATCTTTGTCTGAGCAAGTAATTGTCTGTTTGGCTCTTTTGGAAGTCCTTAGACCTTTTTTTTTTTTTTTTTTTTTTTTTTTTTCCCCCTCCATTGGGGCCTGAGCAGGAACATCAACAGATCCTTCAGAACTGCTTTCCTCCATCAGCTCCTGTGGTGGGACAAATTCATTGTCAGTCAATTCGACGCAGCTTAAAGGATCTCAGATTAATTCAACACCTTGGATAGCTGGTCAAGGTAGTCTTGTGGCATATACAATAAAATAAAAAAAACCCACATTGTTCCAATTTTTTGCAGTAGTTTAGGTATAAACAATTAACAGGACCAAGGCTCAAGCTTGTGCAACAGTGGTAATTAAAAAAATATCTTGGAAAATCAAAATCAAATTAAACATGTTTTTTTTTCACAACTTGAAACAATAGCATTTCTAGAAGTCCACAGAGATGACTCAAATGTAAGACATGTTCAAACTAAGTTAGTTTTCCACTCAAACCGAGGCCAACAATTATTTAACCTTGTATTCTAAATGTTAAACTTTAAAGCATAAAAAAACAAGGATGTTCAAGTACCAATTTAGCATTAACAGTATTTCATGGATTAAGCATTATATCTAAGAAAAGTAAAGATAATCCTGGTGTTGTGTAGATGTCATAAAGCAAACTTGCATAGACGCTGTCTGTTCTCATCAGCGGGGGAACCTCAGGATCTTCCAGCACAGGAGGCGGTTCTTCTCTGGTAACTGCCATTACATTGCTGTCAGAATCTTGTTGTGTTCCAGCAGTAAGAAAAAACAAAACAGGTCAGAAAAAATAAGCCTTTAATAACTTCATATTAGTTTAAAAATGTACTTTCTACTTAAAGTCTGTTACAGGCTTACTGTTTGATTTGCAATGTTACGCCCTAGCTGGGCCTCCTGAAACTGCCCTTGTGTGGGCGTGGCGTTTTTCTCCACCTCCTCCTCTCTTGCTCCACCCCTCTGTCTCTCTCTTGCTCTTCTCTCTCCCCGGGACACAGCTGCTGCTCATTGGCCTCATTTACCACCTGGGCCCAGTCAGCAATCACCTCTCTGAGGTTATATAAGCTGGGGATGGGCTGGATGTGGCAGGGTGGCTTTCTCTAGTGTCTCCATGTTGAATGCTAGGTGTGTGAGTGCCCTGCCTACGGTGTGGAGTGGTAGGAGCAGGTGGGAGAGGTAGTGATGGCCAAATTAAGCTTTCTGAAGCACTGAAGCTTGTATTGAAAAATGGTTCATTACTCGAAGCTTTTCAACACAGTCCTCCCCGGTGACATCTGGTGGCGAAAATTATGAAGAGCAGCTTGAATCTGCAAAATAAAACGGACTGCTTAGTTATCACTGCTCATTCCACAGGGTGGAGTTCTCTCTGATATTTTGCCACCGTTGCGTTGCTTTGAACATGTAATTGGTTTTTTTTTCTCGATTGGGGGGCTGAAAAAAATGTAATGCTTATTTGCATTTTGATCAATAAACTTTCCCTATTTAAACATGCACTATGGTGTGGCCTTTCTTTGCTCATGACTCCTTGATGTTGGTAAATACAATAAGTGAGCAATATATATAATATACATATGATAATGCACAGCACATGATGGAGTATGCTCCTGCTGTGAAGTCCTGCCTCCATTTACTTGTGCATTTAATCACTGGACAGCTGGTCAGGTTCATACAAACTATTAGATTAGGCCAATTGTCCTATACATATTTTTGACCTAGGGGTAGGATTGATTGTGAACTGGAAAGGGGAAATGCTTAGGGGGTTGAGTACGGCTGCATCGTCACTGATTTGTAGAATCATTTTGATTCGATACAGGATCCGATTCAATTTGATTGGAATCTGGAAAGTTTTGCCTCAGACAGTCAGAAATATTACAATTCTGATCATTTATCAGTATATATCCATAATTTCGTATCTATTAAAAGAAAGCTGACACTTGTGAGACTTAGAGATGTAAACAGAGATTTATGAAAGCTGCAGAAGCCAGCGGGGGAAAAAAAAAGAGGTAAACACAGGGCGGACCCGCCGACACATTAAAATCTGATTCTGATTCTGTTTGGTGTTTGACGACATTTTGAGGTTTAACCTGAGATGCTGGCGTTTCAGGCATAATAACGTTTAATTTACAAATCGACGCAGGATTTTAATGAATCAATATCACTATTCAGTTTAGTATGGATTGTAATCAGAAAAGTGATAATCAAAACCCACCCCTAATCATGAACTTGCAAAGTAAAAACATGATCTATGTAAGGTAGCCCTTTTGTTATTTTCATTTAAAAAGAGGATTAGTTTTACTGTGCACTGGCCGAGTCTGTTTCTTTTCTTAGAAATAGTTTCTCCTGCCCTAGAGAAAATCCTCTCGCATGGAACAGAAGAGGCTGTGGAGTGCCGGAACTGCTTCCTGCAGACTATCACCTGAAAACAATAAACAAAATGATTTTCTAAAATGTGTAGCAATGTAATTGAATCTAACGTATAGTGTCAAATACATTTTTTTTTTTTTTAGTCTTTATTAGCTTTAATTCACATGGAAGTGTTTTTAAAGTCATATGCTGTAATGATATTTACATTATGGTAACATGATTTTGGACGTTTCAAGTTTTTCACTTCGGCAGATAAAATAAATTGAGCAAAATCAACTCAAAATCCAGCGAATGATTCACTTTCCTATAAACCAGCGGTGACCAACCCCCGGGCCTCAGACCGGTACCGGTCCGTGAGTCGTTTGGTACCGGGCCGCGAGAGTTGAGGCTCAAGTGTGAAATGTATGGGTTTTCAGGGTTTTTAACGGTTTTCAGCGTTATTTTGTTATCGTTTTTATCGTTAACTCTGTTTTCCTGGGTCTTTTCACGTGTGTTATGAATAAATCTTCTTTTTTTCGGTACCGGTACTAGTTTTATTTTGTTGTATTTATCCGCGACTCCTTAAAGGCCGTGAAAAAGGTCCGTGAAAATATTGTCGGGCATTACATCAAATGTGAATATTCAAATGTAAGTGATACTAAACATATCTAATGAAATGTATATTTTGACAAACAGATTTTAGTTTTGTTAAAAAACTTCTTGTAGTCACATATCTCCAATAACAGAATTGAAACTTTGGGATATTAAAACATTCTTACTGTTGAGACATTTTTTTATTCTTGTCCCGTTTGGATCTATAGCCATCAGAATTGTTGTCTTAAGGCCAAGAAAGATGCCAAGCGGATTTATTTTACCAAGTGGATCATCATGGCCTTGCCATATTGGTCCATTTGACTGACCTTGATTATAATTATGAACTTATTTTATTTTCAGTTGCTACAAACAGGACAGACATGACTGTGGGATAGGACAGGGGGAAAGAATGAAAGAAAGAGAGGGAGAGAAAGAAAGAAAACCAAAGGGGAGAAGAGACGGTGAGAAGGGGGGGAAGAGAGAAAAACACAAACAAACAAACAAAAAAAACAACTCCTGGGTCACCTGTATGGAGAAAAAAAAAACAGAGGGGAAAGCAAACAACAAAGAGCAACATAATAAGAAAAAAAAGCACCATCACAATAAACTAGCTAGCAGTGATATCAATAGTTACTAAATAATAAACGATATTGTGCAGCACGCAAGATAGACAGCGCACAGTGTGCTTTGAGGCAGCAGCCAAGAAAGCTGTAGTCCGCGTCTGTGAATACCCATGTGTACACCTGTGTGCATACCTGTGTGGATCAGCATGCTTACATTCCAAAGGTTTCTCCATGTAATGATCTGCTAGGGAGTGTGGGGAGCCACAGCCCTGTCCTCTATGGTATCAAGCAGATATGGAGGAGATCAAAACTCCAGACATCCAGAGGCCCCCAGAGCACAAGAGACCAAGGAAGACCCACAGAGGGGCAGCTGCGCCACTGTCCCAGTAACAGCTAAGGAGAGTCCCAGATGAGGGCTCATTCAGCAGCCGCGGAGCAGAAGCCAGGGGGAGTTGCAGTGACGTGCAACTCCCCCTGAGCTCCGCCGGCAGCCAGCTGTGCCTGAGTGACCGAGCCCCAGGCCGAGAGGCCGGGGGCACCCCACCTCCGAAGTGGCCCGAGCAAGCCCCAATAAGCGGCCGCCAAGGAGTGAGCCGGCGTGTACCCGGACGCCCACCCCCAGATACAAAGAACCACCAACGCACCGACACCTGAGGGAGTCCGCCACCGGCAGGGGAAGTGGTGGTGGGGGGAGATAGGCCTCCAAACCTTGGAGGGCCCGAGATGTCCCCAGAGAGGTGGCGTCTGATACCCAACCTGACATATAGACACAGACATACAGGCACACACAGACACAAACATCCATTCCCACCCTCATGCTCTCATATGCACTTCACACTCAACCGACGTGGAGACAGACATAAAGAGACGCTGTATACACGATCACACTCCCCAAGCGTACTCTACGAACCGGGTCTAGGTACCCTTGCCCCTGGAGGGGGGAACTGCACCCAGACCCAGGTGGTGTTACCCTTTTCCCTGCGGTGGGGAGAGGCAGACCGCCCCGACTCCGCAGCAGCAGGGAGGCCCCACACCCCAGACCGCAGTCGGACGGCCAACTCCTCCTAGCCCCCCCGCTCCAGCAGGCCGCAGAGAACGGGGGTGAGAGAAGACTCCAAACCTCCCTCCACCCGCTCATTGTAGTGTTGATGCATGTGTGTTCTAAGGTGCAATTAAAACCCAGGAGGGCATGGAGCTACCTGCCAGAGAGCAGCAGGTAAGCGCATAGTCCCTCCTGCTAGCCCTCAATGTCTACGTGTATTTAAAATTGAGACATTTTTAGAATAAGCTGGAACCCTTTCATTGTGTTATGGACTTCAGGTCAACAAAAGCCATACCTGACTGAGTTGCAGAACTGGTTGCTGGCTCTGGCTGTGACGAGGTAGATGGGACAGGAGGGACAGGCATTATCTGGTCTTTTTCATTTTCAATGATGGTGGCACATTCTGCAGTCAGACGTCTCACTGCAGCTTGAGCATTGGTCTGACTGCAAAACCCCACAGCCTTGAATCTTGGATCAAGCAGGGTAGCAATGGTCATGACACTCATTGTTTCCAAGTAAGACGAACATTCACCCAGCATTCTTGTGAGGTTCATGCACAGCTGGCGGGCTTTGTCATCCAGAACTTTTTTTTTTTTTAGCAATTGCTAAAATTGCTAAATACCGCAGCATGCAGACAAGTGGAATGACTTTGGACCCAGATACTCTCTGCTCTCCAGAAAGTTCAGTAGTGGCTGTGTAAAAAGGAGAAAGCACCTCCAGGCACTCTTTAACTGAGAGGTACTCCTCAGCAGTGACCGGTGAGAGATCTGTTCTCATTGAGACAAGGGCAGCACTAACTGTCTCTCTCTCCTCATACAGACGCTGCAGCATAGTGTATGTGCTGTTCCACCTGGTGTCAACCTCCTGAAGGAGCTTTAGATGTGATCTGCCCATCTGCTGCTGCATTTGGCAGAGCTTCTCCTTTGCTGTTGCGCTAGATCGGAAATAGCTTACCATTTTACAAGCCTTACCTCTGATCTCCTCAAGCCCAGGCGTGTTGTCAATTGATTTTCTCACAATGAGGTTCAGAGTATGTGCAATGCACTTTGTGTGGCGCACTTTCAATATTTTAGATGAGGAAATCATGTTTGGTGCTGCATCAGTGACGAGGCATCTGACTTTATTTTGGATGCCCCACTCCTCCATCAAAACCTTTTTCACCTCAGCAATATTTTCGGCTGTATTTGCCTTGGAGAAATGTCCCACTCCTAGCAATACTGTGGACAGTGTATCTTGTTCATTGACAAAATGACATGTCACAGCCAAGTAGGCATCCATATGAATGGATGTCCACATGTCACTGGTGAGACTGACAGCTTTAGCCTTCTCCACTTCTCTCTTTGCTTTCTCCTTTTCCTCTTTGAACTTTTCCGCCACCATTTCCTTTAGAGCCTTTCTGGTGGGGATTGTGTAAGTTGGGTCCAAGACACCAACAAACTGTCTGAAACCAGCATCGTCAACAATGGAAAAGGGCTGCGAGTCCTTCACGATCATGTTCACCAAAGCAGCATCTTAGTGGGCTTTGTGTTCATGATCCCTTCAATACACACAAACATTTGAATATGAGGATAAAAATAGGCTTAACATGTTGTATAAGTTGATTAGGCTTTAATGCCATTATTCGCAGGTAGTTCAATAGTCATTATGTGTTGTGGGATCAAGTAAATGGGTCTCCCATCTTACCAATAGCCTGCGGACATTTCATAGGAAGCGGAAGAACCACTAACCAGTACATCCTCTCACCCAAAAAGTGAAGTCAAACGCAATTAGTGACATTTTGTGCTAGTGATGGGAGACATGAATGAATGACTGACAGTTGATGTCCATACCATAAATGCTTGGATTCACTGTCATTGTACTCGTAGATGGGACCGCATCATGCTTAGCACGGAAATACCTCAGCATTGATGAGGTGTTGTTGTTGTAGGCCAGCTGCTGGTCACAGACCAAGCACTGAACCTAAATAGTACATAAAGTAATTCTAGTCTTATTTACACACACTACCCCCCCCCACACACACACACACACACACACACACACACACACACACACACACACACACACACACACACACACACACACACACACGTTGTGTCCAAATTCATGGGCTGCATCCTCCTGAGGACCCGGCCTTCGCAGTCTACGTGGGCCGGGTCCTCAGAAGGTCGGGTAGGCCGGAAGTAAACGGCCGTGAAATTGGACGGTCTAGCCTTCTGATTAGCGTCACCGCTGTCTCGGTGGAGTTTAATAAACTCAGCCGTCTGCTCCTTGCTATCTAAAATATAGCAGGACACTGGCGTAAATTCTCGACTGTCTCATACTTCTGTTTAATCAGTTTTCTGTTTGACGTTTAGTCAGCTGTGTAAAAACCAAGGAGGAACCCACCCGGGGGATTAATAAAATTTTATTTTATCTAATCTAATCTAATAACTTTAATCTCAGCCAAACCGATTTACTCACGAACAAACAAAACACTGAAAAAGGCCCAACAATAACATTTTTAGGTTGTCTAAGTGACTTATATATTACGTTTAACCCGAGCAGCAAAAGTCCGCGGTGATCTGAAAATGATGTGCCGGGAGTTGTGCCGTTCTCGGCCGCATCAGTAACCCTCGAGCTCCCGGCTAGCTATCGAGCTGGTGGGTAGCAGACGTCTCCGAAAACGTCGAAGCACTTTAGCAAAGATGCGATATCTTGATAAACAGAGCAGATATTTGATGTTTACATGGCTACTTTCTCGCCTGAAAATATGTTAAGTTTATTTTGTGACCCAGAAAGATTAGTATGTGTCACGGTCCGCTGTGTGTGGAGGACTCAGGTGCAGACACAAGTGATACGGGAGTGAACTTAAACAAAAGCGAGCCTTTATTGTGGCTGATGAACACAAAAGAAACAAACAAGAATGAGGGCAGCGCAAGAGCAGTAACTAAACAGAAACCTAAACTGGGAACAAACTATGGTAAGGCTATGGCTTGGAATACAAAAGACTGGGCATGGAAACACGGAGGGTGGGAAGACAGACGGCGCGACACAGACTGCATGAAACACCGAGACTAAATACACATGAGGGATGATTAGGGGAAGTGGCCACACATGGGAGCACAGCTGACACACATGAACCTAACGACAGGACAGGAGAGGTGAAACTAAATACACTGACATTGAATACAGACTTTCAAAGTAACACAGGAAACATGGAGATTAGACATGACCTGAACTAAACATAACCATGCAGACATGACAGGTAGACGCACGAACCAGGGAGACGGAGTACAGGGGAAGATGACAGAAGCGACAGCATGAACTTAACACAAGACACACAGACATAAACACATGAAGGGCTAGGGAGGCTCAATACAAGGGTAATATAATTACAAATGAGCTGGAATAACTTAATGAACCTAACAAACAATAAACATCAAAATAGACTAAACACAAAACACTGGGTCGCACGACCCAGGACCATGACAGTATGAGTAATTTTAAAACTTAGTAGCGGCCGCCATTGTTGGAAACTGGAGTTTGGCTGGGCCGCACTATGAATTCTGGGATATTGGTGGGCCACGAAGGACACACCCGACCCATCCTTCAAATTCGGGGAAATGAAGGACGCATTTGTTGGGTGCCTTCGGAGGAGTCTACGAATTTGGACAGCCTTCGGCGCATCGCTGTGACGTAATCGGTCTACAAATGCGGCCTCAGGAGGATGCAGCCCATGAATTTGGACACGACCACAGATAGATATCTCTCTCTCTCTAAATGTAAAAAAATTCCCCACTCGCCCCCTGTGGGCAGTCAATTCTTTTCTATATATACACACATATACAGGGTGGGCCATTTATATGGATACACCGTAATAACATGGGAATGGTTGGTGACATTAAAGTCCTGTTTGTGGCACATTAGTATATGTGAGGGGGCAAACTCCTCAAGATGGGTGGTGACCATGGTGGCCATTTAGAAGTCGGCCATCTTGGATACAACTTTTGTTTTTTCAATAGGAAGAGGGCCATGTGACACATCTGTCACAGGCTGGGTCTCCGACCCAGCACTCTGAGTTTTCTTTGTATTTTTTGATATGTTATTAGTTTGTGTTATTTCCTATTTTGCCTTTATTTTAGGCAGTTATTGGTTATTGTTCCTGGGTTTTCTATGTTTTGGGGTTTGGTATTTATTCATCACGTGTTGGGTCTGTTGAGTTGTGTTGTCATGTTTAGTTGTTAGTATTTCCTGTTTTATTTTGACAATGTCATGTGTTCTTTGTTCATTGTATTTAGCTTTCTCTCCTGGTCCTGTCATTAGGTTTATGTCTGTCAGCTGTTCCCCCATGTGTCCCCACTTCCCCTGATCACCTCATGTCTGTATTTAAGCCTTTTGTTTTCTTCATGCCATTGTCGGTTCGTCTGTTTATCTCACCAGGGTCACAGTTTTAGTCATGGTCTTAGCCTGTTTACCTCACCTCAGTCATAGTTCTAGTTTTCATCTGTTATGTATTATTAGTCTTAGTCATGGTCTTTGTTTATTATTTTTCCACCACAGTCATAGTTTAGGTTTTGGTCTCAGTACCATTTAGTATTTTGTTTCTTAGTGTTTTGCCTGTTTTTTTGGTCTCTTGGTTCATTTCCCTGCCGTCATCGCATTAAAGGTTCACCTTTCTGTTAATCATTACAATTCCTCGTCATCTGCTTTTGGGTCCTGTTTCCACACACATCGGTGCACCCCGCCGTGACAACATCAAACTTATTGGTAATGGTAATATCACATATATATCATATATCAAGGTGATCCCTCACGTGATCCAAATGTTTTTTTAATCTGGTTAGTGTGCCAATTAGAAATGAGAAAATTACATTAAATACACATACATGCAGAGGTATCACAGTAAAAGCCATGCTTACTGTATTTCTAAAAAGGCACAAGTTCTCACCAATAATAAACTGAGATGATTAAACAGGTTATTTAAACAGTTTCTATTTACATTTATGTTCTCCCCCTAAATCCATAGCTGTGTTGTTGTAAGCAGTTATCCTGTAGGTGAACAGTACTATCCCCCCACAGCAAGTGACCCTCTCCTTAACTCATATTTAAATATTAACGGCAGGCTCCCCACACAGGTGTATGCTCCACACAATCATCAAGTATGTTAGCATGGAAAAAAACAGCTCTGACAGAGCCGCAGCTCTTGCACGTTACACACATGGAAAACCCACAGTTTTGTCTGTGCGTTTTGTTTACCTCTCTAACTGAGCCCAGGACTGAGACTAATTTTACATATGTGCGTACTAATGCTGAAGGCGCTGCCATTAAAGACTGCTGCGGTCTGGATCATCTAAAAAGGTCCATGGTGCTGGCCATTTACCAAACTTCTCTGTGGATCACAGAGAGACAAGAGACAATTACTGTGTAGCAGTGGGCAATATAGCTTCAAAAGTATATTGCAATACTTGGGCAAATTTGCGATAATGATAATTCTGATGATATACAAACAAAATGCTAATTAGCAATGGGTGAGTTCAGATTACAGGTAGCAGCATTTAATAGGGCCAACATGAAAAATATTTTCCATCCTTCTTTTCCAACAAGTTACTGTCATCGATGACACAGTGATACTGACACAGCATCATTTCCAGCGCCACAGAATAACACAAATGGAAGCCCAAAAGTAGCCAACCAGTAGGGCAACAAAATAACTCAACAATTGTTCAGTGTTCCTTTTATTTGTTTTTTTTTTGTTTTGTTTTGTTTTTTTTACAGAATGCTAATCTCACAGGAGCCAGGCTGCAGTATGTGTAAAGAGATTATGAGTTTCACAGCTTTTCTAAACCAGGGGTAGAGCAGTGCATAGATCAAAGGGTTTAGACATGAGTTAAAATAGAACAGATAGAGCAAAAAGGATACAGATGAACTATTGAGTAGGTCGTCCCTGGCAAGAGTAACACAATAATAAGGGCAGAAACACAGTAGAAACACAACTACAAGAACACCCAGAGTCCTGGCTGCTTTTAACTCTGATTTCTTTGTTGTTAGAGTCACTGAAAGCTGCAGAGCAGCAACTGTAACATGAGAGCGCATGGCTCGAGCCTGAGACACAGCCACCACAAATACTCTCAGATACAGAACTACAATGACAGTAACTGGAACAAAAAAGGTTAAAAGAAGGTCAATCGTTCCTGTAATTAAGTCAACATCAATTGTACATTCTCCATAGCAGGAATTATGCTTCCCTGGTTGAGTTAGATCATCCTTTACAAACAGGCTGCTATAGAAAACAGAGCAGAGCCAACACAGACAAACACAGAGTTTCACTCTTCTGTCTGTGATTCTGGTGGGGTAATGCAGAGGGTCACAAATAGCCACATAGCGGTCAATTGATATTAACACCATGTCTCCCACTGAGGTAGAGGTAACAATTAAAGACATATAATTGTACATAGAACAGGTGAGGTCACCGAGAAACCAGCAGGCTGTATTTCGGAGGATTTCTCCAGGCATCAACAGGAGACCAACAAGAAAGTCTGAGACAGCCAGAGAGAGGAGGAGGATGTTAGTGGGTGTGTGGAGCTGCCTGCAAGAAGACACAAAAATTATTAAATTAACAGTCCTCAAATCGCTAAATTAAAGCAACCCAACAAACAATAAAACATTAGCTCTTGGTAAGAGAAAAACAGTTTTGATCATTTCTTGTCGACCACTTCTATATCAGATAGTTTAATTGTATACACCACTGAGGTCACAAAAACATCTTAAGTCAATTAGCTCACAGAATGTATAAGCTACACACAGCTATTAAAAAAATAACAACAACTCTGCCTGTAGTGGGAGACTGAGATGATAATGAGCAGGTTGAGAGTCACAGTTAGCAGCGAGATGGAGGACAACACAACATGAAGGAACACAAATTCTGACAGAGGAGGTTTCTTGCAGGAGGTGTTGAAGAGTTGTGGAAAACAGAGCTCTGCCACATCCTGTGTATCCATTTTCAGAGAGACCTGTAGCTCTATGTAGCATTACAAACTGAATTAGTTATATAACTCACCCCTTCTCACTCCGCCCCTCGTCTTTTTCTCAATGTCAGTTGGATATCTATGTGCTCCATCCCTCACTGTGGATTTCAATTTCTTTTCTGCAGTACCCTTAGCTGTGTCTCTCTCTGATCTTTCTAACTGGTATACTCAGCCTTCTTCACCATTTACAACTTCTTTTTCTTCTAAAAAAGAATGTCCTGTCTGATGCCAATATTTTCAGACTAAGTGACTTCTTACATTTGTGTGTCTCTAATGGCTGCTGAGGAGCACTTCCACTTACATTACAAATTTTTGTTTGCCAAGACCAGGGTGAAATTTGTGCCAGAGTTAAATTCTACTTCAAGTTGGCACTTGTTTGCCATTTGACTTACAATGTAATAATGTTGAATTTCAAAAGCAAAAATGTTCTCCGTAAAAAAAAAAACCCCACATACATATCAAACTTGGAAAACAGGCTGCTTTGATGGTGGACTATTTCTGCCTTTTATGGCATATCACCTGTAGAATCTATACTCCTTTGAGTTGCTGGAAGATGTTTCACCTGAAACATCGTCAAGCAACTCAAAGAAGTTCAGACGCTTGTCTTTCCAAGCTCCTTAGACTACAAAGACCTGGATGACTGAGAACCTACACAGACATATCTATACTCCGCTTTTACCCATCTCTAAATCTCTGTACAGGAAGTGAGTAAAGTCTGTTTATTGAGATCAGCGGCAGCACTTTCAGAGTTTGAGAGCTAATAAAATTCAAAAACGATCCAGAATCTCATAAGTCAAGACTGTGTTGATGTGGCCAAATAATACTCTGTTTGAAAATACAGCTGTTACATTATCTGAGCTTTTGTTTCATTGCGTTGGCTAAAATAATTTTATGTTCACAATATTATTGCAGTATCTAGAGAAAATGTAAAAGATAAAAATTAATTTCACCCAGAGCACTTTTTTTTTATTTTGTTTATTGCAATGTTGGATGGATCAAGAGGTTTAGCCTGGGGCAATCTGAGCTAGTTAAACACAAATTATCAATTGAGAATAAACAATTTAATAGAATGTGTTGTGTCTTTTTTGAAGGTAAAAAGATGAATTCTATGACGACCACCAGAATATCCAAAAATATGTTTAAATTCTCTACAGTCCTTTGTTTTTGCTTTTTCCAAACATATCTTGCCCCGAAATCAGTTGTGATTACAAGAATAAAAAAACCAAACAAACAACCAACTGTAGTGGCTATATTATTCTTGCTGAGTTTTCATTTTATTGTACATTTATAACCTTTGGTAGAACCTCAAAATCCCATCCTTTCGTGAACCTCGGGACCAAAAATGGTCCCGCCCCAAAAGTGCTCTAAAAATGTTATATATCAATATTTTTTTCTACTTTAAATTAGTCAATCTTTTAAAACTACTTCTGCTTAAAATATCCATGTCAAGTTTTAATTATATTTTCATTGTTTTAACCCTTTAAATCCCAGTTTTATTACATGAGCGCCCTGTTTTTTTTTAGCCCCAAAAAACAAAAAAACTAAATATTTTCCAAAAAAAACATTTGAAGTAATATTTGTTTGTTATTATAATTAGGCCTTTAGATGGACTAAAGATTGGCACCAACAGTCATTTCGATCGCCTTTTATTTTTTTTCCAGGAGCGCATTTCATAAAATGCACACTATCGACCACGCCCAAAAAGTGCTATAAAAAATTTATATATTAATATTTTATTCCACTTTAAATTAGCCAATCTTTTAGACCTACTTCTCCTTGAAATATTCATGTCAAGTTTTAATTACATTTCGCGGATTTTAACCCTTTATATCCCGGTTTCGTCACATGAGCGCACTGCTTTTTTTGCCCCAAAAACATAAAACATAAAATATTTTCCAAAAAAAACATTTGAAGTAATATTTTATTGTTATTATAATTAGGCCTTTAGATGGACAAAAGATTGGCACCAACATTAATTTCGATCCGTTTTTAATTTTTTTTGCAGAAGCCGAAAATGTCCCCAGGCGGCGCTGCTGCTCCTGCTCCCCCGGGGAGGAGTGCCTCTGCCGCGGGTGTGTTTCGCGCAGCGCCGGAGCATATGGTTCGGTTCCCGTGTCTGCAGCACACACTTCCGCTACCACGTGAAAACAAATACGTCATTTCCTGTTGATTAAAAAAAATTAATGCACCCTCAAACGATCCTAAGGGCAGAAAATGGTCCGGAACGAGCAGCGGGCCAAGCTGCTGCTGCACGCGGGAAATTAGTCTGCCTTTTCCGGGTATCTGTCTCGAGCAGGCCGCTGGAGAAGGTGTGTATGTTCCAGCAGGCGTCACATGTGGAACAAGGGCGCCACCCGGTGGCCAAATAAAAAATTACAATTCTAAGGCCCTGAGTCCAGAATGAAAGTGAAAGTTAAGCCATCGCCACGACGTTAATGGTAATAATTGTACAGTGAAAAATAGCGTTTATAATGGGTTTCAATGGGGCACAAATCGGCCACGAGGTTCGATAGTGGATGTATGCCTTTTATTCAGCCATTTAAGCTCATTTAAAAAACTCAGACTGAAATTTTAAAATAAAATGGGAAAAAAATACATGTTTGAAAATTTGGCTATACTCCATTAAACACAGTGGAAATGGCGTGGAATTAAAAAACGGAAAGGCCACGAAATGGTCCCAGGTTCTACCAAGGGATTTGGGACAGACAAACAACTAGTTTTATGCCTCGGTTTGTTAGCAACAACGACGGTGAAACCATAGTGTTGGCTCCGCCAGCCACTTGTTTATTTTCCACATAAACCTTTCACAATAAAGCTCAACATCCTTGAGATTTTTCAAAATAAACTGAAATAATGATAAAATGTAAAATATTCTCAAACATCAATTTTCTGAATATGCATCAAACAAGTTACCTCAAGTATGAACATGAAATGTAAATGTGTGTATAGTGCGTGTGGCACGCTCCTGACTCATTGTCAGGTGGTGAAAAGAATACCACTGGCATGTCTTTGTGGCGGAGGTGTGGTCCCGGGCGCGGCTGCAGGGGAGGAGTGGTGCAGTGAGCTCAACGGGGCGGTGCTGGAGATGCCGGTGAGAACAGCTGTTGGCGATTTGGACTGATGGTGGTTTCCTTCCCTTTTTATAGTGAGACGGAGCGGAGGGGGAGGGAAATCAGCTGGGACCGACAGCTGTCAGACTGTGTTCAGTCATAACCCAGGGAAAACTATAAATAAATGTGGAATCTGGTGATAAAGACCTGTGTGTGTGTGTGTGTGTGTGTGTGTGTGTGTGTACCTGTGTGTAGTGCATTTCACAGTCTTCTTTGGAGGAAGCAGTCTAGGGACAAGGGCAATGACTCGTCTATCTCCAGGGTGAAGCAGTTAAACAACAACTCCTTGGTGGCAGGGCCCCTGGGGTGGATGAGGTTCGTCCTGAGTTCCTGAAGGGTCTGGATATTGTAGAACTGTCTTGGTTTACGCGCGTCTACAATGTTTTGTGGAGATAAGGGGTGGCACCTATTGATTGCCAGACTAGGGTGTTGGTACCCATTTTTAAGAAAGGGGATCAAAGGGTGTGTTCCAACTATAGCCAACCCAAAAATGCTGATTCTGCTCATTTGGAAGTACAGCTTTCAGTGGGAGAAACTTTGGGAAGGTTGGGGAAACCTGCAGTCAGCTCAGACTGAAGTTGGATGAGTGATGAAATGTTTCTCCCAAAGAAAACGCTACGTCCAGATGTACAGAAAGAACCTTTTGGGATTTACTCATCTGGATGATTGAGCATGCATCAAGATATAGATTTTGTGCGCAACCAGCGTGAGGCCTGTTACAATTGCTCCTGCTTTTTTCTCTTTAGTTTAGCTTTTTTCTTACTTATTCTTTTTCTTTACTTGGACTTTGGTCTGTTTGAATATCTTTCGTTCAGTCATGTGGATCAAGAGAACTTTTGTTCTGCTTGTGACCGCAGAACTGTTACCTTTATTGAGCAATGGGACCACAACACAACTACTACATACACACAGGCTGCTTACTCGAGAGATAAGCTGATCGCACTGATGTCGCCTGCTCAACGGTCAGAACCACAGATGTACCAGCTGAAATCTGGAGGAAAACACACCGAGGATGCAGAGGTGGAGGACAGAAGAGGACAAGGAAGGAGACGGTGAGACAGGAGTATTTCTGACTTCTCCACGGAGTCAGAGGAAATACCGGGAGTGTAGCTCGATGTGTTTCACTGAATCATGGATGCACCAGGATATTCCCGACCACAACACATTCGTGGAAGGGAAGGCTTCCACGCTGTTCGGGCAGACAGGGACAGCGCCGCAAACTAATAGCCAAAGTGAAAGGACGGGGGCTTCCTGTTCTTGTTGACAACCGTTGATGTAACCCTGCCCACGTAACAATCAAAGAAAGGATTTGCTGCCCGGACATTGAACTGTGCACTGTCTCTCTCTCTCTCTCCACATAGTTGCCTCCGGTGAAAGTCCTGACACCTCTCCCCCACATATTACTGTCACTCATGACCGGGTTCAGAAGCAAATGAGGAGACTCCACTCAGGCAAGTCTGCTGGACCAAATAGGGTGAGTCCCCGTGTCCTTAAGGCCTGCACCTCCCAGCTTTGTGGAGTCTTTCATAAACTGTTCATGTTGAGTCTGAGTCTACAGGGGGTCCAAGTGCTGTGGAAGACATCATGCCTCATCCCTGTACCAAAGACGCAGTGGCCCCCAGCATTACAGGCCTGTGGCACTGACCTCCCACATTCATGAAGATTCTGGAAGGACTTATCCTGGACCAGCTCCAACCCATAGTCAGACCACATCAGGATCCCCTTCAGTTTGCTTACCAGCCCCGCCCTGAGGACACCATCATCTACCTGCTCCATCATGTCTACACCCATCTGGACCAGCCAGTGAGCACTGTGAGGGTCATGTTTTTTTACTTTTCCAGTGCATTCAACACAATCAGGCCAACCCTCCTGGGTGATAACCTAACATAAATGCTAACCGCGAAGACCACAATATGTGCGTTTTCCACATTGTGTGTCTGACAAGGTAATCATAGGGAGGGAGCTCAATGGAGTGCTTTGGGGGCTTTGAGGTGGTGACCACCAGGGCCACCACAAGGGAATGTCCTCTCCCCCTTCCTCTTCACCCTCTACACCACAGACTACAGCCACTGCACAGACCTGCTATCTTCAGAAGTTTTCTGATGACTCTCTGGTGGTTGGATGCATCAGCAGGGGTGATTAGTCAGAGTACTGGGCTGACCAGGTTGATTCCTTTGTTACATGGTGCAAGCAGAAACATCTGCAGCTCAACGTGGCAAAGACCAAGGAATTGATGGTGGACTTAACCCCTGTTTCAATCCAGGGGATCAATGTGGACATTGTGGAGGACTATAAATACCTTGGAGTATACTTAGATAATAAACTGGACTGGGTTAAAAACAACACTGCACTTTACAGGAAAGGCTAGAGTCATCTCTATTTTCTGAGGCGGCTGAAGTCCTTCAACATCTGTCAGACAATGCTCAGGATTTGTCTGTGAGTCTGTTGTGGCCAGTGCTATGCTCTATGTGGTTGCATGCTGGGGGAGCAGGTTAAGATTCGCAGATGCCAACAGACTCAATAAATTGATCCACAAGGCCAGTAATGTTATGGGGATGGAGCTGGATTCCCTTAAGGTGATGTCAGAGAGGTGGATGTTGTCCAATTTAAAGACAATGTTGGATAATATCTCCCACCCACTCCATGACATGCTTGCTAGCCACAGGAGCACGCTCAGTGAGAGACTGAGATTATCAAAAAGCACCACTGAACAACACAGGAAATTATTCTGCTATTGGCCATCTCCCTGAACAACTCCTCCATCTTGTACACTGTAAACACTACAATAGTTTCATCCTTTTTGCACACACTCTTTTCTACTCAGTAATGTTGCTGTCAGTATTCTTGATATTTATTTACAAACCCCTCTGTCAATCCTTCATATATATTATTGAGTGATTTGTATGTATTGTGCTATTTCTTAAATTTGTGAATCTGCGACATATTGTATTGTTAAATAGCCTAGTCTGTTTCTGTTACTGTTCTGGAGCAACTAAACCTACATAATTTCCTTAGGGATTAAAAAAGTATGCTGATTTTGATTCTGATATAGGGGGATCACACTCCTCAGCCTCCCTTAGAAAGATACAGGAGGAACCATGCGCTCCACTTGGAGCAGGAACTCGTTCCTAACCCAGAGTGAGCACCCCACCCTTTTCCTGGTTGTGGAACATTGGGCCATCTCTTTATTCTCTTGAGGATACTGGAGGATGCATGGAGTTTGCCCCACCAGTCTATATGTGTTTTGTGGATTTGGAAAAGGCATTTGGCCGTGTCCCTCGGAGTGTCCGGTAGGGAGGTGCTCCAGGAGTATGGTGTGTGTCTGGTCATTGTTACGGGCAATTCAATTCGTTGCAAAATCTTGGTCCACATAGCTGTCAATACATTGGACTTGTTGCCGGTGGGTGATGGACTTCACCAGGGCTGCCCTTTGTCATCTTTGTCACTGATTCTGTTCATAATTTTCATGGACAGAATTTCTAGGTGTAGCCAAGTGGCGGAAGGCTTCCACTTGGGCAGTCTCAGAATGTCATCTCTGCTTTTTGAGATGACTTGGTTCTTTTGGCTTCATCAGGTAATGGCCTCCAGTTCGTACAGGAATAGTTCGCAGCCAAGTGGGAATGAGAATCAGCACATAGAACGCAAGTACAGACTTGCGTACTTGAGAATTGAGTCTTCGGCTGGAGTCTTCGAATTTGGACAGCCTTCGTCAGTCGCTGTGACATAATTGGCCTACAAATGTGGCCTCAGGAGGCCTTTTTTTCGGTACCGGTACTAGTTTTATTTTGTTGTATTTATCCGTGACACCTTAAAGGCCGGTCTGTGAAAATATTGTCGGGCATAAACCGGTCCATGGCGCAAAAAAGTTTGGGGACCGCTGGTTTAGAGGGTCTACATTGTCTGCACTGTATATAGTGAAGTTTTTGAACAGTGAAATTTGTGCCCAAATAAATTTGCACATCATTAGAATGAAAGTTATTGGCCATGTTTGCATAGCCCTTTTTAAAAAAAAAAAAAAATACATGACATATTGTGTGTCGGGTGGTGGACAGGGCTATCCAGATTGACATCCTCCCCTCTCTGGTGGGGAGGGGGCCTGAGATTGTCTAAATTGGAGTCTGATCTATACGCAGTGCAGAAAAAATGTTTTAAGAAAGCAAATAAGTTGGTGTTCCAAAAAATATGATTGTTTGCTTGCAGGACACCAGGAGAGATGAGTCCTCCGTCACAGATGGTGTGGTCAGTGAAGATGGTCACCTGCAGGTTCAAGCTCATTGCATCTCCAATCCACATCCACTGCCACTGTACTTAAGGGAAGTTAAAGACTTTCTCCTGCACTTACATTTGGATCACCTCGATCCATGATAGTCACTCAGGCAATAATGCCTGGACTGGAAACAAGCCATCCTTAAAATATTATAACATTCCAGCTCATGTTTTTGAATGAAAAAAAAATGTGTTATGTAAAGTAGAGACTGCACTTGTGACTGAACAATAAATAAAAATTTAATTTTCATTATATAAGTAATGTAAGTACAAAAAAAAGCTGTGGAAAGCCTAAACTTAGTTTCATAATAATTAAATCTGAGACTTTGTTTCATTGTGAGATTATAACAATGATGGCAATATAATTGTTTGTTGTTCAGCAGAACAGTCTCCAGTACGTTGGCTATTATACTTTTTTGCATTTGAAAAAAAAAAGTTTGGCCGATTTTAACATCATTACGAAAAGTGTTGTTAATTATTTTTTACTCATATTCAGGTTACCACAAATTGGTTTTTAATTTAGTTGAACTTGAAATGTTTGTCAGTAGGGTAAACAATTAGTATTGCACAGTCAGAAATATCAAGTTATTCTTAATACTGCAGACTTGCAATGAATAAGTTATCCTAACAGTCATCTTAAGTAAGCCTTACTTAGTTATGCATAGCTTTTTTGAGTTCTGGAAGCTAAATAGATTTTATACTCTGTACTCAAAGTGAATAAGTTGCAAAAACGTAGTCGTCTTAAATCAACTTTACTCAATTTTTTTTTGAGGCAACAAGTTTGCATAGTTTTTACAGTGCAGTCTTTCACATTGAAAGGAGCCAGTTTAGATTGCTTGGGCTTGACACACTTGGAGGAGACCCTGGAGCAGGCACTGGAAATGCTTGAGGTTACATCTCTCAGCTGGTTTAGGAATGCCTCTTAGAGCGTTTAAGTTGCTTAACAGGGAAAAGGGGGCACAAAGACATACTTTTCTTTCTTATTCTCATTTAAAATGTCAAGCTTTTAATAAATAATTATCTGACACCCAAAGTTTTAATTTGATGTAAAATGAATAGAAGTCAATTACTGTATATAGTAACTATTAAGTCTAATATATATACCCTAGTAAGCTATAGTACTTTTTCCTTTGGGAAGGTACCATCTGTGCAGTCTGCAATTCTGTTGAAGAAAGATGTTGAATCTATTTAATATTTCTTGAAAAATAATTGATTTCTGTGCATTTTTTTCCACACTGCATCAAATTAAGGTTGATTACGTCGATTAAGCATCATGAGGTGGAGCGTGAGGGGTGGTTCCCTATTTTTTATTTATTTATTTTTGTTGTTGCTGGGAGTTGGAACCCTATTAGTTAGGTTGCTTAATATTTATGCTAAGTACTCTTTAAAATACCAGAATAGGGAGGATGGTGTAGGTTTGAGTTTATTAGATTGATCAGTATTGCTGAACTATGAAATATTTTTTTTTGCATACAGGTATAACAGAATAGCTTTAGTGTAGTTGTTGTTTTAAACTTGAGTATGAACTTATACAAAATGCAGCAAGATATTTAAAAAAAAACAGTTTTGTTGATTAAAAAACACTATATCGGATTCATATCGGTATCGGCAGATATCCAAATTTATGATATCGGTATCGGTATCGGACATAAAAAAGTGGTATCGTGCCATCTCTAGTTTACATATGAGGTACTGCCTACATCGACCTTTAAGATTCAGACCTTTAATCATTAATTTGATGAATGATTTTGTGAAATGCTCAGAATTTGAGCCCTAAATGCCAAATGAATGTCTGTCTAGTTGAAGTGAAGAGACAGCTTCTCCTCGATGGTGCTCGGATTGAACCAGGAGCTTTTCTAGTAGGTGCTACATTATCTGGAAATAGCCCTTTCTGCACAATAAAAGGTGTAAAGCAACACACTGAACTTTTTAAAAATGTTTTAACAATTTGGGATTAACTCTTAAACTTATCCAGACTCTAACTTTAGATGTGACTTTAGAGGCTAATGGTGTTTTGATGCTTTGGAATGAGACCTCCTGTAATTGCATCTGCAGAAGTGCTGTATGTCGTTATGATTTTATCTCCGCTGGGACTTGTAACCCTGTTATCGGCTCCTCTTAAAATTCTTGCTTTATTACACAGTTTTGTTGTACTTGATGAAGAGCTCATTCAGGTTCAAAACAATGCAATAAAGGAGGAATTTAAAGGGAGCGCAAAACAGTGTTAAAAACCCATGGGGAGAAAGAAATCAGGTTTTGTGTACTCTGCACCTGAACAAGACAGATGTGTCTGTTTTTCGGTCTCGGCGTACGTTTCCAAACAAGTGAACATTACAAGTGTGACTGAGTCTCACGGTGCAATTATAAGAAAAAAGAAGAAATGTGGGGCAGGTGTTGTACGATAGCGTCAGCACAAGGCTCCTCACGAGTATTTACACCAAAACTTTGAATGCATGCGGATGAAGCTTTCAGTAACTGACTGGAGGTGGGGAAAAAAATCCCCCCAGGGAGGCCTGCTGCGACACACTGAGTCCTGGGTGGTCTCGACTTCCTGCCAAGAAATGTCTCTGGCACCTTCCAGACACCTCACACGCTCATTACTTCTGTCAGCTCCCATCTCCTCTGCTTCTTCCCTCAACCCTTCCTTCTATTTTTTCCTCATTAAAGCATTACAAAACTATATATTAACATAATCACAAGACAAATACTTTAGTTTTCTATTTGTAAAAAACAGACAACAATATTTTAGGTTTTCTGAGGAAGTACTGTACCTTTGGTCATATGGGTCCACATTTTTGTTGCTGTTCAGATAAACTTATTATGGTAGGCTGTCTTTTTTTTTCTGTCTAATTGATTGTAAACGTTTCTCCTTCCTTAACAGGAAAATGAAAGTCTATAGACACAATTAATAATATTATCCTGTAAATTAACACCATCCACTATAAAGTCACAGGACTGAACGTCACAGAACGTTTGTTGCCCAGCTCCTTCATTACCATCTTTGGTTTACAATGAGCCAAAGCCACTAACCACAAAGCTACAAATAACATAACAAAACCACAAATACTTTTATATAGGGAATAATAACAGTAGTGGAAAGGTTGAATTCAGTTGGGTAATTCAGCAAAGTGCAGTGGAGTATTAGTCTTCTGAGAGAAATTAGGTTTTGTATATAGTGTTGTAAATAGTCTGGTCCACTTGTAAATGAGCACGGAAGCAGAAGGGGGTGAACTACCCATTTGTTGTTTTCTTTTGCTTGTTAAATTAGGGCGCTAACATTAGTGCTTGTCTTTTGTTTAGTTTTGTGTCATGCAGGGTTTAGGTAGCACTTTTTGAAATAGCTTCTTTTGTTTATTATTTTGACCCTTGGTAACCCTGGAGTTAATGCTTTCAGTTTTGGTGTTATTGGTGCCAATAAACCTCACCTTTAATAGTATATTGGCTATTTGGGTCTGGTTTTGGGGACCCTCTTTAGCCTTTATGTTGCACTTGTGTACCCCTAGACCGGGATGTAACATGGACTCAGGAAAATATATTGTATAAAAGCAAGCAAAAAGTGCCAGCAGTGCAATGTAGGCTTTTGCCTGTAGCTTGAGAGGAGTTTCATTCGGAGCTATTCAAGGGGCCAAAAACACAGTGACTTATTTAGACAAAGATTTCCAATAACAAACCACATGGCCAAAGGTCACATACTTGATATTATTCTATATTTTACAGCTTAGAGTTCAAATTGAAAATGATATATATTTTTTTTTACATATTCTGAGTGCCTTATTCAGGAAAATGTGTTCTTCTGTTTTTAATCGTTGATAACACACTGATAGTGTACAGTAATGCCAAACAACTACATACCAGATGTTGAAAAGGGACCAAAGAACATACCGCTGATTTTATGACAATTTTGGAGCTAAAACAACAAAATGATTCCAGGCATCTTGCATAACATTATACGGTTTAAGGATAAAAATATATGTTCAGCAGATTTCACTTATTCACTCATTTAGGTCCTCTCTATAGTATGTTGGCCTCATGGGAGCCACTGTGAAATATCTGAAGCATGACAATGTGTTTAATAGCTTTTCTAAACCAGGGGTAAAATAGTGCATAGATCAGAGGGTTCAAACAGGAGTTAAAATAGAAGAGATAACGGACAATTGATGTGGATGACTCACTGAGTGAGTCTTCCCCTGCAAGAGAGATGCAATAGTATGGACAGAAACACATTAGAAACACAACTATTAGAACACCAAGAGTCCTTCCTGCTTTCAACTCAGATTTCTTTTTTGTCAGATTCACTGAAAGCTGCAGTGTGACAGCTGTAACATGAGAGCCCATGGCACGGGCCTGAGACACAGCCACTGCAAATACTCTCATATACAGAACTACGATAACAGAAATAGGAACAATAAAGGTTAACAAAAGATCAACAGTTCCTGTAAAGTTGATGACAAAAACACATTCTCCATAGCAGGAATTATGCCTTCCTGGTTGAATCAGCTCATCTTTTAAAAGGACTACTATACAAAACACAACAGAGCCAACACAAACAAACAGAACGTTTAACTCTTGTCACAGTAATTCTGGTAGAGTAATGCAGAGGATAACAGATCGCCACATAGCGGTCAACTGATATGAGAACCATGTTTCCCACTGAAGCCGAGGTAATGATGAAAGACACATAATTAAAGAGAGAACACAAAAGGTTACCGAAAGCCCAGCAGGCTATTCCTAGGACGATTTCTCCAGGCAGCAACAGGAGCCCCACAAGAAAGTCTGACACAGCCAAAGAGAGGAGGAGGATGTTAGTGGGTGTGTGGAGCTGCCTGGAATAAGTCAAAAAAGCACCATTACCAAAAAAATCTTCCCTTAAAAATAGAAACTTTATGTTAGTGCCACAGAACTTGCCATAACATTATGTTAAATTTAACTTTGTAAAACAATTAAAATAACCTGTTTTGGAGAAAGGTGTAGTGGTGGTTTTCTGTACATCAGGTTTTGCACGATCATATTTCGAAAACTTCCCAAATTAAATCTAATAGAAAATGGAATCTGCCTGAAGTAGGAGACTGAGATGATGACAAGGAGGTTCAGAGCTATGGTGATTACAGAGATGGAGCACAGCAGGGTATTCAGGGGCACAGCTTCAGACCAGTGAAATGCTGGTCTCCTGCAGGAAGAGTTGAAGACTTCTGGAAAGCATATACTGTCCTTGTTCTCCATCATCTAGATGAGGACAAGAGTATCAGCAGACACAGTCTGTTTAAGCTTTCAAATCTGATGAAATTAGCTGTTTCCGGACCTTCATTTGTTGTTGGGTGCCATCTCCAACAACGATGAGGCGGCCTACATGGATGAAGTGAAGAATCTGGCATCGTGGTGCCAGGACAACCACCTCCAGCTGAACGTCTGCAAGACCAAGGAGCTGGTGGTGGACTTCAGAAGGGGTCAGCACAGAGACTACAAGCCCATTATCATCAATGGAGCTCCAGTGGAGAGGGTGCAGTCCTTCAAGTATCTTGGTGTCCACATCTCCTCAGACCTGACATGGGCTGCCCACATTCAGGTCCAGACCAAAAAGGCTAGGCAGCGCCTGTATCACCTACGACAACTGAGGAAGTTCAGGGTCTCTCCAAAGATCCTCAGGATTTTCTATACAGGCGCTGTGGAGAGCATCCTCACACAGAACATGACATCGTGGTTCGGGAACAGCTGTGTGAAGGACCAAAAAGCTCTCCAGAGAGTGATCCGTACAGCAGAACGCTGCTGCAGGATTGCTCTCCCCCCGCTTCAGGACACCTACACCAGGAGATGCCGGACTAGAGCAGCGCAGATATTGAAGGACCCGTCCCATCCAGGCAACAAACTGTTCCAACTTCTGCAATCTGGTAGAAGGTTCTGCATCTTCCGGGCAAAGACAGAGAGACTCAAGAGGAGCTTCTATCCCCAAGCCATCCGTGCCCTAAACACACACACCCGCCCTCTCACATCATCTATAATTGACTGAGACAGGACTCTCTTCCAGACACTCTAAACCAAGGCACAATGTACATTTCAAATTCCTTTAATTTTAAATATGTTTATATTGTCTATCCTGTAAAATAGTCAGATGTCTATTCATATTAATGTACAGAATTCACCTGCTTGCTGCTACTACTGCACATTCACCCAGTGTATGTATATATGTATATGTATATGTGTGTGTGTGTGTGTGTATATATATATATATATATATATATATATATATATATATATATATATATATATATATATATATATATATATATATATATATATATATATATATATATATATATATATATAAATAAATAATGGCAGCTGGATAGCGTAGTGGTTAGACTACACGCCTTTGGAACAGAGGATCGCAAGTTCGATTCCTGCCTGGGGCGTCTGTATCCAGTAAGGGTCCTAAGGCTAGACCCCCTATGCTAAGCAAGCCTACCGCAGACATGAGCGAGACAGATAAATATGAAGGCATGCCGGCTCGGACGTCGCCCGGATCAACAAGGTCCGCGTCAGGTGTTGAGGAACCAGGGCACCCTGACGAAAAGTGGGCTACTGGAACAAGAAGGCATCGGTGGGCAAGGGACGAAAACAGGGCGTTGTTGGAATGCTACTACGCAAGTAACCCCGGCGGAAGGGGCTACATGAATAGGATGACGGACCTATGGATTCTTCGATACCCAACATCCACAATGACGGCGAAACAACTAGTAGCTCAGTGTTCCAACATTCGAAAGAAGGGACTGCTCTCACAGCTAGAGATTGACGAGGTACAACACAAATGCTACGGCAAGGAGGAGTCAGGACGCCAGGTCAGGGGGGAGATATCATCACCCCCACCCGAGATTGGGTACATAGCCCCAAGTGCAATAGGAGAAGGATCGTTGAGTGCCAGAGGAACTGACCTGAAAAATAGGATCATGGCCAAGCTTGAAACCTGGATCCCCCGTAGCCGGTTACCAAGATTACGTGAAGTACCCTCAGAAGGTCTGCTAGATGATGTTAATGCAGCACTACGGGCAATACCTACAACCACGATTACCGACACTAACAAGCTGATCTACAATACGGCAGCAGTGATCAGTGAGATGCTTGGCTACAAGTTGAACAGCCACAAGGGGCAGTACCCTCCATGGAGAAGGAGGCTAGAGGGCAAGATCAAAGTAGCACGGAGGGAAGTTAGCCAACTAACGGAGTTGCAGAAAGGTGCGACAAATAAGGTGCCTAAGAAATACAGCAAGCTGTCCATACCTGAGGCCTTGGAAACTGCCAAGCAAAGACTCACAGCCTTGGCCAGCCGCTTGAGGAGGTACACCAGAGAGATAGAAGGCAGGAGAATAAACCAGCTGTTCTCCACAGAACCAGCAAAGGTGTACTCTCAGTGGCAAGGGAACAATAAGAGAATAGCACCACCAAGGCTGGAGACGGAGCAATACTGGAAGAGCATATGGGAGAAGGATGCAACCCATAACGGCAATGCTCAGTGGCTAGAGGATCTGAGGGCAGACCACAGCGACCTCCCTGAACAGGGTCCAGTAACCATCACAGTGGCAGATATCCAAGAAAGGGTCTCCAGTATGAAGAGTTGGACAGCACCAGGGCCCGACATGGTTCACGCCTACTGGCTGAAGAAGCTGACTGCACTCCACGAGCGTCTGGCAGCACAAATGAACCAGCTACTAGTTAACGAAAGACACCCGGAATGGCTAACTGAAGGCCGGACGGTCCTGATCCCCAAGGACCCCAAGAAGGGACCGGTCCCCTCCAATAACCTGCCTCAGTACTACATGGAAGCTCCTGTCAGGCATCATATCGGCTAAGATGAACAGGCACATGGGTCAATACATGAGCGGGACACAGAAAGGAATTGGCAAGAATACCAGAGGTGCAAAACACCAGCTACTGGTAGACAGAACAATCAGCCGAGACTGCAAGACCAGACTGACCAACCTGTGCACTGCCTGGATTGATTACAAGAAGGCCTATGACTCAATGCCCCACAGCTGGATACTGGAATGCCTAGAATTGTACAAGATCAATGGGACCCTAAGAGCCTTCATCAGGAACTCAATGGGGATGTGGCGTACAACACTAGAGGCCAACTCCAAGCCCATAGCACAAGTTACCATCAAGTGCGGGATCTACCAAGGAGATGCTCTGTCCCCACTGCTGTTCTGCATAGGCCTGAACCCCCTCAGTGAGATCATTAACAAGACTGGCTATGGATACCGACTACGGAACGGAGCAGTTGTCAGCACCCTGAGGCTGTACGCTAAGCGGAAGGAAGGGGGCCGGGGACTGGTGAGTGTCAGCACCACAGTCCAGGATGAGACAAGGAACATCCAAAAATACATTGGGAAGATGGCCCCAACTGACCGAGTGCTCAGTGAATACCTCAGGCAGCAGAAACCCAAGAAAGAGGAGGGA
The DNA here is from genome assembly GCF_965226115.1 of Aulonocara stuartgranti. NCBI lineage: Eukaryota > Metazoa > Chordata > Actinopteri > Cichliformes > Cichlidae > Aulonocara > Aulonocara stuartgranti. Next base: position 28,248,424 of record NC_138952.1, read on the forward strand.
GACGAGGAACCATCATGGAAGGACAGGCCCCTGCACGGTATGTACCACCGGCAGATAGAGGAGGTGGCTGATATCCAGAAATCCTACCAGTGGCTGGACAAAGCTGGACTGAAAGACAGCACAGAGGCACTAATCATGGCAGCACAAGAACAAGCTCTGAGCACAAGATCCATAGAGGCTGGGGTCTATCACACCAGGCAAGACCCCAGGTGCAGGCTGTGTAAAGATGCCCCAGAGACAATCCAGCACATAACAGCAGGGTGCAAGATGCTAGCAGGCAAGGCATACATGGAACGCCATAACCAAGTGGCCGGCATAGTGTACAGGAACATCTGTGCCGAGTATAACCTAGAAGTCCCGAGGTCAAAATGGGAGATGCCCCCAAGGGTGGTGGAGAATGACCGAGCTAAGATCCTGTGGGACTTCCAGATACAGACGGACAAAATGGTGGTGGCTAACCAACCGGACATAGTGGTGGTAGACAAACAGAAGAAGACGGCCGTAGTGATCGATGTAGCGGTTCCGAATGACAGCAATATCCGGAAGAAGGAACACGAGAAGCTGGAGAAATACCAAGGGCTCAGAGAAGAGCTCGAGAGGATGTGGAGGGTGAAGGTAACGGTGGTCCCCGTGGTAATCGGAGCACTAGGTGCGGTGACTCCCAAGCTAGGCGAGTGGCTCCAGCAGATCCCGGGAAAAACATCGGAGATCTCTGTCCAGAAGAGCGCAGTCCTGGGAACAGCTAAGATACTGCGCAGGACCCTCAAGCTCCCAGGCCTCTGGTAGAGGACCCGAGCTTGAAGGATAAACCGCCCGCAGGGGCGTGCTGGGTGTTTTTTTTTTTTTTTTTATATATATGTATGTATATATGTATATATGTATATATATATGTTCTTCCTCTACACCCCCCCCCCCCCCCCCCCCCCAAATTTTTTTGCACATGTCGAGGAGCGTGTCAGGCTACATTTCATTTGTGTGTTATACTTGTATAACTATGCATGTGACAAATAAAGAACCTTGAACCTTGAACCTTGAATCATTTCTCCCCTCCCCCTTTCTTATGTGTTCTCAATGGACACTGATGTAACACAGCAGTGTGACTTTAATTATTTTCTGTCCAGTGAACTCTCTTCTCCATCTTACACTGGTCCTTGTTCTCCAGCTTTAGTGTCCATGGAATTGGCAGCTTGCACATGTGGAAACACACCATTGGTGCTGACAGGTATGTAAAGGTTTTAGAGCAACATATGCTTTCTTCCAAATGGCATGTTTTTCAGGACAGGACTTGTATATTTCATTGAGACATTACTAAACCACATACTGCATCCATTACAGCAGCATAGCTTGGTAGTTGAACTGTCCAAGTGCTGAAGTGACTTGACTAAAGTACAGACCGTTCACGAATTTAAATTATTTGGAGCATGATGAAAAATACAAGAGTCATGTTCTGGGACTTTGATGGACAGCTATCGGACAAGGATAGAATAGATCCTTCTCCCATGATCCAGCAACTGGTTCTCAGATGTTTTTAAGAAAAGGGGATGTAGCAGCCCTTGGCATCAAGAACGACAGAAGAGTCTCTAACGGGTGCAGCCATTTATTTCATCACCACACACGGCTCATTCTCTGGACCTTGAGCACCGTGAAAACTATAAAATAAGAAAATATTGATACCCGTACAGTACCTTTTGAACTATAGATCTCTTTAGATCTCTTTGGCTCTCAGCGAAGGCGGTCGCACTTTTCTCCTCTCCTCCTCACCCTTATCTTCCCTGCTTAGCCTCTTATGTCCTTGCCTTGTCTCGTGTGCATTACTTTTCCCTAGAACAGTCTCTCACTGTCGTTCTCTAAAATCTAAAAGAGAATTATGGATTTGATCAACTGGTCTCTGAATGCTATTGACACCCTCTTCTCAACGAGAAGTCTGGGCTCGGGAGAACCCGAGTGCCCTGGAGGGACTTTCCCTGCCGGATACACGATGGATGGGTGGCAGAACTGGAGGATCTTGTGCCTGGCGGGACTGTCTATCGAGGACGCTGAAGATATCTACCTATTCGGAACCATGATAACAGGGTTCTTGCTGATCGGCGCTGGCTTGGCCCTGACTTATCGGAGAAATAAGAGAGCGGAACCGGCTGTTCAAACCCCCCCAAAGCTGACCGCTGGAATTGAAGCGATGGGACGAGGCGCGATCTCTCACACTGAACGCAGCATGGGCACCACCTTGGAGACGCTTACAGCTGCCGTGAAGACTCAAACCAACACCATTGAGCGTATGATGGGATACATCAGAGAGGGGCCTGCTCAAAATGACACCCTTGAGCGAAAGTTGGATCACATCGCGGAACGGCTCACTGCTACTGTGAGGTCTCAGAATCAAAAGAACGACAACACCACGGAACAGAAGCTTGATAACATCATGGGGAGGCTCGCGGCTCTCCAACGGGAGATCGAGAGACCAGTGTCAGAGTGCTAAATTCGCTGCTCGCATAAAGGAGAAATCAACAATATTCTACATTTGGACACCACGGCACCAGCTGCTAAGGCCCAAGGCTGGAGCCCACCAAAACAACTCCCTGATAACGACTGTGTGATGACCAGTGTTGGGTAAGTTACTTTAAAATAGTAACTTAGTTACATTACTAGTTAGTTCTCTCAAAAGTAACTGAAAGTAACGAGTAACTTGAAGTAACTGAGTTACTTCAAGTTACTCGTTACTTTCAAAGTAACTAGTTACTAGGGAAAGTAACTTTGGTTTTACTCAGAATTCTCTTGTTAATGTGTTGCTTCCATAACTTTGCCAGTCTTCTAGCTTGTTTACTTGCCACAAGTGCACTGTGCCACCTACCAATAGAAAGGAAAAGATAATGTGCATATTTCCACGAGAGAAATCCCACGCCTGGGCCGTCATTGACTGCTGCCATGATTCTAGCCTACGTCACAGCGCCATGTGCGCCTTTTACATCCAACACAAAAACTGCAGTCGTGGTGCTTTCGATTGTACTCAGAACTCGGAAATTCTGCCTTCTGAATAGGAAGATGTTGGTAACACCAGACTGCAGATGAGCTGCATACAGAGCTGGACTGGGACAGAAAATTGGCCCGGACATTTTGACTAGAAACTGGCCCACCATTATAGGAAAAATCATAAAGCCTTTGAATGAAAACAAACGCTGTTGTGACAGTGATGTACACTGTTTTGATGGTATATATGCATCAATCTATCAATCGTTTGTTGTAAGATTCAGATAATTATTTTTTAAAAGCTAGACATTTTAAATGAGAATAAGATAGAAAAGTATTTCTTTGTGCCCACCTCTCCCTGTTAATGCCCTACCTGGTCCCCTGGCAAAACTTTGCTAGATCCGCACCTGCACAGTTACCAGCTGTCAGCTACCTAAAAAAGGATCCTGGTGTTATTTGTCTCTCAGAAACAGTTCATAACTTCCCTTCAACTCATTCATGTCACTTAAAAGGTAAACCTGTTTCTCCATCACCTGTTCAGCTCTGATGATTCAGTAAGGACATCTCCTGGTTTCATCTTCATGTTTCCCTCTCACCAGATATCCAAACCGATATCATGACCAGCAGCTTTTTTGCAGCTGTGGCTCCAGCAAACATCAGCTGATACTAGAAATTAATATTAAATAAATTCTAACAACAGCTGATCAAGCTTAAACGTGCTGCTGTTGTTTAGCGCGACATCCGCTGGTTTCCTCTTTCGGCGCAAAGTGGGCGATAAACAAACAAGAGAGCCAATCAGCTGATCACTGATCAGTTTTCATGATTGAAGTAGAAACGGGAGAGGGAGGGGGGAGAATGAGAGGAGAAGAGGCAGCTGTGCAGCAAAGACACAGAATAACTCCAGCTTTGTGTCTTTTTCATTGTAGCTGAATTACGGGACAAACTGTTCCTTTTCACCTCAATAAGAAACGCGTAATATTTTCTCTGAATACCAGACGGGACGGTTGGCAACTCTAATAACTTATGAACAAAATAAAGTTCAACATCATTAACTTCATAGCACCCACCCAGCTGTATAGAAACTCTGTCATGCTAGCTAGCAGTACGGATAAAGTCAGAATAACGAAAATAAACTCCACCTAAACTTGGTTTATATCTGACCCAGATAGACTGCAGGTCATAACTTCTTACCTGAAGTTCAGTTCACACTTGGACCGGCGGCCGCCTCGGGTCTATTCTCCAGCCCGAGAACGTGTTGCTTTCTCTCATTCACCTGCTGGCCTCCACCACTTGCTAATGTTACTGAATCTGTGGAAGCTCCGCGATAGCCACCACACGAAGTAACGAGTAACGACCCTATCTAAATCCCAGTAACGACTAACGCGTTCCTGATTTTGGCATAATAACTAGTTACCGTGCTCGTTACCACAATAATAACGTAGTAGCTTATAGGTAGCGCAGGATTCAGGAACAGTTCAGCAGTTCAGCCTATTAAGAAGAGGAGAGGTCTCTGGAGGTTGATCTGGGGGAAAAGCAGAGGGGGCAGGATACTATATAGTCTAGATTAGTGGTGCAAAAGTCTCACGGTTCGGATCGGATCACGTTTTTTTCGTTATGGATCAGATCAATTTTTGGATCAGCAGAAAAAAAAGACAAAATTTTAACTCGTCATTTACTTATTTAAGTATTTTTTGCCTATTAAAAACATTCAACTCAAGACTCCGTATGTTTCGTGCTATAAGCCGCTACTTTTTGCACAAGCTTTGAACCCTGCGGCTTTTAGTCAGGTGCGGCTTTTCTAAGGATCGTCTATGATTTTTGTGATATCGTAAGAGGATTTGTTTTGGTTGTTCCGCTGTTGTACGGCACTACGTTGCCTGACGGAAGGGCATGTGATCAGACACACAAGAGTACAATGCTGGTCACATGTCCGTCCGGAGCGCGAAAAACAAACTTGAATAGCAAGAGCAAGAGGAGTATTACAGGAGCAAAGGAAGCTTTCATTCACAAGGACTGTTAACAAGCAAGGTGAATCAACCATCACGGTGAGAACCACTGGCCATGAGAGAACGAATTTCACTTGTGTGCTGGGCTGCACAGCATCAGGGTTTAAACTTCCGCCAATGGTGATTTTTAAGCGGATTACTATGCCAAGTGAAGAGATCCCGAGTGACATCTCTGTTAAAGTCAACAAGAAAGGGTGGATGGTGGAAAGCGTAATGAAGGAATGGCTGCAAGAGTGCTATGGGAAGCAACCTGGAGGATTCTTTTGCCAAAAAAAAGCGTTGCTTGTTGTGGACAGCATAAGGGCCCATATCACAGATTCTGTGAAAGCAGCCATTAAGAGCACAAACTCGATTCCAGCTGTGATTCCTGTTGGCACAACGAAGCACCTGCAGCCACTCGACATCAGAGTGAATCGTGCATTCAAAGTAGCACTACGCGTTCAGTGGGAGGCGTGGATGACGAGCGGCAATAAATCACTCACCAAAACTGGTCGCATGCGAAGAGCAAGTTTTGCCCAAGTCTGCCAGTGTATTCTGACAGCGCGGATAAGTGTGAAAACATCCAAGATCATCAACGGATTTCGAAGGGCAGGACTGCTGCGTGATGGAGAGGAGGACACCGCCACGGCCCTTCAGAGGGTGTTCAACTCTGACACTGACAACGAGGATTTCTTTGGTTTTGAAAGCGACAACGAAGGAAAGAAGCGGAGAGTGGATGATGAAGCCATCCTGAGCCTGTTCGTTTCTGACACTGGAGAAGAGGACTTTGGTGGTTTTATTGCGCAGGAAGAAGAGAAAGTTGGTGGTGAGTGACTGACTTTTCTTCTTGTTAAAGCCGTGTCACTGCACCTGAGCCTAAAAGGTAGACCAAATCTATTTTTCTGGTGTGCTGTAGGTTATTGTTATACACTACATTGTTACTCGTTTATAAAGCATAGTACATGTTTTGTACTTGTAATTACCGGTACTTGTACATATACATAAAAAGTTATACGAATATGTACCTGTAACTTGTTTTTCAAAATATTAATAAAAGGGATGTGTTCCCAAACAGCCATCTCTTTCCTGACAATCCCCTTTGTGCATATTCTCTTACATGGTAAGCAAACATTAAAACACCTGCGGCTTTTAGTCAGGTGCGGCTAATGTAGGTACGAAACAGGATTTTCCCCTGATTTTAGCTTGTGCGGCTAATATTCAGGTGCGCTTTGTAGTCCGGAAAATACGGTATATAAAAACAAATTAAGGTGCAATATAGGGCAGTACAGGGCTTTCTATCTACCACTCCACTGCGACATAATGAGCGGTCACGGTCATGTAGCTTTCCGTTGCCCTGGAGGTCCACCCATTTGTAGTTAGGGTGTTCCAGATTAACTGGCGTCACAGATTAACTGGATTTGGTCGAACAGATGTGTGGCAGACTTGCGTTTCAGGAGCTGCTACTGACAAACCAGCAAAAAAACGCCAAATGTGTCATCTGTGACACTTGTGAGGTTTCTCAAACACACTCAGTCAGTCTTGATGCTGTTGAATAACAAAATGTTTAAAAATGTCGCAAGTTTACCTGGTGATATTCTCATGCAAGACGTGATCGCGAAAACAGCAAACAATAAACACCACGCCGATGTTGTTCACAGGACAGCAAGAGTAAACGATCGGGAGAATCTAGTTGTCGTTATTGTGGAGTGGGATCGTTTCGGATTACGGATCAACCGTGATCCGTTGCACCACTAGTCTAGATACTTGGGATCAGCTGACTCAGGCACAGGACAAAGACACTCAAGGTAGACTAGCTCAGCAAGAGGAAACACATTTTTAGTCTCTTGAGCAGCTTGCACAGGTTCAACAAACAAAACCACAAAGCTGACATCCAGAGTTGGCTTTGAGCCTCTAACTTATGGTTTATGACCTCAGACTCTAGGATAATAGACTCTGAGGTGTCTGGCAGAACCACAGTTACAGAGGAAGCAGATTATAGCATCACTATTATCCTGGGTGGCTCAGAGTCCGTAGGCACTAATAATACCAAGAGTATCAACATTAAACCAGTTCATCATATGTTACTACTGAGAGCCATGTTTCTTTTTTGTTGTTTGTGGCTGATGGAAAGAACATGAAGACAGCTGCAAATGGTTACAGCTATGGAGAGGAGCTGGATAGCCTCAGCAGCAGTAAGCAGATGGCAGATGAATCATAGAGGCAGGGAGTGTAATTCAGTAATCCAGGGCTGGTAAGAGAGCACAGAGGGTTAAACTAAGTACGTGTTTAGCTACTGACACACAAAGGATTTCTCTCAAGTTTTTAAATTTTATTTATTTATTTATTTTTGTCAAAACAGCTTCAGTAAGGATCTATGTCCTTGAACATTGGGCCATCATTGCATTTAAAGAAATTGTAGACTGCTGGGTTTATAGTTTTATTCATGTTCCATATCATTTCTTATAGGAAAACAAACAGACTTTATGGTGTAATTATTTTACATGCAGTTGTTTTTTTTGTTTTTTTACTGTGTAAGAATATTCAAGAGAAACATTTTTCAAAAAATGCCTCTCTGTGCAAAATGGGTTTTAAAAACATAAAGAACTGTGGGATACTGTTTGTCAGTTATTTGGACAAGAGGACCAAACTTTGGCAGTTGTATCCCACTGTAACTTTGGTGTATAAAGAGCTAACTAGGCCTGGGTATCGTCACTGATTTCTACAATCAATTCGATTCCGATTCACAAGGTCCCGAATCGATTCGATCCACGATTCCATTCGATTCAATTGAAATTGAATCGGGAAATTGTGCCTCAGACAGGCAGAAATATTATAATTCAGATCAGTACATTTACATATTTTTGTATCTACAACAAGGAAGCTGACACTCGCAAGACTTTATCAAAGGAGTAAGCATCACAGCAGATGCCTTTGTGTCAAAGCAGCTGAGGATAAAATGCAGAAAAACATGAAGGTGATTTTCCTGGCCTGGGATTTTATAAAAATATTCTGCAGTACATCAAAAACGAAAGAAAACCATTAATCAACATGTGAACATTACGTCTGAAGTTACAGCGGTTTTATTAGAGACACGCCTAAGCGTTTTGCATTTTGCATAATTTTAAAAAGTTTAAATTTGTTCAGAAGCCGATTGAACAGCAGAAATTAGGTTTTCTTTTAGTAAGTAAAAGGAAGAAAAAAAAACAGCGGCCGACAGCGCTGTAAACAACGGTAGACTTGTGCGTAACAAGCAAGCGAATAATGCAGAAAACTGATTTTTAGACGGGAAACTGTTCTTGAAGAGAGAGAGAGAGAAAGAGAGAGAGAGCTGTGCATGAAGTGTGATTTTATTGTGGTGGAAGAAAAACAGTAAAAGTCAGAGGGAATTCATGACGATGTTTATGTCACGGTCGGGCGGATTACACACAGTAATTCGGCGTGCCCGTGTGGCGTGCTGGCTAGACCCAAACGCGGCAAAGGCTAGCGGTGGGTTGGAACAGACACGCAGTTATTCTAGAAACGATCAGTGCACGAAGCGGAGCTTCGGAACTGGCGTTACAGACGGAGAGCGAGCGGAGCCGGGATGAGAAAAAGAGTCGAGAGGAAAAACACTCACAGTTGGTGAATCAGGCGGCGACTGACGTCGGCAAGGTTTCGGAGCTCCTGACATGAAGAGAACAATGTCTGAGCGGCGAACAGGTGGGTGACGTCTCTCTTTTAAACCCGGCCCCGTCATCAGCTGATCACCGGCTGACAGGACCCCCCCCCCCCCCCCCCCAAAGACCGGCACCCGACGGTCCAGGACAGCGGCGACGAAAATCCGAGATGAGGGAGGGATCCAAGACGAAGCGGGACGGCACCCAGGAGCGCTCCTCCGGACCGTAGCCAGCCCAGTCCACCAAATACTGGACCCCGCGACCCCGGGGACGAGAGTCCAAGATCCGCCGGACAGTGTAGACAGGGCCCCCATCGACGAACCTGGGCGGGGGCGGGGCCGGGGGCGCCAGCGGAGAAGTAATGCGCCGTTTAAGCTGCGAGACGTGAAAAACCGGATGGACCTTCAAGGCGGGTGGAAGCTGGAGACGATAAGTCACGGGGTTGAGCCGGGCAGTGAGCTCGTACGGGCCAACGAACGGGGGAGCGAGCTTCTTGGACTCCGTGCGGAGCCGCAGGTGCCTCGTGGAGAGCCAGACGCGATCCCTCGGCTGAAAAGGATGACCCGGGCGGTGGCGGCGACGATGCTGCTTGGTGTACAGAGCGTTGGCTCGGGAAATGGCAGCCTGCGCCTTGATCCAGGCCTGACGACAGCGACGGACCATCCGTTCAGCAGCAGGCACGTCGACCTCCGCCTCCTGATGGCTGAAGATAGGAGGATGAAAACCATGGCAGACCTCAAAGGGCGAGAGACCGGTGGCAGAAGAGACATGAAGGTTATGAGACAGCTCAGCCCACAACAGGTAACGAGGCCAAAGCGACGGTTGGGCAGAGACAAAGCACCTCAGGAAGCGCCCCAGCTGTTGATTGGTCCGTTCAACCTGCCCGTTAGTCTGAGGGTGATAGCCGGACGAGAGGCTGGGAGACTCACCGATCAGGTGGCAAAAGGCTTTCCAGAACCTGGCAGTGAACTGGGGCCCCCTGTCCAAGACTATGTCCTTGGGGAACCCGTGAAGCCGGAGGACGTGGTCCAAGAAGAGCTCGGCCGTCCGTTCAGCGGAAGGGAGGCCGGCCAGGGCGACCAGGTGCACCGCCTTTGAAAACCGGTCTACAAAGGTGAGGATGGTGTCAAGACCATCCACGGATGGGAGGCTGTAACGAAGTCGAGGCCGACATGGGACCAGGGACGTCCCGGCACAGGGAGAGGGCGAAGGTCGCCAGCGGGAGGCTGAGAGGTAGACTTGGCCCGAGCACAGGTGTCGCAGGCGGAAACGAACTCACGGACGTCTCGAGTCATGGAGGGCCACCAGAAGGCACGACGGAGGAGTTGGAGGGTCCTGTCCGGCCCCGGGTGACCAGAGAGCGGGGAGGAGTGAGCCCAGAGCAAGGCCTCCTGATGGCACCGGGATGGTACATAGAGCCTCCCAGCAGGGGTGTCAGGCGGAGGCGGTTCGGCGGTCAGGGCATCCCGGATGGAGTCCTCCAGGGGCCACTGAAGGGGGGCAGCGAAGCAATGAAAAGGTAGGATAGGACTCGGGTCTGACGTGAGGCCGTCCTGGGCGAACTGCCTGGAGAGAGCGTCTGCCTTAGCGTTCTTGGAACCAGGGCGGTAGGCGAGGTGGAAGTTGTAAGGCTCAAAGAACAAGGCCCAACGAGCCTGCCTTGGGTTGAGCTGCTTGGCAGAACGAATATGGATCAAGTTCTGATGGTCAGTCCAGATCAGAAAGGGGTTTTTCGCTCCCAGGAGCCAATGCCACCACTCTTCTAAGGCCCACTTAATGGCCAGGAGTTCTCGGTCGCCGACACCGTAGCGTTGCTGCGTGGGAGAGAACTTCCTTGAGAAATAGCAGCATGGGTGCAGTTTTCCATCCGGGCCGTGTTGAGAAAGGACGGCACCAGCGCCAACATCGGAGGCATCGACCTCCACCACGAAATCTCTGGCAGGATCAGGGTGGAGCAGGACGGGGGCCGTAGTGAACCGGTGGATGAGGTCTCGGAATGCCTGTTTTGCACCAGGGGAGAGGCAGAAGGGTTTAGGCAGGTTAGCTGGTTTGGTGAGGGATGTCAGTGGGGCGACAACGGCGCTGAAATTACGGATAAAGCGCCGATAGAAATTGGCAAAGCCCAGGAAGCTCTGTAGTTGCTTAAGGCTGGAGGGCTGAGGCCACTGGGTCACGGCTTGGACCTTTTGCGGCTCCGTGGTCAGGCCCTCGAAGGAGATGGTGAAGCCTAGGAAGGTGGTGGACCACTGATGGAAAGCACACTTCTCCAGTTTGCAGAACAGCTGGTACTCGAGCAGCCTGCTCAGCACGGCCCTCACGTGGCGAATATGGTCCACTTCGGTGCGGGAGTAGATCAAGATGTCGTCTAGATAAGCAAACACCCACCGGCCTAGCATATCCCGCAAGACATCGTTGATCAGATGTTGGAAGACAGCAGGGCTGTTGCAGAGGTCGAAGGGCATCACCAGGTACTCCCAGTGCCCGTTAGGGGTGATGAAGGCCGTCTTCCATTCGTCCCCTTCCCTGACGCGCACCAAATTGTAGGCGCTGCGCAGGTCCAGTTTGGTGAAGATGCAGGCCTGGGAGAGGGAATCGAGTGCGGTGGATAGCAGAGGAAGAGGATGGCGGTTCTTGATGGTGACTTTGTTCAAGCCCCGATAATCTATGCAAGGGCGGAGCCCGCCATCCTTCCTCTTGACAAAGAAGAACCCAGCAGCAGCAGGAGAGGTAGAAGGGTGGATAAAGCCCTGAAGACCAGGAGACGTAGGGGTCATGTTGACGGAACCAGGGGTATCCAAGGATGAGAGGAGAGGACGTGGCCGAGACTACTAGAAACCGGATCTCCTCCTGGTGATCCCCGATAGACATGCAAACCGGCTGGGTCTGGAACTGGATCAGCTAGGGTTGGAGGGGTCGCCCATCTACTGAGGTCACCGGGAGGAATCGATCAACAGGGGTTAACGGAATGCGAAGTCGGGATGCTAGTTCTTGGTCGATGAAGTTCTCAGCGGCTCCGGTGTCCAGGAGGGCTTCAGATGAGAACTGTCGGTGTTTCAGGTGAAATAGTACTGGTAACAGAAAACGCGAGGGTTCAGAGGAGTGTGAAGGGCCAGGTGAGACTCCCCCGCAGTCTACCTGGCATCGTCGTTTCCCGGACGTAGTGGGCACTGGGGACGACGGTGTTGGGCTGATCCACAGTAGGCGCAGAGGCCCTCACGCCAGCGTCTCGCTTTCACCTCTTTTGGGAGCCTACCCAGCTGCATGGGCTCCTCGGTGGATGTACTGCTTGGGCTAGCAGCAGCTCCTCCAGAGGGGGGAGGAGGCTGCGAAGACATGGCCATCTGAGGCTGGAAGAGTTTGAAGGCCCAAGGGGTGTGGCGTGGCCGTGACATCACTCGTTGGTCGATCTTCAGGGCAAGGTCCACGGCCTCATCCAAAGACTTTGGGGCCTCACGGCCGGCCATCTCATCTCGGATGTAATCAGCCAGTCCCTCCAGAAAGATGGAGCGCAGAGAAGCATCTCCCCATTGTAGCTTAGCGGCCAGGGTACGGAATTGGGAGGCAAAGTGCCCTGGCGTAAATGCCCTGGCAAAGTGCCTTGGCGTAAATGAAGCAGCTGTGACTCCACTTCACTGCTCGGGGGAACAAAAGTCTTTTTTAACTCCTCCACAAACAGGGTATCCGGGGTTCAGCGCTCACCGGCGCTAGCTGACGTTGCAGCGAGGTGACGGAAGAGGAAAGCTGGAGGACAGTTTTGGTGAGAGACTCCATCTTTGTGCTCATCCGATCTACCACACCGCGAAGATATAATACTTCGGCTTTCAGCTGTTCGAATTCCGCTGGGTCTATATGCGGCTCAGACATCCTGTCACGGTTGGGCGGATTACACACAGTAATTCGGCGTGCCCGTGTGGCGTGCTGGCTAGACCCAAACGCGGCGAAGGCTAGCGGTGGGTTGGAACAGACACGCAGTTATTCTAGAAACGATCAGTGCACGAAGCGGAGCTTCGGAACTGGTGTTACAGACGGAGAGCGAGCGGAGCCGGGATGAGAAAAAGAGTCGAGAGGAAAAACACTCACAGTTGGTGAATCAGGCGGCGACTGACGTCGGCAAGGTTTCGGAGCTCCTGACATGAAGAGAACGATGTCTGAGCGGCGAACAGGTGGGTGACGTCTCTCTTTTAAACCCGGCCCCGTCATCAGCTGATCACCGGCTGACAGTTTATGTGAAGCTTAGTTTGGATCTTCTTTTGCTGCTGGTTCGGTCAATATTGTTTGGAGAGAGATCAAACTAACAGCTTTAGAATCAGCGCAAAAGGGGCGTGAACACAAAGCGCGGACCCGCCGAAACATCAGAATCAGCGAACTGTCGGCTTTCAGCCCTGACCGTGTCCGTGCCGTCGGATGAGAAAGGCGACATCTCACTGATTCTGATCCATCGGCGGGTCTGTGCTTTGTGTTTACGTCTTTGTGCAGAATCCATGTACAGTACCTGCTCTCATTTACTGTTTTAGCTGTTTGGTGGTTGTTTAAATTTTGTGAGGTTTAACCTGAGATTCTGGCGTTCTGGGCAAAATAAATTTATATTAAAAAATCGATGCAGGATTTTAATGAATCGATATCACGTTATCCAAGTCTGAATCGATTTTAATCGATAAATCAATTATCAAAACCCACCCCTAGAGCTAACATGTCCAAAATTTCAGGAGTAGTTAGTTATTATAAGAAGCGTTTGTGAACTAAAAATCAAGACTGTTGGATACTGTTTGTCCGTGATTTGAACAGCCCAGCGTGTGCTCCCAACACAGGAGAAACAAATTCTACTGGGGAAACCTACCTTGGCACCACCGTTGTGCAGGTGAAGCCAAAGGCAAGATATGCTTCATTATACTTTCTATTCTTGTTATATCTTGTTGGAAACATATTTGGTGATGCTTCATCTTTTGTTTAGCATCCATTATGCTAGCAGTGTCCAAGTGTTCTTTTTTCTTTATTCATACCCCCCACCCCCCGCAATGGTTCCTCACCTCCCACATTAACATATTTTATTGTGTAAACTGTTGTCGGAACCATACTGAATTTAACCAGATACATATTTTATATAGTGAGAGAGAGAGATTATGGAAATGGCTAACAAAGAGCCATTATGATTCATCATACATTGAAATAGCAGACAAATCAACAATACAGTTCTTCCAATTAATGGCTAATTAATCTTGAGAAGATCTTGCTCTTGACGAAGGCGGTCGCACTTTTCTCCTCTCCTCCTCTCCCTTAGCTTCCCTGCTTAGCCTCTTGTGTCCTTGTGTAGTCTCGTGTTTTTTGTATTACTTTTCCCTGGAACACTCTCTCACAGTCTGTTCTCTAAAACCTAAAAGAGAATTATGGATTTGACAAACTGGTCTCTGAATGCAATTGACACCCTTTTCTCAACGAGAAGTCTGTTCTCGGGTGAGCACTGAAGATATCTACCTATTCGGAACCATGATAACAGGGTTCTTGCTGATCGGAGCTGGCCTGGCCCTGGCTTATCGAAGAATTAAGGAAGCCGAACCGGCTGTTCAAACCCCCACAAGGCTGCCCACTGGGATTGAAATGATGGGACGAGGTGTGAGTTCTCAAAATGGGCTCATTGAGTGCAGCACGGATAAGATCTTGGAGAAGCTTACGGCTGCCGTGAATACTCAGAATAAGACCTCTGAGCGCAAACTGGATCACATCTTGGAGAAGCTCACTGCGGTCTTGAGTTCTCAGAATCGGCTCTTTGAGCACAAGAATGACAACATCACGGAGCGTAATGTTGATAACAGTCTGGGGGGAGTTATTTTTTTCTCCTTATCTTTCCTCCTTATCTTTCCTCCTTATCTTTCCTCATGTTGTGCTTTTTCCATGTTATACCCCTCTGACTTGTCTTCCCCATGTGATGTTTGTGTAATGTACAGTGGGGCAAAAAAAGTATTTAGTCAGCCACCGATTGTGCAAGTTCCCCCACTTAAAATGATGACAGAGGTCAGTAATTTGCACCAGAGGTACACTTCAACTGTGAGAGACAGAATGTGAAAAAAAATCCATGAATTCACATGGTAGGATTTGTAAAGAATTTATTCGTAAATCAGGGTGGAAAATAAGTATTTGGTCACCTCAAACATGGAAAATCTCTGGCTCTCACAGACCTGTAACGTCTTCTGTAAGACACTTTTCTGTCCCCCACTCGTTACCTGTATGAATGGCACCTGTTTGAACTCATCATCTGTATAAAAGACACCTGTCCACAGCCTCAAACAGTCAGACTCCAAACTCCGCCATGGCCAAGACCAAAGAGCTTTCGAAGGACACCAGGAAAAGTATTGTAGACCTGTACCAGACTGGGAAGAGTGAATCTACAATAGGCAAGCAGCTTGGTGTGAAAAAATCAACTGTGGGAGCATTCATCAGAAAATGGAAGACATACAAGACCACTGATAATCTCCCACGATCTGGGGCTCCACGCAAGATCTCATCCCGTGGGGTCAAAATGATCATGAGAACGGTGAGCAAAGATCCCAGAACCACACGGGGGGACCTGGTGAATGACCTGCAGAGAGCTGGGACCAAAGTAACAAAGGTCACCATCAGTAACACACTACAACGGCAGGGAATCAAATCCCGCAGTGCCAGACGTGTTCTGCTGCTGAAGCCAGTGCATGTCCAGGCCCATCTGAAGTTTGCCAGAGAGCACATGGATGATACAGCAGAGGATTGGGAGAATGTCATGTGGTCAGATGAAGCCAAAGTAGAACTTTTTGGTATAAACTCAACTCGTCGTGTTTGGAGGACGAAGAATACTGAGTTGCATCCCAAGAACACCATACCTACTGTGAAGCATGGGGGTGGAAACATCATGCTATGGGGCTGTTTTTCTGCCAAGGGGACAGGACGACTGATCTGTGTTAAGGACAGAATGAATGGGGCCATGTATCGTGAGATTTTGAGCCAAAACCTCCTTCCATCAGTGAGAACTTTGAAGATGAAACGAGGCTGGGTCTTCCAACATGACAATGATCCAAAACACACTGCCCGGGCAACAAAGGAGTGGCTCCGTAAGAAGCATTTGAAAGTCCTGGAGTGGCCTAGCCAGTCTCCAGACCTCAACCCCATAGAAAATCTGTGGCGGGAGTTGAAAGTCCGTGTTGCTCGGCGACAGCCCCAAAACGTCACTGCTCTCGAGAAGATCTGCATGGAGGAATGGGCCAAAGTACCAGCTACTGTGTGTGCAAACCTGGTAAAGACCTATAGTAAACGTTTGACCTCTATTATTGCCAACAAAGGTTATGTTACAAAGTATTGAGTTGTATTTTTGTTATTGACCAAATACTTATTTTCCACCCTGATTTACGAATAAATTCTTTACAAATCCTACCATGTGAATTCATGGATTTTTTTTTCACATTCTGTCTCTCACAGTTGAAGTGTACCTCTGGTGCAAATTACTGACCTCTGTCATCATTTTAGGTGGGGGAACTTGCACAATCGGTGGCTGACTAAATACTTTTTTGCCCCACTGTATGTATGGTCGGAAGGGTAAGAAGACGCTGGCACGACTGGCAGCCTTAACCCAATTTCCCTCGGGATGAATAAACTATGATCAATCAATCAATCAATTAATACTGTGCTGAACATGGTCCAAAAGATTCATAAGCCACATCAGTGTCTACTGTCTGTCTACTGTTTGCTATCATATCAAGTGGCTAACAAAGGTAAACAGACGTTTTCCCAGTCCCTATTAATGAATGCTATCTTGTTTCAGGATACATGTCATACATAATACCTGCCATTATCTAAAGACACATCTGCTTACCTGCATCTTTTGCTCGTTTCTCCTCTTCTTTTTTCTAAACTGAGGACCTGATGGCTGTGACCTTTCTTGTCTATCTTTCATCAGTATTTTTGCACTATAAAAAACCCCCAGTATCAACATCCTACATCATTATGAATGAAATGAACAACCATTATGAATGAAATGTGCACTATTTGGAAGCAGCGTGCCCCTCTCCCCTTTCGAACGGTTATGTGTGAGCAACAACAGCAAGCAGGCGCACCGAGGGCCCTCACGCTCACTTTTCACGTGTAAGTGTGTGATGGAATTTAGAAAACACATCTGTGCAAATTATAAATCTATACCATATTGTCTTCTGTTTTTGTGTTTGTTGTAGGGCTGTCAGTTTTACCATGTTAATGCCTTCATCACAATTTAAAATTTTTTTTTTTACGCAATAACCCATCTGGAGCCCAGAATGGACAAACTAAAAACGGGACAATTTGGTCGCTACCACTGTCGGGTGTGATGCTTTATAGTTTTCAGTAATGCAGTACCGTAACTTGTTAGTATACTATAGATAACCCCTCCCCCCTCCCAAAATGGTTTGTTCCAGCTCGCCTCTCCCCTACTCTGGCTCTGGCAGGACAATGCTCCATCACACGCGTCCAAGTACTCCACAGCGTGGCTGGCAAGAAAGGGTATAAAAGAAGAAAAACTAATGACATGGCCACCTTGTTCACCTGATCTGAACCCCATTGAGAACCTGTGGTCCATCATCAAATGTGAGATTTACAAGGAGGGAAAACAGTACACCTCTCTGAACAGTGTCTGGGAGGCTGTGGTTGCTGCTGCACGCAATGTTGATGGTGAACAGATCAAAACACTGACAGAATCCATGGATGGCAGGCTTTTGAGTGCACTGTAATCCCTAACAGTTGTTCTAGCTCATAACTAATAAGCTCATAACACTCAAATGTCGTTTTGTAGTTGAGCAAACTATAAAGTATTGAGCTCTGTTGGCTTTTATGCAGCTTTAATTCAACAGGGCTCAATATTTTTTAGCTAATTTTTTTGGAACGCTCAAAAAGTTTAAGAAGCATATATTAGTGACGTTCTGGTGGGTGGAGTCTTGTCGCTCCTTCAGGAAAGCTGAGTCAGCCATCTTGAATTTACCTTGATGCGGGGAAGATTTGGCCAGCGTCATTAATTAATTATTTTTTTAATTAAGTTGAAAAATATTGAACATTTTGAGTTTATTACTCCCTAATTATAAGTTGAGGAATATCAACATTTATGAGTTAACATTGAGGTAATTTAAGGCAACTGCAACTATAATTTTTAGTTAAACTTAAAACTTTTAAAAACATCACTAAAAAATTGTGTAATCTGTTACACAACAATTTTTTTTTTTTTTTTTTTGGCCTGTCCCGTTTGGCTCTTTTGCCATCAGAATTGTTGTCTAAAGGCAAAGAAAGATGCCCAACGGATTTACTTTACCAAACTGACCATCCCAGCCTTGCCGTAATGGTCCATTTGATTCACCTTTTATTGTTTATTTTATTTTCACTTACTGAATACGGGAAAGACTTGACTGGGGGAAAGAAGGGGAGAAAGAAAGAGGGAAAGAGAAACAGCTGAGAAGAGGGACGGGGGAGAAGGGCAAAAGACAAAAACCAACAGAACGGGCAGAGAAAAAAAATGCATATATCAATCACCTGGATCACCTGCTGAGAAAGAAAAAAGAAAGCAAGCAGAAGAGAACAAGAGTAATAGAATAAACAACATCACAATGATATATGGGAATATGACAGTAAATACTAAATGTTAAACATTATTGTGCAGCACATAAGATCAACAGAACACAGTGTGCTTTGAGGTAGGAGCCAAAAAGGGTGTAGTTTGTGGATGTGATCACCCGTGTGTACACCTGTGAGCATGGACGCGCTTGTTTTTTGTTTTTTTAAAAGGTTCCTTCATGTAATAATCTGCTAGAGGGTGTGGGGGGGCCACAGCCCCGTCCTCCAGGGCGTGAAGCAGGTGTGGAGGAGATCAAAACTCCAGACATCCAGAGGCCCCCAGAACACAAGAGACCAAGGAAGACCAACAGAGGGGCAGCTGCGCCACTGTCCCGGAAAGAGCTGAGGAGAGTCCCAGATGAGGGCTCACTCAGCAGCCGCGGAGCAGAAGCCAGGGGGAGTTGCAGTGACGCGCCCGTGAGCTCCGCCGGCAGCCAGCTGCGCCTGAGTGACCGAGCCCCAGGCCGAGAGGCTGGGGGCACCCCACCTCCGAAGTGGCCCGAGCGAGCCCCAGGCTCCAGGCCCCGATAAGCGGCCGCCAAGGAGTGAGCCGGTGTGTACCTGGACGCCCATCCCCGGACACAAAGAACCACCAACGCACCGATGTCTGAGGGGTCCGCCACTGGCAGGGGAAGTGGTGGTAGGGGGAGATAGGCCTCCAAACCTTGGAGGGCCTGAGATGTCCCCAGAGAGGTGGTGCCTGACACCCAACCTGACATATAGACACAGACATACAGGCACACACAGATACAAACATCCATTCCCACCCTCATGCTCTCATATGCACTTACTCCACACTCAACCAACGTGGAGACAGACATAAAGAGACATTGTACACACGATCACACTCCCCAAGCGTACTCTACAAACCGGGTCTAGGTGCCCCCGCCCCTGGAGGGGGGAACTGCACCCAGACCCAGGTGGTGTTTCCCTTTTCCCTGCGGTGGGGGGAGGCAGACCGCCCCGACTCCGCAGCAGCAGGAAGGCTCCACACTCCAGACCGCAGTCGGACGGCCAACTCCTCCTCCTAGTCCTAGCCCCCCTGCTCCAGCAGGTCGCAGAGAACGGGGGTGAGAGAAGACTCCGAACCTCCCTCCACCCGCTCATTGTAATGTTGATGCATGTGTGTTCTAAGGTGCATTTAAAACCCAGGAGGGCTTGGAGCTACCTGCCAGAGAGCAGCAGGTAAGCGCATGGTCCCTCCTGCTAGCCCTCAATGTCTACGTGTATTTAAAATTGAGAGGTGGGCAACAATGCCAGGGGTGGGGTGTACACCCTGATGGTACTTTGGACTCCGTGTATCGTGCCCACCCCCAAGATCCTATATGTATGTGTAATGAGAGTGTGAGTAATGTGAATGTCTAAGTTGTGGGATAAAATTGAGGCAGAGGCAGCCAGAAGGGGACAGAGGAGGGGGGGGGGGGTAGCCTCCTCTGCACCCTGGTGACATACCCCTACTCCAAGGCCCTGCATGTGTGGGTGGTTGTGGTGGAGCGGGAAGAGGGAGGCAGCTGGAGATGGGGAGGGAAGGAAGGGAGGGGAAAGTGACCCCTCCCTGGGGCCAGCTCCCCCGCTGACCCCAGTAGGCACCCCCATACTCCGCGACCCGCCAGGGAAAGGGGGCCCAGGCCCATCCAGACCGGGCCCAGTGCAGCAGCGCCGCCCGGCCCCACAGAGCCCGGGACAGTCCACCCAACCCCACCACAGAGAAAACTGCACCCACCCCACCATCCACTCATCTTCCAGACTACATAAGACAATAAACACCCAGGCTGAGATCTTCCTCCACCTCTCCTGTATCTCCCCCTCCTGCAGAGGCAGCTCCTGAGGAGAGGAAAGCTCCTGCAAGATGTGACAATCTCCCCCACCAGTTGAAGAGCCCCCCAGGTGGCTCGACGCACCGGTGGCACCCTGCTCCAGGGCTGGGCCCCCATGCACCCACCCGCCCACAACCCCGGCAACACACCAACCAGGACCCAAGCCCCCGAGGCCCGGTCCGGGTCCCAGCCCAGAGACGGAGCGCCCCCAGAACCTCACGCCCATCCCGGACCCACCCAGGAGCAGCCAGGCTACCAGGTCAGTAACCCACGTCCGTCAGCACAGACCCTCCCCTAGCCCCGCTGCACGCAGCCGCGAGGAAACAGTCACCGGAGAGCCAACAGAGCCCCTAACCGGACATGACCGCTACCCCGGGTTGAGCCCCCCAAGGAAGATGCCTCCGGGGAACCCCCCGACGCCCTAAGCCTGTCCCTACCCCCACACCAATCACAACAGTGAAGGCGGGACCAAACTATGACCCCCCACCCCCACTAGGTGATGGAGCTGATCAAAGGAGCCCAGAGCAATTGATCTGATGTGGTGGCAGAGGCTGTATCAAGACTAATGTAATCTAATAGATAATTTCTATATTGGTTAGAATTAAGATTATTTTTATTTTTCCAGTTCATGAGGACTGTTTTCTTGGCTATGCATAGGGCAGTGAAAACCATATGGGCTATATTCTTTTCTGAAGTGACATTATCTAAGCTGCCCAACAAACACACTAAGGGGGAAGTTGGAATGTTACATTTCAGACACTTCGATAAGTCTTCACATATCTCGCGCCAAAACTTCTGAACTGGTGGACAGAACCAAAGAGCGTGGATATAATTGTCCGGTGAATTGGTTTGGCAGTGTGAGCAGTTGTTGGTAGACGTAAAGCCCATCTTGAACATCCGATGACCTGTATAGTGCACTCTATGTAATATTTTGTATTGAATTAATTGAAGACTGGGATTTCTAATTAGATGAAAGGTTTTTAAGCAAATCTGAGACCAGAAGTTTAGGTCTAAGTTAACTGATAAATCCGCTTCCCATTTTGCAATAGGAAGTGATATTGATTCATCTGTTTTAGAAAGCATAGACTACTCATACAGTAAAAACCTAGAAACTACAATATTCTCTTTAGACGCAGAAAAAGCATTTGACAGAGTTAACTGGAAATTTCTATTTGCAACTTTACACAAATTTGGTTTTGGATCCTCTTTCATAAACTGGTTAAAAATATTATATAATTCCCCAACAGCTTGTGTTAGAACAAATGACCAGACATCCTCCAGCTTCTGTCTCTTGAGGGGCACCAGGCAGGGATGCCCACTCTCCCCTTCACTATTTGCAATTTTTATTGAACCACTAGCAGCAGCAATTAGACAGAATTCAGTAATTAAGGGCATAAAATGCAAGAACGTGGAACATAAAATCAGCCTTTATGCGGATGATGTGTTACTCTTTCTCCAAAATTCACAAACCAATATCTCTGGGGTGATTGAATTGATAAACTCTTTTGCAAGAATATCAGATTACTCAATTAACTGGTCAAAATCTACAGTCCTACCGATTAATTGCTCCTTCCATAATTCCTCTTCTACACCACTGCAATCGGGAAATATAAAATATTTAGGTATTAATGTTTCTCCCAAGCTTGCAGATCTAACTAAATTAAACCATATCCCACTTTTAAAGAAGGTAGAAGATGATCTGGCTAGATGGAAATGTCTACCCATATCACTCATGGGAAGGGTTGCCGCTATAAAAATGATGGTCTTACCAAAAATAAATTATTTATTCTCAATGATCCCAACTAAACCGCCACAAGATTGGTTCAGATCTCTAGATTCATGTATGTCCAAATTCCTTTGGAAAAATAAACCCCCACGTATAAGCTTAAAAACACTACAAAAGACCAAGGATAAAGGAGGACTAGAACTGCCTAACTTTCAGCACTACTTCTTAGCCAACAGGCTTCAGTTTATCTCAGGATGGCTAAAACACACCCTCTTAGATGAACCTTGGCTAGATGTAGAACAAGCACTCTGCAATAATCTAGAGATCTCAGACCTACCATTTATCAGCTCAAACATCCAACGACATGAATGCTTTAAAAGCATCAACATCAGCTCTTCTCTGACAGCATGGTGGGAGTTTCTAAAATTGACGGCGTCTTCATTAATCCCATGCAAACGTACACCTATCTGGAACAACCCTGACATATTACAAAACAATAATATGATAAACTTTTCAGATTGGAGTGATAAAGGAATCAAATATTTAGAACATATACTAGAAGGAACAGAATTTATTTCATTTGACGGACTAGTTACACAATATGGGATCAACAAGAAAAGATTTTTAGAATATCAACAAATTAAATCCATAGTAAAAAAGAAATTTAAACCGGGTCAAGTTGAATTACAAACACCACCAAGTGTGGTTCAATTTCTTAGTCTTAAACCCCCCAAATTACTATCCAAAATATACACAACAATTTTTGAGTTCTGTGAACTTATTAGGTTTTACAGTGTGTCCTTGCAAAGAAAGGTGGCTATATTGGTCGCTGATTTGTTTTTGTTTTGTTTTTGAATGTCAGAAATGTATATTTGTGAATGTGGAGATGTTATATTGGTTTCACTGGTAAAAATAAATAATTGAAATGGGTATATATTTGTTTTTTGTTAAGTTGCCTAATAATTATGCACAGTAATAGTCACCTGCACACACAGATATCCCCCTAAAATAGCTAAAACTAAAAACAAACTAAAAACTACTTCCAAAAACATTCAGCTTTGATATTAATGAGTTTTTTGGGTTCATTGAGAACATGGTTGTTGTTCAATAATAAAATTATTTCTCAAAAATACAACTTGCCTAATAATTCTGCACTCCCTGTAGGCTGCTGGGGGATTACCATGATGAGTTTTTCCTTTCCAGTCACCTTTCTCACTCACTATGTGTTAATAGACCTCTCTGTATTGAATTGTACCTGCTATTAATCTTGGGCTCTGTTCCACAGCATGTCTTTTATTCTGTTTTCCTTCTCTCACCCCAAGCGGTCGCAGCAGATGACTGCTCCTCCCTGAGCCTGGTTCTGCTGGAGGTTTCTTCCTGTTAAAAGGGAGTTTTTCCTTCCCACTGTCGCCCAAGTGCTTGCTCATAGGGGGCCATATGATTGTTGGGTTTTTCTCAGTATCTATTATTGTAGGATCTACTGTACAATATGAAGCGCCTATGTTGTGATTTGGCGCTATATAAATAAAATCGAATTAAATTGAATTGGTGCTGATGAGAAAGGCTAATTAGAAATATGGATTATTGTGGCGAGCACTGGAGTAAAGTGTAACTGATAAAGTGGTTGCTGAATGTATGTACAGGGTGGGCCATTTATACGGTACACCGTAATAACATGGGAATGGTTGGTGATATTAAAGTCCTGTTTGTGGCACATTAGTATATGTGAGGGGGCAAACTCCTTAAGATGGGTGGTGACCATGGTGGCCATTTAGAAGTCGGCCATCTTGGATACAACTTTTGTTTTTTCAATAGGAAGAGGGCCATGTGACACATCAAACTTATTGGTAATGTCACAAGAAAAACAACGGTGCGCTTGGTTTCAACGTAAGTTTATTCTTTCATGAGTTATTTACAAGTGTCTCTTTGTTCACAGCCATTGACATGTCGAAGAGGTTAACACATGAGGAGCGGATCGAAATTGTGTTGATATCTGGTGAACGCAGTAACCGGGTCATTGCAGCAGATTTCAATGCAAGACACCCTACGAGACCACCCATCTCCCATGCTACAGTTAGCAAACTGCTTGCTAAGTTTCTATATATATATGACTAGGGATGGGTATCGTTTAGGTTTTATCCGATACCGGTGCCAAATCGGTACTTTTGAAACGGTGCCGGTGCTCAAACGGTGCTCAAACCGGTGCTTAAAGAATGGAGAACACAAAATTGGTCCAAAAACCTCTCATGTTCAGCTGTTTTTTGTAAAAATATAACAATGTTAGCCTTTTCTGCAGCTATGGGGCATATATGGTATCACTCTTGGCTGGAAGCAGTGCTTAAACAATGGAAAAAACACAAACTGTCCTAAACCTCTCATGTTTAACTGTTTTCCACTTTTTCTTTGGTCATTTTAGCCTTTTTAGCCAGGGTGAAGAGAGTATCTGCCATCAAACAAGAAGACAGCCGCATGTAGCTATGATGATGTTTGCTAGTTCACCTTACATGCATTAATGTAATAACGTGGTTAGCCTACTCACGCAGAGAAGAACGGCTGCTGCTGCCATCATCATCCGTCATCATTTCTGCTACACTGGCAGGGCTAGGGGCCAGGACTCTCCTCTTCATGTTTTTGGGGGATGTTGCATAACAGGCAACCCACCCGCAGTAGATGTGCTCGGTGTGAGGTCTCGCAGCAAGCTATCAAATACGGCGCATTTCTCGGCTTTTAAAAAAAACGCTATGCGTCGCCAGGTGTTTCATCGGATTTCAGGTGTTACCTCCTTTGACAGTATCACAGTATCAGCTTAAAGCACTTGTTGCAGGCTGATAAGTTTGCATATTTTGCTATGAAGTACAGCCAGACTTTTAACCGCTTCGCCTTGGACATTTTTAATCTGTAGCTCTGCTCTAAAAGAACGTACGTACCTGGCCCCGCCTACTATCCTCGGAAACGTAAAATGATTGGCTAGAATCTAAAGTGTATCACAGCTCAGGAAAAAAAAGCACCGAAATAAAGCACCGAAATGTGCGCTGCTTTTCGGTCTGGTTACTACCGTTTATGTCAGAACCGGTGCCATCATGGCACCGGACACCGGTACCCATCCCTATATATGACTGACATAAAATGGTGCTTACAAACCAAAAAAATCTAACAGCTGAAAATAATGACAAAAATTAGTTGGAGAAGAGTTCAGAGTCTTTTATAGTATGTTGGCCTCACAGGAGTTATGCTTGAAGACCTGCAGAGTGACAATAAGTTTAACAGCATTTCTAAACCAGGGGTAAAACAAGGCATAGATCAAAGGGTTTAGACAAGAGTTAATGTAAAAAATAATGATAACAGTAGATGCAGATGGATCATTGACCACATTTTCTTCAGCAAGATAATAGCAGTAAAATGGAGAGTAACATGACAGAAACACAACTACAAGAACCCCCAGAGTCCTGGCTGCTTTCAGCTCAGATTTCTTTGCTTGATTGCTTGAATGCTGAAGTGTGACAGATGTAACATGAGAGCGCATGGCACGAGCTTGAGACACAGCCGCCACAAATACTCTCATATAAAGAACTATGATGACAGAAACCGGAACAATAAAAGATAAAAAAAGGTCAATAATCCCTGCAATATCACTGCTGACAAACATACACTCTCCGTAGCAGGAATTATACCTGCCCGGTTCAATCAGGATATTCTTTATATAAAGACTCCAGTAGAAAATAGCATAAAACCAACATAAGCACACACTGAGTTTGGTTCGTTTCACAGTAATTCTGGTGCGGTAATGCAAGGGGTCACAAATAGCCACATAACGATCAACTGATATTAGAACTATGTTCCCTATTGAAGCACAGATAATGTTGCCGGTCAGATACCAATAAACAGAACACATAAGATCACCAAGTACCCAGCAGGTCGTGCTTCTTAATATTTCTGCTGGCATCAACAGAAGACCCACAAGAAAGTCTGAGACAGCCAGAGAGAGGAGGACGATGTTACTTGGTGTGTGAAGTTTCCTACAAAGAGAAAAAAAAAAGTAATTCATCATTTCAAAAGGTCTTCAGTAAAAATTCCATCAGTGAAAAAGTCCTATTAATAAGGCATGATTCAATCGAGGCAAATAAAATATTTCAGTTGTGATTAAAATACACCAAGAACATGCAAAATTGATTCCACTCATCACTAAGCAATTTCAGTTTGAAGTGTCTGAAGTGTAAGATTAGGATGAAAATAAGACTGCTGACAGCTGCACTGAAAATGTTTTGTCAATCATGTTAAAACCATCTTAGTGAAAATGTTTCATTATTAAGACATGAAGAAGCCTATTCAACTTAACAGTGATAACTGAGACAAAGATATTTATTTATCTAACAAAACGAAAGTAAAAATTTAAAACAGAGATATTTATCAGTTGCATTTCATTATTGTCAATAAAAAAAATCATCTGTGCCTGAAGTGGGAGACTGAAATGATGACGAGAAGGTTTAGAGCAGCAGTGAGCAGAGAGATACAGGAGAACACAATGTTCAGCAGCACGGCTTTCGACCAATGAAGTGTCGGCTTTCTGCAGGAGCTGTTGAGAAATTGTGGAAAACAAAGCACGGGCACTTTCTGTATCTCCATTAGGCATGTCCAGCTCCTGCTGCTCTGTGATCAGAGCCGTAGGGTGGATTTATCAACCCCCACTCCAATCCCCTCGTCTTCACTCACGTACACACACGCGCACACAAACACACTGTCCCTCCTATTTCTTTGCGCACAATCGGCACTTCCACTTTGTCAGACTCACTATGTCACGCAAAGCGTATTAATGTCTTCTTTATTTGAACTATTAAAACCAGTCCTACAGCTTGTCACTACAGAAGTTGTCATGGTTTAATATCTTCTTAATACACAAGGGTCACAATTATTAATCAGCTTCAAACCATATTCTTTTTTAATAATACTAATCGGAGGTAATTCTCTTTTTTTTTTTAAGTGTATTTACCACAGATGCTGATGGTACAGGGCTAGAACAGCAACTTTGTTAACCAACTATTTCTTCATATCCATTTGCTTTAACTTTTCTGGTAAAAATGACTGTATTGGGTCCAATGATGAAATGGGAAAACAAGTCCAACAACATGCAATCAGTCTGCTATTAGTTTTTTGACAAGACAAGGTTTCATTGGCACTTTCATGCAGTCTGTTTGCTATGATACTGTACTTATTTCTGATAAATCTTAAATCTTTTGACGTTTGCATCAGATGTGTAGTGCTCGAAAGAGCCAGGGGCTGAAGCAACACCAGCATGAAAACCATACATTGGGAGGAACTCTCTCACCCACGGACTAGGGCGGAATAAATGGAACAAATTTGTAATTTATAAAGTTTGTTAGTTAGTTCTAGTTAGTTCATTATATTAAGCTGATCTAATGTAGTGTTAGTCTATATTACAAATACCAGTTAATTGGGTATTATGGCACCTGTGGTTGGCAGTGTCATTGCCAGTGTTTCTGCAGGTGTCTGTATTTGTGGTCTTTTTCTGTGTGACCTGTATCGCTGATTTTTGATGAGATTGCAACTTCCTTTGTTTTTGACTGACACACTGTTTCAAGTCCACACTTTTAGCGCAAGCTGAAACAGAGACACGATGATGGTCCTTTTTCCTCAATCGGTCATGTGATTTGGATGCACTTGGTGAGCTGGTCAAGAACTGTTCGAGACTGAACATTAAGTAATATGTAATATGGCTCTATTAGTTAAATAGAGCCATATTACTCATCGAGGGTGGTTAATATAGGAGGGACTCAGCATAAGTGAGCAATTCACACTCCCCAGAGCTTTTCCATGCCATCACAATAAGCTGTGGGTGTCACGGCTGGCGGGGTGAGCCGTGTGGTGTTGGAGGAAAGGAGGACCCAAAATGCAGGCAGCCGACTGATGATATGAGTGAGGGTTTATTTACAGGTGACAGTGGCAGAACAGACAACGAAGCATGAGAAAACAACTGAAGAAACCTAAATTGGCAGAACTAAATGACAAACCTGAGAGCATACAAAAGGGGTGTGGGGCAGAGACAGGAACGGAACACCATAGAACGCAGACGAGCCGACAATGAACACAGACCGACACCCACTAAATATACACATACAAGGTAATCGGATAATCACACACAGGAGGGAAGAACAGCTGAACCCAATACACATGAGGACCGGAGGAGACAAGCTGAACACAATGACAACAGACACAGACTTTCAGAACAAAACAGGAAATCTAGAACCCGAACCGGACACAAGGGGGGAGGGCACCGAAGAACTAGAACAGAGGAAAATGATCACAAAACACAAAACGCTGGGTCAACGACCCAGGACCATGACAGTACCCCCCCTCCAAGGGCTGGCTCCAGACAGCCCAAAACAAAAACAAACGACCAACCCAGGGCGGGCGGCGGGGGCCCAGGACGGAGGGACCAACACCGAACAAAAACAAGCTCCAGCGAACCAAGTGAATTGTCCAAAACACAAACACACATGCTGGAGTTCAATAACAAAACACAGTTCAGGAGGCCGGCCCGGAGGCTGACAACTCAGAAGTCCAGGACGATTCATCGTCTGAGGCCGGCCGCGTTGGCGACACAGATCCAAAAGCAGACTGCACGGAAGGCAGCGGTGGCGAAGTGGAAACAGTTCAGGGGGCCGACCGTGCACACGACAGCGGCGGCGACGGGGAAACCGTTCAGGCGGCCGACCGTGTGGACAGCAATGGCGGCGACAAGGAAACAGTTCAGGCGGCCGACCGTGCGGACAGCAACGGCGGCAGTGACACAAGTCTGGAGGCCGGCCACGCGGAAGGCAGCGGCGGCGTCTGGGAGGTCGTCCATATCGACGATGACGCCCAACTAGCGGCCTGGCAGATGACCGCCGATGTCGAGGCGGCGGTTCGGGACCCAAAGGCTGCGTGGCCCCTGCAGAAGCAGAGGCCGGACCAGGCAAGGCAGAAGCAGAGGCCGGACAAGGCGAGGCAGAAGCAGAGGCCGGACCAGGCGACGCTGAGGATGCTGAAGCCGGACCGGGCGACGCTGAGGATGCAGATGCCGGACCAGGCGAGGCAGAAGCAGAGGCCGGACCAGGCGACGCTGAGGATGCAGATGCTGGACCAGGCGAGGCAGAAGCAGAGGCCGGACCAGGCGAGGCAGAAGCAGAGGCTGGACCAGGCGACGCTGAGGATGCTGAAGCCGGACCAGGCGACGCTGAGGATGCTGAAGCCGGACCAGGCGACGCTGAGGATGCAGATGCCGGACCAGGCGAAGATGAAGCTGAAGCCGGCGAGGATGATGAGGCTGCAGCTGGCAGCTGGACGGGCTCCTCGGGCCCTCCAGCTGACGAGGCAGGAGGCTGGATGGGCTCCTCGGGCCCTCCAGCTGACGAGACAGGCGGCTGAACGGGCCCCTCGGACCCTCCAGCGGAGACAGGCGGCTGAACGGGCCCCTCGGACCCTCCAGCGGAGACAGGAAAGTGCTGGCCGGGCTCTCCAGAACCCCCAGCGGAAATAGTCACTGAACCAGCGGGCACAGGGGCCCCTGGCACACGCAGGGCTGAACCAGCAGGCACACAGGCCTCTGGCAGGAACGGATCAGAGCCAGTAGGCGCACGGGCCTCTGGCAGGGACGGATCAGAGCCAGCAGGCGCAGGGGCCTCTGGCAGGGACGGATCAGAGCCAGCAGGCGCACGGGCCTCTGGCAAACACAAAGCAGCCTGCAGCTGCACAGAGCATTGACTCAGCTCAGGCAGCGACAGCCGGGTGCAGTCCTCAGCTGGCTTCTTAACCTCCAGGGGTCCAGAGTCACACTCACAGTCTCTGAACTGGCCAGCTTTTGAGGACTGATTACAATATTGGGTGGTTTGTCTCTCTGCTTGGAATGAACAGTTGAAAAATACACTGAACAAAAATATAAACGCAACACTTTTGTTTTTGCTCCCATTCCCCATGGGATGACGTAGAGACCTAAAATTCATTCCAGATACACAGTATAACCATCCCTCCCAAACAGTGGTCACAAATCAGTCCAAATGTGTGGTAGTGGGCACATCTGCTATATTGAGATAATCCATCCCACCTCACAGGTGTGCCACATCAGGATGCTGATCTGACATCATGAGTAGTGCACAGGTGTACCTCAGACTGCCCACAACAAAAGGCCACCCTGGAATGTGCAGTTTTGTCTCACAGCAAAATGCCACAGATGCCACAAGCAATGAGGGAGCGTGCAATTGGCATGCTGACAGCAGGAATGTCAACCAGATCTGTCGCCCGCGCATTGAATGTTCATTTCTCAACCATAAGCCGTCTCCACAGGCGTTTCAGAGAATAT
Organism: Aulonocara stuartgranti; assembly: GCF_965226115.1. Classification (NCBI taxonomy): domain Eukaryota; kingdom Metazoa; phylum Chordata; class Actinopteri; order Cichliformes; family Cichlidae; genus Aulonocara; species Aulonocara stuartgranti. The sequence continues at coordinate 28,278,519 of NC_138952.1, forward strand.
GGCAGCACATCCAACCGGCCTCACAACCGCAGACCTCGTGTAACCACACCAGCCCAGGACCTCCACATCCAGCAGGTTCACCTCCAAGATCGTCTGAGACCAGCCACCCAGACAGTTGCTGGAACAATTGGTTTGCACAACCAAACAATTTCTGCACAAACTGTCAGAAACCGTCTCAGGGACGCTCAACTGCATGCCCGTCGTCCTCATCGGGGTCTTGACCTGACTCCAGCTCGTCGCCGTAACAGACTTGTGTGGGCAAATGCTCACATTCGATGGCGTCTGGCACGTTGGAGAGGTGTGCGCTTCACGGATGAATCATGGTTCACATTGTTCAGGGCAGATGGCAGCTGAGAATGTCTCAGTTCTTGCATGGCCAGCATACTCACCGGACATGTCACCCTTTGAGCATGTTCGGGATGTGCTTGACCGGCATATACGACAGCGTGTACCAGTTCCCACGAATATCCAACAACCTCGCACAGCCATTGAAGTGGAGTGGACCAACATTCCACAGGCCACAATTGACAATCTGATAGACTCCAAGCGACGATGTGTTGCACTGCATGAGGCAAATGGTGGTCACACCAGATACTGACCGCTTCTGGGTCCCCAGACCCCCAATAGCGCAAAAAACTGCACATTCCAGGGTGGCCTTTTGTTGTGGGCAGTCTGAGGTACACCTGTGCACTACTCATGATGTCAGATCAGCATCCTGATGTGGCACACCTGTGAGGTGGGATGGATTATCTCAATATAGCAGATGTGCCTACTACTACACATTTGGACTGATTTGTGACCACTGTTTGGGAGGGATGGTTATATTGTGTATCTGGAATGGATTTTAGGTCTCTACGTCCATCCCATGGGGAATGGGAGCAAAAACAAAAGTGTTGCGTTTATATTTTTGTTCAGTGTAGTTCTTTTCGGGTTGGATTGACTCAACTTGTTGTACAGGAGGAGTTGGTGAAGACGATGGCTGAGCTGATAATAAGGCTGATGAGTCTCCTACCAACTGAGCTATTGACTGGGCTATGGACTGTAACATGGTGTCTAATAAGTCTGACTGTGACTGTAACTGGGCTATGGGTAGTGAGGCTGAATGAGATGGAGGTGACGGCTGGGCAGTTAACTGAGCTTCTGGCTGGGAAGCTAACTGGGGTAAAGACAGCTGAGCAGGAGAATGAACAGGCAACAAACAGTTCTCCTTGTCATCTGCTGCACAAAACAAGGCCCCTGAATAAACTGTCCCACAGTCCAAAAAAGGGTCCTTCTCACTCACCACAGCCGGCAGTTCTGAAGTCCTAATATCCGGCTGTGGGGTGACGCGCTGACGGCGTGATCGTCACTTCCTCCCTGCCGACTGCTCCGGCGGGCCGGGCAAAACCTCCGGCGGGCCGGGCAAAACCTTCACCGCCGGGCTGGGTTGGGAAGCGGTAGCGGCTGGAGGTGAAGCTCGTTAAGAATGAAGTCTTGTGCGAGTGGGTGAAGAGAGTCCAGTAGCCAGGAGTGAGAAGAAATTAGCTACTGTAGCCTGGCTTCTACAGCGCGGTGAAACTCCTCTCCCTCTCCACGTTCGAGCCACAGGTTGACCAACCTTGAAACGGAGTCGATTACTTCCTCCCGAAACTCCTGGGAAGGTGCGGATGCTGCTGGGTCCATGTTTGGTCGGCTTGTACTGTCACGGCTGGCGGGGTGAGCCGTGTGGTGTTGGAGGAAAGGAGGACCCAAAATGCAGGCAGCCGACTGATGATATGAGTGAGGGTTTATTTACAGGTGACAGTGGCAGAACAGACAATGAAGCATGAGAAAACAACTGAAGAAACCTAAACTGGCAGAACTAAATGACAAACCTGAGAGCATACAAAAGGGGTGTGGGGCAGAGACAGGAACGGAACACCATAGAACGCAGACGAGCCGACAATGAACACAGACTGACACCCACTAAATATACACACACAAGGTAATCGGGTAATCACACACAGGAGGGAAGAACAGCTGAACCCAATACACATGAGGACCGGAGGAGACAAGCTGAACACAATGACAACAGACACAGACCTTCAGAACAAAACAGGAAATCTAGAACCTGAACCGGACACAAGGGGGGAGGGCACCGAAGAACTAGAACAGAGGAAAATGATCACAAAACACAAAACGCTGGGTCAACGACCCAGGACCATGACAGTGGGTTGATGATGATGAGGTCTTTTGATTACTTACATACTAGTGTAACAAGATGGTTATGGCAGAACCCCCCACAGGACTCCATACACTCAGTTTAACTCTACCTAGTCAGGTAGACTTTCCTAGAGTAATATTGAGACAAATTAAGGGAGATGTGTTTAATTGATAATAGGCAGCATGACCTGGCACTTCCGCTGAAACCTCCACACCTCCCCTGCAGCTCAGCCATAAATCACACCGTGCCACACACACACACACACCCACTGATCACCTTGAACTTGAACAATTGCAGAGCTGGATACCAATGCAATTAAGGCAGTGACATTATTAATGCACTGGAATGGTCTGAGCAGAGGTTTGAAAGGCCATCTGGTACAGAGACATCAGTATCCACCAGCCTATGGACACAAACACCCATATGCATACACACTCAAACACACTGTCCCTTCTAACTAATAGGAGGTAACAATACTAATAGGAGGTAACTCTCTCTCTATCTTGAACTTGAATGTTGGTCACCCCCTGGATCGCCAAGCACTCTTTCGCTCAGACAACTTCTTGCTGTACACAGTTGATGTCACGGTTCGGCATGGCAAACCGTGGGGGGTGTGGAGAAGGAGGACCCAGGCGCGGTGCTCTATGTACAAGCAGTGCGTTTATTTACAGTGATGGAACTGATACACAACAATAATACATCCCCGTGTGCTCCCGACTTCCACTCCGTGTCTTCTCCCAGTGTTTGTGCCCATGTGCCTGCTCCCTAGTGCCAGTGCACTCTGTGTCTGCTGCCCTCTCATCCAGCAATCCTTCCTGGGAAAATAGAGGCAGTAGTTAGTACCCTCAGTTCACTTGGTAAGCTCACACTCACAAACAGACCAGCTCGGGTGTGGCCAGTCCGCCAGCAAGGCCTCACCCACCAGGCCTGAAGGCGCCCGCAGAAACACATACACACACACACATACAAGCAGGGATAACGAGGGACAGCAATACAAAATATATATTATAATATTAGTCCATAACTGATCAGGGATCCTGGGTCGCTCAGACCCAGGACCCTGACAGTTGATCCTTTTGCTGACAAAACAGGTAGGTAAGGGGGCTGGTCAGTAAATAAAGTGATAGCAGCTGACCAGCCCCCCAAAACCGCCTCACCTCTGTTTTTGGTTTTGGGGGTCTGGCAGGATTCGATTGCCGCTGTCTTTCCTGTTTGAGGGTGCACCTGCCCATCCCCAAGTGGTACACCAAATACTGTACCTCCGTATGTCCAAAGCACACTTTTTGGGGGCAGCCAAGAGCCCCGCTTGCCTCAGAGACTCCTGCATCATGGCCATCATCTGTACATGCGCCGACCAGGTGTCATTGTCTTTGATAATGTCATACAAGTAGGCAGCAGCACATGCATGTGCGGTTGCAGCACCCTGTACATGAGAAAGTGGAAAGTGGCCTGGCTCTGAACAAGCAGAGCTGAAAATGAATTGGCAAAAGCCATACAAGATGTAGAAGGTCATTTTTTCCTTAGACTCTGGAGACTAGTTAATTTGCCAGTATCCCTTGGTCAAATCTAGTGTTGTGAAAAAAGAGCAGTGCCCAATCAGTCCCGGAGCTCGTCAATTCAGGGCATAGGATAAGCATTAAACTGTGTGTAGGCCGCACAGAACCATATAGACCCATTCGTAGGATATTCGTAAATTTCACCATGAATACATTTTAACTCCACAATTCTCCGGGCTGAACCAGGGTCTGAGCTCCTTCACCATCCCTCACCAAGTCTCGATGCACATACGAGAAAAAAAAAAAAACTGCCTGCAAACTCAGCAACTGGATAGTCATATGGAAAAAGAAGTTTTCATGAGTGTAAATAATCCTTTGAGATCTTATTTCAAAGGTTGCAATAGCTTAGTCAGAACATAAATTAATTTGTTGTACAAACTTAAAGTCACATTACCAAATCATCTTTACTCATGTTTTAGATAAAGCATATCATCTTCCATGAATTTATCCATTTGTAATTTTTATAACAACTCATTCAACTTTTCATAAACTATAGTCTTAAGTTTCATCATACTGGTGTTCCATGGTCAGTATGGGCAGATAATTATGAATAATTTATGGCAGTTGACAATAATTTTGTGACTGATTCAGGTATTTACATTTAATGGAAAAAGGTCAAAGCATGTCCTGTGACTGTTGGTGTGACGCTGTAAAATCTATTTTTATCATTTGATATAAGTCTTTACACATTACATTATATATGATTATATATTGTGTTTAAATGCCATTGTACATCTAAGGTCTATTTTTGCAAACCATGGTATTTTGGAAGTCATTTGGAAGATAATGGCCCTCAGTTTTCATGACATCTCTTTGGCATTTTTGCAGTTACATATGGGTCATGGATCATATAGATTGAAGCATCTCACCAGCAGTCCAAGGTTTCCAAAGAGTATTGGTACTGGCTGTTCAAACTGTTAAAAAAGCCAGGGATTCCTATCTGGCTCTTCTTGACTATAGATCTATCCCCCTTCAGAGTGGTTACAGAACAGCTCAGCTCAGCTTTGCACCACAGTGCTAATACTTCCTTCTCTTCTGGATCCTACCTGGCCCGACATCATTATGTTCACTAAGGTAGAAAAGTTGAAGAGGATGTTAGATGCTAAGGAGTACAACAGGCATCACACTGGCATAGATGGTCTTCCTGTCGAATTTTACAGATCTTTTTGGTCGGTGATGGATGAGGATTTGCTGGAGGTTATCACGAATAGTCTGCATAGAGGCTTTCTGCCTCTGAGCTGTAGAAGAGTGGTCATTACTCTGCTACCAAAGAAGGGAGCTCTATGCAATTTGAAAAACTGGCGACCAGTCTCTTTTCTGTGTTCAGACTGTGAGATTCTTTCCAAAGCCTTGGGGACTAAACTTTGGGATATGATGGCTTCTGTCATTCATGGAGACCAAACAAGCAGACTAATAAGTGATAATATCACTTTAATTCAAGATATTTTGAAAATCTCTAGCTCTTTGGACATAGATATTGGTCTCATTTTTATAGACCAACAAAAAACTTTTGACCGGGTTAAACACCAATATTTGTGGTAAACTTTGAGTGCTTTTTGCTTTCAGCCCAGGTTTTAAAGCAATGATTCAGGTTCTGTACCATGACATTATGAGTGTACTGAAAATTAATGGAGTCTGTTAAGGGTTCAATATTGAGGAGGAGAGTAAAAACGACCAAGCTCTTCTGGACCATGGTTGTTTTTACTCTCCTCCTCAATATTCTTAAGTGGTCCATTCAATTTTCTAATGGGGATGAGGCATGGATATTCTTTGTCAGTGTGATGGCTGCAGTTTCAGCCACACAGTGGCAATATCAGTGTAGAGGCTTATACATAACACTGGATTCACATTTGTCTGTCTTTAAATATAGGAATGAATTTAAAGGACAGTGAATAACTGGTTTTGGTTTAGAATTAGTTTGTTATGTTAGTTTCAGTTAGGCTTTGTGTGTTTTTACCCCTTTTTGTGTTTTTGTGGGCTAATCAGCCACTATTTAAGTTTCCCCTTCATCTTGTTTAGTTAGGTCAGTGTCAGAGTTTTACCCCTGATACTGCTGGATAAAACAGAAACTCACTCAGGAACAAGGTCACACAGAGCTCAAGTTTTCACTCGCGAGGGGGAAGCAGCTGTCTCCAACCCACTTCAACTTGCTTTCCCCCTGCAGGTTGTTTTTATTGGTTATACACATGAATATTCATAAAGCTTGTTGCTGTATTACCTATGAGAAATTACTATAACTAGATACAAAGTGTGATTGTGCTGTGCAAGCGTGATTATACATTGTGTGTGGTTATATGATGGGAGTGCAGCTCTCCCAGATTGTTGTTGGTAGAATCTGTTCTTCTCAAGGCTGCTTGTTCCCCTTATCAAAGTCATGTACGTAGTCATATGCTTAGGTTACCGAGATAGCAAACAGAAGCATTCTAGCTTTCTAAATGGCAACCTACAATACATACATTAAACCTAACAGTCAGCTTGTTTGAGTTATCAGTATTGTTTTTTTGTCAACCTTGAGTAGAGTTCTGTTACTTTGACCTCTTTTATGGGCTCAAGATTTAGATTTTTTTGGTCTTTGGTCAGTGGGTTTTGGTCAGTGGTTGTTGATCAGTGGTCATGAGAATTTGCATAATTATGATGAAGGAACTGACCTCCCAGCCCATTGTCCCTTCAGTGGGCTGGTTTCAGTCATTATGCAAATGTACTCTTAATAAGATTGGGGAAACCTGCAGTCAGCTGAAGAAGTCACTTGGGTGAGTGACGAAACGTTTCTCTCACAAAACGCTACGTCCAGATGAACAGAATCAACTTTTGGAGATTTACTTTTCTGGATGATTGAGAATGCATCAAGACTTTATTCAAGTAATTAAATCGAATGTTTTCTTCTTGTTTATGGAATAATAAATCACCTCACACAGGAAAAGAATTTATGGAAAGACCAACACATAGGTGGGCTTTCACTGCCAAACTTGCACACGTATTATTGGGCGGCAAATCTTAATGCCATCCCTTTATGGCTAAAGGACTGGAATGATAAACTATCAAAACTTGGTACGACAGGGGCATTCACAGCATTGAAGATTTGTATATTATTGATACTGTCACAGCCTGGGGGATCAGCAGGGCGCTCATCAGCTGTTTCTCTCTCTCTCTCTCTCTCTCTCTCTCTCTCTCTCTCTCTCTCTCTCGCCTCCTCTCTTTCTCTCTCTTCCTGTATCTCGCCGGGGTTCACGCCCTCGGCCCACGCCCCTTGGAGGAGGAAGCACCTGAGGCTTATTAACGCAACCAGCATTTAAGCCAGACGATGACTGCTGTTCTTCACTTGATCATTGTGTTTGACTCGCGTTAGTGTCATCAAGTTGCCAGCTAAGTTTTCCCTTCGTGTTTCTGAGCATTGAACTACCGAACATTTCCCTGTGTACAGACTCCCAGGACTGTTTTCCCGTTTCCCGTGTGGTGAGTGTCGGAGAAAGAGAGCCTGATCATGTGTGTGGATTGTTGCAAGAAGAGCGAAAGTCTGTTTCCCTGGATTTCCCTGGAGCCCCATCACCCCACTTTTGTACATAGCACTATTTCTGCAGATTTGTGTATACGCTCGGTGAACTGTGTAAATAAATTGCTTGTGAAGCTTCCTAATTCAGAGTCCTGCATGTGAGTCCTCATGGCCTTCTCCACCTTCTCACCAAGCTCTTTCAGTTTTCAAGATGAGGAGCCTCCTCTTTCTCTCAACCAAACCTGTTAACGCAACACAACTTTTTTTTATACTCACTGTCTCACACACAATTGGTAAATAGTTTTGTCATTAACCTGGTATTAATATTGCTCATTATAGTTAGATTATTGTCTTGTTATGGTGACCTCAATTAACATCAGGTTTCATCCACACTCTGCAATGAGCAAACAACTTTAACAAGCTGTTTCCCCCACAATTTGCAGAGGTTCAATTCTTCGTAAGAGGACACAGACATGCCCATCGCACAAATTGTTGATTCCAGTGGCTTGTAGTGAAGTTAGCTTCCAGACATGACAGCCAACTGTGGCCACAGATGGCAGCAGTCTACAGGATGGAGGCAACTGTAGGACATCCTTTGTGTGGCAGAACACTGTTTGAACAGGAACTGTAAACAAAAACAGCGGATCATACTGGAAACCACTACTAAGGTCTTACTGAAACTTAGCATGTTATTCATTTATAATTCCTAATTTTATATCTCTTGGAGATATATCCTTTATATATTTATAAATGCACCATGCGGCTTAGAGTGAAACAGCATTTTGGTACACTGTATACTGCAGGGGTCTCAAACTCGCGGCCCGCGGGCCATTTGCGGCCCACGTCACCTCTACTTGCGGCCCGCATATTGATGTGAAGAAATAGTTGTAAAAAAATATTATATGAAAAATTATTTAATATGAAGGCAGAGTGTTACAAGCACAGCCCTTTAAGACTGTAGCCTTTTTAAATGCACATAGACACTAAGGGTTTTCGGGAGGAGCCGGGCTGCTTTCTGAGAGGAAGCAGGAACCATGCTCTCCTGTGTTTTAAATGCACTTTAGAACAGCACACAGCAACACTACATATGAGCGGGCGTAGGGAGGTTTGGGGTCTTCACTCACCCCGGTTCTGTTAGCCGTCAGATTGGGGTCTGGGATGCGGGGCCTCCCTGCTACTGCAGATAAGGAGGTGGTCCGCTTGCCTCCACCCCAGAGAGAAGGGTTACATCTCCTGGGTCTAGGTGCGGCTTGCCCCTCTGGGGGCGGGGGTACCTGGACCCGGGATATAGAGTATGATTGGGGAGTGCGACTGTCTGTGCAGTGTCTATTTGTGTCTGTCTACACGTTGGGTGAGTGCCGAGTATTTGGTTGTGTATATGGGGGTGGCAACGCACGTTTGTGTCCGCGTGCGCCTGTTTGTCTGTGTCTATATGTCAGGTTGGGTCTTAGACTCAACCTCTCTGGGTACATCGCAGGCCCTCCAAAGTACGGAGGCCTATCTCCCCTCACCACACTCCCTGCGGTTCCCCCCCCTTTGGTGGTCCTCCTCGGGTCCTTGTACTCTGGGGCCTCTGGATATCTGGGGCCTGGATCTCCTCCATACCTGCTTAATGCCCTGGGGGACGGGGCTATGGCTCCCCACACTCCCTAGCAGATCGCTACATAGAGAAACCTTTGGAATACAAGCATGCTGATCCACGCAGGTGTACACACAGGTGTACACACAGGTGTTCACAGACGCGACTACACCTTTCTTGGCTGCTGCCTCAAAGCACATTGTGCACTGTCGATCTTGCGTGCTGCACAATATCGTTTATTTTCAGTATCTACTGTTATCTACTGCTAGCTAGTTTATTGTGATGGTGCTGTGTTTATTATGCTGCTCTTTTTTTGTTTGCTTTCTCTTCTGTTTTTTTTTCTCCATACAGGTGATCCAGGTGTTTTGTTTGTTTTTCTTTCTTTCTTCCCCCCTTTCTCACCGTCTCTTCTCCCCTCTGTCATGGTGCTGGGTCGTTGGCCCAGCGTTTTGTGTTTTATGATTATGTCCTTCTGTTCTAGTTATTCTGTGTCCTCCCCCCTTGTGTCAGGTTTAGGTTCTAGATTTCCTGTTTTGTTCTGAAAGTCTGTGTCTGTTGTCATTGTGTTCAGATTGTCTCCTCCGGACCTCATGTGTATTGGGTTCAGCTGTTCTTCCCTCCTGTGTGTGATTACCCGATTACCTTGTGTGTGTATATTTAGTGGGTGTCGGTCTGTGTTCATTGTCGGCTCGTCTGCGTTCATCTGTGTATCTCTGCGTTTTTGGTATCCTCCGTCAGTCTGCATCTCTCTGCTTTTCACCCCGTGCCCTGAGGATTTCTAGTTGCTCTTTAGTTTTCCCAGTTTAGGTTTCCGTTAGTATGTCTCATGATTCGTTGCCTGTTCCTGCCACTGTCACCTGTAAATAAACCTTCACTCATATCATCAGTCGGCTGCCTGCATTTTGGGTCCTCCTTTCATTCCACAACACGACTGCTGCCCCAGCCGTGACAGTACGAGCCGACCAAACATGGACCCAGCATTATCCGCACCTTCCCAGGAGTTTCGGGAGGAAGTGATTGACTCTGTTTCGAGGTTGGTTAACCTGTGGCTTGAACGTGAGGGAGAGGAATTTCACCGCGCTGTAGAAGCCAGGCTACAGCAGCTAATTTCTGCTCACCCCTGGCTACTGGACTCTCTTCACCCGCTTGCACAGGACTTCCTTCTGAAAGAACTGCACCTTCGACCTCCAGCCGCTACTGCTTCCCGACCCAGCCCGGTGGTGAATGTTTTGCACTGCCCGCCGGGCAATCTGCGGCCCGGCCCGCCGGATGTGGAATTACCCGGCCGGTCGGAGCTATCCCCGAGAAGGAAGCGACGTTCACGCCGCCGACGCCCATCGCCACAGCCGGGTCCCGAGACTTCTGAGTTGCTGTGGTGAGTGGAAAAGACACTCTGTCTGTTTCGCCAGACCTTGTGACTGTTTATACCGGGGCTGTGTTTTTTGAGTCAGCTGCCCAGCCGTCACCTCCATCGCATTCAGCCTCACAATCCATAGCCCAGTCAATAGCTCAGTTGGTAGACGACTCATCAGCCTTATCATCAGCTCAGCCACCTATTCAGCCATCATCTTCACCAACTCCTCCGGTACAGCAAGCAATGACAGTTCAGCCCATAAAGGACAGGTCAACAACTTCCTATTCTATTTTATTTTTCTATATATTACTTTGGTTGTAACTATCTTTCTCTATAAAATTTAATTGACTTCTACGGTGGCCTGCTTTTGTTAATAGTAACATGAGTAACGTCCAACATTTTCTCCCCTTTAGCATTTGGCATCTTCCCAACTATATAATTGTTAGGGGTTCCGAAAGAGACTCAGGCGCAGGCCAGGGTTTTCCTTTAAGCGAAGGACAGTGCGTTTATTTACAGTGAACACATACACCAAGTGGCTATATACAACGTGCAGGGGAAACGGGTCCGGGTCGCCAGGGTCCGTGGGAAACAGGGTTGGGAGAAGGGTGTTCCACACTTTCTGTACAAAAAGTTCCCCCTTCAATCACTCCTCTCCGCATCGGGTTCCAAAAACGATCTACACAAAAAACGTCGGGTTAGCAGGATAATAATAAGAAATTCTCAAGGTGAAGGTTAGCCGAAACACAAGTCTAACTGACACTGATAGCTCAACGATCCAGCGAAGACTAGTGCAGACTCGCCATCTAAGTAGTGCAGTAATCAGCTGGGATCAGCGGCCGGTGTGGTGATGAGCAGGTGTGTGGGCCAGCAGCGGGAGCCCGCAGTGAGCATCGCCGTGGCGAGAGAGAGAGAGAGAGTGAGAGAGAGAGGGCGAGAGAGCAAACAAACCACAAACATATTGCCCAATAGAGGATTGACCAGCGGGGCACAGGGACCATGACAGTACCCCCCCCTCAACGGGAGCCCCCCGGCGACCCACCAGGCTTACCAGGATGAGACAGATGGAAGGCCCGCAGCATACGCTTGTCCAGGACAGCGGCCCGCGGAACCCAGGACCGCTCCTCAACGCCATAGCCCTCCCAGTCCACAAGGTACTGGAAGCCACGCCCGCGGCGGCGAGAGTCCATATTCCGCGTGATGGAATAGGCGGGCAAGCCGTCCACAAGCCGGGCGGGCGGAGGGGGCCCGGAAGGAGGGCACAGAGGGCTATTCCGGACAGGTTTGATTTGGGAGACGTGGAACACATTGTGAATCCTCATGTTGCGCGGCAGCCGGAGTTTCACAGAGACGGGGTTGATCAGCGCCGAAACCTCAAAAGGACCAATGAAGTTTGGGTTGAGCTTCTTGGACTCAGTCCTGAGAGGAACAAAGCACGTGGACAGCCATACCTTTTGTCCCACGCTGTATGCTGGAGCTGGTGTGCGGCGGCGATCTGCGGTCTGTTTGGTTCGGTCCTTTGTGCGCAGCAACGCCGTCCGTGCGGCCCGCCAAGCTCGTCGGCACCTACGTAGATGGGCCTGGACAGATGGTACAGAATACTCACCCTCGACAGAGGGGAAGAGAGGTGGCTGGAAACCCAGTGAGACCTCGAAGGGAGACAGACCAGTGGCGGAGGAAGTCAGACTGTTATGGGCGTACTCAATCCAGGGTAGTTCATCACTCCAGATGGACTGGTTGGAGGACGCTGTGCACCGCAACATTGCCTCGAGCTCTTGGTTAGCTCGCTCACACTGACCGTTGCTTTGGGGATGGTAACCGGAGGTCAGACTGACCTTTGCTCCTAATGAGGAGCAGAATTCCTTCCAGACGCCAGACGTGAACTGGGGGCCTCTGTCAGACACAATGTCTTCCGGGATCCCATGCAAACGAAACACATGACGGGTAAGCAGTCGTGCGGTCTCCATGGCCGTGGGAAGCTTGGGTAGAGCTATGAAGTGGGCAGCTTTAGAAAAACGGTCTACGATGGTAAGTATGACAGTGTTGCCTGCTGATTGCGGCAGTCCGGTTACAAAGTCCAAAGCTATATGGGACCACGGCCTGGACGGAGTCGGCAGGGGATTGAGCTGTCCAGCGGGCGGCTGATGAGATGGTTTATTCCGGGCACAGGTCGCGCAGGCGGAGACGTACTCCCGAGCGTCTTTAGTCAGAGAGGGCCACCAGAAGTAGCGCTGGAGGAAGTTGATAGTGCGGTGGACCCCTGGGTGGCACGTAAAGCAGGCAGTGTGGGCCCATTGAAGTACTTGAGAACGTACTGATTGAGGGACGTAGAGCCGTTGGGCTGGCCCACCTCCCGGATCCGGTTCCGACACCTGAGCCTCCCGAATGGCTGCTTCGATCCCCCAGGAGATGGCGCCCACGACACAGGTGGCGGGGAGAATGGGAGCGGGCTCAGTGGTGTCCTCCGAGACTGAGAACTGACGGGACAGGGCATCGGGTTTGACATTCCGGGAACCGGGTCTGTAAGAGATGGAGAAGTGGAAACGGGTGAAAAACAGGGCCCACCTGGCCTGTCGAGCGTTGAGCCTCTTAGCTGATTGTAGGTATGCCAGGTTCTTGTGGTCTGTCCAGACGAGGAAAGGCTGAGCCGTGCCCTCCAACCAGTGCCGCCACTCCTCCAGGGCTAGTTTTATCGCCAGCAGTTCCCGATCCCCGACATCATAGTTTCTCTCTGCAGGGGACAGACGGTGGGAGAAGAAGGCACAAGGGTGGAGCTTACCGTCCTTCCGTTGCGACAGAACCGCTCCAACCCCTGAGTCGGACGCGTCGACCTCGACCACAAATGGCTGCGTGAGGTCGGGTTGGATCAGGATGGGGGCTGAGGCGAATCGTTTCTTCAGTTCTTGGAAAGCTGCCTGAGCTTCTTTGTTCAACTGAAAAGGAAGCTTGGGAGAGGTTAGCTGGGTCAGCGGCAAGGCAACTCGGCTGAAGTCCCGAATGAACCGCCGGTAAAAGTTGGCAAACCCAAGGAAACGTTGCAGTTGGTGCCTATTAGGAGGTTCCGGCCACTCAACAACGGCTTTTACCTTCACAGGGTCCGGGCGGAGGTTTCCTTGGTCGATTATGTACCCCAGGAATGCAACGGTGGAGACGTGGAACTCACACTTTTCTCCTTTGACGAACAATCGGTTTTCGAGGAGTCGTTGCAGGACCTGTCTGACATGGGTCTCGTGCTCGGATTGGTTTCTGGAAAAGATCAGGATGTCATCTAGATAGACAAAAACAAAACGGTTAATGAAGTCTCTGAGCACGTCTTTCACCAGGGCTTGGAACACCGCAGGGGCGTTAGTGAGACCAAAGGGCATGACAAGGTACTCGAAGTGGCCGAGGTGGGTGTTGAAGGCGGTCTTCCACTCATTGCCCTCACGGATGCGAACCAGATGGTATGCGTTTCGCAAATCCAGTTTGGTGAAAACAGTAGCCCCCTGGAGGAGCTCGAAGGCCGAACTGAGGAGCGGCAGAGGGTATTTATTTTTTACTGTGATGTTGTTTAATCCGCGATAGTCAATGCATGGCCGGAGGGTTTTATCCTTCTTTTCGACAAAGAAGAAGCCTGCCGCGACTGGAGAGGTGGAGGACCGAATGTGTCATGGTCCTGGGCCATGTTGGCCCAGTGTTCTTAGTTTCCTTGTATGTTTGTATTTTGTTCCTTGCTTAGGCCATGTTTTCTGAGTTGCCCTGTTGTGTTGCCCTAAGTGTTCTCCCTTCATGGCTTTTACCCCCTGTGTGCCCCTCTGTGTATCTGTGAGCCCTCGTCTCTCCTTATGTTTTATTCCATGCTTCCCCTGCCCATTATGTCTAAGTTCTCCCCGTGCTCTCTCTTCCCCCTGTGTGCCCTCTATGTATTTATGAGCCCTCGTCCCCTTTCGTGTTTATTCCATGTCTCCCCTGCCTGTTACGTTGGTGTTCTACTCGTGCTCTCTCTCCTCCTGTCTGAACCTCTGTACTTCCTGTCTCACCTCTCCCGTCAGTGTTCAGTTCACCCCGCCCTGTCTCGTTATGATTATCAGTGTCACCTGTGTTCCCCGTGTGTTCCCACTTCCCTCGTTAACCCTCTGTGTATTTCTGTCTGCGTCTCCCTCTGTTCAGCGTGACGTCGTCCCTCATGCTGCGTGGATTTCCCTGTGTCTCTCTCTCCGAGTGTTAGTTTACTTTTCCCAGTTTAGTTTTGTATTTCCTATGTCCTGCCTCTTCAGCAATAAAGCTGCCTTTTTGAGTTCATTCCCTCGTGCCTGTGAGTCCTGCATTTTGGGTCCTCCTCCTGCCTGCCACACAGCCGAGCCTTGACAGTACGACGTCACCAGACATGGACCCAGCAGGCTCCTCCCGGGAAAGCGATTTGGCCCGCATCTTCGGCCTGTGGGAGCGAGTTTCCCACGCCTCGGACATTAAAGCCATGTCCATTGGGATAAACGCCATCGAGGCTATTCTCAAAGGGAATCCCCATCTCCACGAGCTCTCAGGATTTTCGGGCCTACTGTCCAATCTGCAGAAAGCCAAGGAGACAGTACAAATTCGCGAGCTCGTCATACCGCAACAGCGACCGCCACAATCGGGAAACGTTTCCACGCTGCTGCCACTGGACTCCTCTCCATCCACCCTCCACTCTGACTGTCACTCACCCGCTGCTTTTCTCGCAGCAATGTGGTCGGAGGATGAGGAGCCGGCCGCGATCTCTCCGTCGTTGCCGGTTTCCTCCATCACCGCACCTCCGGCTTCCCGAAGAAAACGGCATTCACGCCGCCGACGCGCCACCCCACAGCCGGACATTTGGCCTTCTAATTCACCTGCTGTGGTGAGTGAGAACTCTGTGTCTTTTCCAGACATTATGACTGTTCATTCAGGGGCTGTGTTTTGTGTGGCGGAAGTCAATGCGAGCTGCTTAGCTCCCTCGCAGCCCTTCACAGCTCAGTTAGCTCCCTCGCAGCCCTTCACAGCTCAGTTAGCTCCCTCGCAGCCCTTCACAGCTCCGTTAGCTCCCTCGCAGCCCTTCACAGTTCAGTTAGCTCCCTCGCCGCCACCCTCAGTTCAGTTAGCTCCCTCGCAGCCACCCTCAGTTCAGTCTCCTGTGTCCCCGCTAGCTCAGCCATTAACTCCACCACAAGCTCCATTTTCACCTCTACCATCGCTTCAGTCATCAGTTCGGTCTGCCACTCAGTCGCCCTTAGCTCCATCATCCACACTACCACCTGTTTCTCTTCCACCACAACCGTCGCTACACCCAGCCACTCAGGCTGCTACTCAGTCAGTCATTCAACCCATAGCCCTGCCGTTACTATACCCTGTAGCTGAGCCACTAGCCGCCCGACCCACAGCCACTTCAGCCACTCCTTCACCCGTTACACCTCCACTACAACCATCACTGCAGTCTCCAGTGTCCCCAGTGCAGTCTCCAGTGTCCCCAGTGCAGTCTCCAGTGTCCCCAGTGCAGTCTCCAGTGTCCCCAGTGCAGCATCCCTTAGCACAGTCATCCACTCAATCACCAGCTCCACTTTCCCCTCAACTACCACTACCACCTCTAGCTCAGTCTCCTGTGCACTCACCTCTGGTTCATTCTCCTGTGAAGTCATCTACTCCACTGCCTACTCCACTCTCACCACCTCCGTTACAACAGACATCAGTTCAGTCCCCTGTGCCAGTGCAGACGCCCTCAGTTCAGTCTCCCGTGCAGTTATCTACTTCACCACCATCAGTAGCTCAGCTCCCACTCTCATCCGCCTCTCCAGTAGCTCAGCTCGCACCTGAACCATTGGCCCAGTCCCCGATAGCAATACGGTCTTCTGTTCGGCTTAACATTCAGCCAGGGGTCCCAAACCTCTCTGGCTCTACATCAGCTCCTGCTGGAAGCTTGGATGAGCTCATCCGGGACTCCGCGGCTCCCACGCCGCCATCTACCTCGTCCGCTGGGGGTTCCAGTGAGCCCGGCCAGCACCTCCTCGTCTCCGCTGGAGGGTCCGAGGGGCCCGTTCAGCCTCACGCCTCGTCAGCTGGAGGGTCCGAGGGGCCCGTTCAGCCTCCTGTCTCCGCTGGAGGGTCCGAGGGGCCCGTTCAGCCTCCTGTCTCCGCTGGAGGGTCCGAGGGGCCCGTTCAGCCTCCTGTCTCCGCTGGAGGGTCCGAGGGGCCCGTTCAGCCTCACGCCGCATCAGCTGGAGGGCCCGAGGAGCCTGTCCAGCCGCCATCAGCGACCGCCTCGTCGTCGCCTGGTCCAGCTGCATCCGCGACCGCCTCGTCGTCGCCTGGTCCAGCCGCATCCGAGTCTTCGTCATCGCCTGGGCCAGCCGCATCCGAGTCTTCGTCATCGCCTGGGCCAGCCTCTGCCTGTGCTTCCGCTACGCCTGGGCCAGCCTCTGCCTGTGCTTCCGCTACGCCTGGGCCAGCCTCTGCCTGTGCTTCTGCTACGCCTGGTCCAGTCTCAGCCTGTGCTTCTGCTACGCCTGGTCCAGTCTCAGCCTGTGCTTCTGGTCCAGCTTCGGCTTCAGCTTCTGCTCCGCCTGGCCCAGCTTCAGCTTCAGCCTGTGCTCCCCCTGGTCCGGCCTCGGCCTCTGCAGCTCCGCCTGGTCCGGCCTCGGCCTCTGCAGCTCCGCCTGGTCCGGCCTCGGCCTCCGAGTCTTCGTCCTCGTCTGGTCCGGCCTCCGAGTCTTCGTCCTCGTCTGGTCCGGCCTCCGAGTCTTCGTCCTCATCTGGTCCTGCCTCCGAGTCTTCGTCCTCGTCTGGTCCTGCCTCCGAGTCTTCGTCCTCGTCTGGTCCTGCCTCGTCTGGTCCTGCCTCGTCTGGTCCTGTGCCCACCAGGCCATGGCCAGCACGCCTGGGACTGGAGGGCCGCCGCCGCCTTCCGCGCGGTCGGCCCCCTGAACTGCTCCGTCGTCTCCTTCGGCGCCGCCGCCGCCTTCCGCGCGGTCGGCCCCCTGAACTGCTCCGTCGTCTCCTTCGCCGCCGCCGCCGCCTTCCGCGCGGTCGGCCTCCTGAACTGCTCCGTCGTCTCCTTCGCCGCCGCCGTTGCCTTGCGCACGGCCGGCCTCCTGAACTGTTTCCACGTCGCCGCCGTTGCCTTGCGCACGGCCGGCCTCCTGAACTGTTTCCACGTCGCCGCCGTTGCCTTGCGCACGGCCGGCCTCCTGAACTGTTTCCACGTCGCCGCCGTTGCCTTCCGCATGGTCGGCCCCCTAAACTGCTCTGTGTTTGAGTTATTTTCTTGGGCTCCGGTGTTTGCTGTGCTCTTCTTTTGTTTTCTGTTCCGAGCCCTCCGTCCTGGGCCCCCGCCGCCCGCCCTGGGTTGTTTCCTGTTTGGTTTTGTTTTTCTGTGTTTGGGCTGTCTGGAGCCAGCCCTTGAGGGGGGGGTACTGTCATGGTCCTGGGCCATGTTGGCCCAGTGTTCTTAGTTTCCTTGTATGTTTGTATTTTGTTCCTTGCTTAGGCCATGTTTTCTGAGTTGCCCTGTTGTGTTGTTCCCTAAGTGTTCTCCCTTCATGGCTTTTACCCCCTGTGTGCCCCTCTGTGTATCTGTGAGCCCTCGTCTCTCCTTATGTTTTATTCCATGCTTCCCCTGCCCATTATGTCTAAGTTCTCCCCGTGCTCTCTCTTCCCCCTGTGTGCCCTCTATGTATTTATGAGCCCTCGTCCCCTTTCGTGTTTATTCCATGTCTCCCCTGCCTGTTACGTTGGTGTTCTACTCGTGCTCTCTCTCCTCCTGTCTGAACCTCTGTACTTCCTGTCTCACCTCTCCCGTCAGTGTTCAGTTCACCCCGCCCTGTCTCGTTATGATTATCAGTGTCACCTGTGTTCCCCGTGTGTTCCCACTTCCCTCGTTAACCCTCTGTGTATTTCTGTCTGCGTCTCCCTCTGTTCAGCGTGACGTCGTCCCTCATGCTGCGTGGATTTCCCTGTGTCTCTCTCTCCGAGTGTTAGTTTACTTTTCCCAGTTTAGTTTTGTATTTCCTATGTCCTGCCTCTTCAGCAATAAAGCTGCCTTTTTGAGTTCATTCCCTCGTGCCTGTGAGTCCTGCATTTTGGGTCCTCCTCCTGCCTGCCACACAGCCGAGCCTTGACAGAATGAGGCCGGCAGCCAGGGATTCCGTGATGTACTTGTCCATAGCGTCTCGTTCTGGAAGTGAGATGCTATATAGCCGACTGGTGGGTAAAGGAGCTCCCGGGAGCAGTTCGATAGCACAGTCATAGGGTCTATGCGGAGGAAGTGACTGGGCGCGGGCCTTTTGAAACACCTCAGCTAGGTCGTGATAAACAGAGGGCACATTAGTTAAATCAGCTGATTTCAATACCCCAGGAGAGGGCGTTTCAGTGCTTGGAGGCGAGGCTGCTTTAAGGCAGGTCATGTGGCAGTCCTCCCCCCACCCAGTGACACGCCCCTTTAGCCAATCTATGTGAGGGTTGTGCTGTTGTAGCCAAGGATGGCCGAGAACTAGTGGAGTGCGAGTTGCTTTAAACACCAAAAAACAGATTTCTTCAGAATGATTGCCAGAGAGGGTGAGCTCGACAGGCTCCGTCACCAGAGTGATGTCTGGAAGGCGTTGACCTGACAATGCCGTAACACGTAATGCATGAGGCAGGGGCTCCAATAGTAACCCAAGTTGCCGGGCTAACTGACAGTCAATAAAGTTTTGTTCCGCCCCAGAGTCGATTAACACCGATAGGGAGCGGCTCTTAGAGTGAATGGAAAGCGTGGCCGGTAGTGTTAAACGGGGAGGAGCTTCTTCCTGGCTCAGCTCGCCCACCAGTACTCCTACCTTGTTTGAAGTTGAGGAGACGGAGAGCAGCGGCCTCTGCCCCGGTGCCTGGGTTAAACACATTCTTAAATTTGGAGAGAAAGTCAGCGTAGGTGATGACAGGATCAGAGTTTAACACAACCTGGGCCCACTTTAGTGCACGGCCCCTCAGAAGTTGAACTAAATAAGTGATCTTCGCCCCATCGTTGCTATGAAAACGCTGCAGCTCGCGAAACGTCAGAGACACCTGAGCCAAAAATCCGGCACATTTGTCAGACTCACCCGAGAATGGTTCCGGTGTGGGTAAAGGTCCGTCAGACGGCGTACCGACCCGCGGTGAGCTACCTGACGCTACGGCGGGCGGTGCCGCCTGGGGAGCCGGGCTGGGCGGCTGGGGATTCCCTGGTTGCGCATTTCCCTCCAGCGGTATTAACTGCGCCACCGCCAGGGTCAATGCGGCGACATCCTGCCGTAGCTGCCCAAGCATTTGTTCATGGCGGGCCAGCGCGGCTTCCTGGGCGGCCAGAGCCCGGCCCACGGGGTCCTGTCCTGCTGAGTCCATAATGGCTGGATCGTTCTGCAGACTCGCCATCTAAGTAGTGCAGTAATCAGCTGGGATCAGCGGCCGGTGTGGTGATGAGCAGGTGTGTGGGCCAGCAGCGGGAGCCCGCAGTGAGCATCGCCGTGGCGAGAGAGAGAGAGAGTGAGAGAGAGAGGGCGAGAGAGCAAACAAACCACAAACATATTGCCCAATAGAGGATTGACCAGCGGGGCACAGGGACCATGACAATAATGTACTACCATAATCTAAACCCAGTCAATAAAACAGAATTTTCTTAAAGCAGACATCAGCGACCCAAAAAAGTCTGCAGCTCCAAACTCTCATGTGAACCTTTCAGTCTCCCCTCCGTTCTCTCTTCTCCTCCTGCTCATGGCAAAGCAAAACAAAGCAAAGCATTCCCCCTTCGCATCCTAACCTTGGTCCCGTCTTTGTCTCAGTGTCAGGTCACATTTCAGTCACACATTCAGTCATTCACTCAAGATATTTGCTGACAGTGGAGACTAATAATCAAATTCTCCACCCTCAGCAACATGAGCTCATTCATTTGTTTTGTTTTGTTTTGTTTTTTGTTTTTGGAAAAGAGTTCTTTATTATCTTACAACCTGATCAGATCCACACAGATGGCCTTCTCCTCAGCCAGTTGTAATCTGGAAAAGGTCATCTTAAATTTGTTCTCCCAAAACTTTTACAGCGCTGTTAATTCAATCTTGCAGGCCTGCTTAGAACAAAAATGAGAAAAAGAGAGCTGATTATTAGCTCATCAAAACACAAAACATAATCACCTGCCACGATTTCCCTAAGTGCACTGTTACAATTATAAAGGCCCATTATAGACATGTCCATGTTTAATAAAACTCCCTCTATTGAAATAAGAAAACAAGCCAAACCTAACTGACAGAATCAACCCATCAATAAAACAACAACCCCAAAAATCTTAATCAGAGAAAACTTTTGCTTACTAATCTAACAATATGTTGGCCTCAGGTTCTTCAGCATCCTGACACTCTGAGGTCAACTGACATAATTTCACCTGCTAAATACACAGAAAATCTTGTTAAAAGCCACACAGTTTTGCACAACATTAACATTAATTCCCATTAAGCCCTTTCTAAAAACATTATAACAATCGATCATCACTAAATTCTAAATTTCTTTTCCAAATCTGGAATACTGCACTTAGTCACAGACCTGACCACTTTATTTAATTATCCTGTATTTTACCATTATATATTTTACCAAGCAATTCTTCTCATTCACAGACATGTTGTCAGGCTCAGGAGGGACTCGGAGGCAGACCGTCACTTAAGTTCGTGATTTATTTACACACACAGACACCAGGTGCGAATATATACGGGTGAGGGGGCACAGGAAGAGGGTCTCCGGGGAACACAGGCACGGGAAGAAGAGGGCTAGGTACAAAATCCACTGAAGCTCAGGTAGCTCGGACTCCGGTTTTAGCTCACCAACGGCGGTCCTCAGGCTGGCGAGAATTCTGGCACAGAGAGGAAAGGCAGGTAAGTAGTGGCACGACAGAAACTCGAAAAACGGCTCAGATAGGTGATGACACTGACGAGTGTTACACAATAATCCAGCGAGGAAGCACTCTCAGCAGCCGCCTTAAGAAGTGGGTGAGATGATTGCTTGCAGGTGTCCGAGCCAGGGGCTGGAGCCGTCACGACTCCGCCCCGGTAGAGCGCAGTGCGCGGGAGGGGAGAGAGAGAGATGCAGCACAACAAAAACACTTGTAGCCATACAGAGTCAGCCGAGAAGGCACAGGGTCATGACACATGTTTCTTTCACAGCCAGAAAGGAAGCTTCAGTTCTTTTTTTTTTTGTCGCCACACATTCAGCTAATTTTCATACTCTCTCCTCTCATAAGAAGTTGCCTTGACAAGAGAAATGCATATTTAAAACATTACCACATAATTAAATTATTATTTTATTTTCTTTCTAGAGTAATAACTTGTTTTGCTCAATTGGCACAAAAGCACTTCTAATTCACTATTCTAAAACTACTTTACACTTCCAATCACTGGTTTATCCTTTTTCCTTTTCACAAAAATCCCTCTATTTTCATGGAACTCCCTGAGTTATTCCTCAACTTCAAACTTAAGTGTGTTAAATCTCCACCATTTAGCATTTATGTCATGTATTCGCATTCATGAATGTAAGCATGTCTTCATTGCGTGTATGTATTTGTATTCAGATTAATATTGAGTGTAAGCTGGTCTTCATTGCCTTGATGTGTTTTTATAATCAGGTTTAATTCATGCATCTTTGCACTGAGCTGTGGATTCAAACTGTCTCACTTCTGATTCTCTCCAAAAATAATTTCACATGTAACAATTTGTATATGTGTCTTTTCTATTCAATTGTTCAATTCAATAATTGTTAGTTTATTTATTTCGTTATCTCTCTCTCTCTCTTTTTTTATTTTTTTATTTTTTACCTCTCTGTTGTGATGTTCTGGACATTTCTAAACCTCCATGAGTTCAGTCTCAATCTTCAATCCAATTTCCCACATGCTTTCACTGCATCATGTCTCGGTTCACCTCTCACTGATCCTCGTCCCTGTTCTCACAGTTTTCTGTGTGGCCTCGCAGATCAACACAGGCCCAAATCAGCTGTTTCCTCTCTCCATTCCTTCTCTCTTGATCTTTTCAGTCTTTTCTTGGAGGATATCTCCCAGCATGGCAAATATGAAACTCAGTATCCAGTACTGTCCAGTGCTTTTGCACAGTCATCCCACTGTTCAACTTCCCAGCTTGTAATTCAGAGTGCATGTTCCATCAAGTGTTTCCTTACATGCTGCTGCTGGAGTCTTCAGTGTTATAGGTCAGTTGCACTGTCTTTTTGCCTGCTGTTAATTCTTTGAGTACACGGTGTTCTGTCTGTCTTCTGTCTTCATCAGGAGACTGACTGTCCTTTAAGCTTCTTCTCAGGATGAGGACAGAATGAGAGGTGAAGCTGTCAAATCTTTAAGCCAAAGCCTGGCCTGTTTTCGTCCCAATTCTGTTAATCTATCATTTTGCCGCTGTACTCACGTTTTCAAGTTGAGAAGAGTCCACCTGTATTGACACACTAAAACATTTATTTAATATCATTTTCATTACCATTTCTTAACACTACCTAGATTTTTAACACGTCTCTCTCTCTCTGATTGCACACTCCACATATCAGCCAGTTTCCTTTTATGGGCATGCAAGCTTGTTCACTTCCTGCCAGACACACACACACACACACACACACACTCTTCTCTTCAGTAAATTTTCATCTACAACCTAACCGAACTCTTATTTTATATTTACAGTCTATAGACCCTATGTAACTCTGCTACGTGTTAATATAAAAAGAATGGACCCTCAGTACACACACTTTTTTTTTTCTTTTTTTTTTTTGCCTGTCCCGTTTGGCTCTTTTGCCATCAGAATTGTTGTCTAAAGGCAAAGAAAGATGCCCAACGGATTTACTTTACCAAATTGACCATCCCAGCCTTGCTGTAATGGTCCATTTGATTCACCTTTTATTGTTTATTTTATTTTCACTTACTGAACATGGGACAGACTTGACTGGGGGAAAGAAGGGGAGAAAGAAAGAGGGAAAGAGAAACAGCTGAGAAGAGGGACGGGGGAGAAGGGCAAAAACCAAAAACCAACAGAATGAGCAGAAAAAGAAAAAAAAGAAGAAAAACAGAAAAAAAAATGCATATATCGATCACCTGGGTCACCTGCTGAGAAAGAAAAAAGAAAACAAGCAGAACAGAACAAGAGTAATAGAATAAACAACATCACAATGATATATGGGAATATGACAGTAAATACTAAATATTAAACATTATTGTGCAGCACATAAGATCAACAGAACACAGTGTGCTTTGAGGTAGGAGCCAAAAAGGGTGTAGTTTGTGGGTGTGATCACCTGTGTGTACACCTGTGAGCATGGACGCGCTTGTTTTTTGTTTTTTAAAAGGTTCCTTCATGTAATAATCTGCTAGAGGGTGTGGGGGGGCCACAGCCCCGTCCTCCAGGGCATGAAGCGGGTATGGAGGAGATCAAAACTCCAGACATCCAGAGGCCCCCAGAACACAAGAGACCAAGGAAGACCAACAGAGGGGCAGCCGCGCCACTGTTCCAGAAAGAGCTGAGGAGAGTCCCAGATGAGGGCTCACTCAGCAGCCGCGGAGCAGAAGCCAGGGGGAGTTGCAGTGACGCGCCCGTGAGCTCCGCCGGCAGCCAGCCGTGCCTGAGTGACCGAGCCCCAGGCCGAGAGGCCGGGGGCACCCCACCTCCGAAGTGGCCCGAGCGAGCCCCAGGCTCCAGGCCCCGATAAGCGGCCGCCAAGGAGTGAGCCGGTGTGTACCTGGACGCCCATCCCCGGACACAAAGAACCACCAACGCACCGACGTCTGAGGGAGTCCGCCACTGGCAGGGGAAGTGGTGGTAGGGGGAGATAGGCCTCCATACCTTGGAGGGCCTAAGATGTCCCCAGAGAGGTGGCGCCTGACACCCAACCTGACATATAGACACAGACATACAGGCACACACATATACAAACATCCATTCCCACCCTCATGCTCTCATATACACTTACTCCACACTCAACCAACGTGGAGACAGACACAAAGAGACGCTGTACACACGATCACACTCCCCAAGCGTACTCTACAAACCGGGTCTAGGTACCCTTGCCCCTGGAGGGGGGAACTGCACCCAGACCCAGGTGGTGTTACCCTTTTCCCTGCGGTGGGGGGAGGCAGACCGCCCCGACTCCGCAGCAGCAGAGAGGCCCCACACTCCAGACCGCAGTCGGACGGCCAACTCCTCCTCCTAGCCCCCCCGCTCCAGCAGGTCGCAGAGAATGGGGGTGAGAGAAGACTCCAAACCTCCCTCCACCCGCTCATTGTAGTGTTGATGCATGTGTGTTCTAAGGTGCATTTAAAACCCAGGAGGGCATGGAGCTACCTGCCAGAGAGCAGCAGGTAAGCGCATGGTCCCTCCTGCTGGCCCTCAATGTCTACGTGTATTTAACATTGAGAGGTGGGCAACGACGCCAGGGGTGGGGTGTGCACCCTGATGGTACTTTGGATTCCGTGTACACATGCACACACTTAAATATACTCAGCTCTTTGCATTTGCAAGCATTCACATCAAAATCTTCAATGTGCTTATCAGAGCTCTTTTGGCACAAATCCTGAGGACAATTAACAGTTTTTCCACACATATCACCATTCTTTCAGCTCAGTTTTGTAGCATCATTCACACAATACTTTCATCAGCATTTTGCACACTTCCCTGAGCTTCCTTAAAAGATAATCGTCTCACACACACACACACATACCACACCCTTTTCTCTCAAAACAATGTGCACCTTTAATCATTCATCCAAATAACAATTTTACACTTCATTTATACATTCACACATTTATAAAGACACCGACTGCCAAGATAAATAATTTTCCTTTCCAAATCACAACTTCACATCATCTTCCTTTAGTACTAGTCATCCTACCATTTTGACTTAATTTAAAAGCCTCTAAGCCCAGGTTTGCCCACCTTGCTGGTCAATACACCCTTCTCTGTCCGGGACAAAGGGGCCAGATTTCTGAGTCCTATGTTAATTTAAAAGCACTCCCCGCAGCTTGACCAATAACTCCACTTAACTAGCGTCCAGTATTTAACTGCGGCCTGAAGCTTTACTTAAAGTTTTACCGGTCAATCCACGTTGAAGTGGTCACGCCTGAAGCCCCGCTTCTTCAACCAAACAGCGCACTAAAGTGGTCCCTGACCACTGACAATTAACCAAGGTCCCAAGTCTTGGCAGTGTGGTCAACTGAGATACCGGAGCGAAGGGGGAGGTTCTCACCTCTGAACTTGTGTGCACTCCTGGGGGTCACACCGCCGTCCTAGATTAATTTAAATAACTTTAAAAACATTACTGGGGACTCTAACACCCAGTTTACTGATGTCCAGGCCCAGCCTTCTGACCAAAAGGGACTCCTACCCTGAAACCAATGTCCAATTACCTACTCTCTAATCTCTTTTCACTTGGCTGAAAAGATTACACTCAACACATCAACTTTAAACTTCACTTTATCATTAACAACAATAAGCTTTTATCAAATATTCCTAGACTTTACTTTACTTCACTCAAAATTACCATGGACATGTCACCCGAAATCTACTTAACAGATTTTATAATTGACTTTAATTTCGCCACTACTGAGCCAATTTGACGGTGACGATCATCAACTCGGTGAACAGATAATTTAGATTTCATCCAATATGCACAATTTTGCTTTTACTTTGAACAGGCTTGTGCCTACCTTTAAATCTTTTTAGACTGGTCTGTTGTCCGCCTCATATCAGATTGTACCTTAAGCTCCGAATTAGTCCTCTCAGCCGCAAAAGAATCCGGGTCACTGCACCAATTATTAAATTCAGTTCTTTGCATTCTTTTGGTGGCAAAGAAAAACATGGCTCAAAGTGGTCTAACTCAAAAAATGATCTTTAATTTTACATTTCCAAAAAAGGAGACTGAGCACACACAGCTCTGAAGCAGCAGCAGCCTGCCTGATGTACATATATACTTCCTCTAGACGTCACGCACACTTTAAGTTTCCATCCAACACTTAGTTTCACTTTCTTTCTGCACCTCATATGCTCTGCAAAAGCATGCAGTTTCCTGTCAGTACGTTTTGGCTCAGACTCTAGTCAGAGCTGGCCCTTTTAGACTACATTAAAAACAAGTAACAATATGCACTAAATAAGCACTAACAATATATTAATTTCGTGACAGCGTGAGGGAGGGAGAAAAAGGAAAGTGAAAAGTACAGGTGCTACCGAGCAGAAACGGGAGATGGAAGCATGTAAATATAAAAATAACCACTGCAGCCAAAAAGAGTGCCTGACGAGCCCAGTAAGCTATTAAGACTCGACTTTACACTGTGTTCGTGTTTTCCTGCGAAACAAAAAAGTTCTGCTGCAGCAGCCTTTCAAAGCCTCTTTCTGTCTCTCGCTTGCAACGTAGACAGTAAAGCTAGTTCCCGGCTACGAGCCCGACACGGAACCCAAAGTAATAGCCAGAGGTCTCCTTATCACGGTTCGGAGCCGCGGACCTGGCCGAGGTAAGAAGAGAGTGCAAACATGTTGAGGCCTGTGTTAGTTCAGTGAGAGATTTATTTGGAAAGAAAACAATTTTCACTTGCAGTCGAAAACTAATGTGTACACTTATGCCTGCATTTTTATTTTGTTAAATACAAACAAAATTGTAGCAAAAGTGCTGCCACGTGTCTGGCCAGAAAGAGCTGTTTATTTGGTAGTTCAATGAAACTACTGTACTATACTGTACTATACTGCTGAGTGACTGTCTTCTGGTCAAATACATTTCATTGCAATGTTGACCCTGCGCTAACTTGCGTATGACAAATGAAACTGAAACTGAAAGGCTTCAGATAGTTAAGAGTGAGAAAAAAATTGCATTCATGTTTGCAATTTTGTCTTGTTACACAATATTTGGAATTAAATTAAAAAAAAAAAACCCCACTACGTTTTAAGAAATATTAGTGGGTGTTTTCGTTTTTGTTTTTTTGTACTACTTGGACACTAAAGTGGCCCTCCAATGAGATGACGGTGCCAGAAGTGGCCCGCGGCTCATTTGAGTTTGAGACCCCTGGTATACTGTGTAGACCACTGTACTGATAGTAAAGCTCTTGAATCTTTAATCTTGAATCTTATAAGCATCAGGGTTTCTGGAGCTCTGGCATTAGGCTTTTCACTCTGCCTCACATTTTGACTCCAAACCAACTCTGACATCACTGACTGTGAGGTGGGGTCAATAAATCCAGCTGTGGCTGTCAAGCCTATAGTGTTATTTTACCCTAAAAAACTTTTTTTGCTATTTGACATTGTTCTCAAGCTCTCATTATGTCAAGCTTATCTGAGAAGCTTATCTAGTTTTAGCTATCGTCTTTTTATCTTGGTTCTAAAATGTAATTTGTGGTTCTTTGTAAAGCTGTTCTGGTTTTTTATTCTTTGTATATTGTTGTTATTTTAGTTTTTATGTATTTCCCTTTCCATTTCTGCTGACAGTGTCAGCCAGATCATGACTATGAACCCTGTGTGAAGCAGTTGTTTCTCCCGCTCTATAATACACAAATGGTACATTAAGGACAATAACCACCTGGCGAAATTCTATTTTAATTAGACCCTAAATAGAACTTTTTTTTCTCATGCCAAAAGCACCGCTTGATCTCTGATATTCCAAAATAATCCCCCTGTAGTCATTTTTTACTGTTAATGCCATTGTTTTAGTTTTAGCCTTTATCTAAGCTGAAGTCTTTCAATGTCTTGAGGACCATCAAAATGTATATGAATGTGGTTGGTGTGATGGAAAATTTGTCTTTCCAGTCATCTAACCTCTGTCAATTATTGGTATGTAATTTGAACTGTCTTGTACAAAAATGTATTTGCAAAGATGGGAAAACAACTGACTCTAAGTTGTGTTGATGGCCACAGCACAGTTCATGATCAGGCTGGTGCTCACATGATGTTGAGAATTTAACTCCCAACTGCTGAACAGACAAAGATTGTATCCACACAAAGGGTATAAAGGAACTGCTATGATTGTGCTTTTTGCTGAAACCCTACTTGGTTCAAGTATGTGGATGACACCTGGGTGAAAATCAAATCTGGACATATCAAGGGATGAACCAACACATCAAGTTCACCAGAGAGGATAAGAAAAATTACAGGTTAGGCTTCTTAGACTGTGAGACTTTCATCAGTAATGGGGGACAGTTAAAAGTCAATGTGTACCCTAAACCAATACATACGGATCAGTTTTTAAGGTTTGACTCTCAGAGCAAACACCATCACCAGACATACAGTGGCCAGCAGAAGAACGTCATATCATGGAGGCCCTGAGTAAATGTGGTTATCCCAGTGAGACATTTGTCAAAGCTGGGAAGGCACCTAAAGAAAGCTCCAGGCGATCCAGGAGAGAAAGACAACTGCTGTCTAAGCGAAAACCCTTAGTGATCCTTTATGTGTCAGGATTATCGAAACAGTTGAGAAACATTATCTCTAAACACCGCGTCTCTGTGGCTTTTAAACCTCAACACAAGCTGTGCCAAAAAGTGGTGCACCCCAAGGTTCGAATCCCCTGACACGAACAGAGTAATACAGTGTACGCTGTCAAGAGCCAAGAGGATCGCCATGATTTATACATTGTGAAAACCAAACAACCGCTGCCTAAGTGGATTGTACAACAGGAGAGATAGACAGTGGACACTCTTTCAATGATGAGGATGTACACATCCTGAACAGGAAGAAAGTGAGGAGTCAAGGAGGCCATATACATGAAAAAGGAAAAGACCTTCTTTGAATTGAGGTGGACAGATCTTGTAATGCTGTGATTGCAACCATTCCCCAACTCTCTGAGAATAGTACTCATGGCCATTGTCACTGATCAGTGATGAATGATCAATATCATTGTCTTTGATCTGTGGTTGTTGGGGCGACCGTGGCTCAGGGGGTTGGGAAGCGTATCTGTAACCGGAAGGTTGCCGGTTCGATCCCTGGGCTCTCTGTCCTGGTCATTGTGTCCTTGGGCAAGACACTTCACCTACCACCTACTGGTGTTGGCCAGAGGGGCCGATGGCGCGATATGGCAGCCTCGCTTCTGTCAGTCTGCCCCAGGGCAGCTGTGGCTACAACCGTAGCTTGCCTCCACCAGTGCGTGAATGCGAGAGTGAATGAATAGTGGCATTGTAAAGCACTTTGGGTGCCTTGAAAAGAGCTATATAAATCCAATCCATTATTATTATTATTATTATTATTAATGGTCATAACAATTACCATATTAATGATGAAGAAACGGACCTCACAGCTAGTTTTTTGCCAGTGGCGCTAGATTGAGTTATTATGCAAAATGTACTTTTTATAAGAATGGGGAAACGTGCAGTCAGCTGAGACTGAAGAAGTCATTTGGATGAGTGACGAAATGTTTCTCTCACTGAAAATACTACGTCCAGACGAACAGAATCAGCATTTTGGGATTTTCTTACCTGGATGATTGAGCATGCATTAATACATTATTACACAATGTAATAAAATTGTTGTGTAACGCTTCTCAAAGTTTTAGCTATAAAACATCTTGTTTAATTTGCATTTATTTATACCTTATTTTGCTGGAATAGGCAGCCAGTCTGTCTATGATGACATCATACACACTGTGTGAGGAGTTGTCGTTATAGGAGTATAATTATACAAATATTGGTGTCGGGACAACAAACACCTAACAAAACTATGACCACTAAGCCCTAAACAGTCTTTTCAATGGCAAAAATGTATTTTTAAAACACAGCTATTGTTACATTTCTTACATTACATTTTATTATTGTTGTATATAGATAATTATATAAAATGAGTAATAAAAGCTTAAGCCTGCTTATACATCTGTCTTATTTTCATTACTTGTCATTTCCAGTTAATGTTAACATAATTTTGGAAAACCTTTAAATTTGGATAGAAAGTTATTTTTATGGAATGACCTATTTCTGTAGGCCCCTTTAAAAATAAAATACATGGTAATATGGTACTTATGAAACCAGTATAACAGTGGTAAATGATAATAGCAACAGACAGAGAGACAATACTAAAGTTAACATTTGTCCCGATTCGTGATTGAGGTGAGAGACAAACGACCACAAGTCCAAGTGCGTCAAAACAATGATTTTATGTGGAGGAAATACACCATCACAATCCTCAGCATGAATCCCCCAAAGAAAGCTTACTCAGAATGTTTTATGTATTATTATGCCCCTTCATGCGTCAAAGCAGATACATAACATGCATAAACTACTATAACCACAACCTTTGACACATTCAAAAAGAGCATTTTCTCCGTCTTGACGCCAGGTGCTTCCTGTTGATCTTCTTACTCTCGCTTATCTCTGGAACATCAGAACCACATCCTACAAAAAACTGTCACTTATGCAGGCACAAAATGCAGTTACAAGCAAAATATGAGTCTATATACTATGTGTGTGTGTGCAGGTAAACTGTGTGTGTCTCGCACTGAGGTCGAGACACCTCAGTGCACTCTGTCTCATGTCTCACCTCGCCAACTAAAGCTTATAACCTCTTACTAGACAGAAAGCCAACTCCTCTGTAACTGAAACTATATGTGTAATATATTGAATAAATGTTTTAATCAAATGCCGCTACTCAAAGCTTAATAAAAAGGATATAAACGAATAAAAAGGATATGAATGAATAAACATGATATTAAAATGATATAATCCCCACACATTCTTTAATCACACTGAGCCAAAAGCTGGATAAAGTCTATGTAAAAAGTATTAGAACCTTTAAAAAAGTACTTCATGAAATTTTACTGGCAATTTCCTTCTCGGAAGTGGCATATAATATAAATAATCAAATAAAAATAAGAAATAATAAAATACATTGCCGCAACACTATCATACTTTAATGACATTTTCTATATTTCCTCATTTGTGACAAGGTCAAAATTTTCATTTTCAGATTTCAGAATTTATTGATTTCAATTGTTAGTAGAGTGGATTTCCTTATCTTTTTAAAACATGTTTGCTTCACTAGTGTCATGCTTAAAAATCTGCAGAGTGATAATAAGTTTAACAGCATTTCTAAACCAAGAGTAAAAAAGGGCATACATCAGTGGGTTTAGACACGAGTTAATGTAAAACACAATGATCAGAAAAAATGTAGATGAGTCATTGATCACATTTACTTCAATAAGAGAGTAACAGTAAAACGGAAGGTAACATGCGAGAAACACAACTACAAGAACTCCAAGGTTCCTGGCTGCTTTCAGTTCAGATTTGTTTGCTTGATTGCTTGAACGCTGAAGTGTGACAGCTGTAACATGAGAGCGCATGGAACGAGCTTGAGACACAGCCACCACAAACACTCTCATATAAAGAACTATGATAACAGATACTGGAAAAATAAAAGATAACACAAGATCAATAAACCGTGCAATATCATTAATGACAAACACACACTCTCCATAACAGGAATTATACCTGGCCGGCTTAATTAGAACATCCTTTGTTAAAAGACTGCCGTAGAAGGTTGAACAAAACCAACACAAACAAACACAGAGTTTGACTCTTGCCACGGTAATTCTGGTGGGGTAATGAAGAGGGTGACAAATAGCTACATAGCGGTCAACTGAAATGAGAACTATGTTCCAAGTTGAAGCACAGAAAAGACCGGCTGTCAGATAAGTATAAACAGAACACATAAGATCACCAAGTACCCAGCAGGCCGTGTTTCTAATTATTTCTAGTGGCAG
Organism: Aulonocara stuartgranti; assembly: GCF_965226115.1. Classification (NCBI taxonomy): domain Eukaryota; kingdom Metazoa; phylum Chordata; class Actinopteri; order Cichliformes; family Cichlidae; genus Aulonocara; species Aulonocara stuartgranti. The sequence continues at coordinate 28,310,355 of NC_138952.1, forward strand.
CATAAGGAGACCAGTGAGAAAGTCTGAGACAGCCAGAGAAAGGAGGAGGATGTTAGTGGGTGTGTGAAGCTGCCTAAGGAGAGAGAAAAAAAGAATATATTACACATTAATAATGTAAAAATGTCTTCACTAATTCCATTGGTTTTTAAGACTTAAACTACAATTTCAGCTGAGAAGTTAATTTCTGCCTGAAGTAAGAGACTGAGATGATGACGAGAAGGTTTAGAGCAGCAGTGAGCAGAGAGATGCAGCACAGCACAGTGTTCAGCAGCACAGCTTTGGACCAGTGAAATGTTGGCTTCCTGCAGGAGCTGTTGAGGAGTTGTGGAAAACAAAGCTCGGCTTCTTTCTGCATCTCCAAAATCATACAGCTGCAGCTCTCTGATCAGAGCTTCTTGTCACATAGGGGATTTATCTCGCCACACCTCCACACCCCCTTCACCTCTCCTTCTTCTCTTCCCTACCAACAGAACCTCATACACAATCAACAGATTGTGGTTCTGTTTTATTGTGTCCTCCAGCAACGTACTGATCACTTTCAGTCGTCAAGAACTGAATGACAGTGGCCTCAGCCTGAACGCACACTTTACAGCATCCCACCCGAGACTGCAAGATGATCAAGCACTCTGTGGGTTATTTTTGGGCACAGGAAGCAATGCAGATGATAAAAGAAACACTGCAAAATCTCCAGTGTTAAATTGACACTAGAAAGTGTCTATAGTTGTCCACTCTTTTGAGTGTTAAATTAACACTTTTGACAGTATTAGATTTCTAATAGTAACCTAGTCAGTATTAAAGATTAACAATGACTAACATTAGCAGTGTGTTTTTTCTAACACTGAAATGTTACCAGCATTTTTAGTTATTTTCCAGTGATAGAAAATCAGCACTACTCAGTGTTAGTCATTGTTAATCTTTAACACTGACTAGGTTACTGTTAGAAATCTAACACTGTCAAAAGCATTAATTTAACACTCAGGAGAGTGGACACATAGACACTTTCTAGTGTCAATTTAACACTGGAGATTTTGCAGTGTGGGCTGCAACCAACTCTCTCTTATCCATGTGCATATGCTGACCATCAACATAAACCTGACCAGCAACGGGCTTTAAAGAAGCTTTACTGAAGCCTTTGACAAAGCAAGGGCAGCTGTCGAGCAGGACCACTATGACAGTGTGATTGAGGTTCAGGGCTTTAGCAGCAAGGACCTGTTTAGTGAGGAGTTGTAATACTGTAGTGGCAAAGATGAACAGCTGGAGGCAAGAGACGAGGCAGGATGCTATGGTGTGGAGTCCAGAGCAGTTGTTGGGGGAGGATGAAGTGTGAAATCAGGTTCATTCGCCTGGGATTCTTGAAGGCTACTGATCTAATCCACCCATTCACAGCCTCACTGTGGTCCAGATACATGTCAGTAAGAATCTCATGGAAATAAAGAATTATTTCTCAAAGAGCTTATACTCCTCTTCCAGGCTGACATCGTTATGTGGTTGTGGGGCGGTTGTCACCACCCATCTTGAGGAGTTTGCCCCCTCACATATACTAATGTGCCACAAACATGACTTTAATATCACCAATCATTCCCATTTTATTACGGTGTATCCATATAAATGGCCCACCCTGTACTATGACCACAGAATATGTAGATGAATGTGGCGGTCTGTGGCGTGGGGAGGCAGACACACCTGAGTGGCATGAGTAAACATGCCACACCTGTACTAAAAGAATGAACTAGGTCCTCACTGTTGTTGTTATTAGCGTCTGTGGCTGTGAGCTGCAAAGCTGCAACCAGTGTGTAAACAGTAACAATAAGAAATAAAGTTTGTGAAAAGCGTAAAAGTGGGTGTGATTCCTGTCACAATGAATTACTGTCTACATATTCTACAACAAAAGCAGTATCTGTAAAGTGACAATTAGTTTCAAAGCTTTTATGAAAAAAAGGATAGAACAAGGCATAGATCACTGGGTTTAAACAGGAGTTTGAAAAGAACAGACTGATCACAATGAGCGCTGTGATGTTTACAGAGATTTTATTTTGAAAGGTTGAATGTTAGGCGGAAGGAGAGGATAGAAAAGAGGGACAATGAAAAACGGTAGATGAACAAGTTAGCGCTGCAGACTGTGTATCTGCTGCAAGCCTGCGAATTAAAGAATGGAACTGAGAAATACTGAAGGTGTCATCATTAATGTTTGAGGCATGCAAACATTACAGGAGCTACTGAGCTAAAGTCCTCCCTTATAAGAGAGACACAGTAATATGGGCAGAAACACAGTAGAAACACAACTACAAGAACTCCAAGTGTCCTGGCTGCTTTCAACTCTGATTTGTTTGCTTGATTCAGAGAACACTGAATTGTGACAGCTGTAACCTGAGAGCACATGGCATGAGCCTGAGACACAGCCACCACAAATACTCTCATATACAGAACTATGATGACAGTAATTGGAAATATAAAGGATAAAACAAGGTCAATAGTCCTTGCAATATCATTAATGACACACTCTCCATAACAGGAATTATACCTGCCTGGTTCAATCAGGTAGTCTTTTGCATAAAGACTAATGCTGGAAATAGCATAAAACCAACACAGACAAACACTGAGTTTAACTTTTGCCACAGTAATTCTGGTGGAGTAATGTAAAGGGTCACAAATAGCCACATAGCGACTGATATTAGAACTATGTTCCCTATTGAAGCACACGTAATGTTGCCAGTCAGATACCAATAAAGAAAACAATTAAAATCACCAAGTATCCAGCAGGTGGTGCTTTTTAAAATTCGTAACGGCATCAACAGGAGACCCACGAGAAAGTCTGAAACAGCCAGTGAGAGGAGGAGTATGTTGCTGGGTGTGCGAAGCTGCCTGCAGGGTAACAGAAAAAATAAATAATACACATTAAAAATGTTACATTGTTTTTAGTGAAAATTCCATTAGTAGAAATGATTTATTAGTAAGGCATGATTCAATTCTTGTTTAAAATACACAGAATGTGCCAAACTAACTTAACTCATCACTAAATTAAATTACAGTCTAAAGATAAACCTCACCTTTCAGCTGAGGTTTATCTATGCCCAAGGTGGGGCAGCGAAATGATAGTGATAAGATAGTTGAGATTATGTCATATGTTAATTATGTCAAAATGTATTTAGTGAAATTGTTTCCTTATTAAGACACGGTGAACCTTACACAACTTAACAGTCATGGTTGAGCCAAAGACATTTATTAGTTTCACTTAATGTATTCTTTGCTAATTCCAATGATGCAAATCTCACTTTTCATATATCTAAACCTTAATCTAAGTTAATTTAAAAGTTGGTCTCTGCCTGAAGTGGGAGACTGAGATGATGGCCAGAAGGTTTAGAGCAGCAGTGATAGAGCAGCAGTGATCAGAGAGATGCATGACATCACAATATACAGCAGCATAGTTGTAGAATAGTGAAGTGTTGGCTTTCTGCAGGAATCGTTGAGGAGTTGTGGAAAACAGAGCTCTAGTCCTTCGTGTATCTCCATCATCAGGCTGCTGCATCTCATCAAAGCTTTTCCTCACAGAGCTCATTTATCTATTTTGTCCTTCACCCACCAGTCCCATCCCTCCTCTTTCTAATGACACAACCTTTGGAGCTTTCTTTTTTTCAAACTCGCTCTCTCCCACAGTCAACTTATAAACCTTTATTTTTCTGGACTCAATGTTGAACATTTCTATACAAGCAGACACTTGGGTCATAATTGTTAACCATCTTCATCTTTTTTTTAACAGTACTAAAATGGGATGACTATTTTATTTTCAACTTATGTCTGCAGATGATACTACAGGCAACTTGAGCAGACAAGCCTCATCTTCCTATTGAAATCTGAACCAGGATAACCAAAGGGGATCACTCAGTATCCAGGAAATCACAGAACTGTGTTACGGAATAAATATATATTCTTAGTGCTTATTTTCTGTTTATAATGTTTTATAGAGGCCAGTGTAGAAAAAACGCCACTTTGAGTTAGAATGTGTGCTAAAGGTCACAGAGTACTGTGTAAGACAGGAAACTGCAGAAGACGCTTTGTGCAGGCCTGCAGAGTACAGGAAGTGAAACTAGAGTGCAGCGCAGCAGTTGTTTTGATCAAAACCATGTGTGACGTATGACTGATTATGTTATGCTCATTTGGCTTGTAATGCTTCAGATCTGCTCAGGATTTAGCCTGTGCACATCTACTTTTCCAGAAATGTAGACTAAAGAGGATTTTTGAGCTTTGACCACACTGAGTCGGGTTTTTTCTTGGTCAGTAAAAGAATATAAAGGAACCGGATTTGATCATTGGTGCCGTGAACCCGGATTCTTTGACGGCTGAGAGGACCAATTTGGCCATGAGGCAAACAGAGGACAGGTCCAAATTTAAAGTTAAGCACCACCTGTTAAAAAAGCAAAGTGTGCTTATTAAATTATCTGTTCGCCGAGTTGATGATCTTCACAGTTAAATTGGCTCAGTTGTAGTAAAATTAAGCTAAATTACAAAATTTGTTCAGTGGATTTCTGGTGAAATATCCTTGGTGATTTTGGGAAATTTGTGATAATAACAGTAAAGTCTGGGGAAATATCTGATGAAAATGTATTACTGTTAATGTTGGGTTGAATTTTAATGTTCATGTGTTGTGTGCAATGTTAACTGTGTTGTGTCAGCCAAGAGAAAAGAGATTAGAGTTGGTAATTAGGCACTTGTTTAAGGGATTTGAGTTCCCATTTTGGGCAGAAGGCTGGGCCTGGACATCAGTAAACTGGTGGTTAGAGTCCCCAGTGGTGTTTGAAAATTTATTTAAATTGATTTAGGACGGGGAGGGCGATCCCTAGGAGTGCACACAAGTTCAGGGGTGAGAACCCCCTCCTTGCTTCGGACGTGTGGCAAGACCCTGCGGCGTCAGGATTATCTCAGTTGGCCACTGCCAAGACTTGGGACCTTGGTTAACGGCCAGTGGTCAGGGACCACTTTTGGTGCATTGTTTGAGTGAAGAGGCCGGGCCTCGAGCATGACCACCTCAACATAGAGTGGCTGGTAAAGTTTTAGGCGAGAGATGCTGGTAAAGTAAAGCTTCCGGTAAAGCTGCGGGTGGGGGAAACACTTTTAAATTAAAATAAGACTTAGAAATCAGGCCTCTGTCCGGGACAGAAACGGTTTAATTGATTAATTAATTTGGACCTGGGCTCATAGGCTTTTAAAGTTGTCAAAATTGTGTAGGGAAAACTGGTACCAGTACAGGATGATGTAAAGTGTGGTAAGGAAATGGAAATAATGTATCTTGGCATTTGGTGTTATTTTGTTATACGTATAAACGTGTGAATATATAGGAAAGTGTAAAATTGTTCTTTGGATGCATGATCAAAAGTGCATATTGTTTTGAAAGTGTGATAGAAAAAGGGTGTGGCTTGTGTAAGAGAAGATCTGCTAAAGGAGCTGAGTGAATTGTGCCGCAGAGCTGAGCTAAAAGAATTGTTATGTGTGTGGAAAAACTGTTAATTGTGCTGAAGATATCCGCTTGGCATCTTTCTTGGCCTTAAGACAACAATTCTGATGGCTAAAGATCCAAACGGGACACAAAAAAAGAAAAAAAATTGTGCTGAAGGAATTCTGATAAACACGTTGAAGACTTTGATGTGAAGGATTTCGTTTGGTTAATGCTTGCAAATGTAAAGACCTGAGTATATATTTGTGTGAAGCTGCTCAATTTGTGTGTGTGTGGCTGAGGGTGCATTCTTAAAATGAGTACATTAAAAATGAGTAGAGTTACAGAGGGTACAGTATATAGAGAGTGAACATAAAACAAGAGTTCGATTAGGTTGCAGAAATTGATGAAATGGAGTGAGGTGAGGAGTGTGTGTGAAAACCGCTGTGTGTGTGTGTCTGTGACAGGAAGTGAAATGTTTGCAGGCAGTTTGGAGGAAATTGCCTGATGTGTGTGCAACGTGAGAGAGAGAAAGATGTCTTAAAATCTAGATAGAAGAATTAGACAATGAATGTGTTGATAACTAGGAAAATTATATTAAAGAAATGTCTTAGTGTGTTGATACAGGTGCCCATGGACTTAGCTCAACCTCGTGGATGAGTACAGCGGCAAAATGATAGATTAACTTAATTGGGACGACAAACAGGCCAGGTTTTGGCTCAAAATTTCATAGGTTCACCTCTCATCCTGTCCTTATCCTGAGGAGAAGCTTAAAGGACAGTCAATCTCTTCATGAAGACATACAGAGCAACACTGTGGACTTGAAGAATTAACAGCAGGCAAAAGCAAAAGACAGCACAACTGAGCTAAAACTCTGAAGGGTCCAGCAGCATGTACGAATACCATCATTGATGGAAACATGTGCTCTAATCACCAGCTGGGAAGTGTACCAGTGACATTATTGTGTGAAAGCACTTGATGGGACTGTCTGAGGTTTATGTTTGCCATGCTGGGAGTTAAGCGGCAAAAGAGACTGAAAAGAGGAAGAGAGAATAACAGAGAGAAAGAAACAGCTGATTTGGGCCTGTGTTTGCTGGAGATTTGGGAGGACACACAGGCAACTGTGAGAATAGGGGACGAGGACGGGTGAGAGGTGAAGGCTGGTCTTGTTAAAGTGAGAGCATATGAAAATTGATGCTGAACTTGTGGAGGTTTAGAAATGTCCAGAGCATCGCCACAGAAAGGTAAATAAATAAATTATAATTTAGTGATGTCCCATAACATATTGTTACACTAGTAAGCAAAACTTTTCTGTGATTAATCTGGCAGATTTTCGGGGTTTTGTTTTAGTAAGAGTTTTTCTATACATGGACATGTCCAGAACTGGGCCCATTATTTTTGTAACAGTGCACTTAGCGAAAACCTGTCAGGTGTCACCCTTATGGTGATGATGTTTTCTGTTTTGATGACTTAGAAAAAAAAGAGCTGATTATTATTTTTTGTTCTAAGCAGGCCTGCAAGATTGAATTAACATTTTTGTGAGAGCAAATATAAGGTGAGCTTTTCCAGATTACAATGGGCTGAGGAGACAGCTACCTATGGGGACCCGATCAGTCCAAAATCATAAACACTTGTTATTCTTTTTAAAATGATGACGTCATCTTCCTGGTGATGGACACTGGAAAAGGTTGCGCGCAGGACTCTATTATCAGTAATATCTCGTGTGAATGCAGGTGAGTGTGTGTGCATGAATGTGTGTGACTGGGCTGTGATGGACTGACGATGGGGACTAAAGTGTTGACTGACTTGACACTGAGACAAAGACTGGACCAACATTAGGATGAGTAAATGTTGACAAATATTCACAGAAAAGGGTGGATGCTGTTAGGTTTTGTATTGTTGATTGTCATTTATGCTTAGAAATATTTAACCATATATGCTTAGAGGTGTATAATCAATTGTGTAGTGATAGGATGTGTGATCTTTAGCAGGCTACAAAGGCTTGGTGTGCATTCCAGAATGCACACCTACATCCTGGGAGCATGGGAAGAGGTCGTACCTTGTTTTATTGTTTTATGGTAGGATTAACGTAGTTGAGTCTAAGTGCCTTTTACATATAGATGAACTGTTGGATTTTCCAGACCAGCAGGTTAAGGGAAGTTGTTTATGGGGTCACACTCTGACCCCACACACACACACACACACACACACACACACACACACGGTACTCTTTGTTGGTATGTAGACGTCGTATGTTAATGAACCTATGCATATTCATGTAACCTCAATAAAAGAGCAGTGTTACGGGGGAGCAACTGGGGTCAAGCGAAGGAACGGACTTTTGTCCGGTTCTCTCCCGTGCACGAGAAACATGAAGAACTTTGCCTACTTCGTGTCTTGCTTGCTGTGTAATTATATTGTCTTCAACGTTCCAGCGAATAGGTTCAAGCTACAAACCTATCAGATGCTTTGCTTTGTTTTGTTTTTGCTTTTGGCAGGAGCAGGGGGATAAGAGAGAGAGGGGGAGACTGTAGATTCACATGAGAGTGTGGAACTTCAGATTAATTTTGGGGGGCTGATGTTTGCTTTAAGAAAATTTTTGATATCACTCATGTAACCATTAACCATAGCAGGCCACTGTAGAAGTCAGTTAAATGTTATAGAGGAAAATAGTCAGAACCAAAACAATATTCATGAATTACATAGGGGAAGGATAGATTTGTCACATTCAAAGTACAGTTATGGAATAACAAACACTGGTCCAAGTGACCCAGGTTTTTCCCTTTAAAATAGTAAATTATTAAAAAAGAGAGCACAACCGGTAGGGGCATGCGATCTGTCAGGGTTCCTGGGTTGTTGACCCAGTGTTTTCCGTTTTGTCATCTTCAGTTTATTTTCACATCTGTTTTCTGTGGCAGCATACCGCCTGCGTATTGTGTTCCAGTTATTCCCACGTATCATTAGTCAGATTATGTTCAGCTGTGTACTCACCGGTCTTTCATTATCATCCTCACCAGTCTGTGTATTTAAGCCCTCTGTTTCTATTCGTTCACTGTCGTGTCATTGATGTTACGTTGTCCTTCCCGTGTGTTCCCTCAGTTCAGTCAGCCGTTCAGTTGTCTAGCCAGTCAGTGTCCGTTCACCCTCTGTTCACCCACTCCCTATAATAAACCTTCACCTACCTGCCAGTCCTGCGTTTGGGTTCCTTCTTCCTCGCCTCCACACAACGCCTGACACGATCGGACATGGTACAGCAGGAAAACAAGAGCAAAGTAAGAGAAAAAAATAAAAACGGGGTTCTCAAATGTGAAGTTCATGTTAACACACAGGTTTTGTTTCTAGGTAGTTCTGTGGATGTAGGCTCTGGGTGGAGCCAGGAGTTCAAAAGATTTGACATGATAATTAAACTGATTTCATTTTTTAACACAGGTTTGCAGGCCCGGAGCAAATATACTCGAGAGGGGAATCGCTGAGGTGTTCTGAGGAATAATATGACTAACCTTTTTCTTTTAATTTCGTAGATGTGGTGAAGCCTTTTCATTCTGTGTGACACATAAAATGTGTTGGCATCTTAACCTGCTGCTCCAGCATGCAACAGCATAGAGGATGGCAATGGGGTGAACAGACTCACAGAAAATCATAAGCATTGTCCGACAAATTAAAACACCCTCTATGAGCAATTATTTGACGACAACGGGAAGGAAAAACTCCCTTAAAGTGGTATTTAAACAAAAAAGTAACAAAAGGCAAGTGAAGAAGAAACCCTCAGTGCATCATGGGAATCCTCCAGCAGCCTAGTCCTATTGCAGTGAGGGTTCAAGGTCACCTGATTCAGCCCTAAGCTTTCAGCTTTATTAAAAAGGTTGCTTTTAAATGTAATAGAGTGTGTCTGTCTCTCTTATATATTTGTTTAATATCCACATTGAAGGACATATCCTGTTTAAAAATGACTCCAAGACTCCTTACAGAATTATTGAAGGCCAAGGTAATCCCAGAGTAAGTATCTGGTTTGCCACTATTTTCCTCAGATTTTCAAGACCGAGTACAATAAGTTCAGATTTATCTGAATATAGAAACAGAAAATTAGAGGTAACCACGTCTTTATGTCTTCAAGACATTCCTGTACTTTAACCTGGTGTGCTATCTGATTCATGGCTAGATGATGCTAGGGGTCATCTACATAGAACTGAAAATGTACGCTATGACTTTCAAAGATACTGCCTAAGGCAAGCATACATAAAGTACATAAAGTAAACAGCGTTCATCCTGGCACAGGACTTTGTGGTACTCTGTAATTAATCCTACCGAGTGAAGAAGACTCCCCATTTACATGAACAAATTGGAGTCTATTTGCCGCGTTCTGATATAATTCATATCACTGAATAGCGATGACTAGAAATAGAGAATCGAGACAGAAGCACAAAATGGACCACTTTGGAGAACCTGTCAATTATGGAAAATATGACAAAGTTGCTAGAGCAGTACGGCAAGCCGGTGACAAAATCTAAGGCAATGTGAGACCAGGGCTGACTTAAAACCGTTAAGGGGCGTAAAAAATGCCAAAACATATTTGCATGCATCACCTTCTAAAGAGAGTCACTAAAAGCATTTTAACAAGGAAATTGTCCTTGCGATCAAAGTGTGCTGTGTGGAGCCAGTGCAGCACATGGGAGTGTGCGGTAGGTGGAGCAAATAGCCTGTGAGGTGGGCCGCAGCTGGATCAGGCTCTTCTGGCTGTGCACAGCGCACCAATGTCTTGATTTCCCAGGTAACAGCGCCCACTACACAGGATGCAAGTAAGATATGCACTGGTTTCGATGATTCAGAGGGTTCTTCACAGTTAATTCATTCAGTCCTCCAAAATCTATACAAGGCCTGAGTTTATCATCCTTTTTGCTCAAAAGAAAGAAACTGGTGGCGAGAGGTATGGACCAAGGTAGATTTAACCTGGCTTCCAGTGACTCCTTACTGTACTTTTCCATAGCTGTTTTTTTTTTTTGGGGGGGGGGTCCAATGAGATTGTCGAAGTGGCTTGAAGTGGCCAGTACCAGCTGTGGCTGCCAAGCCTGTAGTGTCTTGTTGCACTAAAAAACTTTTTTGTCATTTGACGTTGTCCTCAAGCTCTCATTATGTCAAGCTTATCTAAGAAGCTAATCTAAGTTTTAGCTAATCTAAGTCTTTTTATCTTGGTTCTAAAATGTAGGTTGTGATTCTTTGTAAAGCTGTTCTGTTTTTGTTTGTATTGTTGTTATTTTATTTTCATTTATTTCCCTTTCCATTCCTGCTGGCACTGGTAGCCAGGCTCTTTGTCATAACTTTATGAACACTGTGTGAAGCAGTTCTTTGTCCACCTCTATATTATACAAATGGTAGACTAAGGACAATAGCCACCTGGCAAAATTGGGATATGCGAAAAGTTGACCCTGAATAGACCTTTTGACCTCTAAATAATCCCCCCGTAGTCCCCCTGTACCGTTAATAACATTGTTTTAGTTTTAGCCTTTATCTAGGCTGAAGTCGTTCAATGTCTTGAGGACTATGCTGCCTGTTCTCAATGGTGGCAAGTTCAGTATTCTATGTGGCAGTGCCACAGCACTCTATCACTCTCCTTCTTGGTAAAATACCCCTACGCCATACACAGCCTGGAGGTGTGTTTGAGGTCACCAAAAGATGCTGTGGTACCCACACTGGTTCAATGTGCCTTCAGTTTTGAATTAATCCCCAACAGTGTATTAGTGTATTTTAATGTTAAGACTAATATCTCATAATTAGCATCATATATTTGTGTTTTGTCTTTTACTGCACACAGTGCATTGTAGAATAGTTTTGAACTCACACGGATACTAACAGAAACAACACTTCCTCACAACTTCCTCACAGGAATGTGGCCTCGATCATAAATCTGCTGTTATAGTATGCACTATAGGGCTTTGGAGTTGACGTCACGCCGCAATGCATTATGGGAGCGCAGCGCCATTTTCGGGGTCTACGAATCAACACAAACACACTGTGTTGGAACGACGACTACGAGAAAGATGCTTAAAAGCAGCTCAAAAGAGAATGAACTGTTTAGAGACCGATTGCGTCCAGAGGCGAAGCAGCGGTACTTGCAGAAAATAGCGTGCATTGGAAATGTGGACCCGTATGAAATACGGCCGTGGAGTAGAAACCCTGAAGACCAACCGCTATTGACGTAGCCTGACCTTGTCTGTGGAGTCAGCGCGTACAAGTCGTCATTCAAACAAAGGTAAGTCAGCTCGAGTACTGCGAGTGAAATGCTTTTGATTTCCCTGCAAACATTCACATTAGTGCAGCATAAATTCATTCATGAGGGGAAATTACAGTGAGAACATGTGAAGGCTGTTAGAGGGATAACATAGTGAGATCTTATGTGTTTACTTTATATTTATATGACCAGCAACATTGTCTGTGCTTCAATAGGGAACATAGTTCTCATCTCAGTTGACCGTTATGTGGCGATTTGTGACCCTCTGCATTACCCCACCAGAATGACTGTGGCGAGAGTCAAATTTAGTGTTTGTCTGCGTTGGTTTTATGCTGTTTTCTACTGCAGTCTCTACATGAAGGATATCCTAGTTGAACCAGGCAGGTATAATTCCTGCTATGGAGAGTGTGTGTTTGTCATTAATGATATTGCAGGGATTTTTGACCTAGTTTTCTCTTTTTTTGCTCCAGTTATTATCATCACAGTTGTTTATATTTGAGTGTTTGTGGTGGCTGTGTCTCAGGCTCGAGCCATGCGGTCTCATGTCACTGAATCAAGCAAACAAATCGGAGCTGAAAGCAGCCAGGACTCTTGGGATTCCTGTAGTTGTGTTTCTCTCCTCTCTTTGAACTCTTGCAGAGACTTCTGCACTATTTTCCAGACATACTGCTTGTTTTCATAAACCTCTGTGCAGTTTTTCCCAGAGTAAATAACAGCCAGAGGTCTCCTCACTTCTCTGTTGTATATGGACTGTTGCGAAACAAAGAGGGGATGCAACACATAGTAAACATTGCCCTTTCCCAGAGACGTGTTGCTGCCATCATATTGAAACTGATCAATGTTCCCCCCACACACTATTAGATACTTAAATGGAGAAACCTCATGAACACAAGCATGCTCCCACGCACAGATTTGCACACAGATACAGACTCACAATATCTTAGTCGACTGCTGTCTCTAAACATGTCATGTATCATTAATACTCTGTCCTGCTCAGTAACATTTAATATTTATTATTTAGTGGTACTTATGCATATGTTGGTTGTTGCTATGGTTTTCCTGCTATGTTGTTTCTTTTTAACAGGCGTTGAAGCAGATGTTCAGTGTGTTTTCAACAATTCTGATTGCTGCACTGCGAGACAGGGCAAGCAAAAAAAGTTCCATGTCCTCTTTTTAAATATTTGGTGTATTTTCTGTTACTTGTTATTTTGGGAATACAAATTGTATTTATGAGGTTTACAAATTATTGCAATTTGTGTTTTCTTTTTAATGTTTTTGGCATTTAGCCACGCAAATAGCCTGGTGTGGAGTCAAATCCAGGCCTTGGCAGTAGATTTTTGTCGTACGGGCTGCCTGCTCAATCAATCAACAATGCCAGCACCCTGCATTCTGTGTTTTTTTTTTCTTTTTTTACATTTTACAGAGAGCCACATTTTTTTCCTTCATATTTTTAAAGGGTGCACATTTTCAAGATTCAATCAAATAGAAGTGCCTGTAATTTAACATTTATTGTTCATGTCTTGTCCCACAAGCGTAATCACAGACAACAGTTGATTCTGTGACTGCTGATTATAACTACGTTGACAGAAAAACTAAAAACTGTATAAAAGTCTGTATTGTCACTGCAGTTACAGAATGACTGAAATCTCAGTGCTAGGAGGTTTTGTATATATGTTATAACATCATCATATGAAACTGTATGATGTCAGTTTTGTTGGAACAACACTAACTTAGGTATCTTGATTATAAATGAAACTAACATAAGCATCAATTACACAGTAAGAACAAATTAATTGTGCCATAAATCAAGGATTGTATTGATTGCCTGTGTGTATTCAGCTTATCTGGATTAGGTGCTGCATAAAATATTCATCTTAACTCTTACATACTGATTGTAAAAGGAGAACAGAGACAATTGGATGGCTGATTTGTAGATGACTGTTTTTAGGCCCAAGTTTGTAGTTTTGGCCATTAAAATGTAAATCTTCTGGTTTTAATTGTGATAGATATGTTTGGATGGGAGACGGAGAAATCAAAAGTGAAAAGTACAAGAGGTTGTGTGCACAAAAAGAGGGAGGATATCATTCTCCAGGGAGCACAACAGTAGATGGGAGGTATGGTAGAAGGAGATAAATTTGTTGTATGACAGAAAATTCTGATTAGACTGCTGCAGGAACCTGATGATGGAGATCCAGATGCATCCAGAGGCAGAGCTCTGTTTTCCAGAGCTACTGAACAGTTCCTGCAGGAAGCCGACACTTCACTGGTCCAAAACGGTGCTCCTGAACGTTGGGCTTTTGTCCATCTCTCTGATCACTGCTGCTCTTAATCTGTTCATCATCATCTCAGTCTCCCACTTCAGGCAGAGATTAACCTCTCAGATGAAACTAAAGTTCAACTTTTAGAAAATCAAGTTTAGTAATTAGTTAGTAAATTAGTTAAGTAATTAATGAATTATGTCAAGATGAATGTCCTGTGTGTACTTCATCATGACTGTATAGGTTTTATTTCCTTAATTGCACCATGCCTCTAATAGAACATCTTCATTGAAGATATTTTGACATGATTAATGTGTAATTTATAATTTTCTGTCTCCCTGCAGGCAGCTCCACACTCCCAGTAACATCATCATCCTCTCTCTGGCTGTCTCTGACTTTTTTGTCTGTTTTTTGTTGATGCCGGTAGAAATCTTCAAAAACACGGCCTGCTGGGTATTTGGTGATCTCATGTGTTCACTTTATACTTATCTGAGCTGCATTCTTATCAATGCTTCATTTGAAATGATTATTCTCGTATCAGTTGACCGCTATGTGGCTATTTGTGACCCTCTGCATTACCCCACCAGAATCACTGTGCCGAGAGTCAAACTCAGTGTTTTTCTGTGCTGGCTTTATGCTATTTTGTACAACATCATCTATACAAAGCATGCCCTGATAAACCCAGGCAGGTATGGTTCCTGCTATGGAGAGTGTGTTTTTGTTGTTGATGATATTATTGGAATTGTTGACTTTGTTGTATCTCTTATAGTTCCAGTTACGATCATCGTAGTTCTGTATACGAGAGTGTTTGTGGTGGTTGTGTCTCAGGCTCGTGCCATGCGCTCTCATGTTACAGCTGTCACACTTCAGCGGCCACTGAATCAAGCAAACAAATCTGAGCTGAAAGCAGCCAGGAACCTTGGGATTCTTGTAGTTGTGTTTCTGGCGTGCTACTGTCCATTTTACTGCTACTTTTTTCTTGCAGGCAATGATCCAGCTGCTTCTTCTGCATCTTCTATCCTCATTGTTTATTATTTTAACTCTTGCCTAAACCCATTAATGTATGCACTGTTTTACTCCTGGTTTAGAAATGCTGTTAAACTTATCATCACTCTGCAGATATTAAAGGCTAACAGCAGTGAGATCAACATACTACAGAGATAATGCGGAGTGACTTGACTAACATCTGCTATATAAAGATTTCAAATCCAGTAAATGAATGTGTCCATAGTCTGGAAATATAAAAATGCTGTCTTCTATGTATTGAGATGTGTATGAATTCAGTACGATAAAATTTGTTTAAATGTTAACATTTAAGTTAACTTGAACATGAAGAGCATTCAGCTTAAGCCACTTTCTATTTTATAACCAATAATGACATTGACTTTGGCTGTGTTTCTTAAACACACATTGATTTACAGCTGTGTTGTTTTTCTAGCTCTGATACAATTGTATCATATGCTTAATACCAAAAATTTTTTTTCTCAAAAATCAAAAGTTAGCTAACTATTTCCACACCTGTGAATATGGCTAATATATTAATTAGCATCTCAGTAAATGTTACCTTTTAAATATATCATAACAGTTTTGAGGAAAAAGAAGGCAATCATGCTAAAAATCCATCAATAGAAGAGAAGCAGGTATGTAGGTTGTTTAAGTAGATTGTTTTATCTAGTTAATAAAAATGTTTTTTCTAGCTTTAACTGCTGTTTTTAATGAACTTTCAAGATAATGAAGTTGACAAATATGTAAACTTCCTTGAGAAAAAGTAAAGAATTTCCATGAAGGAACTGTTACTAAAATATAGTTAAAAGTAGAAACTGATAGCACACCATTAAACATGCCCTGCAAAGTTTGCCTCCCCTAATTTAGCTGAGCTGAGCTGAGCTAACGTGGCTAACTAGCCTTACAGTTATGCTGTTTTTTGATGCATTAGCATTGCAGTCTTCTTTCAAACCTCGCTTTTAAACTTAGTATTCTGTAAACCTCAGGTGGGTTACGTTTGCATCTGGCAATAAATATCTATATGTACATAATTTTTCTGTTGTAAGGATAGTTGAGACTTGCTAGAGTCTTAAGCTACTTTCATTTTCATTAATGCTTTATAATGGTACGACACTCCATTTACATGAGGTCAAACAAAATACTTAACAACTAGTAAGTGCCTGAATTAACTATGAATTACAATATGAAATAAGTATTAATAAAACCTCCATTAACACACTCAAACAATGCACTTATATCTTAATCATTATATATATATAAATGTGCTTCTAAATACTTGAATCACTTATTTAGACTTTGTACATTTTACCATGAACAAGTTATATATGAGCAACACTTTATAAATGATCAGAGGTGGAGGAAGATCTCAGCCTGGGCGTCTATTGTCTTGTGTAGTCTGGAAGATGAGTGGATGGCGGGGTGGGTGGAGTTTTCTCTGTGGTGGGGTCGTGTGGGCTAAGTCCTGGGCTCTGTGGGGCCAGGCAGCGCCGCCGAACTGTGCCCCGGTCCGGATGGGCCTGGGCCCCCTTTCCCTGGCGGGTTGCAGAGTATGGAGATGCCTACTGGGGTCAGCAGGGGAGCTGGCCCCAGGGAGGGGTCACTTGCCCCTCCCTTCCTTCCTTTCACCCCTGCGTCATTGCCCACCTCTCAATTTTAAATACACGTAGACACTGAGGGCTATCAGGACAGGCTATGCGCTTACCTGCTGCTCTCTGGCAGGTAGCTCCATGTCCTCCTGGGTTTTAAATGCACCTTAGAACACACATGCATCAACACTACATATGAGCGGGCAGAAGAAGCTTTGGAGTCTTTACACACCCCCGTTCTCTGCAGCCTGTCGGAGTGGGGGGGCTAGGAGGAGGAGATGGCCGCCCGATCAGGGTCTGGAATGTGGGGCCTCCCTGCTGCTGCCGAGTCAGGGCAGTCTGCTTCTCTCCACCCCAGGGAAAAGGGTAACACTACCTGGCTTGGGTGCAGTTTCCCCCCCTCCGAGGGCGCAGCTGGCTGCCGGCGGAGCTCACGGGCAGCCCCCCCTCCTGGCTTCTGCTCCGCAGCTACTGAGTGATCCCTCATCTGGGACTCTCCTCAGCTCTTTCTGGGACAGTCGCGCGGCTGCCCCTCTGTTGGTCTTCCTTGGTTTCTTGTGTTCTGAGGGCCTCTGGATGTCTGGAGATTTGATCTCCTCCATACCTGCTTCATGCCCTGGAGGACGGGGCAGTGGCTCCCCACACCCTCTAACAGATCATTACATGTAGGAACCTTTTAAATACAAGCGTGCTCATGCTCACAGGTGTACACACGGGTGCTCACACACACAAACTACACCCTTTTTGGCTCCTACCTCAAAGCACACTGTGCGCTGTTGTTTTTCCCTTTATCCCCGTCCCTCTTCCCCGCTGTTTTTCTTTCCCTCTTTCTTTCTCCCCTTTCTTTTCCCCAGTCAAGTCTGTCCCGTATTTAACAAGTGAAAATAAAATAAACAATAAAAGGTGAATCAAATTGACCATTACGGCAAGGCTGGGATGGTCAATTTGGTAAAGTAAATCCATTGGGCATCTTTCTTTGCCTTTAGACAATAATTCTGATGGCAGAAGAGCCAAACGGGACAGGCAAAAAAAAAAAGGGTTCATTAATAGGAAGGGATGTAGAAGTGAAACCATGGGTGTGGTCTGTACAACAGTTGGTCCAGTTTCAATTTCTTTAACACTATGACTTTGTGTTAAATGATTATGCCTCTTCCTGTTAACCATCATTTGACACATTGTTGTTATTGTGACCAGAAGATCTCTTTTTTTTTATCCATGTCCACTTTCTTTGAACCCAAAGCCTTTCTTACTCCCTCTTCCCATGCTGCACGTGCCTTATCATAATTCTCTTTTGCTTTTTGATGCAGGGCTTGTATTGTATCATTAGTTGGGAGTGGTGCTCCTGGATGTGTAGTGAGAAATCCTTTTTCCCACGCCATCCAGACATCATCGAATCATTTTTACGATTTTGCCCTTTTTTTCTTCTCCGTTTCTCTTTCCAACATTTGGCATTTACAAAGTCCTTGAGGTGTCTCATATTGCTGGGAGCTGCTAGTTCTTCTTCATTGAATGTTGCAGGGGTGGTAGTAGCCATTGTAATTTTTCTTTTATATTTCACTCTTCCTATATAATTATACCTTAATTATTTTGTTGCTCGTGTATTCATTTACTGTTTTTAATTTGTTATTACTTATTTCAACATCATCTGTTATTTTATTATTCTTCCAATTATTTTCAATTTCTTTCTTTCGTTGCTTAATCTTTTTTTGAATTGCCAGTATTTCTTTATGCTTTATCACTACTCTTTGTTGATCAATCAATTAATTTTTTTTATCCTGTCCTCAATTTTTTTCCTTAAGTTCTTACTCAATGAATTTATTTATTGTACTTGTTTTATTTATTAACAGTAAATGGACTAATTCTATACTACTTTGATACTACTTTTTCACTTTTATTCAGCCCTCCCTCTCTACAGGTTTTACACCTTTTAAACAAAACAAGTACCAAACCAAAAACAGACAAATACATACCACAACAACTACACGTAAAATAATCACATCGTGACGCCTCTGCCTTTCTAAATGGAGGGACAGTAACTGCGTGTGTGTATGTAAGCGTGTAAAATCTGCAGATAGTCAGATTAACATTTTGTCTCTATCTGCCATTCTGCAATTTATTCCATATAAACAATAACGTGGCGCACAGCATGACGTGAAAAAAGGCACATACCTTTGACATTGCGTGACGAACTCTGTATTTCTCGTCCACACTAAACGCAAAAAAGGAGTTTTAAAAAAATCTCAGTTTTCGGTGATTCGAAACGCCGTTTACGTGTGGACGAAACAGCTGCGTTTTCACAAATACCCGTGTAGGTGTGGACGTAGCGTAAAAGAGTTAGTAGTTTATTTCATTGCTACCTGTAATTTATTGCAGATTACTTGTATTTGCTTAATTGTTTACTAAATGTTTGAGGTGTGAAATAAACTGCAATGGAGCAAAATATGGGTGTTTGTGGTTGGAGGATGTGTGCGTGTGCACGCGGGTGCGCGAACATTTTTCTTGTAAAACAAAGGGGGGCGCAGCAAAAAAAGTTTGGGAACCACTGCCATAGACCAAAAACAGTGACAAACAAATACATACATTTACACCCCTATGCTCAAAACCATATTCGGCTTGCTCCTTACTTATTGAAAAAATCTGTGTATATGCCCCGTTTTTTCCCAAGTTCAGACACGGGTTGATTCTCAAAGAAAATAAATAGCAACATTAATTTGACATAGCATAGACCTTGTTAGCTGATTGGAGTAAAACCTTAAATTGGAGGAACAGGTCCAACTTGCCTACACCAAGTCTACTTCCTGTGTGCAGAGATGTGTGGAGTCTGTAAAAGTCCTTAAAGGTTTCAAGTAAAATGTCCAAAAGTCTAGGGGAATGTGTGTGTGTGTGTGTGTGTGTGTTTGAAAGGGGACAGCAAGTTCAAAATGGCGTGAGATTTCTGTTGCAGCTGGCCTACCACACTCTGTTGTGGAGCACGGGAAAAAATCAACTGGTCCATCAACAGGATTGGCTCATCATCAATATCAGATCCAATCTAACGCATTTAACAAAAAACCTGACCTGTCAACGACAGTGTCATAGGACATACTGAGTTTGTAAAAATTAACACTTCACAATTTGTTAGCAAATAAAAAATTACTGCTTGTAACATTAACCATGCTTACAATTGAAAATAAAATACCAAAATATGTAACACTCTTTTTAAATGCTTCTTCAGTCTTCTCTCAATAATTTAAATATTTACAATTTCAATCACATTCTGAATAAAAAATACCACTGCAGGACATTGCCTCAAGTTTTCTTTTAAGCAAAATAAAGTATAGCTTTCTACAAAACATTGTAAACTATTTCTTCAGTAAATGTTAGAAATATTTTACTCACAGTGAACTCATAAAAAGTGAAAATAAATAATGAACAGGTAAAATAATTTGCTCACCGATCTCACAAGAGGACATTTTAGAAATGACACTCTCTCTAAGCCCTGATTTTCTACGACCAAAAATGCAGAGAGAATCAGAACTAGTTAATAGTAATTACATTTGAACACACTGTTTTAGCAGTATACATGCATAAAATAATTTTTAGTATCTGCAGTGAGTGCTAACTCTTCTTTCTGTATCATTTTTGTAAGTTTTACTGTGAATCTCGGTGTCCTTATTTTGTGCTAGTGTGCTCAGAGCTCATGTGGCAGCCACCAGAAAAGAGGAAGGTCTGTGCTCTCTCAGATGGAGATGGTAATTGGGACAATGCACCAACTACTAGAGATATTAGAGGAATATTAGAGATTGGATATTAGGGATGAGGTCCACAGACTAACCCTGATAGGTCCCCTTCTTCACTTTGATTGCTCCCTTCAGCCAGTTTACTAATAGTTTATTGTAAGAACAAATTATGTTCACCAAGTGAAAGTTGCATTTCAGAATACAATAGGTGAAGTGAAATTGGAGTGGAGCAGGAACTCCACAGGTGAAGCAAATGCAAAGAAATCAAAATTGCCCACATGAGAGAAAGACAGAAATAACAGGAGAGAGGACTGGGAGAGAGAAAAAGAGGCACAGCAGAGCAAAGGAAAGAGAGGTTGAACAAAATAAATTAGGTGTATGACAGTCCAAGAGGTTGTGCAGAGAGAAATAGGAGCGAATTCTACAGAGCATGAATGAGAGGAGGAGACAGATCAGACGCAGAGATAAATCTGCTGTATAATAATGAGATCAGGTCAGAGAGCTGCAGAGGTTGTAGTTGTCTGATGATGGAGATACAGAAAGGAGCTGAGCTCTGTTTTCCACAACTCCTCAACAGCTCCTGCAGGAAGCCGACGCTTCGCTGGTCCAAAGCTGTGCTCCTGAACATTGTCCTGTCCTGCATCTCTCTGCTCACTGCTGCTCTAAACCTTCTCGTGATCATCTCAGTCTCCTACTTCAGGCACATATAATGTTTCTAAAACTTAAACTGTATCTTCATTTAAAAAGTTTAACACCATGATTTATTATCTAAATTGAAATTAATTTGGCACATTCTTGGTCAATTTAAACCACAATATTTAATTTTTATACACCTTAATGTCTTTGTCTTACAGTCTTAATAATGGACCTTTTTACATTTTAAAATTACTAATATATTCTTTTTTGTTCTATTTCAGGAAGCTTCACACACCCAGCAACATCCTCCTGCTCTCTCTTGCTGTCTCAGACTTTCTCATGGGTCTCTTGCTGATGCCAGCAGAAATCCTTAGAAGCATGACGTGCTGGGTACTTGGTGATCTTATGTGTTCTGTTTATTTTTTTCTGACTGTAAACATTACCTGTGCTTCAATAGGGAACATAGTTCTTATATCAATTGACCGTTATGTGGCTATTTGTGACCCTCTGCATTACTCCACGAGAATTACTGTGGCAAGAGTCAAACTCAGTGTTTGTCTGTGTTGGTTTTATTCAACTTTCTACTGCAGTCTTTATACGCAAGAAATGCTGATTGAACCAGGCAGGTATAATTCCTGTTATGGTGAGTGTGTGCTTGTCATCAGTGATTTTGCTGGAATGGTTGACCTTATTTTATTTTTTATTCTTCCAGTTTCTGTCATCATAGTTCTGTATATGAGAGTATTTGTGGTGGCTGTGTCTCAGGCTCGTGCCATGCGCTCTCATGTTACGGCTGTCACACTTCAGCGTTCATTGAATCAAACAAACAAATCTGAGCTGAAAGCAGCCAGGACTCTGGGGGTTCTTGTAGTTGTGTTTCTGTCATGCTACTGTCCATTTTATTGCTACTCTCTCACTGATAAAAATGCTGTCAATGATCCAGCTACATCTTTTGTGATCTTTATCTTTTATTTTAACTCTTGTATAAACCCTTTGATCTATGCCTTGTTTTACCCCTGGTTTAGAAATGCTGTTAAACTTATTATCACATTGCAGATATTCAAGCATAACTCCTGTGAGGCCAACATACTATAAAAAGACTATGAACCCTGCTCCAGTAAACTGCTTTAAATCAGGAAATGGGCCCATGTGGTAATCTACTGCATTAATTACAGAGGGAAAAAAAGCATTTTTGACCACTTCAATTCCACGAACACTAGCATTCAAATTACTTATGCCAGTAATCATCCACAACTATTTTCAGTTGCAGATGATAAAGGACTCAGAAACTTTATTCATGCAAGCCCATATGACAGAGAATGTGCATCTTTTTGCTTTGCATATTTTAATTTATATTTTATTGTGTTGTGGTTTGCAGTGTTTTGTGTTGTTTTAAATTTGTTTAAAAGGAAAAAGCTGAAATTTAAATAGTTAGGAGTTGAAATGCAAATAGTTGGTGTTTGTATTTTATAATTTATTTATTACATTTTACATGATGTGAATAAATAAAAGTATCACCCAAGCGAAAATATAACAAAGTGCGCCATACAGTCAAATGCCACAACGAGCAATCCCTTTCACGTCCCCATAGCATAGCTACCCGGAAGCCATTATGTCCTAAACTGCACCTAGCTGCTACTGTGGGGATACTTCCAGGCCTAACCTGGGCTTACCATAGAACCAAGTTCGCCAGAGCTCATATTATATTTTTACATGTTGTGGAGCCATTTTTGGGAGCATTTCAAGTTGATATACATCAGTACAACCATTATAGCCCAAATTTTAATAATATGTCTGCATTAAGTGCATAGTACTTACATAAATTGCAACAAAGTGCAATAAACTACAAAAAGAATTAAAATTGTTTTTTTTTAACATATATTTCTAGTTAGAGAAATTTAAGAGGCTTATCCCTCAAAACTGTAAATACAAAAAAGTTGCACAAAATAGTTTCCCACCACAGGAAATTTATTTTAAGTGTCTTCATATTATTATTTCTGAAATACACCAATTTTTATATACTGCAGCAAAAACGAAAATAAATATTATAATGCAAATTTGCAAAAAAAAACAGCATATGCATCAAAATAAACTATTTTCAGCAGTGCAATATGAGTCCTAAGCATCCCAGAAAATTCTTTATTTATCACATGCATAGTCATACGAGCACAACACACAGTGAAATGTTTCTTGAATGCTCCTTTGACTGTGCAAAAAACAACATTATATGCAAATGGTGTTAGAGGAATGGCTGTAACCCATATCCCTTATAATATAAGAGTAAATGGAACAACCAAGGTTAAAAAATAGTCCCAGTAATGCAGCGTATGAGAATCACACATTCTCTCTAGCAGGGATTACATCTGCCTAGTTGAATTGGATTATCTGTTGCAAACACACTGCTATAGAAAACAGAACAAGGCTAAGAATTGCTGACAAAATTGACCAATATTAGCACATGCATGAAGACAGACATGTCTGTCTGTCTTCCGAACTTGTCCCTTTGGGTCCCATTTGGAAACACTGTGGACAGACCACTCAAAGTGCAGGGCCTATTGCCCATTGGTACATTATTGCTACCTAGTGGTATTAGGTGTAGTCTAGAAATTTTGAAAGAAAAAAAAAAAAGCTACTCTTAACTACATTACCCACATTAACCATTCATTATAGAGTTGATTCGGCAGATTTTTACACTAGACACCCTTCATGACATAACCCTCAAAGGATTTACGTTTTCTCTCAAGCTTGAACCAGGGATTGTTTGCTTGACAGTTAAACATATAAATCACTACACTATGGATCAAATTGCCTTCAAAAGGGATAAAAAAAAAGTTTAGTATGACTTGGAATGTAGCTCGATATCTTTCACTTCGTGAACAGTTTTGCATCAATCCATCCATCTTCTTCCACTTATCGGTGGCTGGCAGGGGCAGCAGCCTAAAGAGAGAACCCCAGACCTCCCTCTCACCAACCAACTCCTCCAGCTTGTCCAGGAGAGAGCATCCCAGTGAAACACTAGGACCATCTCTGAATTGTGGCCACCGCCCTTACATCTTATACACAGAGACAGAGACAAAGAACATTCCACAAACTCTTACATGTTGGCCCCTCTTGGGGAGGGGGGGGGGGGGGGGGGGGCTATACCTTCTCCCTTGCAGAGAGAATTATTACCTCGTTTTCTGCTTGGCCGTCACCTAAGGACTTACATCCCTGATGTGATTAACACAACAGAAAAGAAACCTGCTTCCACAAACACCTAACACAGAATGTGCCTGGGATGCATCATTATCAGATGCTTGAACCACCTCAACTGGCTCCTTTCGATGTGGAGAAGTAGCAGCTCTACTCTCAGCCCCTCCTGGATGGCTGAACTCCTCACCCTATCTCTAAGGGAGAAAGAAACCAGCCATCCTTCAGAGAAAGCTTATTTCCGCTGCTTGTATCCATGATCTCATTCTTTTGGTCACTACCTAAACTTTGTGACCATAGGTTAGGGTGGGGACAGAGATCGACCGGTAAATCAAGAGATTCACTTTTATGTTTAACTGTCTCTTCACCCTTCAGAC
Organism: Aulonocara stuartgranti; assembly: GCF_965226115.1. Taxonomy (NCBI): domain Eukaryota; kingdom Metazoa; phylum Chordata; class Actinopteri; order Cichliformes; family Cichlidae; genus Aulonocara; species Aulonocara stuartgranti. The sequence goes on from NC_138952.1 coordinate 28,334,779, forward strand.
TGGTACAGCGTCTGCGTCATTGTAACCACAGCACGAATCCGTCTGACACTTTTTGTGCAAAATATAGCTTCAGTTTCATGATCTTAGTTGTTTGTTTGTAATAAGTGGTTATTTTGGGTTCTGTTGCCTTCCTATCAGCTTGAAGTAGTCTAGCCATTCTCCTCTGACATCAACAAAGGATTTCAACCCAGAAAACTACAGCACACTGAATAATTTTCTCATTTCAGACCACTCCATAAACTCTGGAGATGTTTGTGCAGAAAAATCTCAGTACATCAGTATGTCTCTGAAATACTCAGATCCGCTGGTTTGACATCAACAATTATGCCACATTTACTCATCTTTTTTTCATTTTTTGATCCTCGGTTTGACCTCCAGCAGGCACCACCTTGATTATATCGACATGCCTAAATGCTTTGACTATCTCTACTTTTAAAATTAGGCTTAAAACTTTCCTTTTTGCATATAGTTAGGGCTGGATCAGGTGACCCTGAATCCTCCCTTAGTTACCCTGCAATAGTTATACAGGGAGTGCAGAATTATTAGGCAAATGAGTATTTTGTCCACATCATCCTCTTCATGCATGTTGTCTTACTCCAAGCTGTATAGGCTCGAAAGCCTACTACCAATTAAGCATATTAGGTGATGTGCATCTCTGTAATGAGAAGGGGTGTGGTCTAATGACATCAACACCCTATATCAGGTGTGCATAATTATTAGGCAACGTCCTTTCCTTTGGCAAAATGGGTCAAAAGAAGGACTTGGCAGGCTCAGAAAAGTCAAAAATAGTGAGATATCTTGCAGAGGGATGCAGCAGTCTCAAAATTGCAAAGCTTCTGAAGCGTGATCATCGAACAATCAAGCGTTTCATTCAAAATAGTCAACAGGGTCGCAAGAAGCGTGTGGAAAAACCAAGGCGCAAAATAACTGCCCATGAACTGAGAAAAGTCAAGCGTGCAGCTGCCAAGATGCCACTTGCCACCAGTTTGGCCATATTTCAGAGCTGCAACATCACTGGAGTGCCCAAAAGCACAAGGTGTGCAATACTCAGAGACATGGCCAAGGTAAGAAAGGCTGAAAGATGACCACCACTGAACAAGACACACAAGCTGAAATGTCAAGACTGGGTCAAGAAATATCTCAAGACTGATTTTTCTAAGGTTTTATGGATTGATGAAATGAGAGTGAGTCTTGATGGGCCCGTGGCTGGATTGGTAAAGGGCAGAGAGCTCCAGTCCGACTCAGACGCCAGCAAGGTGGAGGTGGAGTACTGGTTTGGGCTGGTATCATCAAAGATGAGCTTGTGGGGCCTTTTCGGGTTGAGGATGGAGTCAAGCTCAACTCCCAGTCCTACTGCCAGTTTCTGGAAGACACCTTCTTCAAGCAGTGGTACAGGAAGAAGTCTGCATCCTTCAAGAAAAACATGATTTTCATGCAGGACAATGCTCCATCACACGCGTCCAAGTACTCCACAGCGTGGCTGGCAAGAAAGGGTATAAAAGAAGAAAAACTAATGACATGGCCACCTTGTTCACCTGATCTGAACCCCATTGAGAACCTGTGGTCCATCATCAAATGTGAGATTTACAAGGAGGGAAAACAGTACACCTCTCTGAACAGTGTCTGGGAGGCTGTGGTTGCTGCTGCACGCAATGTTGATGGTAAACAGATCAAAACACTGACAGAATCCATGGATGGCAGGCTTTTGAGTGCACTGTAATCCCTAACAGTTGTTCTAGCTCATAACTAATAAGCTCATAACACTCAAATGTCGTTTTGTAGTTGAGCAAACTATAAAGTATTGAGCTCTGTTGGCTTTTATGCAGCTTTAATTCAACAGGGCTCAATATTTTTTAGCTAATTTTTTTGGAACGCTCAAAAAGTTTAAGAAGCATATATTAGTGACGTTCTGGTGGGTGGAGTCTTGTCGCTCCTTCAGGAAAGCTGAGTCAGCCATCTTGAATTTACCTTGATGCGGGGAAGATTTGGCCAGCGTCATTAATTAATTATTTTTTTAATTAAGTTGAAAAATATTGAACATTTTGAGTTTATTACTCCCTAATTATAAGTTGAGGAATATCAACATTTATGAGTTAACATTGAGGTAATTTAAGGCAACTGCAACTATAATTTTTAGTTAAACTTAAAACTTTTAAAAACATCACTAAAAAATTGTGTAATCTGTTACACAACAATTTTTGAGTTCTGTGAACTTATTAGGTTTTACAGTGTGTCCTTGCAAAGAAAGGTGGCTATATTGGTCACTGATTTGTTTTTGTTTTGTTTTTGAATGTCAGAAATGTATATTTGTGAATGTGGAGATGTTATATTGGTTTCACTGGTAAAAATAAATAATTGAAATGGGTATATATTTGTTTTTGTTAAGTTGCCTAATAATTATGCACAGTAATAGTCACCTGCACACACAGATATCCCCCTAAAATAGCTAAAACTAAAAACAAACTAAAAACTACTTCCAAAAACATTCAGCTTTGATATTAATGAGTTTTTTGGGTTCATTGAGAACATGGTTGTTGTTCAATAATAAAATTATTTCTCAAAAATACAACTTGCCTAATAATTCTGCACTCCCTGTAGGCTGCTGGGGGATTACCATGATGAGTTTTTCCTTTCCAGTCACCTTTCTCACTCACTATGTGTTAATAGACCTCTCTGTATTGAATTGTACCTGCTATTAATCTTGGGCTCTGTTCCACAGCATGTATTTTATTCTGTTTTCCTTCTCTCACCCCAAGCGGTCGCAGCAGATGACTGCTCCTCCCTGAGCCTGGTTCTGCTGGAGGTTTCTTCCTGTTAAAAGGGAGTTTTTCCTTCCCACTGTCGCCCAAGTGCTTGCTCATAGGGGGCCATATGATTGTTGGGTTTTTCTCAGTATCTATTATTGTAGGATCTACTGTACAATATGAAGCGCCTATGTTGTGATTTGGCGCTATATAAATAAAATCCAATTAAATTGAATTGGTGCTGATGAGAAAGGCTAATTAGAAATATGGATTATTGTGGCGAGCACTGGAGTAAAGTGTAACTGATAAAGTGGTTGCTGAATGTATGTACAGGGTGGGCCATTTATACGGTACACCGTAATAACATGGGAATGGTTGGTGATATTAAAGTCCTGTTTGTGGCACATTAGTATATGTGAGGGGGCAAACTCCTTAAGATGGGTGGTGACCATGGTGGCCATTTAGAAGTCGGCCATCTTGGATACAACTTTTGTTTTTTCAATAGGAAGAGGGCCATGTGACACATCAAACTTATTGGTAATGTCACAAGAAAAACAACGGTGCGCTTGGTTTCAACGTAAGTTTATTCTTTCATGAGTTATTTACAAGTGTCTCTTTGTTCACAGCCATTGACATGTCGAAGAGGTTAACACATGAGGAGCGGATCGAAATTGTGTTGATATCTGGTGAACGCAGTAACCGGGTCATTGCAGCAGATTTCAATGCAAGACACCCTACGAGACCACCCATCTCCCATGCTACAGTTAGCAAACTGCTTGCTAAGTTTCTATATATATATGACTAGAGATGGGTATCGTTTAGGTTTTATCCGATACCGGTGCCAAATCGGTACTTTTGAAACGGTGCCGGTGCTCAAACGGTGCTCAAACCGGTGCTTAAAGAATGGAGAACACAAAATTGGTCCAAAAACCTCTCATGTTCAGCTGTTTTTTGTAAAAATATAACAATGTTAGCCTTTTCTGCAGCTATGGGGCATATATGGTATCACTCTTGGCTGGAAGCAGTGCTTAAACAATGGAAAAAACACAAACTTTGTCCTAAACCTCTCATGTTTAACTGTTTTCCACTTTTTCTTTGGTCATTTTAGCCTTTTTAGCCAGGGTGAAGAGAGTATCTGCCATCAAACAAGAAGACAGCCGCATGTAGCTATGATGATGTTTGCTAGTTCACCTTACATGCATTAATGTAATAACGTGGTTAGCCTACTCACGCAGAGAAGAACGGCTGCTGCTGCCATCATCATCCGTCATCATTTCTGCTACACTGGCAGGGCTAGGGGCCAGGACTCTCCTCTTCGTGTTTTTGGGGGATGTTGCATAACAGGCAACCCACCCGCAGTAGATGTGCTCGGTGTGAGGTCTCGCAGCAAGCTATCAAATACGGCGCATTTCTCGGCTTTTAAAAAAAACGCTATGCGTCGCCAGGTGTTTCATCGGATTTCAGGTGTTACCTCCTTTGACAGTATCACAGTATCAGCTTAAAGCACTTGTTGCAGGCTGCTGAGTTTGCATATTTTGCTATGAAGTACAGCCAGACTTTTAACCGCTTCGCCTTGGACATTTTTAATCTGTAGCTCTGCTCTAAAAGAACGTACGTACCTGGCCCCGCCTACTATCCTCGGAAACGTAAAATGATTGGCTAGAATCTAAAGTGTATCACAGCTCAGGAAAAAAAAGCACCGAAATAAAGCACCGAAATGTGCGCTGCTTTTCGGTCTGGTTACTACCGTTTATGTCAGAACCGGTGCCATCATGGCACCGGACACCGGTACCCATCCCTATATATGACTGACATAAAATGGTGCTTACAAACCAAAAAAATCTAACAGCTGAAAATAATGACAAAAATTAGTTGGAGAAGAGTTCAGAGTCTTTTATAGTATGTTGGCCTCACAGGAGTTATGCTTGAAGACCTGCAGAGTGACAATAAGTTTAACAGCATTTCTAAACCAGGGGTAAAACAAGGCATAGATCAAAGGGTTTAGACAAGAGTTAATGTAAAAAATAATGATAACAGTAGATGCAGATGGATCATTGACCACATTTTCTTCAGCAAGATAATAGCAGTAAAATGGAGAGTAACATAATAGAAACACAACTACAAGAACCCCCAGAGTCCTGGCTGCTTTCAGCTCAGATTTCTTTGCTTGATTGCTTGAATGCTGAAGTGTGACAGATGTAACATGAGAGCGCATGGCACGAGCTTGGGACACAGCCGCCACAAATACTCTCATATAAAGAACTATGATGACAGAAAGTGGAACAATAAAAGCTAAAAAAAGGTCAATAATCCCTGCAATATCACTGCTGACAAACATACACTCTCCGTAGCAGGAATTATACCTGCCCGGTTCAATCAGGATATTCTTTATATAAAGACTCCAGTAGAAAATAGCATAAAACCAACATAAGCACACACTGAGTTTGGTTCGTTTCACAGTAATTCTGGTGCGGTAATGCAAGGGGTCACAAATAGCCACATAACGATCAACTGATATTAGAACTATGTTCCCTATTGAAGCACAGATAATGTTGCCCATCAGATACCAATAAACAGAACACATAAGATCACCAAGTACCCAGCAGGTCGTGCTTCTTAATATTTCTGCTGGCATCAACAGAAGACCCACAAGAAAGTCTGAGACAGCCAGAGAGAGGAGGACGATGTTACTTGGTGTGTGAAGTTTCCTACAAAGAGAAAAAAAAAGTAATTCATCATTTCAAAAGGTCTTCAGTAAAAATTCCATCAGTGAAAAAGTCCTATTAATAAGGCATGATTCAATCGAGGCAAATAAAATATTTCAGTTGTGATTAAAATACACCAAGAACATGCAAAATTGATTCCACTCATCACTAAGCAATTTCAGTTTGAAGTGTCTGAAGTGTAAGATTAGGATGAAAATAAGACTGCTGACAGCTGCACTGAAAATGTTTTGTCAATCATGTTAAAACCATCTTAGTGAAAATGTTTCATTATTAAGACATGAAGAAGCCTATTCAACTTAACAGTGATAACTGAGACAAAGATATTTATTTATCTAACAAAACGAAAGTAAAAATTAAAAACAGAGATATTTATCAGTTGCATTTCATTATTGTCAATAAAAAAAATCATCTGTGCCTGAAGTGGGAGACTGAAATGATGACGAGAAGGTTTAGAGCAGCAGTGAGCAGAGAGATACAGGAGAACACAATGTTCAGCAGCACGGCTTTCGACCAATGAAGTGTCGGCTTTCTGCAGGAGCTGTTGAGAAATTGTGGAAAACAAAGCACGGGCACTTTCTGTATCTCCATTAGGCATGTCCAGCTCCTGCTGCTCTGTGATCAGAGCCGTAGGGTGGATTTATCAACCCCCACTCCAATCCCCTCGTCTTCACTCACGTACACACACGCGCACACAAACACACTGTCCCTCCTATTTCTTTGCGCACAATCGGCACTTCCACTTTGTCAGACTCACTATGTCACGTAAAGCGTATTAATGTCTTCTTTATTTGAACTATTAAAACCAGTCCTACAGCTTGTCACTACAGAAGTTGTCATGGTTTAATATCTTCTTAATACACAAGGGTCACAATTATTAATCAGCTTCAAACCATATTCTTTTTTAATAATACTAATCGGAGGTAATTCTCTTTTTTTTTTTTAAGTGTATTTACCACAGATGCTGATGGTACAGGGCTAGAACAGCAACTTTGTTAACCAACTATTTCTTCATATCCATTTGCTTTAACTTTTCTGGTAAAAATGACTGTATTGGGTCCAATGATGAAATGGGAAAACAAGTCCAACAACATGCAATCAGTCTGCTATTAGTTTTTTGACAAGACAAGGTTTCATTGGCACTTTCATGCAGTCTGTTTGCTATGATACTGTACTTATTTCTGATAAATCTTAAATCTTTTGACGTTTGCATCAGATGTGTAGTGCTCGAAAGAGCCAGGGGCTGAAGCAACACCAGCATGAAAACCATACATTGGGAGGAACTCTCTCACCCACGGACTAGGGCGGAATAAATGGAACAAATTTGTAATTTATAAAGTTTGTTAGTTAGTTCTAGTTAGTTCATTATATTAAGCTGATCTAATGTAGTGTTAGTCTATATTACAAATACCAGTTAATTGGGTATTATGGCACCTGTGGTTGGCAGTGTCATTGTCAGTGTTTCTGCAGGTGTCTGTATTTGTGGTCTTTTTCTGTGTGACCTGTATCGCTGATTTTTGATGAGATTGCAACTTCCTTTGTTTTTGACTGACACACTGTTTCAAGTCCACACTTTTAGCGCAAGCTGAAACAGAGACACGATGATGGTCCTTTTTCCTCAATCGGTCATGTGATTTGGATGCACTTGGTGAGCTGGTCAAGAACTGTTCGAGACTGAACATTAAGTAATATGTAATATGGCTCTATTAGTTAAATAGAGCCATATTACTCATCGAGGGTGGTTAATATAGGAGGGACTCAGCATAAGTGAGCAATTCACACTCCCCAGAGCTTTTCCATGCCATCACAATAAGCTGTGGGTGTCACGGCTGGCGGGGTGAGCCGTGTGGTGTTGGAGGAAAGGAGGACCCAAAATGCAGGCAGCCGACTGATGATATGAGTGAGGGTTTATTTACAGGTGACAGTGGCAGAACAGACAACGAAGCATGAGAAAACAACTGAAGAAACCTAAATTGGCAGAACTAAATGACAAACCTGAGAGCATACAAAAGGGGTGTGGGGCAGAGACAGGAACGGAACACCATAGAACGCAGACGAGCCGACAATGAACACAGACCGACACCCACTAAATATACACATACAAGGTAATCGGATAATCACACACAGGAGGGAAGAACAGCTGAACCCAATACACATGAGGACCGGAGGAGACAAGCTGAACACAATGACAACAGACACAGACTTTCAGAACAAAACAGGAAATCTAGAACCCGAACCGGACACAAGGGGGGAGGGCACCGAAGAACTAGAACAGAGGAAAATGATCACAAAACACAAAACGCTGGGTCAACGACCCAGGACCATGACAGTACCCCCCCTCCAAGGGCTGGCTCCAGACAGCCCAAAACAAAAACAAACGACCAACCCAGGGCGGGCGACGGGGGCCCAGGACGGAGGGACCAACACCGAACAAAAACAAGCTCCAGCGAACCAAGTGAATTGTCCAAAACACAAACACACATGCTGGAGTTCAATAACAAAACACAGTTCAGGAGGCCGGCCCGGAGGCTGACAACTCAGAAGTCCAGGACGATTCATCGTCTGAGGCCGGCCGCGTTGGCGACACAGATCCAAAAGCAGACTGCACGGAAGGCAGCGGTGGCGAAGTGGAAACAGTTCAGGGGGCCGACCGTGCACACGACAGCGGCGGCGACGGGGAAACCGTTCAGGCGGCCGACCGTGCGGACAGCAATGGCGGCGACAAGGAAACAGTTCAGGCGGCCGACCGTGCGGACAGCAACGGCGGCAGTGACACAAGTCTGGAGGCCGGCCACGCGGAAGGCAGCGGCGGCGTCTGGGAGGTCGTCCATATCGACGATGACGCCCAACTAGCGGCCTGGCAGATGACCGCCGATGTTGAGGCGGCGGTTCGGGACCCAAAGGCTGCGTGGCCCCTGCAGAAGCAGAGGCCGGACCAGGCGAGGCAGAAGCAGAGGCCGGACCAGGCGACGCTGAGGATGCTGAAGCCGGACCGGGCGACGCTGAGGATGCAGATGCCGGACCAGGCGAGGCAGAAGCAGAGGCCGGACCAGGCGACGCTGAGGATGCAGATGCCGGACCAGGCGAGGCAGAAGCAGAGGCCGGACCAGGCGAGGCAGAAGCAGAGGCTGGACCAGGTGACGCTGAGGATGCTGAAGCCGGACCAGGCGACGCTGAGGATGCAGATGCCGGACCAGGCGAAGATGAAGCTGAAGCCGGCGAGGATGATGAGGCTGCAGCTGGCAGCTGGACGGGCTCCTCGGGCCCTCCAGCTGACGAGGCAGGAGGCTGGACGGGCTCCTCGGGCCCTCCAGCTGACGAGGCAGGAGGCTGGACGGGCTCCTCGGGCCCTCCAGCTGACGAGACAGGCGGCTGAACGGGCCCCTCGGACCCTCCAGCGGAGACAGGCGGCTGAACGGGCCCCTCGGACCCTCCAGCGGAGACAGGAAAGTGCTGGCCGGGCTCTCCAGAACCCCCAGCGGAAATAGTCACTGAACCAGCGGGCACAGGGGCCCCTGGCACACGCAGGGCTGAACCAGCAGGCACACAGGCCTCTGGCAGGAACGGATCAGAGCCAGTAGGCGCACGGGCCTCTGGCAGGGACGGATCAGAGCCAGCAGGCGCAGGGGCCTCTGGCAGGGACGGATCAGAGCCAGCAGGCGCACGGGCCTCTGGCAAACACAAAGCAGCCTGCAGCTGCACAGAGCATTGACTCAGCTCAGGCAGCGACAGCCGGGTGCAGTCCTCAGCTGGCTTCTTAACCTCCAGGGGTCCAGAGTCACACTCACAGTCTCTGAACTGGCCAGCTTTTGAGGACTGATTACAATATTGGGTGGTTTGTCTCTCTGCTTGGAATGAACAGTTGAAAAATACACTGAACAAAAATATAAACGCAACACTTTTGTTTTTGCTCCCATTCCCCATGGGATGACGTAGAGACCTAAAATTCATTCCAGATACACAGTATAACCATCCCTCCCAAACAGTGGTCACAAATCAGTCCAAATGTGTGGTAGTGGGCACATCTGCTATATTGAGATAATCCATCCCACCTCACAGGTGTGCCACATCAGGATGCTGATCTGACATCATGAGTAGTGCACAGGTGTACCTCAGACTGCCCACAACAAAAGGCCACCCTGGAATGTGCAGTTTTGTCTCACAGCAAAATGCCACAGATGCCACAAGCAATGAGGGAGCGTGCAATTGGCATGCTGACAGCAGGAATGTCAACCAGATCTGTCGCCCGCGCATTGAATGTTCATTTCTCAACCATAAGCCGTCTCCACAGGCGTTTCAGAGAATATGGCAGCACAGCCAACCGGCCTCACAACCGCAGACCTCGTGTAACCACACCAGCCCAGGACCTCCACATCCAGCAGGTTCACCTCCAAGATCGTCTGAGACCAGCCACCCAGACAGTTGCTGGAACAATTGGTTTGCACAACCAAACAATTTCTGCACAAACTGTCAGAAACCGTCTCAGGGACGCTCAACTGCATGCCCGTCGTCCTCATCGGGGTCTTGACCTGACTCCAGCTCGTCGCCGTAACAGACTTGTGTGGGCAAATGCTCACATTCGATGGCGTCTGGCACGTTGGAGAGGTGTGCGCTTCACGGATGAATCATGGTTCACATTGTTCAGGGCAGATGGCAGCTGAGAATGTCTCAGTTCTTGCATGGCCAGCATACTCACCGGACATGTCACCCTTTGAGCATGTTCGGGATGTGCTTGACCGGCATATACGACAGCGTGTACCAGTTCCCACGAATATCCAACAACCTCGCACAGCCATTGAAGTGGAGTGGACCAACATTCCACAGGCCACAATTGACAATCTGATAGACTCCATGCGACGATGTGTTGCACTGCATGAGGCAAATGGTGGTCACACCAGATACTGACCGCTTCTGGGTCCCCAGACCCCCAATAGCGCAAAAAACTGCACATTCCAGGGTGGCCTTTTGTTGTGGGCAGTCTGAGGTACACCTGTGCACTACTCATGATGTCAGATCAGCATCCTGATGTGGCACACCTGTGAGGTGGGATGGATTATCTCAATATAGCAGATGTGCCTACTACTACACATTTGGACTGATTTGTGACCACTGTTTGGGAGGGATGGTTATATTGTGTATCTGGAATGGATTTTAGGTCTCTACGTCCATCCCATGGGGAATGGGAGCAAAAACAAAAGTGTTGCGTTTATATTTTTGTTCAGTGTAGTTCTTTTCGGGTTGGATTGACTCAACTTGTTGTACAGGAGGAGTTGGTGAAGACGATGGCTGAGCTGATAATAAGGCTGATGAGTCTCCTACCAACTGAGCTATTGACTGGGCTATGGACTGTAACATGGTGTCTAATAAGTCTGACTGTGACTGTAACTGGGCTATGGGTAGTGAGGCTGAATGAGATGGAGGTGACGGCTGGGCAGTTAACTGAGCTTCTGGCTGGGAAGCTAACTGGGGTAAAGACAGCTGAGCAGGAGAATGAACAGGCAACAAACAGTTCTCCTTGTCATCTGCTGCACAAAACAAGGCCCCTGAATAAACTGTCCCACAGTCCAAAAAAGGGTCCTTCTCACTCACCACAGCCGGCAGTTCTGAAGTCCTAATATCCGGCTGTGGGGTGACGCGCTGACGGCGTGATCGTCACTTCCTCCCTGCCGACTGCTCCGGCGGGCCGGGCAAAACCTCCGGCGGGCCGGGCAAAACCTTCACCGCCGGGCTGGGTTGGGAAGCGGTAGCGGCTGGAGGTGAAGCTCGTTAAGAATGAAGTCTTGTGCGAGCGGGTGAAGAGAGTCCAGTAGCCAGGAGTGAGAAGAAATTAGCTACTGTAGCCTGGCTTCTACAGCGCGGTGAAACTCCTCTCCCTCTCCACGTTCGAGCCACAGGTTGACCAACCTTGAAACGGAGTCGATTACTTCCTCCCGAAACTCCTGGGAAGGTGCGGATGCTGCTGGGTCCATGTTTGGTCGGCTTGTACTGTCACGGCTGGCGGGGTGAGCCGTGTGGTGTTGGAGGAAAGGAGGACCCAAAATGCAGGCAGCCGACTGATGATATGAGTGAGGGTTTATTTACAGGTGACAGTGGCAGAACAGACAACGAAGCATGAGAAAACAACTGAAGAAACCTAAACTGGCAGAACTAAATGACAAACCTGAGAGCATACAAAAGGGGTGTGGGGCAGAGACAGGAACGGAACACCATAGAACGCAGACGAGCCGACAATGAACACAGACCGACACCCACTAAATATACACACACAAGGTAATCGGGTAATCACACACAGGAGGGAAGAACAGCTGAACCCAATACACATGAGGACCGGAGGAGACAAGCTGAACACAATGACAACAGACACAGACTTTCAGAACAAAACAGGAAATCTAGAACCTGAACCGGACACAAGGGGGGAGGGCACCGAAGAACTAGAACAGAGGAAAATGATCACAAAACACAAAACGCTGGGTCAACGACCCAGGACCATGACAGTGGGTTGATGATGATGAGGTCTTTTGATTACTTACATACTAGTGTAACAAGATGGTTATGGCAGAACCCCCCACAGGACTCCATACACTCAGTTTAACTCTACCTAGTCAGGTAGACTTTCCTAGAGTAATATTGAGACAAATTAAGGGAGATGTGTTTAATTGATAATAGGCAGCATGACCTGGCACTTCCGCTGAAACCTCCACACCTCCCCTGCAGCTCAGCCATAAATCACACCGTGCCACACACACACACACACCCACTGATCACCTTGAACTTGAACAATTGCAGAGCTGGATACCAATGCAATTAAGGCAGTGACATTATTAATGCACTGGAATGGTCTGAGCAGAGGTTTGAAAGGCCATCTGGTACAGAGACATCAGTATCCACCAGCCTATGGACACAAACACCCATATGCATACACACTCAAACACACTGTCCCTTCTAACTAATAGGAGGTAACAATACTAATAGGAGGTAACTCTCTCTCTATCTTGAACTTGAATGTTGGTCACCCCCTGGATCGCCAAGCACTCTTTCGCTCAGACAACTTCTTGCTGTACACAGTTGATGTCACGGTTCGGCATGGCAAACCATGGGGGGTGTGGAGAAGGAGGACCCAGGCGCGGTGCTCTATGTACAAGCAGTGCGTTTATTTACAGTGATGGAACTGATACACAACAATAATACATCCCCGTGTGCTCCCGACTTCCACTCCGTGTCTTCTCCCAGTGTTTGTGCCCATGTGCCTGCTCCCTAGTGCCAGTGCACTCTGTGTCTGCTGCCCTCTCATCCAGCAATCCTTCCTGGGAAAATAGAGGCAGTAGTTAGTACCCTCAGTTCACTTGGTAAGCTCACACTCACAAACAGACCAGCTCGGGTGTGGCCAGTCCGCCAGCAAGGCCACACCCACCAGGCCTGAAGGCGCCCGCAGAAACACATACACACACACACATACAAGCAGGGATAACGAGGGACAGCAATACAAAATATATATTATAATATTAGTCCATAACTGATCGGGGATCCTGGGTCGCTCAGACCCAGGACCCTGACAGTTGATCCTTTTGCTGACAAAACAGGTAGGTAAGGGGGCTGGTCAGTAAATAAAGTGATAGCAGCTGACCAGCCCCCCAAAACCGCCTCACCTCTGTTTTTGGTTTTGGGGGTCTGGCAGGATTCGATTGCCGCTGTCTTTCCTGTTTGAGGGTGCACCTGCCCATCCCCAAGTGGTACACCAAATACTGTACCTCCGTATGTCCAAAGCACACTTTTTGGGGGCAGCCAAGAGCCCCGCTTGCCTCAGAGACTCCTGCATCATGGCCATCATCTGTACATGCGCCGACCAGGTGTCATTGTCTTTGATAATGTCATACAAGTAGGCAGCAGCACATGCATGTGCGGTTGCAGCACCCTGTACATGAGAAAGTGGAAAGTGGCCTGGCTCTGAACAAGCAGAGCTGAAAATGAATTGGCAAAAGCCATACAAGATGTAGAAGGTCATTTTTTCCTTAGACTCTGGAGACTAGTTAATTTGCCAGTATCCCTTGGTCAAATCTAGTGTTGTGAAAAAAGAGCAGTGCCCAATCAGTCCCGGAGCTCGTCAATTCAGGGCATAGGATAAGCATTAAACTGTGTGTAGGCCGCACAGAACCATATAGACCCATTCGTAGGATATTCGTAAATTTCACCATGAATACATTTTAACTCCACAATTCTCCGGGCTGAACCAGGGTCTGAGCTCCTTCACCATCCCTCACCAAGTCTCGATGCACATACGAGAAAAAAAAAAAACTGCCTGCAAACTCAGCAACTGGATAGTCATATGGAAAAAGAAGTTTTCATGAGTGTAAATAATCCTTTGAGATCTTATTTCAAAGGTTGCAATAGCTTAGTCAGAACATAAATTAATTTGTTGTACAAACTTAAAGTCACATTACCAAATCATCTTTACTCATGTTTTAGATAAAGCATATCATCTTCCATGAATTTATCCATTTGTAATTTTTATAACAACTCATTCAACTTTTCATAAACTATAGTCTTAAGTTTCATCATACTGGTGTTCCATGGTCAGTATGGGCAGATAATTATGAATAATTTATGGCAGTTGACAATAATTTTGTGACTGATTCAGGTATTTACATTTAATGGAAAAAGGTCAAAGCATGTCCTGTGACTGTTGGTGTGACGCTGTAAAATCTATTTTTATCATTTGATATAAGTCTTTACACATTACATTATATATGATTATATATTGTGTTTAAATGCCATTGTACATCTAAGGTCTATTTTTGCAAACCATGGTATTTTGGAAGTCATTTGGAAGATAATGGCCCTCAGTTTTCATGACATCTCTTTGGCATTTTTGCAGTTACATATGGGTCATGGATCATATAGATTGAAGCATCTCACCAGCAGTCCAAGGTTTCCAAAGAGTATTGGTACTGGCTGTTCAAACTGTTAAAAAAGCCAGGGATTCCTATCTGGCTCTTCTTGACTATAGATCTATCCCCCTTCAGAGTGGTTACAGAACAGCTCAGCTCAGCTTTGCACCACAGTGCTAATACTTCCTTCTCTTCTGGATCCTACCTGGCCCGACATCATTATGTTCACTAAGGTAGAAAAGTTGAAGAGGATGTTAGATGCTAAGGAGTACAACAGGCATCACACTGGCATAGATGGTCTTCCTGTCGAATTTTACAGATCTTTTTGGTCGGTGATGGATGAGGATTTGCTGGAGGTTATCACGAATAGTCTGCATAGAGGCTTTCTGCCTCTGAGCTGTAGAAGAGTGGTCATTACTCTGCTACCAAAGAAGGGAGCTCTATGCAATTTGAAAAACTGGCAACCAGTCTCTTTTCTGTGTTCAGACTGTGAGATTCTTTCCAAAGCCTTGGGGACTAAACTTTGGGATATGATGGCTTCTGTCATTCATGGAGACCAAACAAGCAGACTAATAAGTGATAATATCACTTTAATTCAAGATATTTTGAAAATCTCTAGCTCTTTGGACATAGATATTGGTCTCATTTTTATAGACCAACAAAAAACTTTTGACCGGGTTAAACACCAATATTTGTGGTAAACTTTGAGTGCTTTTTGCTTTCAGCCCAGGTTTTAAAGCAATGATTCAGGTTCTGTACCATGACATTATGAGTGTACTGAAAATTAATGGAGTCTGTTAAGGGTTCAATATTGAGGAGGAGAGTAAAAACGACCAAGCTCTTCTGGACCATGGTTGTTTTTACTCTCCTCCTCAATATTCTTAAGTGGTCCATTCAATTTTCTAATGGGGATGAGGCATGGATATTCTTTGTCAGTGTGATGGCTGCAGTTTCAGCCACACAGTGGCAATATCAGTGTAGAGGCTTATACATAACACTGGATTCACATTTGTCTGTCTTTAAATATAGGAATTAATTTAAAGGACAGTGAATAACTGGTTTTGGTTTAGAATTAGTTTGTTATGTTAGTTTCAGTTAGGCTTTGTGTGTTTTTACCCCTTTTTGTGTTTTTGTGGGCTAATCAGCCACTATTTAAGTTTCCCCTTCATCTTGTTTAGTTAGGTCAGTGTCAGAGTTTTACCCCTGATACTGCTGGATAAAACAGAAACTCACTCAGGAACAAGGTCACACAGAGCTCAAGTTTTCACTCGCGAGGGGGAAGCAGCTGTCTCCAACCCACTTCAACTTGCTTTCCCCCTGCAGGTTGTTTTTATTGGTTATACACATGAATATTCATAAAGCTTGTTGCTGTATTACCTATGAGAAATTACTATAACTAGATACAAAGTGTGATTGTGCTGTGCAAGCGTGATTATACATTGTGTGTGGTTATATGATGGGAGTGCAGCTCTCCCAGATTGTTGTTGGTAGAATCTGTTCTTCTCAAGGCTGCTTGTTCCCCTTATCAAAGTCATGTACGTAGTCATATGCTTAGGTTACCGAGATAGCAAACAGAAGCATTCTAGCTTTCTAAATGGCAACCTACAATACATACATTAAACCTAACAGTCAGCTTGTTTGAGTTATCAGTATTGTTTTTTTGTCAACCTTGAGTAGAGTTCTGTTACTTTGACCTCTTTTATGGGCTCAAGATTTAGATTTTTTTGGTCTTTGGTCAGTGGGTTTTGGTCAGTGGTTGTTGATCAGTGGTCATGAGAATTTGCATAATTATGATGAAGGAACTGACCTCCCAGCCCATTGTCCCTTCAGTGGGCTGGTTTCAGTCATTATGCAAATGTACTCTTAATAAGATTGGGGAAACCTGCAGTCAGCTGAAGAAGTCACTTGGGTGAGTGACGAAACGTTTCTCTCACAAAACGCTACGTCCAGATGAACAGAATCAACTTTTGGAGATTTACTTTTCTGGATGATTGAGAATGCATCAAGACTTTATTCAAGTAATTAAATCGAATGTTTTCTTCTTGTTTATGGAATAATAAATCACCTCACACAGGAAAAGAATTTATGGAAAGACCAACACATAGGTGGGCTTTCACTGCCAAACTTGCACACGTATTATTGGGCGGCAAATCTTAATGCCATCCCTTTATGGCTAAAGGACTGGAATGATAAACTATCAAAACTTGGTACGACAGGGGCATTCACAGCATTGAAGATTTGTATATTATTGATACTGTCACAGCCTGGGGGATCAGCAGGGCGCTCATCAGCTGTTTCTCTCTCTCTCTCTCTCTCTCTCTCTCTCTCTCTCTCTCTCTCTCGCCTCCTCTCTTTCTCTCTCTTCCTGTATCTCGCCGGGGTTCACGCCCTCGGCCCACGCCCCTTGGAGGAGGAAGCACCTGAGGCTTATTAACGCAACCAGCATTTAAGCCAGACGATGACTGCTGTTCTTCACTTGATCATTGTGTTTGACTCGCGTTAGTGTCATCAAGTTGCCAGCTAAGTTTTCCCTTCGTGTTTCTGAGCATTGAACTACCGAACATTTCCCTGTGTACAGACTCCCAGGACTGTTTTCCCGTTTCCCGTGTGGTGAGTGTCGGAGAAAGAGAGCCTGATCATGTGTGTGGATTGTTGCAAGAAGAGCGAAAGTCTGTTTCCCTGGATTTCCCTGGAGCCCCATCACCCCACTTTTGTACATAGCACTATTTCTGCAGATTTGTGTATACGCTCGGTGAACTGTGTAAATAAATTGCTTGTGAAGCTTCCTAATTCAGAGTCCTGCATGTGAGTCCTCATGGCCTTCTCCACCTTCTCACCAAGCTCTTTCAGTTTTCAAGATGAGGAGCCTCCTCTTTCTCTCAACCAAACCTGTTAACGCAACACAACTTTTTTTTATACTCACTGTCTCACACACAATTGGTAAATAGTTTTGTCATTAACCTGGTATTAATATTGCTCATTATAGTTAGATTATTGTCTTGTTATGGTGACCTCAATTAACATCAGGTTTCATCCACACTCTGCAATGAGCAAACAACTTTAACAAGCTGTTTCCCCCACACATCGCACAAATTGTTGATTCCAGTGGCTTGTAGTGAAGTTAGCTTCCAGACATGACAGCCAACTGTGGCCACAGATGGCAGCAGTCTACAGGATGGAGGCAACTGTAGGACATCCTTTATGTGGCAGAACACTGTTTGAACAGGAACTGTAAACAAAAACAGCGGATCATACTGGAAACCACTACTAAGGTCTTACTGAAACTTAGCATGTTATTCATTTATAATTCCTAATTTTATATCTCTTGGAGATATATCCTTTATATATTTATAAATGCACCATGCGGCTTAGAGTGAAACAGCATTTTGGTACACTGTATACTGCAGGGGTCTCAAACTCGCGGCCCGCGGGCCATTTGCGGCCCACGTCACCTCTACTTGCGGCCCGCATATTGATGTGAAGAAATAGTTGTAAAAAAATATTATATGAAAAATTATTTAATATGAAGGCAGAGTGTTACAAGCACAGCCCTTTAAGACTGTAGCCTTTTTAAATGCACATAGACACTAAGGGTTTTCGGGAGGAGCCGGGCTGCTCTCTGAGAGGAAGCAGGAACCATGCTCTCCTGTGTTTTAAATGCACTTTAGAACAGCACACAGCAACACTACATATGAGCGGGCGTAGGGAGGTTTGGGGTCTTCACTCACCCCGGTTCTGTTAGCCGTCAGATTGGGGTCTGGGATGCGGGGCCTCCCTGCTACTGCAGATAAGGAGGTGGTCCGCTTGCCTCCACCCCAGAGAGAAGGGTTACATCTCCTGGGTCTAGGTGCGGCTTGCCCCTCTGGGGGCGAGGGTACCTGGACCCGGGATATAGAGTATGATTGGGGAGTGCGACTGTCTGTGCAGTGTCTATTTGTGTCTGTCTACACGTTGGGTGAGTGCCGAGTATTTGGTTGTGTATATGGGGGTGGGAACGCACGTTTGTGTCCGCGTGCACCTGTTTGTCTGTGTCTATATGTCAGGTTGGGTCTTAGACTCAACCTCTCTGGGTACATCGCAGGCCCTCCAAAGTACGGAGGCCTATCTCCCCTCACCACACTCCCTGCGGTTCCCCCCCCCTTTGGTGGTCCTCCTCGGGTCCTTGTACTCTGGGGCCTCTGGATATCTGGGGCCTGGATCTCCTCCATACCTGCTTAATGCCCTGGGGGACGGGGCTATGGCTCCCCACACTCCCTAGCAGATCGCTACATGGAGAAACCTTTGGAATACAAGCATGCTGATCCACGCAGGTGTACACACAGGTGTACACACGGGTGTTCACAGACGCGACTACACCTTTCTTGGCTGCTGCCTCAAAGCACATTGTGCACTGTTGATCTTGCGTGCTGCACAATATCGTTTATTTTCAGTATCTACTGTTATCTACTGCTAGCTAGTTTATTGTGATGGTGCTGTGTTTATTATGCTGCTCTTTTTTTGTTTGCTTTCTCTTCTGTTTTTTTTTCTCCATACAGGTGATCCAGGTGTTTTGTTTGTTTTTCTTTCTTTCTTCCCCCCTTTCTCACCGTCTCTTCTCCCCTCTGTCATGGTGCTGGGTCGTTGGCCCAGCGTTTTGTGTTTTATGATTATGTCCTTCTGTTCTAGTTATTCTGTGTCCTCCCCCTTGTGTCCGGTTTAGGTTCTAGATTTCCTGTTTTGTTCTGAAAGTCTGTGTCTGTTGTCATTGTGTTCAGATTGTCTCCTCCGGACCTCATGTGTATTGGGTTCAGCTGTTCTTCCCTCCTGTGTGTGATTACCCGATTACCTTGTGTGTGTATATTTAGTGGGTGTCGGTCTGTGTTCATTGTCGGCTCGTCTGCGTTCATCTGTGTATCTCTGCGTTTTTGGTATCCTCCGTCAGTCTGCATCTCTCTGCTTTTCATCCCGTGCCCTGAGGATTTCTAGTTGCTCTTTAGTTTTCCCAGTTTAGGTTTCCGTTAGTATGTCTCATGATTCGTTGCCTGTTCCTGCCACTGTCACCTGTAAATAAACCCTCACTCATATCATCAGTCGGCTGCCTGCATTTTGGGTCCTCCTTTCATTCCACAACACGACTGCTGCCCCAGCCGTGACAGTACGAGCCGACCAAACATGGACCCAGCATTATCCGCACCTTCCCAGGAGTTTCGGGAGGAAGTGATTGACTCTGTTTCGAGGTTGGTTAACCTGTGGCTTGAACGTGAGGGAGAGGAATTTCACCGCGCTGTAGAAGCCAGGCTACAGCAGCTAATTTCTGCTCACCCCTGGCTACTGGACTCTCTTCACCCGCTTGCACAGGACTTCCTTCTGAAAGAACTGCACCTTCGACCTCCAGCCGCTACTGCTTCCCGACCCAGCCCGGTGGTGAATGTTTTGCACTGCCCGCCGGGCAATCTGCGGCCCGGCCCGCCGGATGTGGAATTACCCGGCCGGTCGGAGCTATCCCCGAGAAGGAAGCGACGTTCACGCCGCCGACGCCCATCGCCACAGCCGGGTCCCGAGACTTCTGAGTTGCTGTGGTGAGTGGAAAAGACACTCTGTCTGTTTCGCCAGACCTTGTGACTGTTTATACCGGGGCTGTGTTTTTTGAGTCAGCTGCCCAGCCGTCACCTCCATCGCATTCAGCCTCACAATCCATAGCCCAGTCAATAGCTCAGTTGGTAGACGACTCATCAGCCTTATCATCAGCTCAGCCACCTATTCAGCCATCATCTTCACCAACTCCTCCGGTACAGCAAGCAATGACAGTTCAGCCCATAAAGGACAGGTCAACAACTTCCTATTCTATTTTATTTTTCTATATATTACTTTGGTTGTAACTATCTTTCTCTATAAAATTTAATTGACTTCTACGGTGGCCTGCTTTTGTTAATAGTAACATGAGTAACGTCCAACATTTTCTCCCCTTTAGCATTTGGCATCTTCCCAACTATATAATTGTTAGGGGTTCCGAAAGAGACTCAGGCGCAGGCCAGGGTTTTCCTTTAAGCGAAGGACAGTGCGTTTATTTACAGTGAACACATACACCAAGTGGCTATATACAACGTGCAGGGGAAACGGGTCCGGGTCGCCAGGGTCCGTGGGAAACAGGGTTGGGAGAAGGGTGTTCCACACTTTCTGTACAAAAAGTTCCCCCTTCAATCACTCCTCTCCGCATCGGGTTCCAAAAACGATCTACACAAAAAACGTCAGGTTAGCAGGATAATAATAAGAAATTCTCAAGGTGAAGGTTAGCCGAAACACAAGTCTAACTGACACTGATAGCTCAACGATCCAGCGAAGACTAGTGCAGACTCGCCATCTAAGTAGTGCAGTAATCAGCTGGGATCAGCGGCCGGTGTGGTGATGAGCAGGTGTGTGGGCCAGCAGCGGGAGCCCGCAGTGAGCATCGCCGTGGCGAGAGAGAGAGAGAGAGTGAGAGAGAGAGGGCGAGAGAGCAAACAAACCACAAACATATTGCCCAATAGAGGATTGACCAGCGGGGCACAGGGACCATGACAGTACCCCCCCCTCAATGGGAGCCCCCCGGCGACCCACCAGGCTTACCAGGATGAGACAGATGGAAGGCCCGCAGCATACGCTTGTCCAGGACAGCGGCCCGCGGAACCCAGAACCGGTCCTCAACTCCATAGCCCTCCCAGTCCACAAGGTACTGGAAGCCACGCCCGCGGCGGCGAGAGTCCATAATCCGCGTGATGGAATAGGCGGGCAAGCCGTCCACAAGCCGGGCGGGCGGAGGGGGCCCGGAAGGAGGGCACAGAGGGCTATTCCGGACAGGTTTGATTTGGGAGACGTGGAACACATTGTGAATCCTCATGTTGCGCGGCAGCCGGAGTTTCACAGAGACGGGGTTGATCAGCGCCGAAACCTCAAAAGGACCAATGAAGTTTGGGTTGAGCTTCTTGGACTCAGTCCTGAGAGGAACAAAGCACGTGGACAGCCATACCTTTTGTCCCACGCTGTATGCTGGAGCTGGTGTGCGGCGGCGATCTGCGGTCTGTTTGGTTCGGTCCTTTGTGCGCAGCAACGCCGTCCGTGCGGCCCGCTAAGCTCGTCGGCACCTACGTAGATGGGCCTGGACAGATGGTACAGAATACTCACCCTCGACAGAGGGGAAGAGAGGTGGCTGGAAACCCAGTGAGACCTCGAAGGGAGACAGACCAGTGGCGGAGGAAGTCAGACTGTTATGGGCGTACTCAATCCAGGGTAGTTCATCACTCCAGATGGACTGGTTGGAGGACGCTGTGCACCGCAACATTGCCTCGAGCTCTTGGTTAGCTCGCTCATACTGACCGTTGCTTTGGGGATGGTAACCGGAGGTCAGACTGACCTTTGCTCCTAATGAGGAGCAGAATTCCTTCCAGACGCCAGACGTGAACTGGGGGCCTCTGTCAGACACAATGTCTTCCGGGATCCCATGCAAACGAAACACATGACGGGTAAGCAGTCGTGCGGTCTCCATGGCCGTGGGAAGCTTGGGTAGAGCTATGAAGTGGGCAGCTTTAGAAAAACGGTCTACGATGGTAAGTATGACAGTGTTGCCTGCTGATTGCGGCAGTCCGGTTACAAAGTCCAAAGCTATATGGGACCACGGCCTGGACGGAGTCGGCAGGGGATTGAGCTGTCCAGCGGGCGGCTGATGAGATGGTTTATTCCGGGCACAGGTCGCGCAGGCGGAGACGTACTCCCGAGCGTCTTTAGTCAGAGAGGGCCACCAGAAGTAGCGCTGGAGGAAGTTGATAGTGCGGTGGACCCCTGGGTGGCACGTAAAGCGGGCAGTGTGGGCCCATTGAAGTACTTGAGAACGTACTGATTGAGGGACGTAGAGCCGTTGGGCTGGCCCACCTCCCGGATCCGGTTCCGACACCTGAGCCTCCCGAATGGCTGCTTCGATCCCCCAGGAGATGGCGCCCACGACACAGGTGGCGGGGAGAACGGGAGCGGGCTCAGTGGTGTCCTCCGAGACTGAGAACTGACGGGACAGGGCATCGGGTTTGACATTCCGGGAACCGGGTCTGTAAGAGATGGAGAAGTGGAAACGGGTGAAAAACAGGGCCCACCTGGCCTGTCGAGCGTTGAGTCTCTTAGCTGATTGTAGGTATGCCAGGTTCTTGTGGTCTGTCCAGACGAGGAAAGGCTGAGCCGTGCCCTCCAACCAGTGCCGCCACTCCTCCAGGGCTAGTTTTATCGCCAGCAGTTCCCGATCCCCGACATCATAGTTTCTCTCTGCAGGGGACAGACGGCGGGAGAAGAAGGCACAAGGGTGGAGCTTACCGTCCTTCCGTTGCGACAGAACCGCTCCAACCCCTGAGTCGGACGCGTCGACCTCGACCACAAATGGCTGCGTGAGGTCGGGTTGGATCAGGATGGGGGCTGAGGCGAATCGTTTCTTCAGTTCTTGGAAAGCTGCCTGAGCTTCTTTGTTCAACTGAAAAGGAAGCTTGGGAGAGGTTAGCTGGGTCAGCGGCAAGGCAACTCGGCTGAAGTCCCGAATGAACCGCCGGTAAAAGTTGGCAAACCCAAGGAAACGTTGCAGTTGGTGCCTATTAGGAGGTTCCGGCCACTCAACAACGGCTTTTACCTTCACAGGGTCCGGGCGGAGGTTTCCTTGGTCGATTATGTACCCCAGGAATGCAACGGTGGAGACGTGGAACTCACACTTTTCTCCTTTGACGAACAATCGGTTTTCGAGGAGTCGTTGCAGGACCTGTCTGACATGGGTCTCGTGCTCGGATTGGTTTCTGGAAAAGATCAGGATGTCATCTAGATAGACAAAAACAAAACGGTTAATGAAGTCTCTGAGCACGTCGTTCACCAGGGCTTGGAACACCGCAGGGGCGTTAGTGAGACCAAAGGGCATGACAAGGTACTCGAAGTGGCCGAGGTGGGTGTTGAAGGCGGTCTTCCACTCATCGCCCTCACGGATGCGAACCAGATGGTATGCGTTTCGCAAATCCAGTTTGGTGAAAACAGTAGCCCCCTGGAGGAGCTCGAAGGCCGAACTGAGGAGCGGCAGAGGGTATTTATTTTTTACTGTGATGTTGTTTAATCCGCGATAGTCAATGCATAGCCGGAGGGTTTTATCCTTCTTTTCGACAAAGAAGAAGCCTGCCGCGACTGGAGAGGTGGAGGACCGAATGAGGCCGGCAGCCAGGGATTCCGTGATGTACTTGTCCATAGCGTCTCGTTCTGGAAGTGAGATGCTATATAGCCGACTGGTGGGTAAAGGAGCTCCCGGGAGCAGTTCGATAGCGCAGTCATAGGGTCTATGCGGAGGAAGTGACTGGGCGCGGGCCTTTTGAAACACCTCAGCTAGGTCGTGATAAACAGAGGGCACATTAGTTAAATCAGCTGATTTCAATACCCCAGGAGAGGGCGTTTCAGTGCTTGGAGGCGAGGCTGCTTTAAGGCAGGTCATGTGGCAGTTCTCCCCCCACCCAGTGACACGCCCCTTTAGCCAATCTATGTGAGGGTTGTGCTGTTGTAGCCAAGGATGGCCGAGAACTAGTGGAGTGCGAGTTGCTTTAAACACCAAAAAACAGATTTCTTCAGAATGATTGCCAGAGAGGGTGAGCTCGACAGGCTCCGTCACCAGAGTGATGTCTGGAAGGCGTTGACCTGACAATGCCGTAACACGTAATGCATGAGGCAGGGGCTCCAATAGTAACCCAAGTTGCCGGGCTAACTGACAGTCAATAAAGTTTTGTTCCGCCCCAGAGTCGATTAACACCGATAGGAAGCGGCTCTTAGAGTGAATGGAAAGCGTGGCCGGTAGTGTTAAACGGGGAGGAGCTTCTTCCTGGCTCAGCTCGCCCACCAGTACTCCTACCTTGTTTGAAGTTGAGGAGACGGAGAGCAGCGGCCTCTGCCCCGGTGCCTGGGTTAAACACATTCTTAAATTTGGAGAGAAAGTCAGCGTAGGTGATGACAGGATCAGAGTTTAACACAACCTGGGCCCACTTTAGTGCACGGCCCCTCAGAAGTTGAACTAAATAAGTGATCTTCGCCCCATCGTTGCTATGAAAACGCTGCAGCTCGCGAAACGTCAGAGACACCTGAGCCAAAAATCCGGCACATTTGTCAGACTCACCCGAGAATGGTTCCGGTGTGGGTAAAGGTCCGTCAGACGGCGTACCGACCCGCGGTGAGCTACCTGACGCTACGGCGGGCGGTGCCGCCTGGGGAGCCGGGCTGGGCGGCTGGGGATTCCCTGGTTGTGCATTTCCCTCCAGCGGTATTAACTGCGCCAATGGGTCAATGCGGCGACATCCTGCCGTAGCTGCCCGAGCATTTGTTCATGGCGGGCCAGCGCGGCTTCCTGGGCGGCCAGAGCCCGGCCCACGGGGTCCTGTCCTGCTGAGTCCATAATGGCTGGATCGTTCTGCAGACTCGCCATCTAAGTAGTGCAGTAATCAGCTGGGATCAGCGGCCGGTGTGGTGATGAGCAGGTGTGTGGGCCAGCAGCGGGAGCCCGCAGTGAGCATCGCCGTGGCGAGAGAGAGAGAGAGAGTGAGAGAGAGAGGGCGAGGGCGAGAGAGCAAACAAACCACAAACATATTGCCCAATAGAGGATTGACCAGCGGGGCACAGGGACCATGACAATAATGTACTACCATAATCTAAACCCAGTCAATAAAACAGAATTTTCTTAAAGCAGACATCAGCGACCCAAAAAAGTCTGCAGCTCCAAACTCTCATGTGAACCTTTCAGTCTCCCCTCCGTTCTCTCTTCTCCTCCTGCTCATGGCAAAGCAAAACAAAGCAAAGCATTCCCCCTTCGCATCCTAACCTTGGTCCCGTCTTTGTCTCAGTGTCAGGTCACATTTCAGTCACACATTCAGTCATTCACTCAAGATATTTGCTGACAGTGGAGACTAATAATCAAATTCTCCACCCTCAGCAACATGAGCTCATTCATTTGTTTTATTTTGTTTTGTTTTTTGTTTTTGGAAAAGAGTTCTTTATTATCTTACAACCTGATCAGATCCACACAGATGGCCTTCTCCTCAGCCAGTTGTAATCTGGAAAAGGTCATCTTAAATTTGTTCTCCCAAAACTTTTACAGCGCTGTTAATTCAATCTTGCAGGCCTGCTTAGAACAAAAATGAGAAAAAGAGAGCTGATTATTAGCTCATCAAAACACAAAACATAGTCACCTGCCACGATTTCCCTAAGTGCACTGTTACAATTATAAAGGCCCATTATAGACATGTCCATGTTTAATAAAACTCCCTCTATTGAAATAAGAAAACAAGCCAAACCTAACTGACAGAATCAACCCATCAATAAAACAACAACCCCAAAAATCTTAATCAGAGAAAACTTTTGCTTACTAATCTAACAATATGTTGGCCTCAGGTTCTTCAGCATCCTGACACTCTGAGGTCAACTGACATAATTTCACCTGCTAAATACACAGAAAATCTTGTTAAAAGCCACACAGTTTTGCACAACATTAACATTAATTCCCATTAAGCCCTTTCTAAAAACATTATAACAATCGATCATCACTAAATTCTAAATTTCTTTTCCAAATCTGGAATACTGCACTTAGTCACAGACCTGACCACTTTATTTAATTATCCTGTATTTTACCATTATATATTTTACCAAGCAATTCTTCTCATTCACAGACATGTTGTCAGGCTCAGGAGGGACTCGGAGGCAGACCGTCACTTAAGTTCGTGATTTATTTACACACACAGACACCAGGTGCGAATATATACGGGTGAGGGGGCACAGGAAGAGGGTCTCCGGGGAACACAGGCACGGGAAGAAGAGGGCTAGGTACAAAATCCACTGAAGCTCAGGTAGCTCGGACTCCGGCTTTAGCTCACCAACGGCGGTCCTCAGGCTGGCGAGAATTCTAGCACAGAGAGGAAAGGCAGGTAAGTAGTGGCACGACAGAAACTCGAAAAACGGCTCAGATAGGTGATGACACTGACGAGTGTTACACAATAATCCAGCGAGGAAGCACTCTCAGCAGCCGCCTTAAGAAGTGGGTGAGATGATTGCTTGCAGGTGTCCGAGCCAGGGGCTGGAGCCGTCACGACTCCGCCCCGGTAGAGCGCAGTGCGCGGGAGGGGAGAGAGAGAGATGCAGCAAAACAAAAACACTTGTAGCCATACAGAGTCAGCCGAGAAGGCACAGGGTCATGACACATGTTTCTTTCACAGCCAGAAAGGAAGCTTCAGTTCTTTTTTTTTTTTGTCGCCACACATTCAGCTAATTTTCATACTCTCTCCTCTCATAAGAAGTTGCCTTGACAAGAGAAATGCATATTTAAAACATTACCACATAATTAAATTATTATTTTATTTTCTTTCTAGAGTAATAACTTGTTTTGCTCAATTGGCACAAAAGCACTTCTAATTCACTATTCTAAAACTACTTTACACTTCCAATCACTGGTTTATCCTTTTTCCTTTTCACAAAAATCCCTCTATTTTCATGGAACTCCCTGAGTTATTCCTCAACTTCAAACTTAAGTGTGTTAAATCTCCACCATTTAGCATTTATGTCATGTATTCGCATTCATGAATGTAAGCATGTCTTCATTGCGTGTATGTATTTGTATTCAGATTAATATTGAGTGTAAGCTGGTCTTCATTGCCTTGATGTGTTTTTATAATCAGGTTTAATTCATGCATCTTTGCACTGAGCTGTGGATTCAAACTGTCTCACTTCTGATTCTCTCCAAAAATAATTTCACATGTAACAATTTGTATATGTGTCTTTTCTATTCAATTGTTCAATTCAATAATTGTTAGTTTATTTATTTCTTTATCTCTCTCTCTCTCTTTTTTTTATTTTTTTATTTTTTACCTCTCTGTTGTGATGTTCTGGACATTTCTAAACCTCCATGAGTTCAGTCTCAATCTTCAATCCAATTTCCCACATGCTTTCACTGCATCATGTCTCGGTTCACCTCTCACTGATCCTCGTCCCTGTTCTCACAGTTTTCTGTGTGGCCTCGCAGATCAACACAGGCCCAAATCAGCTGTTTCCTCTCTCCATTCCTTCTCTCTTGATCTTTTCAGTCTTTTCTTGGAGGATATCTCCCAGCATGGCAAATATGAAACTCAGTATCCAGTACTGTCCAGTGCTTTTGCACAGTCATCCCACTGTTCAACTTCCCAGCTTGTAATTCAGAGTGCATGTTCCATCAAGTGTTTCCTTACATGCTGCTGCTGGAGTCTTCAGTGTTATAGGTCAGTTGCACTGTCTTTTTGCCTGCTGTTAATTCTTCGAGTACACGGTGTTCTGTCTGTCTTCTGTCTTCATCAGGAGACTGACTGTCCTTTAAGCTTCTTCTCAGGATGAGGACAGAATGAGAGGTGAAGCTGTCAAATCTTTAAGCCAAAGCCTGGCCTGTTTTCGTCCCAATTCTGTTAATCTATCATTTTGCCGCTGTACTCACGTTTTCAAGTTGAGAAGAGTCCACCTGTATTGACACACTAAAACATTTATTTAATATCATTTTCATTACCATTTCTTAACACTACCTAGATTTTTAACACGTCTCTCTCTCTCTCTGATTGCACACTCCACATATCAGCCAGTTTCCTTTTATGGGCATGCAAGCTTGTTCACTTCCTGCCAGACACACACACACACACACACACACACACACACTCTTCTCTTCAGTAAATTTTCATCTACAACCTAACCGAACTCTTATTTTATATTTACAGTCTATAGACCCTATGTAACTCTGCTACGTGTTAATATAAAAAGAATGGACCCTCAGTACACACACACATGCACACACTTTTTTTTTTTCTTTTTTTTTTTTGCCTGTCCCGTTTGGCTCTTTTGCCATCAGAATTGTTGTCTAAAGGCAAAGAAAGATGCCCAACGGATTTACTTTACCAAATTGACCATCCCAGCCTTGCCATAATGGTCCATTTGATTCACCTTTTATTGTTTATTTTATTTTCACTTACTGAACATGGGACAGACTTGACTGGGGGAAAGAAGGGGAGAAAGAAAGAGGGAAAGAGAAACAGCTGAGAAGAGGGACGGGGGAGAAGGGCAAAAACCAAAAACCAACAGAATGAGCAGAAAAAGAAAAAAAAGAAGAAAAACAGAAAAAAAATGCATATATCAATCACCTGGGTCACCTGCTGAGAAAGAAAAAAGAAAACAAGCAGAACAGAACAAGAGTAATAGAATAAACAACATCACAATGATATATGGGAATATGACAGTAAATACTAAATATTAAACATTATTGTGCAGCACATAAGATCAACAGAACACAGTGTGCTTTGAGGTAGGAGCCAAAAAGGGTGTAGTTTGTGGGTGTGATCACCCGTGTGTACACCTGTGAGCATGGACGCGCTTGTTTTTTTTAAAAGGTTCCTTCATGTAATGATCTGCTAGAGGGTGTGGGGGGGCCACAGCCCCGTCCTCCAGGGCATGAAGCAGGTATGGAGGAGATCAAAACTCCAGACATCCAGAGGCCCCCAGAACACAAGAGACCAAGGAAGACCAACAGAGGGGCAGCCGCGCCACTGTCCCAGAAAGAGCTGAGGAGAGTCCCAGATGAGGGCTCACTCAGCAGCCGCGGAGCAGAAGCCAGGGGGAGTTGCAGTGACGCGCCCGTGAGCTCCGCCGGCAGCCAGCCGTGCCTGAGTGACCGAGCCCCAGGCCGAGAGGCCGGGGGCACCCCACCTCCGAAGTGGCCCGAGTGAGCCCCAGGCTCCAGGCCCCGATAAGCGGCCGCCAAGGAGTGAGCCGGTGTATACCTGGACGCCCATCCCCGGACACAAAGAACCACCAACGCACCGACATCTGAGGGAGTCCGCCACTGGCAGGGGAAGTGGTGGTAGGGGGAGATAGGCCTCCATACCTTGGAGGGCCTAAGATGTCCCCAGAGAGGTGGCGCCTGACACCCAACCTGACATATAGACACAGAAATACAGGCACACACAGATACAAACATCCATTCCCACCCTCATGCTCTCATATACACTTACTCCACACTCAACCGACGTGGAGACAGACATAAAGAGACGCTGTACACACGATCACACTCCCCAAGCGTACTCTACAAACCGGGTCTAGGTACCCTTGCCCCTGGAGGGGGGGGAACTGCACCCAGACCCAGGTGGTGTTACCCTTTTCCCTGCGGTGGGGGGAGGCAGACCGCCCCGACTCCGCAGCAGCAGGGAGGCCCCACACTCCAGACCGCAGTCGGACGGCCAACTCCTCCTCCTAGCCCCCCCGCTCCAGCAGGTCGCAGAGAATGGGGGTGAGAGAAGACTCCAAACCTCCCTCCACCCGCTCATTGTAATGTTGATGCATGTGTGTTCTAAGGTGCATTTAAAACCCAGGAGGGCATGGAGCTACCTGCCAGAGAGCAGCAGGTAAGCGCATGGTCCCTCCTGCTGGCCCTCAATGTCTACGTGTATTTAACATTGAGAGGTGGGCAACGACGCCAGGGGTGGGGTGTGCACCCTGATGGTACTTTGGATTCCGTGTACACATGCACACACTTAAATATACTCAGCTCTTTGCATTTGCAAGCATTCACATCAAAATCTTCAATGTGCTTATCAGAGCTCTTTTGGCACAAATCCTGAGGACAATTAACAGTTTTTCCACACATATCACCATTCTTTCAGCTCAGTTTTGTAGCATCATTCACACAATACTTTCATCAGCATTTTGCACACTTCCCTGAGCTTCCTTAAAAGATAATCGTCTCACACACACACACACATACCACACCCTTTTCTCTCAAAACAATGTGCACCTTTAATCATTCATCCAAATAACAATTTTACACTTCATTTATACATTCACACATTTATAAAGACACCGACTGCCAAGATAAATAATTTTCCTTTCCAAATCACAACTTCACATCATCTTCCTTTAGTACTAGTCATCCTACCATTTTGACTTAATTTAAAAGCCTCTAAGCCCAGGTTTGCCCACCTTGCTGGTCAATACACCCTTCTCTGTCCGGGACAAAGGGGCCAGATTTCTGAGTCCTATGTTAATTTAAAAGCGCTCCCCGCAGCTTGACCAATAACTCCACTTAACTAGTGTCCAGTATTTAACTGCGGCCTGAAGCTTTACTTAAAGTTTTACCGGTCAATCCACGTTGAAGTGGTCACGCCTGAAGCCCCGCTTCTTCAACCAAACAGCGCACTAAAGTGGTCCCTGACCACTGACAATTAACCAAGGTCCCAAGTCTTGGCAGTGTGGTCAACTGAGAGGGGAGGTTCTCACCTCTGAACTTGTGTGCACTCCTGGGGGTCACACCGCCGTCCTAGATTAATTTAAATAACTTTAAAAACATTACTGGGGACTCTAACACCCAGTTTACTGATGTCCAGGCCCAGCCTTCTGACCAAAAGGGACTCCTACCCTGAAACCAATGTCCAATTACCTACTCTCTAATCTCTTTTCACTTGGCTGAAAAGATTACACTCAACACATCAACTTTAAACTTTACTTTATCATTAACAACAATAAGCTTTTATCAAATATTCCTAGACTTTACTTTACTTCACTCAAAATTACCATGGACATGTCACCCGAAATCTACTTAACAGATTTTATAATTGACTTTAATTTCGCCACTACTGAGCCAATTTGACGGTGACGATCATCAACTCGGTGAACAGATAATTTAGATTTCATCCAATATGCACAATTTTGCTTTTACTTTGAACAGGCTTGTGCCTACCTTTAAATCTTTTTAGACCGGTCTGTTGTCCGCCTCATATCAGATTGTACCTTAAGCTCCGAATTAGTCCTCTCAGCCGCAAAAGAATCCGGGTCACTGCACCAATTATTAAATTCAGTTCTTTGCATTCTTTTGGTGGCAAAGAAAAACATGGCTCAAAGTGGTCTAACTCAAAAAATGATCTTTAATTTTACATTTCCAAAAAAGGAGACTGAGCACACACAGCTCTGAAGCAGCAGCAGCAGCCTGCCTGATGTACATATGTACTTCCTCTAGACGTCACGCACACTTTAAGTTTCGATCCAACACTTAGTTTCACTTTCTTTCTGCACCTCATATGCTCTGCAAAAGCATGCAGTTTCCTGTCAGTACGTTTTGGCTCAGACTCTAGTCAGAGCTGGCCCTTTTAGACTACATTAAAAACAAGTAACAATATGCACTAAATAAGCACTAACAATATATTAATTTCGTGACAGCGTGAGGGAGGGAGAAAAAGGAAAGTGAAAAGTACAGGTGCTACCGAGCAGAAATGGGAGATGGAAGCATGTAAATATAAAAATAACCACTGCAGCCAAAAAGAGTGCCTGACGAGCCCAGTAAGCTATTAAGACTCGACTTTACACTGTGTTCGTGTTTTCCTGCGAAACAAAAAAGTTCTGCTGTAGCAGCCTTTCAAAGCCTCTTTCTGTCTCTCGCTTGCAACGTAGACAGTAAAGCTAGTTCCCGGCTACGAGCCCGACACGGAACCCAAAGTAATAGCCAGAGGTCTCCTTACCACGGTTCGGAGCCGCGGACCTGGCCGAGGTAAGAAGAGAGTGCAAACATGTTGAGGCCTGTGTTAGTTCAGTGAGAGATTTATTTGGAAAGAAAACAATTTTCACTTGCAGTCGAAAACTAATGTGTACACTTATGCCTGCATTTTTATTTTGTTAAATACAAACAAAATTGTAGCAAAAGTGCTGCCACGTGTCTGGCCAGAAAGAGCTGTTTATTTGGTAGTTCAATGAAACTACTGTACTATACTGTACTATACTGCTGAGTGACTGTCTTCTGGTCAAATACATTTCATTGCAATGTTGACCCTGCGCTAACTTGCGTATGACAAATGAAACTGAAACTGAAAGGCTTCAGATAGTTAAGAGTGAGAAAAAAATTGCATTCATGTTTGCAATTTTGTCTTGTTACACAATATTTGGAATTAAATTTTTTTTAAAAAACCCACTACGTTTTAAGAAATATTAGTGGGTGTTTTCGTTTTTGTTTTTTTGTACTACTTGGACACTAAAGTGGCCCTCCAATGAGATGACGGTGCCAGAAGTGGCCCGCGGCTCATTTGAGTTTGAGACCCCTGGTATACTGTGTAGACCACTGTACTGATAGTAAAGCTCTTGAATCTTTAATCTTATAAGCATCAGGGTTTCTGGAGCTCTGGCATTAGGCTTTTCACTCTGCCTCACATTTTGACTCCAAACCAACTCTGACATCACTGACTGTGAGGTGGGGGCAATAAATCCAGCTGTGGCTGTCAAGCCTATAGTGTTATTTTACCCTAAAAAACTTTTTTTGCTATTTGACATTGTTCTCAAGCTCTCATTATGTCAAGCTTATCTGAGAAGCTTATCTAGTTTTAGCTATCGTCTTTTTATCTTGGTTCTAAAATGTAGTTTGTGGTTCTTTGTAAAGCTGTTCTGGTTTTTTATTCTTTGTATATTGTTGTTATTTTAGTTTTTATGTATTTCCCTTTCCATTTCTGCTGACAGTGTCAGCCAGATCATGACTATGAACCCTGTGTGAAGCAGTTGTTTCTCCCACTCTATAATACACAAATGGTACATTAAGGACAATAACCACCTGGCGAAATTCTATTTTAATTAGACCCTAAATAGAACTTTTTTTTCTCATGCCAAAAGCACCGCTGGATCTCTGATATTCCAAAATAATCCCCCTGTAGTCATTTTTTACTGTTAATGCCATTGTTTTAGTTTTAGCCTTTATCTAAGCTGAAGTCTTTCAATGTCTTGAGGACCATCAAAATGTATATGAATGTGGTTGGTGTGATGGAAAATTTGTCTTTCCAGTCATCTAACCTCTGTCAATTATTGGTATGTAATTTGAACTGTCTTGTACAAAAATGTATTTGCAAAGATGGGAAAACAACTGACTCTAAGTTGTGTTGATGGCCACAGCACAGTTCATGATCAGGCTGGTGCTCACATGATGTTGAGAATTTAACTCCCAACTGCTGAACAGACAAAGATTGTATCCACACAAAGGGTATAAAGGAACTGCTATGATTGTGCTTTTTGCTGAAACCCTACTTGGTTCAAGTATGTGGATGACACCTGGGTGAAAATCAAATCTGGACATATCAAGGGATGAACCAACACATCAAGTTCACCAGAGAGGATAAGAAAAATTACAGGTTAGGCTTCTTAGACTGTGAGACTTTCATCAGTAATGGGGGACAGTTAAAAGTCAATGTGTACCCTAAACCAATACATACGGATCAGTTTTTAAGGTTTGACTCTCAGAGTAAACACCATCACCAGACATACAGTGGCCAGCAGAAGAACGTCATATCATGGAGGCCCTGAGTAAATGTGGTTATCCCAGTGAGACATTTGTCAAAGCTGGGAAGGCACCTAAAGAAAGCTCCAGGCGATCCAGGAGAGAAAGACAACTGCTGTCTAAGCGAAAACCCTTAGTGATCCTTTATGTGTCAGGATTATCGAAACAGTTGAGAAACATTATCTCTAAACACCGCGTCTCTGTGGCTTTTAAACCTCAACACAAGCTGTGCCAAAAAGTGGTGCACCCCAAGGTTCGAATCCCCTGACACGAACAGAGTAATACAGTGTACGCTGTCAAGAGCCAAGAGGATCGCCATGATTTATACATTGTGAAAACCAAACAACCGCTGCCTAAGTGGATTGTACAACAGGAGAGATAGACAGTGGACACTCTTTCAATGATGAGGATGTACACATCCTGAACAGGAAGAAAGTGAGGAGTCAAGGAGGCCATATACATGAAAAAGGAAAAGACCTTCTTTGAATTGAGGTGGACAGATCTTGTAATGCTGTGATTGCAACCATTCCCCAACTCTCTGAGAATAGTACTCATGGCCATTGTCACTGATCAGTGATGAATGATCAATATCATTGTCTTTGATCTGTGGTTGTTGGGGCGACCGTGGCTCAGGGGGTTGGGAAGCGTATCTGTAACCGGAAGGTTGCCGGTTCGATCCCTGGGCTCTCTGTCCTGGTCATTGTGTCCTTGGGCAAGACACTTCACCTACCACCTACTGGTGTTGGCCAGAGGGGCCGATGGCGCGATATGGCAGCCTCGCTTCTGTCAGTCTGCCCCAGGGCAGCTGTGGCTACAACCGTAGCTTGCCTCCACCAGTGCGTGAATGCGAGAGTGAATGAATAGTGGCATTGTAAAGCACTTTGGGTGCCTTGAAAAGCGCTATATAAATCCAATCCATTATTATTATTATTATTATTATTAATGGTCATAACAATTACCATATTAATGATGAAGAAACGGACCTCACAGCTAGTTTTTTGCCAGTGGCGCTAGATTGAGTTATTATGCAAAATGTACTTTTTATAAGAATGGGGAAACGTGCAGTCAGCTGAGACTGAAGAAGTCATTTGGATGAGTGACGAAATGTTTCTCTCACTGAAAATACTACGTCCAGACGAACAGAATCAGCATTTTGGGATTTTCTTACCTGGATGATTGAGCATGCATTAATACAT
This sequence comes from Aulonocara stuartgranti, assembly GCF_965226115.1. Taxonomy (NCBI): domain Eukaryota; kingdom Metazoa; phylum Chordata; class Actinopteri; order Cichliformes; family Cichlidae; genus Aulonocara; species Aulonocara stuartgranti. The sequence continues at coordinate 28,369,636 of NC_138952.1, forward strand.
TATTACACAATGTAATAAAATTGTTGTGTAACGCTTCTCAAAGTTTTAGCTATAAAACATCTTGTTTAATTTGCATTTATTTATACCTTATTTTGCTGGAATAGGCAGCCAGTCTGTCTATGATGACATCATACACACTGTGTGAGGAGTTGTCGTTATAGGAGTATAATTATACAAATATTGGTGTCGGGACAACAAACACCTAACAAAACTATGACCACTAAGCCCTAAACAGTCTTTTCAATGGCAAAAATGTATTTTTAAAACACAGCTATTGTTACATTTCTTACATTACATTTTATTATTGTTGTATATAGATAATTATATAAAATGAGTAATAAAAGCTTAAGCCTGCTTATACATCTGTCTTATTTTCATTACTTGTCATTTCCAGTTAATCTTAACATAATTTTGGAAAACCTTTAAATTTGGATAGAAAGTTATTTTTATGGAATGACCTATTTCTGTAGGCCCCTTTAAAAATAAAATACATGGTAATATGGTACTTATGAAACCAGTATAACAGTGGTAAATGATAATAGCAACAGACAGAGAGACAATACTAAAGTTAACATTTGTCCCGATTCGTGATTGAGGTGAGAGACAAACGACCACAAGTCCAAGTGCGTCAAAACAATGATTTTATGTGGAGGAAATACACCATCACAATCCTCAGCATGAATCCCCCGAAGAAAGCTTACTCAGAATGTTTTATGTATTATTATGCCCCTTCATGTGTCAAAGCAGATACATAACATGCATAAACTACAATAACCACAACCTTTGACACATTCAAAAAGAGCATTTTCTCCGTCTTGACGCCAGGTGCTTCCTGTTGATCTTCTTACTCTCGCTTATCTCTGGAACATCAGAACCACATCCTACAAAAAACTGTCACTTATGCAGGCACAAAATGCAGTTACAAGCAAAATATGAGTCTATATACTATGTGTGTGTGTGCAGGCAAACTGTGTGTGTCTCGCACTGAGGTCGAGACACCTCAGTGCACTCTGTCTCATGTCTCACCTCGCCAACTAAAGCTTATAACCTCTTACTAGACAGAAAGCCAACTCCTCTGTAACTGAAACTATATGTGTAATATATTGAATAAATGTTTTAATCAAATGCCGCTACTCAAAGCTTAATAAAAAGGATATAAACGAATAAAAAGGATATGAATGAATAAACATGATATTAAAATGATATAATCCCCACACATTCTTTAATCACACTGAGCCAAAAGCTGGATAAAGTCTATGTAAAAAGTATTAGTACCTTTAAAAAAGTACTTCATGAAATTTTACTGGCAATTTCCTTCTCGGAAGTGGCATATAATATAAATAATCAAATAAAAATAAGAAATAATAAAATACATTGCCGCAACACTATCATACTTTAATGACATTTTCTATATTTCCTCATTTGTGACAAGGTCAAAATTTTCATTTTCAGATTTCTGAATTTATTGATTTATTGATTTCAATTGTTAGTAGAGTGGATTTCCTTATCTTTTTAAAACATGTTTGCTTCACTAGTGTCATGCTTAAAAATCTGCAGAGTGATAATAAGTTTAACAGCATTTCTAAACCAAGAGTAAAAAAGGGCATACATCAGTGGGTTTAGACACGAGTTAATGTAAAACACAATGATCAGAAAAAATGTAGATGAGTCATTGATCACATTTACTTCAATAAGAGAGTAACAGTAAAACGGAAGGTAACATGCGAGAAACACAACTACAAGAACTCCAAGGTTCCTGGCTGCTTTCAGTTCAGATTTGTTTGCTTGATTGCTTGAACGCTGAAGTGTGACAGCTGTAACATGAGAGCGCATGGAACGAGCTTGAGACACAGCCACCACAAACACTCTCATATAAAGAACTATGATAACAGATACTGGAAAAATAAAAGATAACACAAGATCAATAAACCGTGCAATATCATTAATGACAAACACACACTCTCCATAACAGGAATTATACCTGGCCGGCTTAATTAGAACATCCTTTGTTAAAAGACTGCCGTAGAAGGTTGAACAAAACCAACACAAACAAACACAGAGTTTGACTCTTGCCACGGTAATTCTGGTGGGGTAATGAAGAGGGTGACAAATAGCTACATAGCGGTCAACTGAAATGAGAACTATGTTCCAAGTTGAAGCACAGAAAAGACCGGCTGTCAGATAAGTATAAACAGAACACATAAGATCACCAAGTACCCAGCAGGCCGTGTTTCTAATTATTTCTAGTGGCAGCATAAGGAGACCAGTGAGAAAGTCTGAGACAGCCAGAGAAAGGAGGAGGATGTTAGTGGGTGTGTGAAGCTGCCTAAGGAGAGAGAAAAAAAGAATATATTACACATTAATAATGTAAAAATGTCTTCACTAATTCCATTGGTTTTTAAGACTTAAACTACAATTTCAGCTGAGAAGTTAATTTCTGCCTGAAGTAAGAGACTGAGATGATGACGAGAAGGTTTAGAGCAGCAGTGAGCAGAGAGATGCAGCACAGCACAGTGTTCAGCAGCACAGCTTTGGACCAGTGAAATGTTGGCTTCCTGCAGGAGCTGTTGAGGAGTTGTGGAAAACAAAGCTCGGCTTCTTTCTGCATCTCCAAAATCATACAGCTGCAGCTCTCTGATCAGAGCTTCTTGTCACATAGGGGATTTATCTCGCCACACCTCCACACCCCCTTCACCTCTCCTTCTTCTCTTCCCTACCAACAGAACCTCATACACAATCAACAGATTGTGGTTCTGTTTTATTGTGTCCTCCAGCAACGTACTGATCACTTTCAGTCGTCAAGAACTGAATGACAGTGGCCTCAGCCTGAACGCACACTTTACAGCATCCCACCCGAGACTGCAAGATGATCAAGCACTCTGTGGGTTATTTTTGGGCACAGGAAGCAATGCAGATGATAAAAGAAACACTGCAAAATCTCCAGTGTTAAATTGACACTAGAAAGTGTCTATAGTTGTCCACTCTTTTGAGTGTTAAATTAACACTTTTGACAGTATTAGATTTCTAATAGTAACCTAGTCAGTATTAAAGATTAACAATGACTAACATTAGCAGTGTGTTTTTTCTAACACTGAAATGTTACCAGCATTTTTAGTTATTTTCCAGTGATAGAAAATCAGCACTACTCAGTGTTAGTCATTGTTAATCTTTAACACTGACTAGGTTACTGTTAGAAATCTAACACTGTCAAAAGCATTAATTTAACACTCAGGAGAGTGGACACATAGACACTTTCTAGTGTCAATTTAACACTGGAGATTTTGCAGTGTGGGCTGCAACCAACTCTCTCTTATCCATGTGCATATGCTGACCATCAACATAAACCTGACCAGCAACGGGCTTTAAAGAAGCTTTACTGAAGCCTTTGACAAAGCAAGGGCAGCTGTCGAGCAGGACCACTATGACAGTGTGATTGAGGTTCAGGGCTTTAGCAGCAAGGACCTGTTTAGTGAGGAGTTGTAATACTGTAGTGGCAAAGATGAACAGCTGGAGGCAAGAGACGAGGCAGGATGCTATGGTGTGGAGTCCAGAGCAGTTGTTGGGGGAGGATGAAGTGTGAAATCAGGTTCATTCGCCTGGGATTCTTGAAGGCTACTGATCTAATCCACCCATTCACAGCCTCACTGTGGTCCAGATACATGTCAGTAAGAATCTCATGGAAATAAAGAATTATTTCTCAAAGAGCTTATACTCCTCTTCCAGGCTGACATCGTTATGTGGTTGTGGGGCGGTTGTCACCACCCATCTTGAGGAGTTTGCCCCCTCACATATACTAATGTGCCACAAACATGACTTTAATATCACCAATCATTCCCATTTTATTACGGTGTATCCATATAAATGGCCCACCCTGTACTATGACCATATGTAGATGAATGTGGCGGTCTGTGGCGTGGGGAGGCAGACACACCTGAGTGGCATGAGTAAACATGCCACACCTGTACTAAAAGAATGAACTAGGTCCTCACTGTTGTTGTTATTAGCGTCTGTGGCTGTGAGCTGCAAAGCTGCAACCAGTGTGTAAACAGTAACAATAAGAAATAAAGTTTGTGAAAAGCGTAAAAGTGGGTGTGATTCCTGTCACAATGAATTACTGTCTACATATTCTACAACAAATGCAGTATCTGTAAAGTGACAATTAGTTTCAAAGCTTTTATGAAAAAAAGGATAGAACAAGGCATAGATCACTGGGTTTAAACAGGAGTTTGAAAAGAACAGACTGATCACAATGAGCGCTGTGATGTTTACAGAGATTTTATTTTGAAAGGTCGAATGTTAGGCGGAAGGAGAGGATAGAAAAGAGGGACAATGAAAAACGGTAGATGAACAAGTTAGCGCTGCAGACTGTGTTGCCGCTGCAAGCCTGCGAATTAAAGAATGGAACTGAGAAATACTGAAGGTGTCATCATTAATGTTTGAGGCATGCAAACATTACAGGAGCTACTGAGCTAAAGTCCTCCCTTATAAGAGAGACACAGTAATATGGGCAGAAACACAGTAGAAACACAACTACAAGAACTCCAAGTGTCCTGGCTGCTTTCAACTCTGATTTGTTTGCTTGATTCAGAGAACACTGAATTGTGACAGCTGTAACCTGAGAGCGCATGGCATGAGCCTGAGACACAGCCACCACAAATACTCTCATATACAGATGACAGTAATTGGAAATATAAAGGATAAAACAAGGTCAATAGTCCTTGCAATATCATTAATGACACACTCTCCATAACAGGAATTATACCTGCCTGGTTCAATCAGGTAGTCTTTTGCATAAAGACTAATGCTGGAAATAGCATAAAACCAACACAGACAAACACTGAGTTTAACTTTTGCCACAGTAATTCTGGTGGAGTAATGTAAAGGGTCACAAATAGCCACATAGCGACTGATATTAGAACTATGTTCCCTATTGAAGCACACGTAATGTTGCCAGTCAGATACCAATAAAGAAAACAATTAAAATCACCAAGTATCCAGCAGGTGGTGCTTTTTAAAATTCGTAACGGCATCAACAGGAGACCCACGAGAAAGTCTGAAACAGCCAGTGAGAGGAGGAGTATGTTGCTGGGTGTGCGAAGCTGCCTGCAGGGTAACAGAAAAAATAAATAATACACATTAAAAATGTTACATTGTTTTTAGTGAAAATTCCATTAGTAGAAATGATTTATTAGTAAGGCATGATTCAATTCTTGTTTAAAATACACAGAATGTGCCAAACTAACTTAACTCATCACTAAATTAAATTACAGTCTAAAGATAAACCTCACCTTTCAGCTGAGGTTTATCTATGCCCAAGGTGGGGCAGCGAAATGATAGTGATAAGATAGTTGAGATTATGTCATATGTTAATTATGTCAAAATGTATTTAGTGAAATTGTTTCCTTATTAAGACACGGTGAACCTTACACAACTTAACAGTCATGGTTGAGCCAAAGACATTTATTAGTTTCACTTAATGTATTCTTTGCTAATTCCAATGATGCAAATCTCACTTTTCATATATCTAAACCTTAATCTAAGTTAATTTAAAAGTTGGTCTCTGCCTGAAGTGGGAGACTGAGATGATGGCCAGAAGGTTTAGAGCAGCAGTGATAGAGCAGCAGTGATCAGAGAGATGCATGACATCACAATATACAGCAGCATAGTTGTGGAATAGTGAAGTGTTGGCTTTCTGCAGGAATCGTTGAGGAGTTGTGGAAAACAGAGCTCTAGTCCTTCGTGTATCTCCATCATCAGGCTGCTGCATCTCATCAAAGCTTTTCCTCACAGAGCTCATTTATCTATTTTGTCCTTCACCCACCAGTCCCATCCCTCCTCTTTCTAATGACACAACCTTTGGAGCTTTCTTTTTTTCAAACTCGCTCTCTCCCACAGTCAACTTATAAACCTTTATTTTTCTGGACTCAATGTTGAACATTTCTATACAAGCAGACACTTGGGTCATAATTGTTAACCATCTTCATCTTTTTTTTAACAGTACTAAAATGGGATGACTATTTTATTTTCAACTTATGTCTGCAGATGATACTACAGGCAACTTGAGCAGACAAGCCTCATCTTCCTATTGAAATCTGAACCAGGATAACCAAAGGGGATCACTCAGTATCCAGGAAATCACAGAACTGTGTTACGGAATAAATATATATTCTTAGTGCTTATTTTCTGTTTATAATGTTTTATAGAGGCCAGTGTAGAAAAAACGCCACTTTGAGTTAGAATGTGTGCTAAAGGTCACAGAGTACTGTGTAAGACAGGAAACTGCAGAAGACGCTTTGTGCAGGCCTGCAGAGTACAGGAAGTGAAACTAGAGTGCAGCGCAGCAGTTGTTTTGATCAAAACCATGTGTGACGTATGACTGATTATGTTATGCTCATTTGGCTTGTAATGCTTCAGATCTGCTCAGGATTTAGCCTGTGCACATCTACTTTTCCAGAAATGTAGACTAAAGAGGATTTTTGAGCTTTGACCACACTGAGTCGGGTTTTTTCTTGGTCAGTAAAAGAATATAAAGGAACCGGATTTGATCATTGGTGCCGTGAACCCGGATTCTTTGACGGCTGAGAGGACCAATTTGGCCATGAGGCAAACAGAGGACAGGTCCAAATTTAAAGTTAAGCACCACCTGTTAAAAAAGCAAAGTGTGCTTATTAAATTATCTGTTCGCCGAGTTGATGATCTTCACAGTTAAATTGGCTCAGTTGTAGTAAAATTAAACTAAATTACAAAATTTGTTCAGTGGATTTCTGGTGAAATATCCTTGGTGATTTTGGGAAATTTGTGATAATAACAGTAAAGTCTGGGGAAATATCTGATGAAAATGTATTACTGTTAATGTTGGGTTGAATTTTAATGTTCATGTGTTGTGTGCAATGTTAACTGTGTTGTGTCAGCCAAGAGAAAAGAGATTAGAGTTGGTAATTAGGCACTTGTTTAAGGGATTTGAGTTCCCATTTTGGGCAGAAGGCTGGGCCTGGACATCAGTAAACTGGTGGTTAGAGTCCCCAGTGGTGTTTGAAAATTTATTTAAATTGATTTAGGACGGGGAGGGCGATCCCTAGGAGTGCACACAAGTTCAGGGGTGAGAACCCCCTCCTTGCTTCGGACGTGTGGCAAGACCCTGCGGCGTCAGGATTATCTCAGTTGGCCACTGCCAAGACTTGGGACCTTGGTTAACGGCCAGTGGTCAGGGACCACTTTTGGTGCATTGTTTGAGTGAAGAGGCCGGGCCTCGAGCATGACCACCTCAACATAGAGTGGCTGGTAAAGTTTTAGGCGAGAGATGCTGGTAAAGTAAAGCTTCCGGTAAAGCTGCGGGTGGGGGAAACACTTTTAAATTAAAATAAGACTTAGAAATCAGGCCTCTGTCCGGGACAGAAACGGTTTAATTGATTAATTAATTTGGACCTGGGCTCATAGGCTTTTAAAGTTGTCAAAATTGTGTAGGGAAAACTGGTACCAGTACAGGATGATGTAAAGTGTGGTAAGGAAATGGAAATAATGTATCTTGGCATTTGGTGTTATTTTGTTATACGTATAAACGTGTGAATATATAGGAAAGTGTAAAATTGTTCTTTGGATGCATGATCAAAAGTGCATATTGTTTTGAAAGTGTGATAGAAAAAGGGTGTGGCTTGTGTAAGAGAAGATCTGCTAAAGGAGCTGAGTGAATTGTGCCGCAGAGCTGAGCTAAAAGAATTGTTATGTGTGTGGAAAAACTGTTAATTGTGCTGAAGATATCCGCTTGGCATCTTTCTTGGCCTTAAGACAACAATTCTGATGGCTAAAGATCCAAACGGGACACAAAAAAAGAAAAAAAATTGTGCTGAAGGAATTCTGATAAACACGTTGAAGACTTTGATGTGAAGGATTTCGTTTGGTTAATGCTTGCAAATGTAAAGACCTGAGTATATATTTGTGTGAAGCTGCTCAATTTGTGTGTGTGTGGCTGAGGGTGCATTCTTAAAATGAGTACATTAAAAATGAGTAGAGTTACAGAGGGTACAGTATATAGAGAGTGAACATAAAACAAGAGTTCGATTAGGTTGCAGAAATTGATGAAATGGAGTGAGGTGAGGAGTGTGTGTGAAAACCGCTGTGTGTGTGTGTCTGTGACAGGAAGTGAAATGTTTGCAGGCAGTTTGGAGGAAATTGCCTGATGTGTGTGCAACGTGAGAGAGAGAAAGATGTCTTAAAATCTAGATAGAAGAATTAGACAATGAATGTGTTGATAACTAGGAAAATTATATTAAAGAAATGTCTTAGTGTGTTGATACAGGTGCCCATGGACTTAGCTCAACCTCGTGGATGAGTACAGCGGCAAAATGATAGATTAACTTAATTGGGACGACAAACAGGCCAGGTTTTGGCTCAAAATTTCATAGGTTCACCTCTCATCCTGTCCTTATCCTGAGGAGAAGCTTAAAGGACAGTCAATCTCTTCATGAAGACATACAGAGCAACACTGTGGACTTGAAGAATTAACAGCAGGCAAAAGCAAAAGACAGCACAACTGAGCTAAAACTCTGAAGGGTCCAGCAGCATGTACGAATACCATCATTGATGGAAACATGTGCTCTAATCACCAGCTGGGAAGTGTACCAGTGACATTATTGTGTGAAAGCACTTGATGGGACTGTCTGAGGTTTATGTTTGCCATGCTGGGAGTTAAGCGGCAAAAGAGACTGAAAAGAGGAAGAGAGAATAACAGAGAGAAAGAAACAGCTGATTTGGGCCTGTGTTTGCTGGAGATTTGGGAGGACACACAGGCAACTGTGAGAATAGGGGACGAGGACGGGTGAGAGGTGAAGGCTGGTCTTGTTAAAGTGAGAGCATATGAAAATTGATGCTGAACTTGTGGAGGTTTAGAAATGTCCAGAGCATCGCCACAGAAAGGTAAATAAATAAATTATAATTTAGTGATGTCCCATAACATATTGTTACACTAGTAAGCAAAACTTTTCTGTGATTAATCTGGCAGATTTTCGGGGTTTTGTTTTAGTAAGAGTTTTTCTATACATGGACATGTCCAGAACTGGGCCCATTATTTTTGTAACAGTGCACTTAGCGAAAACCTGTCAGGTGTCACCCTTATGGTGATGATGTTTTCTGTTTTGATGACTTAGAAAAAAAAGAGCTGATTATTATTTTTTGTTCTAAGCAGGCCTGCAAGATTGAATTAACATTTTTGTGAGAGCAAATATAAGGTGAGCTTTTCCAGATTACAATGGGCTGAGGAGACAGCTACCTATGGGGACCCGATCAGTCCAAAATCATAAGCACTTGTTATTCTTTTTAAAATGATGACGTCATCTTCCTGGTGATGGACACTGGAAAAGGTTGCGCGCAGGACTCTATTATCAGTAATATCTCGTGTGAATGCGGGTGAGTGTGTGTGCATGAATGTGTGTGACTGGGCTGTGATGGACTGACGATGGGGACTAAAGTGTTGACTGACTTGACACTGAGACAAAGACTGGACCAACGTTAGGATGAGTAAATGTTGACAAATATTCACAGAAAAGGGTGGATGCTGTTAGGTTTTGTATTGTTGATTGTCATTTATGCTTAGAAATATTTAACCATATATGCTTAGAGGTGTATAATCAATTGTGTAGTGATAGGATGTGTGATCTTTAGCAGGCTACAAAGGCTTGGTGTGCATTCCAGAATGCACACCTACATCCTGGGAGCATGGGAAGAGGTCGTACCTTGTTTTATTGTTTTATGGTAGGATTAACGTAGTTGAGTCTAAGTGCCTTTTACATATAGATGAACTGTTGGATTTTCCAGACCAGCAGGTTAAGGGAAGTTGTTTATGGGGTCACACTCTGACCCCACACACACACACACACACACACACACACACACACACACACACACACACACACGCACGGTACTCTTTGTTGGTATGTAGACGTCGTATGTTAATGAACCTATGCATATTCATGTAACCTCAATAAAAGAGCAGTGTTACAGGGGAGCGGACGAGAGCAACTGGGGTCAAGCGAAGGAACGGACTTTTGTCCGGTTCTCTCCCGTGCACGAGAAACATGAAGAACTTTGCCTACTTCGTGTCTTGCTTGCTGTGTAATTATATTGTCTTCAACGTTCCAGCGAATAGGTTCAAGCTACAAACCTATCAGATGCTTTGCTTTGTTTTGTTTTTGCTTTTGGCAGGAGCAGGGGGATAAGAGAGAGAGGGGGAGACTGTAGATTCACATGAGAGTGTGGAACTTCAGATTAATTTTGGGGGGCTGATGTTTGCTTTAAGAAAATTTTTGATATCACTCATGTAACCATTAACCATAGCAGGCCACTGTAGAAGTCAGTTAAATGTTATAGAGGAAAATAGTCAGAACCAAAACAATATTCATGAATTACATAGGGGAAGGATAGATTTGTCACATTCAAAGTACAGTTATGGAATAACAAACACTGGTCCAAGTGACCCAGGTTTTTCCCTTTAAAATAGTAAATTATTAAAAAAGAGAGCACAACCGGTAGGGGCATGCGATCTGTCAGGGTTCCTGGGTTGTTGACCCAGTGTTTTCCGTTTTGTCATCTTCAGTTTATTTTCACATCTGTTTTCTGTGGCAGCATACCGCCTGCGTATTGTGTTCCAGTTATTCCCACGTATCATTAGTCAGATTATGTTCAGCTGTGTACTCACCGGTCTTTCATTATCATCCTCACCAGTCTGTGTATTTAAGCCCTCTGTTTCTATTCGTTCACTGTCGTGTCATTGATGTTACGTTGTCCTTCCCGTGTGTTCCCTCAGTTCAGTCAGCCGTTCAGTTGTCTAGCCAGTCAGTGTCCGTTCACCGTCTGTTCACCCACTCCCTTTAATAAACCTTCACCTACCTGCCAGTCCTGCGTTTGGGTTCCTTCTTCCTCGCCTCCACACAACGCCTGACACGATCGGACATGGTACAGCAGGAAAACAAGAGCAAAGTAAGAGAAAAAAATAAAAACGGGGTTCTCAAATGTGAAGTTCATGTTAACACACAGGTTTTGTTTCTAGGTAGTTCTGTGGATGTAGGCTCTGGGTGGAGCCAGGAGTTCAAAAGATTTGACATGATAATTATACTGATTTCATTTTTTAACACAGGTTTGCAGGCCCGGAGCAAATATACTCGAGAGGGGAATCGCTGAGGTGTTCTGAGGAATAATATGACCAACCTTTTTCTTTTAATTTCGTAGATGTGGTGAAGCCTTTTCATTCTGTGTGACACATAAAATGTGTTGGCATCTTAACCTGCTGCTCCAGCATGCAACAGCATAGAGGATGGCAATGGGGTGAACAGACTCACAGAAAATCATAAGCATTGTCCGACAAATTAAAACACCCTCTATGAGCAATTATTTGATGACAATGGGAAGGAAAAACTCCCTTAAAGTGGTATTTAAACAAAAAAGTAACAAAAGGCAAGTGAAGAAGAAACCCTCAGTGCATCATGGGAATCCTCCAGCAGCCTAGTCCTATTGCAGTGAGGGTTCAAGGTCACCTGATTCAGCCCTAAGCTTTCAGCTTTATTAAAAAGGTCGCTTTTAAATGTAATAGAGTGTGTCTGTCTCTCCTATATATTTGTTTAATATCCACATTGAAGGACATATCCTGTTTAAAAATGACTCCAAGACTCCTTACAGAATTATTGAAGGCCAAGGTAATCCCAGAGTAAGTATCTGGTTTGCCACTATTTTCCTCAGATTTTCAAGACCGAGTACAATAAGTTCAGATTTATCTGAATATAGAAACAGAAAATTAGAGGTAACCACGTCTTTATGTCTTCAAGACATTCCTGTACTTTAACCTGGTGTGCTATCTGATTCATGGCTAGATGATGCTAGGGGTCATCTACATAGAACTGAAAATGTACGCTATGACTTTCAAAGATACTGCCTAAGGCAAGCATACATAAGCAGAATGCATAAAGTAAACAGCGTTCATCCTGGCACAGGACTTTGTGGTACTCTGTAATTAATCCTACCAAGTGAAGAAGACTCCCCATTTACATGAACAAATTGGAGTCTATTTGCCGCGTTCTGATATAATTCATATCACTGAATAGCGATGACTAGAAATAGAGAATCGAGACAGAAGCACAAAATGGACCACTTTGGAGAACCTGTCAATTATGGAAAATATGACAAAGTTGCTAGAGCAGTACGGCAAGCCGGTGACAAAATCTAAGGCAATGTGAGACCAGGGCTGACTTAAAACCGTTAAGGGGCGTAAAAAATGCCAAAACATATTTGCATGCATCACCTTCTAAAGAGAGTCACTAAAAGCATTTTAACAAGGAAATTGTCCTTGCGATCAAAGTGCGCTGTGTGGAGCCAGTGCAGCACATGGGAGTGTGCGGTAGGTGGAGCAAATAGCCTGTGAGGTGGGCCGCAGCTGGATCAGGCTCTTCTGGCTGTGCACAGCGCACCAATGTCTTGATTTCCCAGGTAACAGCGCCCACTACACAGGATGCAAGTAAGATATGCACTGGTTTCGATGATTCAGAGGGTTCTTCACAGTTAATTCATTCAGTCCTCCAAAATCTATACAAGGCCTGAGTTTATCATCCTTTTTGCTCAAAAGAAAGAAACTGGTGGCGAGAGGTATGGACCAAGGTAGATTTAACCTGGCTTCCAGTGACTCCTTACTGTACTTTTCCATAGCTGTTTTTTTTTTTTTGGGGGGGGGGTCCAATGAGATTGTCGAAGTGGCTTGAAGTGGCCGGTACCAGCTGTGGCTGCCAAGCCTGTAGTGTCTTGTTGCACTAAAAAACTTTTTTGTCATTTGACGTTGTCCTCAAGCTCTCATTATGTCAAGCTTATCTAAGAAGCTAATCTAAGTTTTAGCTAATCTAAGTCTTTTTATCTTGGTTCTAAAATGTAGGTTGTGATTCTTTGTAAAGCTGTTCTGTTTTTGTTTGTATTGTTGTTATTTTATTTTCATTTATTTCCCTTTCCATTCCTGCTGGCACTGGTAGCCAGGCTCTTTGTCATAACTTTATGAACACTGTGTGAAGCAGTTCTTTGTCCACCTCTATATTATACAAATGGTAGACTAAGGACAATAGCCACCTGGCAAAATTGGGATATGCGAAAAGTTGACCCTGAATAGACCTTTTGACCTCTAAATAATCCCCCCGTAGTCCCCCTGTACCGTTAATAATATTGTTTTAGTTTTATCCTTTATCTAGGCTGAAGTCGTTCAATGTCTTGAGGACTATGCTGCCTGTTCTCAATGGTGGCAAGTTCAGTATTCTATGTGGCAGTGCCACAGCACTCTATCACTCTCCTTCTTGGTAAAATACCCCTACGCCATACACAGCCTGGAGGTGTGTTTGAGGTCACCAAAAGATGCTGTGGTACCCACACTGGTTCAATGTGCCTTCAGTTTTGAATTAATCCCCAACAGTGTATTAGTGTATTTTAATGTTAAGACTAATATCTCATAATTAGCATCATATATTTGTGTTTTGTCTTTTACTGCACACAGTGCATTGTAGAATAGTTTTGAACTCACACGGATACTAACAGAAACAACACTTCCTCACAACTTCCTCACAGGAATGTGGCCTCGATCATAAATCTGCTGTTATAGTATGCACTATAGGGCTTTGGAGTTGACGTCACGCCGCAATGCATTATGGGAGCGCAGCGCCATTTTCGGGGTCTATGAATCAACACAAACACACTGTGTTGGAACGACGACTACAAGAAAGATGCTTAAAAGCAGCTCAAAAGAGAATGAACTGTTTAGAGACCGATTGCGTCCAGAGGCGAAGCAGCGGTACTTGCAGAAAATAGCGTGCATTGGAAATGTGGACCCGTATGAAATACGGCCGTGGAGTAGAAACCCTGAAGACCAACCGCTATTGACGTAGCCTGACCTTGTCTGTGGAGTCAGCGCGTACAAGTCGTCATTCAAACAAAGGTAAGTCAGCTCGAGTACTGCGAGTGAAATGCTTTTGATTTCCCTGCAAACATTCACATTAGTGCAGCATAAATTCATTCATGAGGGGAAATTACAGTGAGAACATGTGAAGGCTGTTAGAGGGATAACATAGTGAGATCTTATGTGTTTACTTTATATTTATATGACCAGCAACATTGTCTGTGCTTCAATAGGGAACATAGTTCTCATCTCAGTTGACCGTTATGTGGCGATTTGTGACCCTCTGCATTACCCCACCAGAATGACTGTGGCGAGAGTCAAATTTAGTGTTTGTCTGCGTTGGTTTTATGCTGTTTTCTACTGCAGTCTCTACATGAAGGATATCCTAGTTGAACCAGGCAGGTATAATTCCTGCTATGGAGAGTGTGTGTTTGTCATTAATGATATTGCAGGGATTTTTGACCTAGTTTTCTCTTTTTTTGCTCCAGTTATTATCATCACAGTTGTTTATATTTGAGTGTTTGTGGTGGCTGTGTCTCAGGCTCGAGCCATGCGGTCTCATGTCACTGAATCAAGCAAACAAATCGGAGCTGAAAGCAGCCAGGACTCTTGGGATTCCTGTAGTTGTGTTTCTCTCCTCTCTTTGAACTCTTGCAGAGACTTCTGCACTATTTTCCAGACATACTGCTTGTTTTCATAAACCTCTGTGCAGTTTTTCCCAGAGTAAATAACAGCCAGAGGTCTCCTCACTTCTCTGTTGTATATGGACTGTTGCGAAACAAAGAGGGGATGCAACACATAGTAAACATTGCCCTTTCCCAGAGACGTGTTGCTGCCATCATATTGAAACTGATCAATGTTCCCCCCACACACTATTAGATACTTAAATGGAGAAACCTCATGAACACAAGCATGCTCCCACGCACAGATTTGCACACAGATACAGACTCACAATATCTTAGTCGACTGCTGTCTCTAAACATGTCATGTATCATTAATACTCTGTCCTGCTCAGTAACATTTAATATTTATTATTTAGTGGTACTTATGCATATGTTGGTTGTTGCTATGGTTTTCCTGCTATGTTGTTTCTTTTTAACAGGCGTTGAAGCAGATGTTCAGTGTGTTTTCAACAATTCTGATTGCTGCACTGCGAGACAGGGCAAGCAAAAAAAGTTCCATGTCCTCTTTTTAAATATTTGGTGTATTTTCTGTTACTTGTTATTTTGGGAATACAAATTGTATTTATGAGGTTTACAAATTATTGCAATTTGTGTTTTCTTTTTAATGTTTTTGGCATTTAGCCACGCAAATAGCCTGGTGTGGAGTCAAATCCAGGCCTTGGCAGTAGATTTTTGTCGTACGGGCTGCCTGCTCAATCAATCAACAATGCCAGCACCCTGCATTCTGTGTTTTTTTTTCTTTTTTTACATTTTACAGAGAGCCACATTTTTTTCCTTCATATTTTTAAAGGGTGCACATTTTCAAGATTCAATCAAATAGAAGTGCCTGTAATTTAACATTTATTGTTCGTGTCTTGTCCCACAAGCGTAATCACAGACAACAGTTGATTCTG
This sequence comes from Aulonocara stuartgranti, assembly GCF_965226115.1. Lineage (NCBI taxonomy): Eukaryota > Metazoa > Chordata > Actinopteri > Cichliformes > Cichlidae > Aulonocara > Aulonocara stuartgranti. Next base: position 28,385,124 of record NC_138952.1, read on the forward strand.
TGACTGCTGATTATAACTACGTTGACAGAAAAACTAAAAACTGTATAAAAGTCTGTATTGTCACTGCAGTTACAGAATGACTGAAATCTCAGTGCTAGGAGGTTTTGTATATATGTTATAACATCATCATATGAAACTGTATGATGTCAGTTTTGTTGGAACAACACTAACTTAGGTATCTTGATTATAAATGAAACTAACATAAGCATCAATTACACAGTAAGAACAAATTAATTGTGCCATAAATCAAGGATTGTATTGATTGCCTGTGTGTATTCAGCTTATCTGGATTAGGTGCTGCATAAAATATTCATCTTAACTCTTACATACTGATTGTAAAAGGAGAACAGAGACAATTGGATGGCTGATTTGTAGATGACTGTTTTTAGGCCCAAGTTTGTAGTTTTGGCCATTAAAATGTAAATCTTCTGGTTTTAATTGTGATAGATATGTTTGGATGGGAGACGGAGAAATCAAAAGTGAAAAGTACAAGAGGTTGTGTGCACAAAAAGAGGGAGGATATCATTCTCCAGGGAGCACAACAGTAGATGGGAGGTATGGTAGAAGGAGATAAATTTGTTGTATGACAGAAAATTCTGATTAGACTGCTGCAGGAACCTGATGATGGAGATCCAGATGCATCCAGAGGCAGAGCTCTGTTTTCCAGAGCTACTGAACAGTTCCTGCAGGAAGCCGACACTTCACTGGTCCAAAACGGTGCTCCTGAACGTTGGGCTTTCGTCCATCTCTCTGATCACTGCTGCTCTTAATCTGTTCATCATCATCTCAGTCTCCCACTTCAGGCAGAGATTAACCTCTCAGATGAAACTAAAGTTCAACTTTTAGAAAATCAAGTTTAGTAATTAGTTAGTAAATTAGTTAAGTAATTAATGAATTATGTCAAGATGAATGTCCTGTGTGTACTTCATCATGACTGTATAGGTTTTATTTCCTTAATTGCACCATGCCTCTAATAGAACATCTTCATTGAAGATATTTTGACATGATTAATGTGTAATTTATAATTTTCTGTCTCCCTGCAGGCAGCTCCACACTCCCAGTAACATCATCATCCTCTCTCTGGCTGTCTCTGACTTTTTTGTCTGTTTTTTGTTGATGCCGGTAGAAATCTTCAAAAACACGGCCTGCTGGGTATTTGGTGATCTCATGTGTTCACTTTATACTTATCTGAGCTGCATTCTTATCAATGCTTCATTTGAAATGATTATTCTCGTATCAGTTGACCGCTATGTGGCTATTTGTGACCCTCTGCATTACCCCACCAGAATCACTGTGCCGAGAGTCAAACTCAGTGTTTTTCTGTGCTGGCTTTATGCTATTTTGTACAACATCATCTATACAAAGCATGCCCTGATAAACCCAGGCAGGTATGGTTCCTGCTATGGAGAGTGTGTTTTTGTTGTTGATGATATTATTGGAATTGTTGACTTTGTTGTATCTCTTATAGTTCCAGTTACGATCATCGTAGTTCTGTATACGAGAGTGTTTGTGGTGGTTGTGTCTCAGGCTCGTGCCATGCGCTCTCATGTTACAGCTGTCACACTTCAGCGGCCACTGAATCAAGCAAACAAATCTGAGCTGAAAGCAGCCAGGAACCTTGGGATTCTTGTAGTTGTGTTTCTGGCGTGCTACTGTCCATTTTACTGCTACTTTTTTCTTGCAGGCAATGATCCAGCTGCTTCTTCTGCATCTTCTATCCTCATTGTTTATTATTTTAACTCTTGCCTAAACCCATTAATGTATGCACTGTTTTACTCCTGGTTTAGAAATGCTGTTAAACTTATCATCACTCTGCAGATATTAAAGGCTAACAGCAGTGAGATCAACATACTACAGAGATAATGCGGAGTGACTTGACTAACATCTGCTATATAAAGATTTCAAATCCAGTAAATGAATGTGTCCATAGTCTGGAAATATAAAAATGCTGTCTTCTATGTATTGAGATGTGTATGAATTCAGTACGATAAAATTTGTTTAAATGTTAACATTTAAGTTAACTTGAACATGAAGAGCATTCAGCTTAAGCCACTTTCTATTTTATAACCAATAATGACATTGACTTTGGCTGTGTTTCTTAAACACACATTGATTTACAGCTGTGTTGTTTTTCTAGCTCTGATACAATTGTATCATATGCTTAATACCAAAAAATTTTTTTCTCAAAAATCAAAAGTTAGCTAACTATTTCCACACCTGTGAATATGGCTAATATATTAATTAGCATCTCAGTAAATGTTACCTTTTAAATATATCATAACAGTTTTGAGGAAAAAGAAGGCAATCATGCTAAAAATCCATCAATAGAAGAGAAGCAGGTATGTAGGTTGTTTAAGTAGATTGTTTTATCTAGTTAATAAAAATGTTTTTTCTAGCTTTAACTGCTGTTTTTAATGAACTTTCAAGATAATGAAGTTGACAAATATGTAAACTTCCTTGAGAAAAAGTAAAGAATTTCCATGAAGGAACTGTTACTAAAATATAGTTAAAAGTAGAAACTGATAGCACACCATTAAACATGCCCTGCAAAGTTTGCCTCCCCTAATTTAGCTGAGCTGAGCTGAGCTAACGTGGCTAACTAGCCTTACAGTTATGCTGTTTTTTGATGCATTAGCATTGCAGTCTTCTTTCAAACCTCACTTTTAAACTTAGTATTCTGTAAACCTCAGGTGGGTTACGTTTGCATCTGGCAATAAATATCTATATGTACATAATTTTTCTGTTGTAAGGATAGTTGAGACTTGCTAGAGTCTTAAGCTACTTTCATTTTCATTAATGCTTTATAATGGTACGACACTCCATTTACATGAGGTCAAACAAAATACTTAACAACTAGTAAGTGCCTGAATTAACTATGAATTACAATATGAAATAAGTATTAATAAAACCTCCATTAACACACTCAAACAATGCACTTATATCTTAATCATTATATATATATAAATGTGCTTCTAAATACTTGAATCACTTATTTAGACTTTGTACATTTTACCATGAACAAGTTATATATGAGTTTATTAATCAAGAATAAACATTTATATATTTGTTTATAAATTACACACCAAGGATGAGCAACACTTTATAAATGATCAGAGGTGGAGGAAGATCTCAGCCTGGGCGTCTATTGTCTTGTGTAGTCTGGAAGATGAGTGGATGGCGGGGTGGGTGGAGTTTTCTCTGTGGTGGGGTCGTGTGGGCTAAGTCCTGGGCTCTGTGGGGCCAGGCAGCGCCGCCGAACTGTGCCCCGGTCCGGATGGGCCTGGGCCCCCTTTCCCTGGCGGGTTGCAGAGTATGGAGATGCCTACTGGGGTCAGCAGGGGAGCTGGCCCCAGGGAGGGGTCACTTGCCCCTCCCTTCCTTCCTTTCACCCCTGCGTCATTGCCCACCTCTCAATTTTAAATACACGTAGACACTGAGGGCTATCAGGACAGGCTATGCGCTTACCTGCTGCTCTCTGGCAGGTAGCTCCATGTCCTCCTGGGTTTTAAATGCACCTTAGAACACACATGCATCAACACTACATATGAGCGGGCAGAAGAAGCTTTGGAGTCTTTACACACCCCCGTTCTCTGCAGCCTGTCGGAGTGGGGGGGCTAGGAGGAGGAGATGGCCGCCCGATCAGGGTCTGGAATGTGGGGCCTCCCTGCTGCTGCCGAGTCAGGGCAGTCTGCTTCTCTCCACCCCAGGGAAAAGGGTAACACTACCTGGCTTGGGTGCAGTTTCCCCCCCTCCGAGGGCGCAGCTGGCTGCCGGCGGAGCTCACGGGCAGCCCCCCCTCCTGGCTTCTGCTCCGCAGCTACTGAGTGATCCCTCATCTGGGACTCTCCTCAGCTCTTTCTGGGACAGTCGCGCGGCTGCCCCTCTGTTGGTCTTCCTTGGTTTCTTGTGTTCTGAGGGCCTCTGGATGTCTGGAGTTTTGATCTCCTCCATACCTGCTTCATGCCCTGGAGGACGGGGCAGTGGCTCCCCACACCCTCTAACAGATCATTACATGTAGGAACCTTTTAAATACAAGCGTGCTCATGCTCACAGGTGTACACACGGGTGCTCACACACACAAACTACACCCTTTTTGGCTCCTACCTCAAAGCACACTGTGCGCTGTTGTTTTTCCCTTTATCCCCGTCCCTCTTCCCCGCTGTTTTTCTTTCCCTCTTTCTTTCTCCCCTTTCTTTTCCCCAGTCAAGTCTGTCCCGTATTTAACAAGTGAAAATAAAATAAACAATAAAAGGTGAATCAAATTGACCATTACGGCAAGGCTGGGATGGTCAATTTGGTAAAGTAAATCCGTTGGGCATCTTTCTTTGCCTTTAGACAATAATTCTGATGGCAGAAGAGCCAAACGGGACAGGCAAAAAAAAAAAGGGTTCATTAATAGGAAGGGATGTAGAAGTGAAACCATGGGTGTGGTCTGTACAACAGTTGGTCCAGTTTCAATTTCTTTAACACTATGACTTTGTGTTAAATGATTATGCCTCTTCCTGTTAACCATCATTTGACACATTGTTGTTATTGTGACCAGAAGATCTCTTTTTTTTTATCCATGTCCACTTTCTTTGAACCCAAAGCCTTTCTTACTCCCTCTTCCCATGCTGCACGTGCCTTATCATAATTCTCTTTTGCTTTTTGATGCAGGGCTTGTATTGTATCATTAGTTGGGAGTGGTGCTCCTGGATGTGTAGTGAGAAATCCTTTTTCCCACGCCATCCAGACATCATCGAAGCATTTTTACGATTTTGCCCTTTTTTTCTTCTCCGTTTCTCTTTCCAACATTTGGCATTTACAAAGTCCTTGAGGTGTCTCATATTGCTGGGAGCTGCTAGTTCTTCTTCATTGAATGTTGCAGGGGTGGTAGTAGCCATTGTAATTTTTCTTTTATATTTCACTCTTCCTATATAATTATACCTTAATTATTTTGTTTCTCGTGTATTCATTTACTGTTTTTAATTTGTTATTACTTATTTCAACATCATCTGTTATTTTATTATTCTTCCAATTATTTTCAATTTCTTTCTTTCGTTGCTTAATCTTTTTTTGAATTGCCAGTATTTCTTTATGCTTTATCACTACTCTTTGTTGATCAATCAATTAATTTTTTTTATCCTGTCCTCAATTTTTTTCCTTAAGTTCTTACTCAATGAATTTATTTATTGTACTTGTTTTATTTATTAACAGTAAATGGACTAATTCTATACTACTTTGATACTACTTTTTCACTTTTATTCAGCCCTCCCTCTCTACAGGTTTTACACCTTTTAAACAAAACAAGTACCAAACCAAAAACAGACAAATACATACCACAACAACTACACGTAAAATAATCACATCGTGACGCCTCTGCCTTTCTAAATGGAGGGACATTAACTGCGCGTGTATGTAAGCGTGTAAAACCTGCAGATAGTCAGATTAACATTTTGTCTCTATCTGCCATTCTGCAATTTATTCCATATAAACAATAACGTGGCGCACAGCGTGACGTGAAAAAAGGCACATACCTTTGACATTGCGTGACGAACTCTGTATTTCTCGTTCACACTAAACGCAAAAAAGGAGTTTTAAAAAAATCTCAGTTTTCGGTGATTCGAAACGCCGTTTACGTGTGGACGAAACAGCTGCGTTTTCACAAATACCCGTGTAGGTGTGGACGTAGCGTAAAAGAGTTAGTAGTTTATTTCATTGCTACCTGTAATTTATTGCAGATTACTTGTATTTGCTTAATTGTTTACTAAATGTTTGAGGTGTGAAATAAACTGCAATGGAGCAAAATATGGGTGTTTGTGGTTGGAGGATGTGTGCGTGTGCACGCGGGTGCGCGAACATTTTTCTTGTAAAACAAAGGGGGGCGCAGCAAAAAAAGTTTGGGAACCACTGCCATAGACCAAAAACAGTGACAAACAAATACATACATTTACACCCCTATGCTCAAAACCATATTCGGCTTGCTCCTTACTTATTGAAAAAATCTGTGTATATGCCCCGTTTTTTCCCAAGTTCAGACACGGGTTGATTCTCAAAGAAAATAAATAGCAACATTAATTTGACATAGCATAGACCTTGTTAGCTGATTGGAGTAAAACCTTAAATTGGAGGAACAGGTCCAACTTGCCTACACCAAGTCTACTTCCTGTGTGCAGAGATGTGTGGAGTCTGTAAAAGTCCTTAAAGGTTTCAAGTAAAATGTCCAAAAGTCTAGGGGAATGTGTGTGTGTGTGTGTGTGTGTGTGTGTGTGTGTGTGTGTGTGTGTGTGTGTGTGTGTGTTTGAAAGGGGACAGCAAGTTCAAAATGGCGTGAGATTTCTGTTGCAGCTGGCCTACCACACTCTGTTTTGGAGCACGGGAAAAAATCAACTGGTCCATCAACAGGATTGGCTCATCATCAATATCAGATCCAATCTAACGCATTTAACAAAAAACCTGACCTGTCAACGACAGTGTCATAGGACATACTGAGTTTGTAAAAATTAACACTTCACAATTTGTTAGCAAATAAAAAATTACTGCTTGTAACATTAACCATGCTTACAATTGAAAATAAAATACCAAAATATGTAACACTCTTTTTAAATGCTTCTTCAGTCTTCTCTCAATAATTTAAATATTTACAATTTCAATCACATTCTGAATAAAAAATACCACTGCAGGACATTGCCTCAAGTTTTCTTTTAAGCAAAATAAAGTATAGCTTTCTACAAAACATTGTAAACTATTTCTTCAGTAAATGTTAGAAATATTTTACTCACAGTGAACTCATAAAAAGTGAAAATAAATAATGAACAGGTAAAATAATTTGCTCACCGATCTCACAAGAGGACATTTTAGAAATGACACTCTCTCTAAGCCCTGATTTTCTACGACCAAAAATGCAGAGAGAATCAGAACTAGTTAATAGTAATTACATTTGAACACACTGTTTTAGCAGTATACATGCATAAAATAATTTTTAGTATCTGCAGTGAGTGCTAACTCTTCTTTCTGTATCATTTTTGTAAGTTTTACTGTGAATCTCGGTGTCCTTATTTTGTGCTAGTGTGCTCAGAGCTCATGTGGCAGCCACCAGAAAAGAGGAAGGTCTGTGCTCTCTCAGATGGAGATGGCAATTGGGACAATGCACCAACTACTAGAGATATTAGAGGAATATTAGAGATTGGATATTAGGGATGAGGTCCACAGACTAACCCTGATAGGTCCCCTTCTTCACTTTGATTGCTCCCTTCAGCCAGTTTACTAATAGTTTATTGTAAGAACAAATTATGTTCACCAAGTGAAAGTTGCATTTGAGAATACAATAGGTGAAGTGAAATTGGAGTGGAGCAGGAACTCCACAGGTGAAGCAAATGCAAAGAAATCAAAATTGCCCACATGAGAGAAAGACAGAAATAACAGGAGAGAGGACTGGGAGAGAGAAAAAGAGGCACAGCAGAGCAAAGGAAAGAGAGGTTGAACAAAATAAATTAGGTGTATGACAGTCCAAGAGGTTGTGCAGAGAGAAATAGGAGCGAATTCTACAGAGCATGAATGAGAGGAGGAGACAGATCAGACGCAGAGATAAATCTGCTGTATAATAATGAGATCAGGTCAGAGAGCTGCAGAGGTTGTAGTTGTCTGATGATGGAGATACAGAAAGGAGCTGAGCTCTGTTTTCCACAACTCCTCAACAGCTCCTGCAGGAAGCCGACGCTTCGCTGGTCCAAAGCTGTGCTCCTGAACATTGTCCTGTCCTGCATCTCTCTGCTCACTGCTGCTCTAAACCTTCTCGTGATCATCTCAGTCTCCTACTTCAGGCACATATAATGTTTCTAAAACTTAAACTGTATCTTCATTTAAAAAGTTTAACACCATGATTTATTATCTAAATTGAAATTAATTTGGCACATTCTTGGTCAATTTAAACCACAATATTTAATTTTTATACACCTTAATGTCTTTGTCTTACAGTCTTAATAATGGACCTTTTTACATTTTAAAATTACTAATATATTCTTTTTTGTTCTATTTCAGGAAGCTTCACACACCCAGCAACATCCTCCTGCTCTCTCTTGCTGTCTCAGACTTTCTCATGGGTCTCTTGCTGATGCCAGCAGAAATCCTTAGAAGCATGACGTGCTGGGTACTTGGTGATCTTATGTGTTCTGTTTATTTTTTTCTGACTGTAAACATTACCTGTGCTTCAATAGGGAACATAGTTCTTATATCAATTGACCGTTATGTGGCTATTTGTGACCCTCTGCATTACTCCACGAGAATTACTGTGGCAAGAGTCAAACTCAGTGTTTGTCTGTGTTGGTTTTATTCAACTTTCTACTGCAGTCTTTATACGCAAGAAATGCTGATTGAACCAGGCAGGTATAATTCCTGTTATGGTGAGTGTGTGCTTGTCATCAGTGATTTTGCTGGAATGGTTGACCTTATTTTATTTTTTATTCTTCCAGTTTCTGTCATCATAGTTCTGTATATGAGAGTATTTGTGGTGGCTGTGTCTCAGGCTCGTGCCATGCGCTCTCATGTTACGGCTGTCACACTTCAGCGTTCATTGAATCAAACAAACAAATCTGAGCTGAAAGCAGCCAGGACTCTGGGGGTTCTTGTAGTTGTGTTTCTGTCATGCTACTGTCCATTTTATTGCTACTCTCTCACTGATAAAAATGCTGTCAATGATCCAGCTACATCTTTTGTGATCTTTATCTTTTATTTTAACTCTTGTATAAACCCTTTGATCTATGCCTTGTTTTACCCCTGGTTTAGAAATGCTGTTAAACTTATTATCACATTGCAGATATTCAAGCATAACTCCTGTGAGGCCAACATACTATAAAAAGACTATGAACCCTGCTCCAGTAAACTGCTTTAAATCAGGAAATGGGCCCATGTGGTAATCTACTGCATTAATTACAGAGGGGAAAAAAAGCATTTTTGACCACTTCAATTCCACGAACACTAGCATTCAAATTACTTATGCCAGTAATCATCCACAACTATTTTCAGTTGCAGATGATAAAGGACTCAGAAACTTTATTCATGCAAGCCCATATGACAGAGAATGTGCATCTTTTTGCTTTGCATATTTTAATTTATATTTTATTGTGTTGTGGTTTGCAGTGTTTTGTGTTGTTTTAAATTTGTTTAAAAGGAAAAAGCTGAAATTTAAATAGTTAGGAGTTGAAATGCAAATAGTTGGTGTTTGTATTTTATAATTTATTTATTACATTTTACATGATGTGAATAAATAAAAGTATCACCCAAGCGAAAATATAACAAAGTGCGCCATACAGTCAAATGCCACAACGAGCAATCCCTTTCACGTCCCCATAGCATAGCTACCCGGAAGCCATTATGTCCTAAACTGCACCTCGCTGCTACTGTGGGGATACTTCCAGGCCTAACCTGGGCTTACCATAGAACCAAGTTCGCCAGAGCTCATATTATATTTTTACATGTTGTGGAGCCATTTTTGGGAGCATTTCAAGTTGATATACATCAGTACAACCATTATAGCCCAAATTTTAATAATATGTCTGCATTAAGTGCATAGTACTTACATAAATTGCAACAAAGTGCAATAAACTACAAAAAGAATTAAAATTGTTTTTTTTTAACATATATTTCTAGTTAGAGAAATTTAAGAGGCTTATCCCTCAAAACTGTAAATACAAAAAAGTTGCACAAAATAGTTTCCCACCACAGGAAATTTATTTTAAGTGTCTTCATATTATTATTTCTGAAATACACCAATTTTTATATACTGCAGCAAAAACGAAAATAAATATTATAATGCAAATTTGCAAAAAAAAACAGCATATGCATCAAAATAAACTATTTTCAGCAGTGCAATATGAGTCCTAAGCATCCCAGAAAATTCTTTATTTATCACATGCATAGTCATACGAGCACAACACACAGTGAAATGTTTCTTGAATGCTCCTTTGACTGTGCAAAAAACAACATTATATGCAAATGGTGTTAGAGGAATGGCTGTAACCCATATCCCTTATAATATAAGAGTAAATGGAACAACCAAGGTTAAAAAATAGTCCCAGTAATGCAGCGTATGAGAATCACACATTCTCTCTAGCAGGGATTACATCTGCCTAGTTGAATTGGATTATCTGTTGCAAACACACTGCTATAGAAAACAGAACAAGGCTAAGAATTGCTGACAAAATTGACCAATATTAGCACATGCATGAAGACAGACATGTCTGTCTGTCTTCCGAACTTGTCCCTTTGGGTCCCATTTGGAAACACTGTGGACAGACCACTCAAAGTGCAGGGCCTATTGCCCATTGGTACATTATTGCTACCTAGTGGTATTAGGTGTAGTCTAGAAATTTTGAAAGAAAAAAAAAAAGCTACTCTTAACTACATTACCCACATTAACCATTCATTATAGAGTTGATTCGGCAGATTTTTACACTAGACACCCTTCATGACATAACCCTCAAAGGATTTACGTTTTCTCTCAAGCTTGAACCAGGGATTGTTTGCTTGACAGTTAAACATATAAATCACTACACTATGGATCAAATTGCCTTCAAAAGGGATAAAAAAAAAGTTTAGTATGACTTGGAATGTAGCTCGATATCTTTCACTTCGTGAACAGTTTTGCATCAATCCATCCATCTTCTTCCACTTATCGGTGGCTGGCAGGGGCAGCAGCCTAAAGAGAGAACCCCAGACCTCCCTCTCACCAACCAACTCCTCCAGCTTGTCCAGGAGAGAGCATCCCAGTGAAACACTAGGACCATCTCTGAATTGTGGCCACCGCCCTTACATCTTATACACAGAGACAGAGACAAAGAACATTCCACAAACTCTTACATGTTGGCCCCTCTTGGGGAGGGGGGGGGGGCTATACCTTCTCCCTTGCAGAGAGAATTATTACCTCGTTTTCTGCTTGGCCGTCACCTAAGGACTTACATCCCTGATGTGATTAACACAACAGAAAAGAAACCTGCTTCCACAAACACCTAACACAGAATGTGCCTGGGATGCATCATTATCAGATGCTTGAACCACCTCAACTGGCTCCTTTCGATGTGGAGAAGTAGCAGCTCTACTCTCAGCCCCTCCTGGATGGCTGAACTCCTCACCCTATCTCTAAGGGAGAAAGAAACCAGCCATCCTTCAGAGAAAGCTTATTTCCGCTGCTTGTATCCATGATCTCATTCTTTTGGTCACTACCTAAACTTTGTGACCATAGGTTAGGGTGGGGACAGAGATCGACCGGTAAATCAAGAGATTCACTTTTATGTTTAACTGTCTCTTCACCCTTCAGACTGGTACAGCGTCTGCGTCATTGTAACCACAGCACGAATCCGTCTGACACTTTTTGTGCAAAATATAGCTTCAGTTTCATGATCTTAGTTGTTTGTTTGTAATAAGTGGTTATTTTGGGTTCTGTTGCCTTCCTATCAGCTTGAAGTAGTCTAGCCATTCTCCTCTGACATCAACAAAGGATTTCAACCCAGAAAACTACAGCACACTGAATAATTTTCTCATTTCAGACCACTCCATAAACTCTGGAGATGTTTGTGCAGAAAAATCTCAGTACATCAGTATGTCTCTGAAATACTCAGATCCGCTGGTTTGACATCAACAATTATGCCACATTTACTCATCTTTTTTTCATTTTTTGATCCTCGGTTTGACCTCCAGCAGGCACCACCTTGATTATATCGACATGCCTAAATGCTTTGACTATCTCTACTTTTAAAATTAGGCTTAAAACTTTCCTTTTTGCATATAGTTAGGGCTGGATCAGGTGACCCTGAATCCTCCCTTAGTTACCCTGCAATAGTTATACAGGGAGTGCAGAATTATTAGGCAAATGAGTATTTTGTCCACATCATCCTCTTCATGCATGTTGTCTTACTCCAAGCTGTATAGGCTCGAAAGCCTACTACCAATTAAGCATATTAGGTGATGTGCATCTCTGTAATGAGAAGGGGTGTGGTCTAATGACATCAACACCCTATATCAGGTGTGCATAATTATTAGGCAACGTCCTTTCCTTTGGCAAAATGGGTCAAAAGAAGGACTTGGCAGGCTCAGAAAAGTCAAAAATAGTGAGATATCTTGCAGAGGGATGCAGCAGTCTCAAAATTGCAAAGCTTCTGAAGCGTGATCATCGAACAATCAAGCGTTTCATTCAAAATAGTCAACAGGGTCGCAAGAAGCGTGTGGAAAAACCAAGGCGCAAAATAACTGCCCATGAACTGAGAAAAGTCAAGCGTGCAGCTGCCAAGATGCCACTTGCCACCAGTTTGGCCATATTTCAGAGCTGCAACATCACTGGAGTGCCCAAAAGCACAAGGTGTGCAATACTCAGAGACATGGCCAAGGTAAGAAAGGCTGAAAGATGACCACCACTGAACAAGACACACAAGCTGAAATGTCAAGACTGGGTCAAGAAATATCTCAAGACTGATTTTTCTAAGGTTTTATGGATTGATGAAATGAGAGTGAGTCTTGATGGGCCCGTGGCTGGATTGGTAAAGGGCAGAGAGCTCCAGTCCGACTCAGACGCCAGCAAGGTGGAGGTGGAGTACTGGTTTGGGCTGGTATCATCAAAGATGAGCTTGTGGGGCCTTTTCGGGTTGAGGATGGAGTCAAGCTCAACTCCCAGTCCTACTGCCAGTTTCTGGAAGACACCTTCTTCAAGCAGTGGTACAGGAAGAAGTCTGCATCCTTCAAGAAAAACATGATTTTCATGCAGGACAATGCTCCATCACACGCGTCCAAGTACTCCACAGCGTGGCTGGCAAGAAAGGGTATAAAAGAAGAAAAACTAATGACATGGCCACCTCATTCACCTGATCTGAACCCCATTGAGAACCTGTGGTCCATCATCAAATGTTAGATTTACAAGGAGGGAAAACAGTACACCTCTCTGAACAGTGTCTGGGAGGCTGTGGTTGCTGCTGCACGCAATGTTGATGGTGAACAGATCAAAACACTGACAGAATCCATGGATGGCAGGCTTTTGAGTGCACTGTAATCCCTAACAGTTGTTCTAGCTCATAACTAATAAGCTCATAACACTCAAATGTCGTTTTGTAGTTGAGCAAACTATAAAGTATTGAGCTCTGTTGGCTTTTATGCAGCTTTAATTCAACAGGGCTCAATATTTTTTAGCTAATTTTTTTGGAACGCTCAAAAAGTTTAAGAAGCATATATTAGTGACGTTCTGGTGGGTGGAGTCTTGTCGCTCCTTCAGGAAAGCTGAGTCAGCCATCTTGAATTTACCTTGATGTGGGGAAGATTTGGCCAGCGTCATTAATTAATTATTTTTTTAATTAAGTTGAAAAATATTGAACATTTTGAGTTTATTACTCCCTAATTATAAGTTGAGGAATATCAACATTTATGAGTTAACATTGAGGTAATTTAAGGCAACTGCAACTATAATTTTTAGTTAAACTTAAAACTTTTAAAAACATCACTAAAAAATTGTGTAATCTGTTACACAACAATTTTTGAGTTCTGTGAACTTATTAGGTGTTACAGTGTGTCCTTGCAAAGAAAGGTGGCTATATTGGTCGCTGATTTGTTTTTGTTTTGTTTTTGAATGTCAGAAATGTATATTTGTGAATGTGGAGATGTTATATTGGTTTCACTGGTAAAAATAAATAATTGAAATGGGTATATATTTGTTTTTTGTTAAGTTGCCTAATAATTATGCACAGTAATAGTCACCTGCACACACAGATATCCCCCTAAAATAGCTAAAACTAAAAACAAACTAAAAACTACTTCCAAAAACATTCAGCTTTGATATTAATGAGTTTTTTGGGTTCATTGAGAACATGGTTGTTGTTCAATAATAAAATTATTTCTCAAAAATACAACTTGCCTAATAATTCTGCACTCCCTGTAGGCTGCTGGGGGATTACCATGATGAGTTTTTCCTTTCCAGTCACCTTTCTCACTCACTATGTGTTAATAGACCTCTCTGTATTGAATTGTACCTGCTATTAATCTTGGGCTCTGTTCCACAGCATGTCTTTTATTCTGTTTTCCTTCTCTCACCCCAAGCGGTCGCAGCAGATGACTGCTCCTCCCTGAGCCTGGTTCTGCTGGAGGTTTCTTCCTGTTAAAAGGGAGTTTTTCCTTCCCACTGTCGCCCAAGTGCTTGCTCATAGGGGGCCATATGATTGTTGGGTTTTTCTCAGTATCTATTATTGTAGGATCTACTGTACAATATGAAGCGCCTATGTTGTGATTTGGCGCTATATAAATAAAATCCAATTAAATTGAATTGGTGCTGATGAGAAAGGCTAATTAGAAATATGGATTATTGTGGCGAGCACTGGAGTAAAGTGTAACTGATAAAGTGGTTGCTGAATGTATGTACAGGGTGGGCCATTTATACGGTACACCGTAATAACATGGGAATGGTTGGTGATATTAAAGTCCTGTTTGTGGCACATTAGTATATGTGAGGGGGCAAACTCCTTAAGATGGGTGGTGACCATGGTGGCCATTTAGAAGTCGGCCATCTTGGATACAACTTTTGTTTTTTCAATAGGAAGAGGGCCATGTGACACATCAAACTTATTGGTAATGTCACAAGAAAAACAACGGTGCGCTTGGTTTCAACGTAAGTTTATTCTTTCATGAGTTATTTACAAGTGTCTCTTTGTTCACAGCCATTGACATGTCGAAGAGGTTAACACATGAGGAGCGGATCGAAATTGTGTTGATATCTGGTGAACGCAGTAACCGGGTCATTGCAGCAGATTTCAATGCAAGACACCCTACGAGACCACCCATCTCCCATGCTACAGTTAGCAAACTGCTTGCTAAGTTTCTATATATATATGACTAGAGATGGGTATCGTTTAGGTTTTATCCGATACCGGTGCCAAATCGGTACTTTTGAAACGGTGCCGGTGCTCAAACGGTGCTCAAACCGGTGCTTAAAGAATGGAGAACACAAAATTGGTCCAAAAACCTCTCATGTTCAGCTGTTTTTTGTAAAAATATAACAATGTTAGCTTTTTCTGCAGCTATGGGGCATATATGGTATCACTCTTGGCTGGAAGCAGTGCTTAAACAATGGAAAAAACACAAACTTTGTCCTAAACCTCTCATGTTTAACTGTTTTCCACTTTTTCTTTGGTCATTTTAGCCTTTTTAGCCAGGGTGAAGAGAGTATCTGCCATCAAACAAGAAGACAGCCGCATGTACCTATGATGATGTTTGCTAGTTCACCTTACATGCATTAATGTAATAACGTGGTTAGCCTACTCAACGTAAATTACACTCGAACAACATTAAGCGATTCACGCAGAGAAGAACGGCTGCTGCTGCCATCATCATCCGTCATCATTTCTGCTACACTGGCAGGGCTAGGGGCCAGGACTCTCCTCTTCGTGTTTTTGGGGGATGTTGCATAACAGGCAACCCACCCGCAGTAGATGTGCTCGGTGTGAGGTCTCGCAGCAAGCTATCAAATACGGCGCATTTCTCGGCTTTTAAAAAAAACGCTATGCGTCGCCAGGTGTTTCATCGGATTTCAGGTGTTACCTCCTTTGACAGTATCACAGTATCAGCTTAAAGCACTTGTTGCAGGCTGCTGAGTTTGCATATTTTGCTATGAAGTACAGCCAGACTTTTAACCGCTTCGCCTTGGACATTTTTAATCTGTAGCTCTGCTCTAAAAGAACGTACGTACCTGGCCCCGCCTACTATCCTCGGAAACGTAAAATGATTGGCTAGAATCTAAAGTGTATCACAGCTCAGGAAAAAAAAGCACCGAAATAAAGCACCGAAATGTGCGCTGCTTTTCGGTCTGGTTACTACCGTTTATGTCAGAACCGGTGCCATCATGGCACCGGACACCGGTACCCATCCCTATATATGACTGACATAAAATGGTGCTTACAAACCAAAAAAATCTAACAGCTGAAAATAATGACAAAAATTAGTTGGAGAAGAGTTCAGAGTCTTTTATAGTATGTTGGCCTCACAGGAGTTATGCTTGAAGACCTGCAGAGTGACAATAAGTTTAACAGCATTTCTAAACCAGGGGTAAAACAAGGCATAGATCAAAGGGTTTAGACAAGAGTTAATGTAAAAAATAATGATAACAGTAGATGCAGATGGATCATTGACCACATTTTCTTCAGCAAGATAATAGCAGTAAAATGGAGAGTAACATAATAGAAACACAACTACAAGAACCCCCAGAGTCCTGGCTGCTTTCAGCTCAGATTTCTTTGCTTGATTGCTTGAATGCTGAAGTGTGACAGATGTAACATGAGAGCGCATGGCACGAGCTTGAGACACAGCCGCCACAAATACTCTCATATAAAGAACTATGATGACAGAAAGTGGAACAATAAAAGCTAAAAAAAGGTCAATAATCCCTGCAATATCACTGCTGACAAACATACACTCTCCGTAGCAGGAATTATACCTGCCCGGTTCAATCAGGATATTCTTTATATAAAGACTCCAGTAGAAAATAGCATAAAACCAACATAAGCACACACTGAGTTTGGTTCGTTTCACAGTAATTCTGGTGCGGTAATGCAAGGGGTCACAAATAGCCACATAACGATCAACTGATATTAGAACTATGTTCCCTATTGAAGCACAGATAATGTTGCCCATCAGATACCAATAAACAGAACACATAAGATCACCAAGTACCCAGCAGGTCGTGCTTCTTAATATTTCTGCTGGCATCAACAGAAGACCCACAAGAAAGTCTGAGACAGCCAGAGAGAGGAGGACGATGTTACTTGGTGTGTGAAGTTTCCTACAAAGAGAAAAAAAAAAGTAATTCATCATTTCAAAAGGTCTTCAGTAAAAATTCCATCAGTGAAAAAGTCCTATTAATAAGGCATGATTCAATCGAGGCAAATAAAATATTTCAGTTGTGATTAAAATACACCAAGAACATGCAAAATTGATTCCACTCATCACTAAGCAATTTCAGTTTGAAGTGTCTGAAGTGTAAGATTAGGATGAAAATAAGACTGCTGACAGCTGCACTGAAAATGTTTTGTCAATCATGTTAAAACCATCTTAGTGAAAATGTTTCATTATTAAGACATGAAGAAGCCTATTCAACTTAACAGTGATAACTGAGACAAAGATATTTATTTATCTAACAAAACGAAAGTAAAAATTAAAAACAGAGATATTTATCAGTTGCATTTCATTATTGTCAATAAAAAAAATCATCTGTGCCTGAAGTGGGAGACTGAAATGATGACGAGAAGGTTTAGAGCAGCAGTGAGCAGAGAGATACAGGAGAACACAATGTTCAGCAGCACGGCTTTCGACCAATGAAGTGTCGGCTTTCTGCAGGAGCTGTTGAGAAATTGTGGAAAACAAAGCACGGGCACTTTCTGTATCTCCATTAGGCATGTCCAGCTCCTGCTGCTCTGTGATCAGAGCCGTAGGGTGGATTTATCAACCCCCACTCCAATCCCCTCGTCTTCACTCACGTACACACACGCGCACACAAACACACTGTCCCTCCTATTTCTTTGCGCACAATCGGCACTTCCACTTTGTCAGACTCACTATGTCACGCAAAGCGTATTAATGTCTTCTTTATTTGAACTATTAAAACCAGTCCTACAGCTTGTCACTACAGAAGTTGTCATGGTTTAATATCTTCTTAATACACAAGGGTCACAATTATTAATCAGCTTCAAACCATATTCTTTTTTAATAATACTAATCGGAGGTAATTCTCTTTTTTTTTTTAAGTGTATTTACCACAGATGCTGATGGTACAGGGCTAGAACAGCAACTTTGTTAACCAACTATTTCTTCATATCCATTTGCTTTAACTTTTCTGGTAAAAATGACTGTATTGGGTCCAATGATGAAATGGGAAAACAAGTCCAACAACATGCAATCAGTCTGCTATTAGTTTTTTGACAAGACAAGGTTTCATTGGCACTTTCATGCAGTCTGTTTGCTATGATACTGTACTTATTTCTGATAAATCTTAAATCTTTTGACGTTTGCATCAGATGTGTAGTGCTCGAAGGAGCCAGGGGCTGAAGCAACACCAGCATGAAAACCATACATTGGGAGGAACTCTCTCACCCACGGACTAGGGCGGAATAAATGGAACAAATTTGTAATTTATAAAGTTTGTTAGTTAGTTCATTATATTAAGCTGATCTAATGTAGTGTTAGTCTATATTACAAATACCAGTTAATTGGGTATTATGGCACCTGTGGTTGGCAGTGTCATTGCCAGTGTTTCTGCAGGTGTCTGTATTTGTGGTCTTTTTCTGTGTGACCTGTATCGCTGATTTTTGATGAGATTGCAACTTCCTTTGTTTTTGACTGACACACTGTCCACACTTTTAGCGCAAGCTGAAACAGAGACACGATGATGGTCCTTTTTCCTCAATCGGTCATGTGATTTGGATGCACTTGGTGAGCTGGTCAAGAACTGTTCGAGACTGAACATTAAGTAATATGTAATATGGCTCTATTAGTTAAATAGAGCCATATTACTCATCGAGGGTGGTTAATATAGGAGGGACTCAGCATAAGTGAGCAATTCACACTCCCCAGAGCTTTTCCATGCCATCACAATAAGCTGTGGGTGTCACGGCTGGCGGGGTGAGCCGTGTGGTGTTGGAGGAAAGGAGGACCCAAAATGCAGGCAGCCGACTGATGATATGAGTGAGGGTTTATTTACAGGTGACAGTGGCAGAACAGACAACGAAGCATGAGAAAACAACTGAAGAAACCTAAATTGGCAGAACTAAATGACAAACCTGAGAGCATACAAAAGGGGTGTGGGGCAGAGACAGGAACGGAACACCATAGAACGCAGACGAGCCGACAATGAACACAGACCGACACCCACTAAATATACACATACAAGGTAATCGGATAATCACACACAGGAGGGAAGAACAGCTGAACCCAATACACATGAGGACCGGAGGAGACAAGCTGAACACAATGACAACAGACACAGACTTTCAGAACAAAACAGGAAATCTAGAACCCGAACCGGACACAAGGGGGGAGGGCACCGAAGAACTAGAACAGAGGAAAATGATCACAAAACACAAAACGCTGGGTCAACGACCCAGGACCATGACAGTACCCCCCCTCCAAGGGCTGGCTCCAGACAGCCCAAAACAAAAACAAACGACCAACCCAGGGCGGGCGACGGGGGCCCAGGACGGAGGGACCAACACCGAACAAAAACAAGCTCCAGCGAACCAAGTGAATTGTCCAAAACACAAACACACATGCTGGAGTTCAATAACAAAACACAGTTCAGGAGGCCGGCCCGGAGGCTGACAACTCAGAAGTCCAGGACGATTCATCGTCTGAGGCCGGCCGCGTTGGCGACACAGATCCAAAAGCAGACTGCACGGAAGGCAGCGGTGGCGAAGTGGAAACAGTTCAGGGGGCCGACCGTGCACACGACAGCGGCGGCGACGGGGAAACCGTTCAGGCGGCCGACCGTGCGGACAGCAATGGCGGCGACAAGGAAACAGTTCAGGCGGCCGACCGTGCGGACAGCAACGGCGGCAGTGACACAAGTCTGGAGGCCGGCCACGCGGAAGGCAGCGGCGGCGTCTGGGAGGTCGTCCATATCGACGATGACGCCCAACTAGCGGCCTGGCAGATGACCGCCGATGTCGAGGCGGCGGTTCGGGACCCAAAGGCTGCGTGGCCCCTGCAGAAGCAGAGGCCGGACCAGGCGAGGCAGAAGCAGAGGCCGGACAAGGCGAGGCAGAAGCAGAGGCCGGACCAGGCGACGCTGAGGATGCTGAAGCCGGACCGGGCGACGCTGAGGATGCAGATGCCGGACCAGGCGAGGCAGAAGCAGAGGCCGGACCAGGCGAGGCAGAAGCAGAGGCCGGACCAGGCGAGGCTGAGGATGCAGATGCCGGACCAGGCGAGGCAGAAGCAGAGGCTGGACCAGGCGACGCTGAGGATGCTGAAGCCGGACCAGGTGACGCTGAGGATGCTGAAGCCGGACCAGGCGACGCTGAGGATGCAGATGCCGGACCAGGCGAAGATGAAGCTGAAGCCGGCGAGGATGATGAGGCTGCAGCTGGCAGCTGGACGGGCTCCTCGGGCCCTCCAGCTGACGAGGCAGGAGGCTGGACGGGCTCCTCGGGCCCTCCAGCTGACGAGACAGGCGGCTGAACGGGCCCCTCGGACCCTCCAGCGGAGACAGGCGGCTGAACGGGCCCCTCGGACCCTCCAGCGGAGACAGGAAAGTGCTGGCCGGGCTCTCCAGAACCCCCAGCGGAAATAGTCACTGAACCAGCGGGCACAGGGGCCCCTGGCACACGCAGGGCTGAACCAGCAGGCACACAGGCCTCTGGCAGGAACGGATCAGAGCCAGCAGGCGCACGGGCCTCTGGCAGGGACGGATCAGAGCCAGCAGGCGCACGGGCCTCTGGCAAACACAAAGCAGCCTGCAGCTGCACAGAGCATTGACTCAGCTCAGGCAGCGACAGCCGGGTGCAGTCCTCAGCTGGCTTCTTAACCTCCAGGGGTCCAGAGTCACACTCACAGTCTCTGAACTGGCCAGCTTTTGAGGACTGATTACAATATTGGGTGGTTTGTCTCTCTGCTTGGAATGAACAGTTGAAAAATACACTGAACAAAAATATAAACGCAACACTTTTGTTTTTGCTCCCATTCCCCATGGGATGGACGTAGAGACCTAAAATTCATTCCAGATACACAGTATAACCATCCCTCCCAAACAGTGGTCACAAATCAGTCCAAATGTGTGGTAGTGGGCACATCTGCTATATTGAGATAATCCATCCCACCTCACAGGTGTGCCACATCAGGATGCTGATCTGACATCATGAGTAGTGCACAGGTGTACCTCAGACTGCCCACAACAAAAGGCCACCCTGGAATGTGCAGTTTTGTCTCACAGCAAAATGCCACAGATGCCACAAGCAATGAGGGAGCGTGCAATTGGCATGCTGACAGCAGGAATGTCAACCAGATCTGTCGCCCGCGCATTGAATGTTCATTTCTCAACCATAAGCCGTCTCCACAGGCGTTTCAGAGAATATGGCAGCACATCCAACCGGCCTCACAACCGCAGACCTCGTGTAACCACACCAGCCCAGGACCTCCACATCCAGCAGGTTCACCTCCAAGATCGTCTGAGACCAGCCACCCAGACAGCTGCTGGAACAATTGGTTTGCACAACCAAACAATTTCTGCACAAACTGTCAGAAACCGTCTCAGGGACGCTCAACTGCATGCCCGTCGTCCTCATCGGGGTCTTGACCTGACTCCAGCTCGTCGCCGTAACAGACTTGTGTGGGCAAATGCTCACATTCGATGGCGTCTGGCACGTTGGAGAGGTGTGCGCTTCACGGATGAATCATGGTTCACATTGTTCAGGGCAGATGGCAGCTGAGAATGTCTCAGTTCTTGCATGGCCAGCATACTCACCGGACATGTCACCCTTTGAGCATGTTCGGGATGTGCTTGACCGGCATATACGACAGCGTGTACCAGTTCCCACGAATATCCAACAACCTCGCACAGCCATTGAAGTGGAGTGGACCAACATTCCACAGGCCACAATTGACAATCTGAGAGACTCCATGCGACGATGTGTTGCACTGCATGAGGCAAATGGTGGTCACACCAGATACTGACCGCTTCTGGGTCCCCAGACCCCCAATAGCGCAAAAAACTGCACATTCCAGGGTGGCCTTTTGTTGTGGGCAGTCTGAGGTACACCTGTGCACTACTCATGATGTCAGATCAGCATCCTGATGTGGCACACCTGTGAGGTGGGATGGATTATCTCAATATAGCAGATGTGCCTACTACTACACATTTGGACTGATTTGTGACCACTGTTTGGGAGGGATGGTTATATTGTGTATCTGGAATGGATTTTAGGTCTCTACGTCCATCCCATGGGGAATGGGAGCAAAAACAAAAGTGTTGCGTTTATATTTTTGTTCAGTGTAGTTCTTTTCGGGTTGGATTGACTCAACTTGTTGTACAGGAGGAGTTGGTGAAGACGATGGCTGAGCTGATAATAAGGCTGATGAGTCTCCTACCAACTGAGCTATTGACTGGGCTATGGACTGTAACATGGTGTCTAATAAGTCTGACTGTGACTGTAACTGGGCTATGGGTAGTGAGGCTGAATGAGATGGAGGTGACGGCTGGGCAGTTAACTGAGCTTCTGGCTGGGAAGCTAACTGGGGTAAAGACAGCTGAGCAGGAGAATGAACAGGCAACAAACAGTTCTCCTTGTCATCTGCTGCACAAAACAAGGCCCCTGAATAAACTGTCCCACAGTCCAAAAAAGGGTCCTTCTCACTCACCACAGCCGGCAGTTCTGAAGTCCTAATATCCGGCTGTGGGGTGACGCGCTGACGGCGTGATCGTCACTTCCTCCCTGCCGACTGCTCCGGCGGGCCGGGCAAAACCTCCGGCGGGCCGGGCAAAACCTTCACCGCCGGGCTGGGTTGGGAAGCGGTAGCGGCTGGAGGTGAAGCTCGTTAAGAATGAAGTCTTGTGCGAGCGGGTGAAGAGAGTCCAGTAGCCAGGAGTGAGAAGAAATTAGCTACTGTAGCCTGGCTTCTACAGCGCGGTGAAACTCCTCTCCCTCTCCACGTTCGAGCCACAGGTTGACCAACCTTGAAACGGAGTCGATTACTTCCTCCCGAAACTCCTGGGAAGGTGCGGATGCTGCTGGGTCCATGTTTGGTCGGCTTGTACTGTCACGGCTGGCGGGGTGAGCCGTGTGGTGTTGGAGGAAAGGAGGACCCAAAATGCGGGCAGCCGACTGATGATATGAGTGAGGGTTTATTTACAGGTGACAGTGGCAGAACAGACAACGAAGCATGAGAAAACAACTGAAGAAACCTAAACTGGCAGAACTAAATGACAAACCTGTGAGCATACAAAAGGGGTGTGGGGCAGAGACAGGAACGGAACACCATAGAACGCAGACGAGCCGACAATGAACACAGACCGACACCCACTAAATATACACACACAAGGTAATCGGGTAATCACACACAGGAGGGAAGAACAGCTGAACCCAATACACATGAGGACCGGAGGAGACAAGCTGAACACAATGACAACAGACACAGACTTTCAGAACAAAACAGGAAATCTAGAACCTGAACCGGACACAAGGGGGGAGGGCACCGAAGAACTAGAACAGAGGAAAATGATCACAAAACACAAAACGCTGGGTCAACGACCCAGGACCATGACAGTGGGTTGATGATGATGAGGTCTTTTGATTACTTACATACTAGTGTAACAAGATGGTTATGGCAGAACCCCCCACAGGACTCCATACACTCAGTTTAACTCTACCTAGTCAGGTAGACTTTCCTAGAGTAATATTGAGACAAATTAAGGGAGATGTGTTTAATTGATAATAGGCAGCATGACCTGACACTTCCGCTGAAACCTCCACACCTCCCCTGCAGCTCAGCCATAAATCACACCGTGCCACACACACACACACACCCACTGATCACCTTGAACTTGAACAATTGCAGAGCTGGATACCAATGCAATTAAGGCAGTGACATTATTAATGCACTGGAATGGTCTGAGCAGAGGTTTGAAAGGCCATCTGGTACAGAGACATCAGTATCCACCAGCCTATGGACACAAACACCCATATGCATACACACTCAAACACACTGTCCCTTCTAACTAATAGGAGGTAACAATACTAATAGGAGGTAACTCTCTCTCTATCTTGAACTTGAATGTTGGTCACCCCCTGGATCGCCAAGCACTCTTTCGCTCAGACAACTTCTTGCTGTACACAGTTGATGTCACGGTTCGGCATGGCAAACCGTGGGGGGTGTGGAGAAGGAGGACCCAGGCGCGGTGCTCTATGTACAAGCAGTGCGTTTATTTACAGTGATGGAACTGATACACAACAATAATACATCCCCGTGTGCTCCCGACTTCCACTCCGTGTCTTCTCCCAGTGTTTGTGCCCATGTGCCTGCTCCCTAGTGCCAGTGCACTCTGTGTCTGCTGCCCTCTCATCCAGCAATCCTTCCTGGGAAAATAGAGGCAGTAGTTAGTACCCTCAGTTCACTTGGTAAGCTCACACTCACAAACAGACCAGCTCGGGTGTGGCCAGTCCGCCAGCAAGGCCACACCCACCAGGCCTGAAGGCGCCCGCAGAAACACATACACACACACACATACAAGCAGGGATAACGAGGGACAGCAATACAAAATATATATTATAATATTAGTCCATAACTGATCAGGGATCCTGGGTCGCTCAGACCCAGGACCCTGACAGTTGATCCTTTTGCTGACAAAACAGGTAGGTAAGGGGGCTGGTCAGTAAATAAAGTGATAGCAGCTGACCAGCCCCCCAAAACCGCCTCACCTCTGTTTTTGGTTTTGGGGGTCTGGCAGGATTCGATTGCCGCTGTCTTTCCTGTTTGAGGGTGCACCTGCCCATCCCCAAGTGGTACACCAAATACTGTACCTCCGTATGTCCAAAGCACACTTTTTGGGGGCAGCCAAGAGCCCCGCTTGCCTCAGAGACTCCTGCATCATGGCCATCATCTGTACATGCGCCGACCAGGTGTCATTGTCTTTGATAATGTCATAAATTAATCACCATGGTAGAGGTGAAAAAGTTGGCATCACAACTTCTTCACTTCTGCATAACAGCCAGAGCTTCCTTCCTTCAGCCCAAGGCCAGGATAGAGAGGCTGAGTGAATACTGTGCGCACTTTGTGAAGCAGAGTCATGGTGTCAGAGATGCTGTGAAACGAGCATGCATGTGCGGTTGCAGCACCCTGTACATGAGAAAGTGGAAAGTGGCCTGGCTCTGAACAAGCAGAGCTGAAAATGAATTGGCAAAAGCCATACAAGATGTAGAAGGTCATTTTTTCCTTAGACTCTGGAGACTAGTTAATTTGCCAGTATCCCTTGGTCAAATCTAGTGTTGTGAAAAAAGAGCAGTGCCCAATCAGTCCCGGAGCTCGTCAATTCAGGGCATAGGATAAGCATTAAACTGTGTGTAGGCCGCACAGAACCATATAGACCCATTCGTAGGATATTCGTAAATTTCACCATGAATACATTTTAACTCCACAATTCTCCGGGCTGAACCAGGGTCTGAGCTCCTTCACCATCCCTCACCAAGTCTCGATGCACATACGAGGAAAAAAAAAAAACTGCCTGCAAACTCAGCAACTGGATAGTCATATGGAAAAAGAAGTTTTCATGAGTGTAAATAATCCTTTGAGATCTTATTTCAAAGGTTGCAATAGCTTAGTCAGAACATAAATTAATTTGTTGTACAAACTTAAAGTCACATTACCAAATCATCTTTACTCATGTTTTAGATAAAGCATATCATCTTCCATGAATTTATCCATTTGTAATTTTTATAACAACTCATTCAACTTTTCATAAACTATAGTCTTAAGTTTCATCATACTGGTGTTCCATGGTCAGTATGGGCAGATAATTATGAATAATTTATGGCAGTTGACAATAATTTTGTGACTGATTCAGGTATTTACATTTAATGGAAAAAGGTCAAAGCATGTCCTGTGACTGTTGGTGTGACGCTGTAAAATCTATTTTTATCATTTGATATAAGTCTTTACACATTACATTATATATGATTATATATTGTGTTTAAATGCCATTGTACATCTAAGGTCTATTTTTGCAAACCATGGTATTTTGGAAGTCATTTGGAAGATAATGGCCCTCAGTTTTCATGACATCTCTTTGGCATTTTTGCAGTTACATATGGGTCATGGATCATATAGATTGAAGCATCTCACCAGCAGTCCAAGGTTTCCAAAGAGTATTGGTACTGGCTGTTCAAACTGTTAAAAAAGCCAGGGATTCCTATCTGGCTCTTCTTGACTATAGATCTATCCCCCTTCAGAGTGGTTACAGAACAGCTCAGCTCAGCTTTGCACCACAGTGCTAATACTTCCTTCTCTTCTGGATCCTACCTGGCCCGACATCATTATGTTCACTAAGGTAGAAAAGTTGAAGAGGATGTTAGATGCTAAGGAGTACAACAGGCATCACACTGGCATAGATGGTCTTCCTGTCGAATTTTACAGATCTTTTTGGTCGGTGATGGATGAGGATTTGCTGGAGGTTATCACGAATAGTCTGCATAGAGGCTTTCTGCCTCTGAGCTGTAGAAGAGTGGTCATTACTCTGCTACCAAAGAAGGGAGCTCTATGCAATTTGAAAAACTGGCGACCAGTCTCTTTTCTGTGTTCAGACTGTGAGATTCTTTCCAAAGCCTTGGGGACTAAACTTTGGGATATGATGGCTTCTGTCATTCATGGAGACCAAACAAGCAGACTAATAAGTGATAATATCACTTTAATTCAAGATATTTTGAAAATCTCTAGCTCTTTGGACATAGATATTGGTCTCATTTTTATAGACCAACAAAAAACTTTTGACCGGGTTAAACACCAATATTTGTGGTAAACTTTGAGTGCTTTTTGCTTTCAGCCCAGGTTTTAAAGCAATGATTCAGGTTCTGTACCATGACATTATGAGTGTACTGAAAATTAATGGAGTCTGTTAAGGGTTCAATATTGAGGAGGAGAGTAAAAACGACCAAGCTCTTCTGGACCATGGTTGTTTTTACTCTCCTCCTCAATATTCTTAAGTGGTCCATTCAATTTTCTAATGGGGATGAGGCATGGATATTCTTTGTCAGTGTGATGGCTGCAGTTTCAGCCACACAGTGGCAATATCAGTGTAGAGGCTTATACATAACACTGGATTCACATTTGTCTGTCTTTAAATATAGGAATTAATTTAAAGGACAGTGAATAACTGGTTTTGGTTTAGAATTAGTTTGTTATGTTAGTTTCAGTTAGGCTTTGTGTGTTTTTACCCCTTTTTGTGTTTTTGTGGGCTAATCAGCCACTATTTAAGTTTCCCCTTCATCTTGTTTAGTTAGGTCAGTGTCAGAGTTTTACCCCTGATACTGCTGGATAAAACAGAAACTCACTCAGGAACAAGGTCACACAGAGCTCAAGTTTTCACTCGCGAGGGGGAAGCAGCTGTCTCCAACCCACTTCAACTTGCTTTCCCCCTGCAGGTTGTTTTTATTGGTTATACACATGAATATTCATAAAGCTTGTTGCTGTATTACCTATGAGAAATTACTATAACTAGATACAAAGTGTGATTGTGCTGTGCAAGCGTGATTATACATTGTGTGTGGTTATATGATGGGAGTGCAGCTCTCCCAGATTGTTGTTGGTAGAATCTGTTCTTCTCAAGGCTGCTTGTTCCCCTTATCAAAGTCATGTACGTAGTCATATGCTTAGGTTACCGAGATAGCAAACAGAAGCATTCTAGCTTTCTAAATGGCAACCTACAATACATACATTAAACCTAACAGTCAGCTTGTTTGAGTTATCAGTATTGTTTTTTTGTCAACCTTGAGTAGAGTTCTGTTACTTTGACCTCTTTTATGGGCTCAAGATTTAGATTTTTTTGGTCTTTGGTCAGTGGGTTTTGGTCAGTGGTTGTTGATCAGTGGTCATGAGAATTTGCATAATTATGATGAAGGAACTGACCTCCCAGCCCATTGTCCCTTCAGTGGGCTGGTTTCAGTCATTATGCAAATGTACTCTTAATAAGATTGGGGAAACCTGCAGTCAGCTGAAGAAGTCACTTGGGTGAGTGACGAAACGTTTCTCTCACAAAACGCTATGTCCAGATGAACAGAATCAACTTTTGGAGATTTACTTTTCTGGATGATTGAGAATGCATCAAGACTTTATTCAAGTAATTAAATCGAATGTTTTCTTCTTGTTTATGGAATAATAAATCACCTCACACAGGAAAAGAATTTATGGAAAGACCAACACATAGGTGGGCTTTCACTGCCAAACTTGCACACGTATTATTGGGCGGCAAATCTTAATGCCATCCCTTTATGGCTAAAGGACTGGAATGATAAACTATCAAAACTTGGTACGACAGGGGCATTCACAGCATTGAAGATTTGTATATTATTGATACTGTCACAGCCTGGGGGATCAGCAGGGCGCTCATCAGCTGTTTCTCTCTCTCTCTCTCTCTCTCTCTCTCTCTCTCTCTCTCTCTCTCGCCTCCTCTCTTTCTCTCTCTTCCTGTATCTCGCCGGGGTTCACGCCCTCGGCCCACGCCCCTTGGAGGAGGAAGCACCTGAGGCTTATTAACGCAACCAGCATTTAAGCCAGACGATGACTGCTGTTCTTCACTTGATCATTGTGTTTGACTCGCGTTAGTGTCATCAAGTTGCCAGCTAAGTTTTCCCTTCGTGTTTCTGAGCATTGAACTACCGAACATTTCCCTGTGTACAGACTCCCAGGACTGTTTTCCCGTTTCCCGTGTGGTGAGTGTCGGAGAAAGAGAGCCTGATCATGTGTGTGGATTGTTGCAAGAAGAGCGAAAGTCTGTTTCCCTGGATTTCCCTGGAGCCCCATCACCCCACTTTTGTACATAGCACTATTTCTGCAGATTTGTGTATACGCTCGGTGAACTGTGTAAATAAATTGCTTGTGAAGCTTCCTAATTCAGAGTCCTGCATGTGAGTCCTCATGGCCTTCTCCACCTTCTCACCAAGCTCTTTCAGTTTTCAAGATGAGAAGCCTCCTCTTTCTCTCAACCAAACCTGTTAACGCAACACAACTTTTTTTTATACTCACTGTCTCACACACAATTGGTAAATAGTTTTGTCATTAACCTGGTATTAATATTGCTCATTATAGTTAGATTATTGTCTTGTTATGGTGACCTCAATTAACATCAGGTTTCATCCACACTCTGCAATGAGCAAACAACTTTAACAAGCTGTTTCCCCCACAGTTTGCAGAGGTTCAATTCTTCGTAAGAGGACACAGACATGCCCATCGCACAAATTGTTGATTCCAGTGGCTTGTAGTGAAGTTAGCTTCCAGACATGACAGCCAACTGTGGCCACAGATGGCAGCAGTCTACAGGATGGAGGCAACTGTAGGACATCCTTTGTGTGGCAGAACACTGTTTGAACAGGAACTGTAAACAAAAACAGCGGATCATACTGGAAACCACTACTAAGGTCTTACTGAAACTTAGCATGTTATTCATTTATAATTCCTAATTTTATATCTCTTGGAGATATATCCTTTATATATTTATAAATGCACCATGCGGCTTAGAGTGAAACAGCATTTTGGTACACTGTATACTGCAGGGGTCTCAAACTCGCGGCCCGCGGGCCATTTGCGGCCCACGTCACCTCTACTTGCGGCCCGCATATTGATGTGAAGAAATAGTTGTAAAAAAATATTATATGAAAAATTATTTAATATGAAGGCAGAGTGTTACAAGCACAGCCCTTTAAGACTGTAGCCTTTTTAAATGCACATAGACACTAAGGGTTTTCGGGAGGAGCCGGGCTGCTCTCTGAGAGGAAGCAGGAACCATGCTCTCCTGTGTTTTAAATGCACTTTGGAACAGCACACAGCAACACTACATATGAGCGGGCGTAGGGAGGTTTGGGGTCTTCACTCACCCCGGTTCTGTTAGCCGTCAGATTGGGGTCTGGGATGCGGGGCCTCCCTGCTACTGCAGATAAGGAGGTGGTCCGCTTGCCTCCACCCCAGAGAGAAGGGTTACATCTCCTGGGTCTAGGTGCGGCTTGCCCCTCTGGGGGCGAGGGTACCTGGACCCGGGATATAGAGTATGATTGGGGAGTGCGACTGTCTGTGCAGTGTCTATTTGTGTCTGTCTACACGTTGGGTGAGTGCCGAGTATTTGGTTGTGTATATGGGGGTGGGAACGCACGTTTGTGTCCGCGTGCGCCTGTTTGTCTGTGTCTATAAGTCAGGTTGGGTCTTAGACTCAACCTCTCTGGGTACATCGCAGGCCCTCCAAAGTACGGAGGCCTATCTCCCCTCACCACACTCCCTGCGGTTCCCCCCCCCCCCCTTTGGTGGTCCTCCTCGGGTCCTTGTACTCTGGGGCCTCTGGATATCTGGGGCCTGGATCTCCTCCATACCTGCTTAATGCCCTGGGGGACGGGGCTATGGCTCCCCACACTCCCTAGCAGATCGCTACATGGAGAAACCTTTGGAATACAAGCATGCTGATCCACGCAGGTGTACACACAGGTGTACACACGGGTGTTCACAGACGCGACTACACCTTTCTTGGCTGCTGCCTCAAAGCACATTGTGCACTGTCGATCTTGCGTGCTGCACAATATCGTTTATTTTCAGTATCTACTGTTATCTACTGCTAGCTAGTTTATTGTGATGGTGCTGTGTTTATTATGCTGCTCTTTTTTTGTTTGCTTTCTCTTCTGTTTTTTTTTCTCCATACAGGTGATCCAGGTGTTTTGTTTGTTTTTCTTTCTTTCTTCCCCCCTTTCTCACCGTCTCTTCTCCCCTCTGTCATGGTGCTGGGTCGTTGGCCCAGTGTTTTGTGTTTTATGATTATGTCCTTCTGTTCTAGTTATTCTGTGTCCTCCCCCCTTGTGTCCGGTTTAGGTTCTAGATTTCCTGTTTTGTTCTGAAAGTCTGTGTCTGTTGTCATTGTGTTCAGATTGTCTCCTCCGGACCTCATGTGTATTGGGTTCAGCTGTTCTTCCCTCCTGTGTGTGATTACCCGATTACCTTGTGTGTGTATATTTAGTGGGTGTCGGTCTGTGTTCATTGTCGGCTCGTCTGCGTTCATCTGTGTATCTCTGCGTTTTTGGTATCCTCCGTCAGTCTGCATCTCTCTGCTTTTCACCCCGTGCCCTGAGGATTTCTAGTTGCTCTTTAGTTTTCCCAGTTTAGGTTTCCGTTAGTATGTCTCATGATTCGTTGCCTGTTCCTGCCACTGTCACCTGTAAATAAACCCTCACTCATATCATCAGTCGGCTGCCTGCATTTTGGGTCCTCCTTTCATTCCACAACACGACTGCTGCCCCAGCCGTGACAGTACGAGCCGACCAAACATGGACCCAGCATTATCCGCACCTTCCCAGGAGTTTCGGGAGGAAGTGATTGACTCTGTTTCGAGGTTGGTTAACCTGTGGCTTGAACGTGAGGGAGAGGAATTTCACCGCGCTGTAGAAGCCAGGCTACAGCAGCTAATTTCTGCTCACCCCTGGCTACTGGACTCTCTTCACCCGCTTGCACAGGACTTCCTTCTGAAAGAACTGCACCTTCGACCTCCAGCCGCTACTGCTTCCCGACCCAGCCCGGTGGTGAATGTTTTGCACTGCCCGCCGGGCAATCTGCGGCCCGGCCCGCCGGATGTGGAATTACCCGGCCGGTCGGAGCTATCCCCGAGAAGGAAGCGACGTTCACGCCGCCGACGCCCATCGCCACAGCCGGGTCCCGAGACTTCTGAGTTGCTGTGGTGAGTGGAAAAGACACTCTGTCTGTTTCGCCAGACCTTGTGACTGCTTATACCGGGGCTGTGTTTTTTGAGTCAGCTGCCCAGCCGTCACCTCCATCACATTCAGCCTCACAATCCATAGCCCAGTCAATAGCTCAGTTGGTAGACGACTCATCAGCCTTATCATCAGCTCAGCCACCTATTCAGCCATCATCTTCACCAACTCCTCCGGTACAGCAAGCAATGACAGTTCAGCCCATAAAGGACAGGTCAACAACTTCCTACCCAAAAAAGTCTGCAGCTCCAAACTCTCATGTGAACCTTTCAGTCTCCCCTCCGTTCTCTCTTCTCCTCCTGCTCATGGCAAAGCAAAACAAAGCAAAGCATTCCCCCTTCGCATCCTAACCTTGGTCCCGTCTTTGTCTCAGTGTCAGGTCACATTTCAGTCACACATTCAGTCATTCACTCAAGATATTTGCCGACAGTGGAGACTAATAATCAAATTCTCCACCCTCAGCAACATGAGCTCATTCATTTGTTTTATTTTGTTTTGTTTTTTGTTTTTGGAAAAGAGTTCTTTATTATCTTACAACCTGATCAGATCCACACAGATGGCCTTCTCCTCAGCCAGTTGTAATCTGGAAAAGGTCATCTTAAATTTGTTCTCCCAAAACTTTTACAGCGCTGTTAATTCAATCTTGCAGGCCTGCTTAGAACAAAAATGAGAAAAAGAGAGCTGATTATTAGCTCATCAAAACACAAAACATAATCACCTGCCACGATTTCCCTAAGTGCACTGTTACAATTATAAAGGCCCATTATAGACATGTCCATGTTTAATAAAACTCCCTCTATTGAAATAAGAAAACAAGCCAAACCTAACTGACAGAATCAACCCATCAATAAAACAACAACCCCAAAAATCTTAATCAGAGAAAACTTTTGCTTACTAATCTAACAAAATGTTGGCCTCAGGTTCTTCAGCATCCTGACACTCTGAGGTCAACTGACATAATTTCACCTGCTAAATACACAGAAAATCTTGTTAAAAGCCACACAGTTTTGCACAACATTAACATTAATTCCCATTAAGCCCTTTCTAAAAACATTATAACAATCGATCATCACTAAATTCTAAATTTCTTTTCCAAATCTGGAATACTGCACTTAGTCACAGACCTGACCACTTTATTTAATTATCCTGTATTTTACCATTATATATTTTACCAAGCAATTCTTCTCATTCACAGACATGTTGTCAGGCTCAGGAGGGACTCGGAGGCAGACCGTCACTTAAGTTCGTGATTTATTTACACACACAGACACCAGGTGCGAATATATACGGGTGAGGGGGCACAGGAAGAGGGTCTCCGGGGAACACAGGCACGGGAAGAAGAGGGCTAGGTACAAAATCCACTGAAGCTCAGGTAGCTCGGACTCCGGCTTTAGCTCACCAACGGCGGTCCTCAGGCTGGCGAGAATTCTGGCACAGAGAGGAAAGGCAGGTAAGTAGTGGCACGACAGAAACTCGAAAAACGGCTCAGATAGGTGATGACACTGACGAGTGTTACACAATAATCCAGCGAGGAAGCACTCTCAGCAGCCGCCTTAAGAAGTGGGTGAGATGATTGCTTGCAGGTGTCCGAGCCAGGGGCTGGAGCCGTCACGACTCCGCCCCGGTAGAGAGCAGTGCGCGGGAGGGGAGAGAGAGAGATGCAGCACAACAAAAACACTTGTAGCCATACAGAGTCAGCCGAGAAGGCACAGGGTCATGACACATGTTTCTTTCACAGCCAGAAAGGAAGCTTCAGTTCTTTTTTTTTTTTGTCGCCACACATTCAGCTAATTTTCATACTCTCTCCTCTCATAAGAAGTTGCCTTGACAAGAGAAATGCATATTTAAAACATTACCACATAATTAAATTATTATTTTATTTTCTTTCTAGAGTAATAACTTGTTTTGCTCAATTGGCACAAAAGCACTTCTAATTCACTATTCTAAA
This sequence comes from Aulonocara stuartgranti, assembly GCF_965226115.1. Classification (NCBI taxonomy): domain Eukaryota; kingdom Metazoa; phylum Chordata; class Actinopteri; order Cichliformes; family Cichlidae; genus Aulonocara; species Aulonocara stuartgranti. The sequence continues at coordinate 28,418,508 of NC_138952.1, forward strand.
ACTACTTTACACTTCCAATCACTGGTTTATCCTTTTTCCTTTTCACAAAAATCCCTCTATTTTCATGGAACTCCCTGAGTTATTCCTCAACTTCAAACTTAAGTGTGTTAAATCTCCACCATTTAGCATTTATGTCATGTATTCGCATTCATGAATGTAAGCATGTCTTCATTGCATGTATGTATTTGTATTCAGATTAATATTGAGTGTAAGCTGGTCTTCATTGCCTTGATGTGTTTTTATAATCAGGTTTAATTCATGCATCTTTGCACTGAGCTGTGGATTCAAACTGTCTCACTTCTGATTCTCTCCAAAAATAATTTCACATGTAACAATTTGTATATGTGTCTTTTCTATTCAATTGTTCAATTCAATAATTGTTAGTTTATTTATTTCTTTATCTCTCTCTCTCTCTTTTTTTTATTTTTTTTATTTTTTACCTCTCTGTTGTGATGTTCTGGACATTTCTAAACCTCCATGAGTTCAGTCTCAATCTTCAATCCAATTTCCCACATGCTTTCACTGCATCATGTCTCGGTTCACCTCTCACTGATCATCGTCCCTGTTCTCACAGTTTTCTGTGTGGCCTCGCAGATCAACACAGGCCCAAATCAGCTGTTTCCTCTCTCCATTCCTTCTCTCTTGATCTTTTCAGTCTTTTCTTGGAGGATATCTCCCAGCATGGCAAATATGAAACTCAGTATCCAGTACTGTCCAGTGCTTTTGCACAGTCATCCCACTGTTCAACTTCCCAGCTTGTAATTCAGAGTGCATGTTCCATCAAGTGTTTCCTTACATGCTGCTGCTGGAGTCTTCAGTGTTATAGGTCAGTTGCACTGTCTTTTTGCCTGCTGTTAATTCTTCGAGTACACGGTGTTCTGTCTGTCTTCTGTCTTCATCAGGAGACTGACTGTCCTTTAAGCTTCTTCTCAGGATGAGGACAGAATGAGAGGTGAAGCTGTCAAATCTTTAAGCCAAAGCCTGGCCTGTTTTCGTCCCAATTTTGTTAATCTATCATTTTGCCGCTGTACTCACGTTTTCAAGTTGAGAAGAGTCCACCTGTATTGACACACTAAAACATTTATTTAATATCATTTTCATTACCATTTCTTAACACTACCTAGATTTTTAACACGTCTCTCTCTCTCTGATTGCACACTCCACATATCAGCCAGTTTCCTTTTATGGGCATGCAAGCTTGTTCACTTCCTGCCAGACACACACACACACACACACACACACACACACACACACACACACACACACACTCTTCTCTTCAGTAAATTTTCATCTACAACCTAACCGAACTCTTATTTTATATTTACAGTCTATAGACCCTATGTAACTCTGCTACGTGTTAATATAAAAAGAATGGACCCTCAGTACACACACACATGCACACACTTTTTTTTTTTCTTTTTTTTTTTTGCCTGTCCCGTTTGGCTCTTTTGCCATCAGAATTGTTGTCTAAAGGCAAAGAAAGATGCCCAACGGATTTACTTTACCAAATTGACCATCCCAGCCTTGCCATAATGGTCCATTTGATTCACCTTTTATTGTTTATTTTATTTTCACTTACTGAACATGGGACAGACTTGACTGGGGGAAAGAAGGGGAGAAAGAAAGAGGGAAAGAGAAACAGCTGAGAAGAGGGACGGGGGAGAAGGGCAAAAACCAAAAACCAACAGAATGAGCAGAAAAAGAAAAAAAAGAAGAAAAACAGAAAAAAAAATGCATATATCAATCACCTGGGTCACCTGCTGAGAAAGAAAAAAGAAAACAAGCAAACAGAACAAGAGTAATAGAATAAACAACATCACAATGATATATGGGAATATGACAGTAAATACTAAATATTAAACATTATTGTGCAGCACATAAGATCAACAGAACCCAGTGTGCTTTGAGGTAGGAGCCAAAAAGTGTGTAGTTTGTGGGTGTGATCACCCGTGTGTACACCTGTGAGCATGGACGCGCTTGTTTTTAAAAGGTTCCTTCATGTAATGATCTGCTAGAGGGTGTGGGGGGGCCACAGCCCCGTCCTCCAGGGCATGAAGCAGGTATGGAGGAGATCAAAACTCCAGACATCCAGAGGCCCCCAGAACATAAGAGACCAAGGAAGACCAACAGAGGGGCAGCCGCGCCACTGTCCCAGAAAGAGCTGAGGAGAGTCCCAGATGAGGGCTCACTCAGCAGCCGCGGAGCAGAAGCCAGGGGGAGTTGCAGTGACGCGCCCGTGAGCTCCGCCGGCAGCCAGCCGTGCCTGAGTGACCGAGCCCCAGGCCGAGAGGCCGGGGGCACCCCACCTCCGAAGTGGCCCGAGCGAGCCCCAGGCTCCAGGCCCCGATAAGCGGCCGCCAAGGAGTGAGCCGGTGTGTACCTGGACGCCCATCCCCGGACACAAAGAACCACCAACGCACCGACATCTGAGGGATTCCGCCACTGGCGGGGGAAGTGGTGGTAGGGGGAGATAGGCCTCCATACCTTGGAGGGCCTAAGATGTCCCCAGAGAGGTGGCGCCTGACACCCAACCTGACATATAGACACAGACATACAGGCACACACATATACAAACATCCATTCCCACCCTCATGCTCTCATATACACTTACTCCACACTCAACCAACGTGGAGACAGACATAAAGAGACGCTGTACACACGATCACACTCCCCAAGCGTACTCTACAAACCGGGTCTAGGTACCTTTGCCCCTGGAGGGGGGGGAACTGCACCCAGACCCAGGTGGTGTTACCCTTTTCCCTGCGGTGGGGGGAGGCAGACCGCCCCGACTCCGCAGCAGCAGGGAGGCCCCACACTCCAGACCGCAGTCGGACGGCCAACTCCTCCTCCTAGCCCCCCCGCTCCAGCAGGTCGCAGAGAATGGGGGTGAGAGAAGACTCCGAACCTCCCTCCACCCGCTCATTGTAATGTTGATGCATGTGTGTTCTAAGGTGCATTTAAAACCCAGGAGGGCATGGAGCTACCTGCCAGAGAGCAGCAGGTAAGCGCATGGTCCCTCCTGCTGGCCCTCAATGTCTACGTGTATTTAACATTGAGAGGTGGGCAACGACGCCAGGGGTGGGGTGTACACCCTGATGGTACTTTGGATTCCGTGTACACATGCACACACTTAAATATACTCAGCTCTTTGCATTTGCAAGCATTCACATCAAAATCTTCAATGTGCTTATCAGAGCTCTTTTGGCACAAATCCTGAGGACAATTAACAGTTTTTCCACACATATCACCATTCTTTCAGCTCAGTTTTGTAGCATCATTCACACAATACTTTCATCAGCATTTTGCACACTTCCCTGAGCTTCCTTAAAAGATAATCGTCTCACACACACACACACACATACCACACCCTTTTCTCTCAAAACAATGTGCACCTTTAATCATTCATCCAAATAACAATTTTACACTTCATTTATACATTCACACATTTATAAAGACACCGACTGCCAAGATAAATAATTTTCCTTTCCAAATCACAACTTCACATCATCTTCCTTTAGTACTAGTCATCCTACCATTTTGACTTAATTTAAAAGCCTCTAAGCCCAGGTTTGCCCACCTTGCTGGTCAATACACCCTTCTCTGTCCGGGACAAAGGGGCCAGATTTCTAAGTCCTATGTTAATTTAAAAGCGCTCCCCGCAGCTTGACCAATAACTCCACTTAACTAGCGTCCAGTATTTAACTGCAGCCTGAAGCTTTACTTAAAGTTTTACCGGTCAATCCACGTTGAAGTGGTCACGCCTGAAGCCCCGCTTCTTCAACCAAACAGCGCACTAAAGTGGTCCCTGACCACTGACAATTAACCAAGGTCCCAAGTCTTGGCAGTGTGGTCAACTGAGATACCGGAGCGAAGGGGGAGGTTCTCACCTCTGAACTTGTGTGCACTCCTGGGGGTCACACCGCCGTCCTAGATTAATTTAAATAACTTTAAAAACATTACTGGGGACTCCAACACCCAGTTTACTGATGTCCAGGCCCAGCCTTCTGACCAAAAGGGACTCCTACCCTGAAACCAATGTCCAATTACCTACTCTCTAATCTCTTTTCACTTGGCTGAAAAGATTACACTCAACACATCAACTTTAAACTTTACTTTATCATTAACAACAATAAGCTTTTATCAAATATTCCTAGACTTTACTTTACTTCACTCAAAATTACCATGGACATGTCACCCGAAATCTACTTAACAGATTTTATAATTGACTTTAATTTCGCCACTACTGAGCCAATTTGACGGTGACGATCATCAACTCGGTGAACAGATAATTTAGATTTCATCCAATATGCACAATTTTGCTTTTACTTTGAACAGGCTTGTGCCTACCTTTAAATCTTTTTAGACTGGTCTGTTGTCCGCCTCATATCAGATTGTACCTTAAGCTCCGAATTAGTCCTCTCAGCCGCAAAAGAATCCGGGTCACTGCACCAATTATTCAATTCAGTTCTTTGCATTCTTTTGGTGGCAAAGAAAAACATGGCTCAAAGTGGTCTAACTCAAAAAATGATCTTTAATTTTACATTTCCAAAAAAGGAGACTGAGCACACACAGCTCTGAAGCAGCAGCAGCCTGCCTGATGTACATATATACTTCCTCTAGACGTCACGCACACTTTAAGTTTCGATCCAACACTTAGTTTCACTTTCTTTCTGCACCTCATATGCTCTGCAAAAGCATGCAGTTTCCTGTCAGTACGTTTTGGCTCAGACTCTAGTCAGAGCTGGCCCTTTTAGACTACATTAAAAACAAGTAACAATATGCACTAAATAAGCACTAACAATATATTAATTTCGTGACAGCGTGAGGGAGGGAGAAAAAGGAAAGTGAAAAGTACAGGTGCTACCGAGCAGAAACGGGAGATGGAAGCATGTAAATATAAAAATAACCACTGCAGCCAAAAAGAGTGCCTGACGAGCCCAGTAAGCTATTAAGACTCGACTTTACACTGTGTTCGTGTTTTCCTGCGAAACAAAAAAGTTCTGCTGCAGCAGCCTTTCAAAGCCTCTTTCTGTCTCTCGCTTGCAACGTAGACAGTAAAGCTAGTTCCCGGCTACGAGCCCGACACGGAACCCAAAGTAATAGCCAGAGGTCTCCTTACCACGGTTCGGAGCCGCGGACCTGGCCGAGGTAAGAAGAGAGTGCAAACATGTTGAGGCCTGTGTTAGTTCAGTGAGAGATTTATTTGGAAAGAAAACAATTTTCACTTGCAGTCGAAAACTAATGTGTACACTTATGCCTGCATTTTTATTTTGTTAAATACAAACAAAATTGTAGCAAAAGTGCTGCCACGTGTCTGGCCAGAAAGAGCTGTTTATTTGGTAGTTCAATGAAACTACTGTACTATACTGTACTATACTGCTGAGTGACTGTCTTCTGGTCAAATACATTTCATTGCAATGTTGACCCTGCGCTAACTTGCGTATGACAAATGAAACTGAAACTGAAAGGCTTCAGATAGTTAAGAGTGAGAAAAAAATTGCATTCATGTTTGCAATTTTGTCTTGTTACACAATATTTGGAATTAAATTTTTTAAAAAAAACCCACTACGTTTTAAGAAATATTAGTGGGTGTTTTCGTTTTTGTTTTTTTGTACTACTTGGACACTAAAGTGGCCCTCCAATGAGATGACGGTGCCAGAAGTGGCCCGCGGCTCATTTGAGTTTGAGACCCCTGGTATACTGTGTAGACCACTGTACTGATAGTAAAGCTCTTGAATCTTTAATCTTGAATCTTATAAGCATCAGGGTTTCTGGAGCTCTGGCATTAGGCTTTTCACTCTGCCTCACATTTTGACTCCAAACCAACTCTGACATCACTGACTGTGAGGTGGGGGCAATAAATCCAGCTGTGGCTGTCAAGCCTATAGTGTTATTTTACCCTAAAAAACTTTTTTTGCTATTTGACATTGTTCTCAAGCTCTCATTATGTCAAGCTTATCTGAGAAGCTTATCTAGTTTTAGCTATCGTCTTTTTATCTTGGTTCTAAAATGTAGTTTGTGGTTCTTTGTAAAGCTGTTCTGGTTTTTTATTCTTTGTATATTGTTGTTATTTTAGTTTTTATGTATTTCCCTTTCCATTTCTGCTGACAGTGTCAGCCAGATCATGACTATGAACCCTGTGTGAAGCAGTTGTTTCTCCCGCTCTATAATACCCAAATGGTACTTTAAGGACAATAACCACCTGGCGAAATTCTATTTTAATTAGACCCTAAATAGAACTTTTTTTTCTCATGCCAAAAGCACCGCTTGATCTCTGATATTCCAAAATAATCCCCCTGTAGTCATTTTTTACTGTTAATGCCATTGTTTTAGTTTTAGCCTTTATCTAAGCTGAAGTCTTTCAATGTCTTGAGGACCATCAAAATGTATATGAATGTGGTTGGTGTGATGGAAAATTTGTCTTTCCAGTCATCTAACCTCTGTCAATTATTGGTATGTAATTTGAACTGTCTTGTACAAAAATGTATTTGCAAAGATGGGAAAACAACTGACTCTAAGTTGTGTTGATGGCCACAGCACAGTTCATGATCAGGCTGGTGCTCACATGATGTTGAGAATTTAACTCCCAACTGCTGAACAGACAAAGATTGTATCCACACAAAGGGTATAAAGGAACTGCTATGATTGTGCTTTTTGCTGAAACCCTACTTGGTTCAAGTATGTGGATGACACCTGGGTGAAAATCAAATCTGGACATATCAAGGGATGAACCAACACATCAAGTTCACCAGAGAGGATAAGAAAAATTACAGGTTAGGCTTCTTAGACTGTGAGACTTTCATCAGTAATGGGGAACAGTTAAAAGTCAATGTGTACCCTAAACCAATACATACGGATCAGTTTTTAAGGTTTGACTCTCAGAGCAAACACCATCACCAGACATACAGTGGCCAGCAGAAGAACGTCATATCATGGAGGCCCTGAGTAAATGTGGTTATCCCAGTGAGACATTTGTCAAAGCTGGGAAGGCACCTAAAGAAAGCTCCAGGCGATCCAGGAGAGAAAGACAACTGCTGTCTAAGCGAAAACCCTTAGTGATCCTTTATGTGTCAGGATTATCGAAACAGTTGAGAAACATTATCTCTAAACACCGCGTCTCTGTGGCTTTTAAACCTCAACACAAGCTGTGCCAAAAAGTGGTGCACCCCAAGGTTCGAATCCCCTGACACGAACAGAGTAATACAGTGTACGCTGTCAAGAGCCAAGAGGATCGCCATGATTTATACATTGTGAAAACCAAACAACCGCTGCCTAAGTGGATTGTACAACAGGAGAGATAGACAGTGGACACTCTTTCAATGATGAGGATGTACACATCCTGAACAGGAAGAAAGTGAGGAGTCAAGGAGGCCATATACATGAAAAAGGAAAAGACCTTCTTTGAATTGAGGTGGACAGATCTTGTAATGCTGTGATTGCAACCATTCCCCAACTCTCTGAGAATAGTACTCATGGCCATTGTCACTGATCAGTGATGAATGATCAATATCATTGTCTTTGATCTGTGGTTGTTGGGGCGACCGTGGCTCAGGGGGTTGGGAAGCGTATCTGTAACCGGAAGGTTGCCGGTTCGATCCCTGGGCTCTCTGTCCTGGTCATTGTGTCCTTGGGCAAGACACTTCACCTACCACCTACTGGTGTTGGCCAGAGGGGCCGATGGCGCGATATGGCAGCCTCGCTTCTGTCAGTCTGCCCCAGGGCAGCTGTGGCTACAACCGTAGCTTGCCTCCACCAGTGCGTGAATGCGAGAGTGAATGAATAGTGGCATTGTAAAGCACTTTGGGTGCCTTGAAAAGCGCTATATAAATCCAATCCATTATTATTATTATTAATGGTCTATACCATATTGATGATGAAGAAACTGACCTCAAAGCTCATTTTTTGCCAGTGGCGCTAGATTGAGTTATTATGCAAAATGTACTTTTTATAAGAATGGGGAAACGTGCAGTCAGCTGAGACTGAAGAAGTCATTTGGATGAGTGACGAAATGTTTCTCTCACTGAAAATACTACGTCCAGACGAACAGAATCAGCATTTTGGGATTTTCTTACCTGGATGATTGAGCATGCATTAATACATTATTACACAATGTAATAAAATTGTTGTGTAACGCTTCTCAAAGTTTTAGCTATAAAACATCTTGTTTAATTTGCATTTATTTATACCTTATTTTGCTGGAATAGGCAGCCAGTCTGTCTATGATGACATCATACACACTGTGTGAGGAGTTGTCGTTATAGGAGTATAATTATACAAATATTGGTGTCGGGACAACAAACACCTAACAAAACTATGACCACTAAGCCCTAAACAGTCTTTTCAATGGCAAAAATGTATTTTTAAAACACAGCTATTGTTACATTTCTTACATTACATTTTATTATTGTTGTATATAGATAATTATATAAAATGAGTAATAAAAGCTTAAGCCTGCTTATACATCTGTCTTATTTTCATTACTTGTCATTTCCAGTTAATGTTAACATAATTTTGGAAAACCTTTAAATTTGGATAGAAAGTTATTTTTATGGTATGACCTATTTCTGTAGGCCCCTTTAAAAATAAAATACATGGTAATATGGTACTTATGAAACCAGTATAACAGTGGTAAATGATAATAGCAACAGACAGAGAGACAATACTAAAGTTAACATTTGTCCCGATTCGTGATTGAGGTGAGAGACAAACGACCACAAGTCCAAGTGCGTCAAAACAATGATTTTATGTGGAGGAAATACACCATCACAATCCTCAGCATGAATCCCCCAAAGAAAGCTTACTCAGAATGTTTTATGTATTATTATGCCCCTTCATGCGTCAAAGCAGATACATAACATGCATAAACTACTATAACCACAACCTTTGACACATTCAAAAAGAGCATTTTCTCCGTCTTGACGCCAGGTGCTTCCTGTTGATCTTCTTACTCTCGCTTATCTCTGGAACATCAGAACCACATCCTACAAAAAACTGTCACTTATGCAGGCACAAAATGCAGTTACAAGCAAAATATGAGTCTATATACTATGTGTGTGTGTGCAGGTAAACTGTGTGTGTCTCGCACTGAGGTCGAGACACCTCAGTGCACTCTGTCTCATGTCTCACCTCGCCAACTAAAGCTTATAACCTCTTACTAGACAGAAAGCCAACTCCTCTGTAACTGAAACTATATGTGTAATATATTGAATAAATGTTTTAATCAAATGCCGCTACTCAAAGCTTAATAAAAAGGATATAAACGAATAAAAAGGATATGAATGAATAAACATGATATTAAAATGATATAATCCCCACACATTCTTTAATCACACTGAGCCAAAAGCTGGATAAAGTCTATGTAAAAAGTATTAGAACCTTTAAAAAAGTACTTCATGAAATTTTACTGGCAATTTCCTTCTCGGAAGTGGCATATAATATAAATAATCAAATAAAAATAAGAAATAATAAAATACATTGCCGCAACACTATCATACTTTAATGACATTTTCTATATTTCCTCATTTGTGACAAGGTCAAAATTTTCATTTTCAGATTTCAGAATTTATTGATTTCAATTGTTAGTAGAGTGGATTTCCTTATCTTTTTAAAACATGTTTGCTTCACTAGTGTCATGCTTAAAAATCTGCAGAGTGATAATAAGTTTAACAGCATTTCTAAACCAAGAGTAAAAAAGGGCATACATCAGTGGGTTTAGACACGAGTTAATGTAAAACACAATGATCAGAAAAAATGTAGATGAGTCATTGATCACATTTACTTCAATAAGAGAGTAACAGTAAAACGGAAGGTAACATGCGAGAAACACAACTACAAGAACTCCAAGGTTCCTGGCTGCTTTCAGTTCAGATTTGTTTGCTTGATTGCTTGAACGCTGAAGTGTGACAGCTGTAACATGAGAGCGCATGGAACGAGCTTGAGACACAGCCACCACAAACACTCTCATATAAAGAACTATGATAACAGATACTGGAAAAATAAAAGATAACACAAGATCAATAAACCTTGCAATATCATTAATGACAAACACACACTCTCCATAACAGGAATTATACCTGGCCGGCTTAATTAGAACATCCTTTGTTAAAAGACTGCCGTAGAAGGTTGAACAAAACCAACACAAACAAACACAGAGTTTGACTCTTGCCACGGTAATTCTGGTGGGGTAATGAAGAGGGTGACAAATAGCTACATAGCGGTCAACTGAAATGAGAACTATGTTCCAAGTTGAAGCACAGAAAAGACCGGCTGTCAGATAAGTATAAACAGAACACATAAGATCACCAAGTACCCAGCAGGCCGTGTTTCTAATTATTTCTAGTGGCAGCATAAGGAGACCAGTGAGAAAGTCTGAGACAGCCAGAGAAAGGAGGAGGATGTTAGTGGGTGTGTGAAGCTGCCTAAGGAGAGAGAAAAAAAGAATATATTACACATTAATAATGTAAAAATGTCTTCACTAATTCCATTGGTTTTTAAGACTTAAACTACAATTTCAGCTGAGAAGTTAATTTCTGCCTGAAGTAAGAGACTGAGATGATGACGAGAAGGTTTAGAGCAGCAGTGAGCAGAGAGATGCAGCACAGCACAGTGTTCAGCAGCACAGCTTTGGACCAGTGAAATGTTGGCTTCCTGCAGGAGCTGTTGAGGAGTTGTGGAAAACAAAGCTCGGCTTCTTTCTGCATCTCCAAAATCATACAGCTGCAGCTCTCTGATCAGAGCTTCTTGTCACATAGGGGATTTATCTCGCCACACCTCCACACCCCCTTCACCTCTCCTTCTTCTCTTCCCTACCAACAGAACCTCATACACAATCAACAGATTGTGGTTCTGTTTTATTGTGTCCTCCAGCAACGTACTGATCACTTTCAGTCGTCAAGAACTGAATGACAGTGGCCTCAGCCTGAACGCACACTTTACAGCATCCCACCCGAGACTGCAAGATGATCAAGCACTCTGTGGGTTATTTTTGGGCACAGGAAGCAATGCAGATGATAAAAGAAACACTGCAAAATCTCCAGTGTTAAATTGACACTAGAAAGTGTCTATAGTTGTCCACTCTTTTGAGTGTTAAATTAACACTTTTGACAGTATTAGATTTCTAATAGTAACCTAGTCAGTATTAAAGATTAACAATGACTAACATTAGCAGTGTGTTTTTTCTAACACTGAAATGTTACCAGCATTTTTAGTTATTTTCCAGTGATAGAAAATCAGCACTACTCAGTGTTAGTCATTGTTAATCTTTAACACTGACTAGGTTACTGTTAGAAATCTAACACTGTCAAAAGCATTAATTTAACACTCAGGAGAGTGGACACATAGACACTTTCTAGTGTCAATTTAACACTGGAGATTTTGCAGTGTGGGCTGCAACCAACTCTCTCTTATCCATGTGCATATGCTGACCATCAACATAAACCTGACCAGCAACGGGCTTTAAAGAAGCTTTACTGAAGCTTTTGACAAAGCAAGGGCAGCTGTCGAGCAGGACCACTATGACAGTGTGATTGAGGTTCAGGGCTTTAGCAGCAAGGACCTGTTTAGTGAGGAGTTGTAATACTGTAGTGGCAAAGATGAACAGCTGGAGGCAAGAGACGAGGCAGGATGCTATGGTGTGGAGTCCAGAGCAGTTGTTGGGGGAGGATGAAGTGTGAAATCAGGTTCATTCGCCTGGGATTCTTGAAGGCTACTGATCTAATCCACCCATTCACAGCCTCACTGTGGTCCAGATACATGTCAGTAAGAATCTCATGGAAATAAAGAATTATTTCTCAAAGAGCTTATACTCCTCTTCCAGGCTGACATCGTTATGTGGTTGTGGGGCGGTTGTCACCACCCATCTTGAGGAGTTTGCCCCCTCACATATACTAATGTGCCACAAACATGACTTTAATATCACCAATCATTCCCATTTTATTACGGTGTATCCATATAAATGGCCCACCCTGTACTATGACCACAGAATATGTAGATGAATGTGGCGGTCTGTGGCGTGGGGAGGCAGACACACCTGAGTGGCATGAGTAAACATGCCACACCTGTACTAAAAGAATGAACTAGGTCCTCACTGTTGTTGTTATTAGCGTCTGTGGCTGTGAGCTGCAAAGCTGCAACCAGTGTGTAAACAGTAACAATAAGAAATAAAGTTTGTGAAAAGCGTAAAAGTGGGTGTGATTCCTGTCACAATGAATTACTGTCTACATATTCTACAACAAATGCAGTATCTGTAAAGTGACAATTAGTTTCAAAGCTTTTATGAAAAAAAGGATAGAACAAGGCATAGATCACTGGGTTTAAACAGGAGTTTGAAAAGAACAGACTGATCACAATGAGCGCTGTGATGTTTACAGAGATTTTATTTTGAAAGGTCGAATGTTAGGCGGAAGGAGAGGATAGAAAAGAGGGACAATGAAAAACGGTAGATGAACAAGTTAGCGCTGCAGACTGTGTTGCCGCTGCAAGCCTGCGAATTAAAGAATGGAACTGAGAAATACTGAAGGTGTCATCATTAATGTTTGAGGCATGCAAACATTACAGGAGCTACTGAGCTAAAGTCCTCCCTTATAAGAGAGACACAGTAATATGGGCAGAAACACAGTAGAAACACAACTACAAGAACTCCAAGTGTCCTGGCTGCTTTCAACTCTGATTTGTTTGCTTGATTCAGAGAACACTGAATTGTGACAGCTGTAACCTGAGAGCACATGGCATGAGCCTGAGACACAGCCACCACAAATACTCTCATATACAGAACTATGATGACAGTAATTGGAAATATAAAGGATAAAACAAGGTCAATAGTCCTTGCAATATCATTAATGACACACTCTCCATAACAGGAATTATACCTGCCTGGTTCAATCAGGTAGTCTTTTGCATAAAGACTAATGCTGGAAATAGCATAAAACCAACACAGACAAACACTGAGTTTAACTTTTGCCACAGTAATTCTGGTGGAGTAATGTAAAGGGTCACAAATAGCCACATAGCGACTGATATTAGAACTATGTTCCCTATTGAAGCACACGTAATGTTGCCAGTCAGATACCAATAAAGAAAACAATTAAAATCACCAAGTATCCAGCAGGTGGTGCTTTTTAAAATTCGTAACGGCATCAACAGGAGACCCACGAGAAAGTCTGAAACAGCCAGTGAGAGGAGGAGTATGTTGCTGGGTGTGCGAAGCTGCCTGCAGGGTAACAGAAAAAATAAATAATACACATTAAAAATGTTACATTGTTTTTAGTGAAAATTCCATTAGTAGAAATGATTTATTAGTAAGGCATGATTCAATTCTTGTTTAAAATACACAGAATGTGCCAAACTAACTTAACTCATCACTAAATTAAATTACAGTCTAAAGATAAACCTCACCTTTCAGCTGAGGTTTATCTATGCCCAAGGTGGGGCAGCGAAATGATAGTGATAAGATAGTTGAGATTATGTCATATGTTAATTATGTCAAAATGTATTTAGTGAAATTGTTTCCTTATTAAGACACGGTGAACCTTACACAACTTAACAGTCATGGTTGAGCCAAAGACATTTATTAGTTTCACTTAATGTATTCTTTGCTAATTCCAATGATGCAAATCTCACTTTTCATATATCTAAACCTTAATCTAAGTTAATTTAAAAGTTGGTCTCTGCCTGAAGTGGGAGACTGAGATGATGGCCAGAAGGTTTAGAGCAGCAGTGATAGAGCAGCAGTGATCAGAGAGATGCATGACATCACAATATTCAGCAGCATAGTTGTGGAATAGTGAAGTGTTGGCTTTCTGCAGGAATCGTTGAGGAGTTGTGGAAAACAGAGCTCTAGTCCTTCGTGTATCTCCATCATCAGGCTGCTGCATCTCATCAAAGCTTTTCCTCACAGAGCTCATTTATCTATTTTGTCCTTCACCCACCAGTCCCATCCCTCCTCTTTCTAATGACACAACCTTTGGAGCTTTCTTTTTTTCAAACTCGCTCTCTCCCACAGTCAACTTATAAACCTTTATTTTTCTGGACTCAATGTTGAACATTTCTATACAAGCAGACACTTGGGTCATAATTGTTAACCATCTTCATCTTTTTTTTAACAGTACTAAAATGGGATGACTATTTTATTTTCAACTTATGTCTGCAGATGATACTACAGGCAACTTGAGCAGACAAGCCTCATCTTCCTATTGAAATCTGAACCAGGATAACCAAAGGGGATCACTCAGTATCCAGGAAATCACAGAACTGTGTTACGGAATAAATATATATTCTTAGTGCTTATTTTCTGTTTATAATGTTTTATAGAGGCCAGTGTAGAAAAAACGCCACTTTGAGTTAGAATGTGTGCTAAAGGTCACAGAGTACTGTGTAAGACAGGAAACTGCAGAAGACGCTTTGTGCAGGCCTGCAGAGTACAGGAAGTGAAACTAGAGTGCAGCGCAGCAGTTGTTTTGATCAAAACCATGTGTGACGTATGACTGATTATGTTATGCTCATTTGGCTTGTAATGCTTCAGATCTGCTCAGGATTTAGCCTGTGCACATCTACTTTTCCAGAAATGTAGACTAAAGAGGATTTTTGAGCTTTGACCACACTGAGTCGGGTTTTTTCTTGGTCAGTAAAAGAATATAAAGGAACCGGATTTGATCATTGGTGCCGTGAACCCGGATTCTTTGACGGCTGAGAGGACCAATTTGGCCATGAGGCAAACAGAGGACAGGTCCAAATTTAAAGTTAAGCACCACCTGTTAAAAAAGCAAAGTGTGCTTATTAAATTATCTGTTCGCCGAGTTGATGATCTTCACAGTTAAATTGGCTCAGTTGTAGTAAAATTAAGCTAAATTACAAAATTTGTTCAGTGGATTTCTGGTGAAATATCCTTGGTGATTTTGGGAAATTTGTGATAATAACAGTAAAGTCTGGGGAAATATCTGATGAAAATGTATTACTGTTAATGTTGGGTTGAATTTTAATGTTCATGTGTTGTGTGCAATGTTAACTGTGTTGTGTCAGCCAAGAGAAAAGAGATTAGAGTTGGTAATTAGGCACTTGTTTAAGGGATTTGAGTTCCCATTTTGGGCAGAAGGCTGGGCCTGGACATCAGTAAACTGGTGGTTAGAGTCCCCAGTGGTGTTTGAAAATTTATTTAAATTGATTTAGGACGGGGAGGGCGATCCCTAGGAGTGCACACAAGTTCAGGGGTGAGAACCCCCTCCTTGCTTCGGACGTGTGGCAAGACCCTGCGGCGTCAGGATTATCTCAGTTGGCCACTGCCAAGACTTGGGACCTTGGTTAACAGCCAGTGGTCAGGGACCACTTTTGGTGCATTGTTTGAGTGAAGAGGCCGGGCCTCGAGCATGACCACCTCAACATAGAGTGGCTGGTAAAGTTTTAGGCGAGAGATGCTGGTAAAGTAAAGCTTCCGGTAAAGCTGCGGGTGGGGGGAAACACTTTTAAATTAAAATAAGACTTAGAAATCAGGCCTCTGTCCGGGACAGAAACGGTTTAATTGATTAATTAATTTGGACCTGGGCTCATAGGCTTTTAAAGTTGTCAAAATTGTGTAGGGAAAACTGGTACCAGTACAGGATGATGTAAAGTGTGGTAAGGAAATGGAAATAATGTATCTTGGCATTTGGTGTTATTTTGTTATACGTATAAACGTGTGAATATATAGGAAAGTGTAAAATTGTTCTTTGGATGCATGATCAAAAGTGCATATTGTTTTGAAAGTGTGATAGAAAAAGGGTGTGGCTTGTGTAAGAGAAGATCTGCTAAAGGAGCTGAGTGAATTGTGCCGCAGAGCTGAGCTAAAAGAATTGTTATGTGTGTGGAAAAACTGTTAATTGTGCTGAAGATATCCGCTTGGCATCTTTCTTGGCCTTAAGACAACAATTCTGATGGCTAAAGATCCAAACGGGACACAAAAAAAGAAAAAAAAATTGTGCTGAAGGAATTCTGATAAACACGTTGAAGACTTTGATGTGAAGGATTTCGTTTGGTTAATGCTTGCAAATGTAAAGACCTGAGTATATATTTGTGTGAAGCTGCTCAATTTGTGTGTGTGTGGCTGAGGGTGCATTCTTAAAATGAGTACATTAAAAATGAGTAGAGTTACAGAGGGTACAGTATATAGAGAGTGAACATAAAACAAGAGTTCGATTAGGTTGCAGAAATTGATGAAATGGAGTGAGGTGAGGAGTGTGTGTGAAAACCGCTGTGTGTGTGTGTCTGTGACAGGAAGTGAAATGTTTGCAGGCAGTTTGGAGGAAATTGCCTGATGTGTGTGCAACGTGAGAGAGAGAAAGATGTCTTAAAATCTAGATAGAAGAATTAGACAATGAATGTGTTGATAACTAGGAAAATTATATTAAAGAAATGTCTTAGTGTGTTGATACAGGTGCCCATGGACTTAGCTCAACCTCGTGGATGAGTACAGCGGCAAAATGATAGATTAACTTAATTGGGACGACAAACAGGCCAGGTTTTGGCTCAAAATTTCATAGGTTCACCTCTCATCCTGTCCTTATCCTGAGGAGAAGCTTAAAGGACAGTCAATCTCTTCATGAAGACATACAGAGCAACACTGTGGACTTGAAGAATTAACAGCAGGCAAAAGCAAAAGACAGCACAACTGAGCTAAAACTCTGAAGGGTCCAGCAGCATGTACGAATACCATCATTGATGGAAACATGTGCTCTAATCACCAGCTGGGAAGTGTACCAGTGACATTATTGTGTGAAAGCACTTGATGGGACTAGGACAAGGGGGATGACGAAATGCAAAGAAGAAAAGCTAAATAGAAAAAAATAACTGGATCACGCCAAGCCGGATCCAGAGTGTCTAATGGAGACGACTCACTAACCGACTTGTGTCTAGTAAACGGAAATGTACACAGTTGGGGTCAAAAGATTACATCTACTTATCATGAGCATGATTTCATAAACTTTGCTTTTAACAACCTGTGACGGGGCGATGGCTCACGTTCTTTGTCAATATTTATTGCAAAGAGGGAGGATGGGAGGGCTCAACATGGAAATGCAGGGCCTCATACTTCTCACCTAATACTGCCTGTTGTAGGGAATCAAAGGGTATAAAACAGCCGAGTTTACCCACAGCAAACAACCGAGATTTCTATACATGGACATGTCCAGAACTGGGCCCATTATTTTTGTAACAGTGCACTTAGCGAAAACCTGTCAGGTGTCACCCTTATGGTGATGATGTTTTCTGTTTTGATGACTTAGAAAAAAAAGAGCTGATTATTATTTTTTGTTCTAAGCAGGCCTGCAAGATTGAATTAACATTTTTGTGAGAGCAAATATAAGGTGAGCTTTTCCAGATTACAATGGGCTGAGGAGACAGCTACCTATGGGGACCCGATCAGTCCAAAATCATAAACACTTGTTATTCTTTTTAAAATGATGACGTCATCTTCCTGGTGATGGACACTGGAAAAGGTTGCGCGCAGGACTCTATTATCAGTAATATCTCGTGTGAATGCGGGTGAGTGTGTGTGCATGAATGTGTGTGACTGGGCTGTGATGGACTGACGATGGGGACTAAAGTGTTGACTGACTTGACACTGAGACAAAGACTGGACCAACATTAGGATGAGTAAATGTTGACAAATATTCACAGAAAAGGGTGGATGCTGTTAGGTTTTGTATTGTTGATTGTCATTTATGCTTAGAAATATTTAACCATATATGCTTAGAGGTGTATAATCAATTGTGTAGTGATAGGATGTGTGATCTTTAGCAGGCTACAAAGGCTTGGTGTGCATTCCAGAATGCACACCTACATCCTGGGAGCATGGGAAGAGGTCGTACCTTGTTTTATTGTTTTATGGTAGGATTAACGTAGTTGAGTCTAAGTGCCTTTTACATATAGATGAACTGTTGGATTTTCCAGACCAGCAGGTTAAGGGAAGTTGTTTATGGGGTCACACTCTGACCCCACACACACACACACACACACACACACACACACACGGTACTCTTTGTTGGTATGTAGACGTCGTATGTTAATGAACCTATGCATATTCATGTAACCTCAATAAAAGAGCAGTGTTACGGGGGAGCAACTGGGGTCAAGCGAAGGAACGGACTTTTGTCCGGTTCTCTCCCGTGCACGAGAAACATGAAGAACTTTGCCTACTTCGTGTCTTGCTTGCTGTGTAATTATATTGTCTTCAACGTTCCAGCGAATAGGTTCAAGCTACAAACCTATCAGATGCTTTGCTTTGTTTTGTTTTTGCTTTTGGCAGGAGCAGGGGGATAAGAGAGAGAGGGGGAGACTGTAGATTCACATGAGAGTGTGGAACTTCAGATTAATTTTGGGGGGCTGATGTTTGCTTTAAGAAAATTTTTGATATCACTCATGTAACCATTAACCATAGCAGGCCACTGTAGAAGTCAGTTAAATGTTATAGAGGAAAATAGTCAGAACCAAAACAATATTCATGAATTACATAGGGGAAGGATAGATTTGTCACATTCAAAGTACAGTTATGGAATAACAAACACTGGTCCAAGTGACCCAGGTTTTTCCCTTTAAAATAGTAAATTATTAAAAAAGAGAGCACAACCGGTAGGGGCATGCGATCTGTCAGGGTTCCTGGGTTGTTGACCCAGTGTTTTCCGTTTTGTCATCTTCAGTTTATTTTCACATCTGTTTTCTGTGGCAGCATACCGCCTGCGTATTGTGTTCCAGTTATTCCCACGTATCATTAGTCAGATTATGTTCAGCTGTGTACTCACCGGTCTTTCATTATCATCCTCACCAGTCTGTGTATTTAAGCCCTCTGTTTCTATTCGTTCACTGTCGTGTCATTGATGTTACGTTGTCCTTCCCGTGTGTTCCCTCAGTTCAGTCAGCCGTTCAGTTGTCTAGCCAGTCAGTGTCCGTTCACCCTCTGTTCACCCACTCCCTATAATAAACCTTCACCTACCTGCCAGTCCTGCGTTTGGGTTCCTTCTTCCTCGCCTCCACACAACGCCTGACACGATCGGACATGGTACAGCAGGAAAACAAGAGCAAAGTAAGAGAAAAAAATAAAAACGGGGTTCTCAAATGTGAAGTTCATGTTAACACACAGGTTTTGTTTCTAGGTAGTTCTGTGGATGTAGGCTCTGGGTGGAGCCAGGAGTTCAAAAGATTTGACATGATAATTAAACTGATTTCATTTTTTAACACAGGTTTGCAGGCCCGGAGCAAATATACTCGAGAGGGGAATCGCTGAGGTGTTCTGAGGAATAATATGACTAACCTTTTTCTTTTAATTTCGTAGATGTGGTGAAGCCTTTTCATTCTGTGTGACACATAAAATGTGTTGGCATCTTAACCTGCTGCTCCAGCATGCAACAGCATAGAGGATGGCAATGGGGTGAACAGACTCACAGAAAATCATAAGCATTGTCCGACAAATTAAAACACCCTCTATGAGCAATTATTTGACGACAACGGGAAGGAAAAACTCCCTTAAAGTGGTATTTAAACAAAAAAGTAACAAAAGGCAAGTGAAGAAGAAACCCTCAGTGCATCATGGGAATCCTCCAGCAGCCTAGTCCTATTGCAGTGAGGGTTCAAGGTCACCTGATTCAGCCCTAAGCTTTCAGCTTTATTAAAAAGGTCGCTTTTAAATGTAATAGAGTGTGTCTGTCTCTCCTATATATTTGTTTAATATCCACATTGAAGGACATATCCTGTTTAAAAATGACTCCAAGACTCCTTACAGAATTATTGAAGGCCAAGGTAATCCCAGAGTAAGTATCTGGTTTGCCACTATTTTCCTCAGATTTTCAAGACCGAGTACAATAAGTTCAGATTTATCTGAATATAGAAACAGAAAATTAGAGGTAACCACGTCTTTATGTCTTCAAGACATTCCTGTACTTTAACCTGGTGTGCTATCTGATTCATGGATAGATGATGCTAGGGGTCATCTACATAGAACTGAAAATGTACGCTATGACTTTCAAAGATACTGCCTAAGGCAAGCATACATAAGCAGAATGCATAAAGTAAACAGCGTTCATCCTGGCACAGGACTTTGTGGTACTCTGTAATTAATCCTACCGAGTGAAGAAGACTCCCCATTTACATGAACAAATTGGAGTCTATTTGCCGCGTTCTGATATAATTCATATCACTGAATAGCGATGACTAGAAATAGAGAATCGAGACAGAAGCACAAAATGGACCACTTTGGAGAACCTGTCAATTATGGAAAATATGACAAAGTTGCTAGAGCAGTACGGCAAGCCGGTGACAAAATCTAAGGCAATGTGAGACCAGGGCTGACTTAAAACCGTTAAGGGGCGTAAAAAATGCCAAAACATATTTGCATGCATCACCTTCTAAAGAGAGTCACTAAAAGCATTTTAACAAGGAAATTGTCCTTGCGATCAAAGTGCGCTGTGTGGAGCCAGTGCAGCACATGGGAGTGTGCGGTAGGTGGAGCAAATAGCCTGTGAGGTGGGCCGCAGCTGGATCAGGCTCTTCTGGCTGTGCACAGCGCACCAATGTCTTGATTTCCCAGGTAACAGCGCCCACTACACAGGATGCAAGTAAGATATGCACTGGTTTCGATGATTCAGAGGGTTCTTCACAGTTAATTCATTCAGTCCTCCAAAATCTATACAAGGCCTGAGTTTATCATCCTTTTTGCTCAAAAGAAAGAAACTGGTGGCGAGAGGTATGGACCAAGGTAGATTTAACCTGGCTTCCAGTGACTCCTTACTGTACTTTTCCATAGCTGTTTTTTTTTTTTGGGGGGGGGGGTCCAATGAGATTGTCGAAGTGGCTTGAAGTGGCCGGTACCAGCTGTGGCTGCCAAGCCTGTAGTGTCTTGTTGCACTAAAAAACTTTTTTGTCATTTGACGTTGTCCTCAAGCTCTCATTATGTCAAGCTTATCTAAGAAGCTAATCTAAGTTTTAGCTAATCTAAGTCTTTTTATCTTGGTTCTAAAATGTAGGTTGTGATTCTTTGTAAAGCTGTTCTGTTTTTGTTTGTATTGTTGTTATTTTATTTTCATTTATTTCCCTTTCCATTCCTGCTGGCACTGGTAGCCAGGCTCTTTGTCATAACTTTATGAACACTGTGTGAAGCAGTTCTTTGTCCACCTCTATATTATACAAATGGTAGACTAAGGACAATAGCCACCTGGCAAAATTGGGATATGCGAAAAGTTGACCCTGAATAGACCTTTTGACCTCTAAATAATCCCCCCGTAGTCCCCCTGTACCGTTAATAACATTGTTTTAGTTTTAGCCTTTATCTAGGCTGAAGTCGTTCAATGTCTTGAGGACTATGCTGCCTGTTCTCAATGGTGGCAAGTTCAGTATTCTATGTGGCAGTGCCACAGCACTCTATCACTCTCCTTCTTGGTAAAATACCCCTACGCCATACACAGCCTGGAGGTGTGTTTGAGGTCACCAAAAGATGCTGTGGTACCCACACTGGTTCAATGTGCCTTCAGTTTTGAATTAATCCCCAACAGTGTATTAGTGTATTTTAATGTTAAGACTAATATCTCATAATTAGCATCATATATTTGTGTTTTGTCTTTTACTGCACACAGTGCATTGTAGAATAGTTTTGAACTCACACGGATACTAACAGAAACAACACTTCCTCACAACTTCCTCACAGGAATGTGGCCTCGATCATAAATCTGCTGTTATAGTATGCACTATAGGGCTTTGGAGTTGACGTCACGCCGCAATGCATTATGGGAGCGCAGCGCCATTTTCGGGGTCTACGAATCAACACAAACACACTGTGTTGGAACGACGACTACAAGAAAGATGCTTAAAAGCAGCTCAAAAGAGAATGAACTGTTTAGAGACCGATTGCGTCCAGAGGCGAAGCAGCGGTACTTGCAGAAAATAGCGTGCATTGGAAATGTGGACCCGTATGAAATACGGCCGTGGAGTAGAAACCCTGAAGACCAACCGCTATTGACGTAGCCTGACCTTGTCTGTGGAGTCAGCGCGTACAAGTCGTCATTCAAACAAAGGTAAGTCAGCTCGAGTACTGCGAGTGAAATGCTTTTGATTTCCCTGCAAACATTCACATTAGTGCAGCATAAATTCATTCATGAGGGGAAATTACAGTGAGAACATGTGAAGGCTGTTAGAGGGATAACATAGTGAGTTCAGTGCATTGATGAGACATTGTCCTGAAGGATTGTTGTTCTTTATGGTTAAAGAAATTGCACCAATTTATTCATATTTATTATAAATAATTCTAATTATACATCTTGCTTCCATGTTTGTATCCTGTGTCACTAAAAATACATTGTATTTTAGTTTTATACATTGATCAATGACCTGCAGAATCTCCTTATCATATTAAGTGATTCATAATTGTCACTTTATGCTTTCTCCATCTCTAAAGTGATGACATCCTTGCATTACATACTTTAGGTTCATTTTCTGCAGGCAGGTTTCTGACAGAGAACAGGCAGATTTAGAATATAACATGCAGCGTTCTATAGATGGATACATAAAAAAATGAAAAATTACATGTATGTGCTAACTTTCTAAACACTTTGTTACATTTATGATAAAGTAGATTAAAGGCATTTATGTCAGCCTTGGCTCATTAGTTCTTGTCTTTAAATGAACTTTGTCTGTGTGTGTTTCAGGTCCTGCACTCTCAAAGACTGAATGAACCAGCATTGCAGCCATGGGTCACTGTGAGCATCACAGGGAAGGTTGAAGCCGCCCACTGCACCTGTAAGGCCGGAGTCGCGGAGACCTGCACCCACGTCACTGCTCTTCTGTTTAATGTAGAAGCAACAGTGTTGATCCGTGGCACAAGGACTGTTACAGATGAACCTGCATACTGGGTTTTGCTGGGTAATATGACCAAGATACAGCCAGAGGTTGGCCATAAGATAGACTTCTCCTCTTCAGCTGCCCAAAAAAAGGCTCTCAATCAAAACATAAACAGACCATCTGTAGTGACAGGGAAAAGGAGCCGTCCTCAAAACAGAAAAATCCCACCTGCTACTGTGGAGGAGTTGTCACTGCTATTGGATACTTTGCTGGAACACAGTAAAGCTGTGGGTTGTGGGAATGACCCATAATGTTTTATCTAGGGGTCTAGATTTATGCCCGTAGTGCACTGCTGTGTAAATAATTAGCATTTACTGAATATGTACTGACTGAGTACCACTGTTCAAAAGTTGAATAAAGAAACAAACTAATTTTTGCCTCTCTTTTTTTTTTATTAAAACCACCTTATAGAACATCACATCAGTTACAATGTAGAATCCATGTCATTTATAGTTTACAAATGACAAAATGTTTACATAAAATCATGACAGTGTTTACATGATATCACCCACTACTAACATTATTTACTGTATCTTTTGAAAAAATACAGCAATTTTAACAGCACAAGACTTAAGAATATTTAACAGGAGCAGGTTTCATTTTTCCCTGGTTTTATTATCACACTGTTCACCAAACGCAGCAAACCTTCACCATCTTATCCACCTCTTCACCCTCACATGGAAGAAGTAATCTGATTGGCATGGTGGTATGTTTGAAGCAGAAACCAGTCACGATGTTTCATCCATTTCATAGGCTGGTTTGCTGCAATAATGCCAAATAATTAGCAACTCTATAAATAGAAGGTAGTTCTGCAAAATTACTCAGTAGGATGTTTGTTCTAATTTGCTATGAGCTCAGAGCGCATTGAAAATAAAACTAATAGGCTATAAAGAGTGATATGAACATATTTAGAACTTACCGGAATGAAAATGTCAGGAGCACCGACAGATATTTGGAGATGGAAGAGAACTGGATATCAGCTCGTCTCACAGCTGCTATCCAGACTAGACACCTTCGTTTGGTAACATCGATACACGAGCTGCCTCATGTTGCTTCCAGGTTGGGAAAGAATGAAAAGATAAACCATTTTCAAGCTTATTCTCTTGCCGGTCGTGTGATCGAGCATTGCAGCCGACCACACAGCAAATACGAACCATGGCTGTTGTGTGTTACTTTGCTCCCTTTTCACTTGCGCTAGACCCCCAAAATGGCGGATCAGGCCAAAATCCTTTCCACGCCCACCCCCGTGACATCACGCTCCAAAGCCCTATACCCCCCTTTTTAATTCTACAGACCTGGGGGAGGAAAGAGGTGGTTATCATGGTAATAGGAGTGTTGCCTATAGAAGGGTCATCTCCATATAAGGAGATGTCCAGAAAGTTGAAGAAGAAGAAACGTGAGCCCATATCAGACCTAAGGCTACATTGAACTGTTTCAACCAATCATGTTCACGTTCACCTTTTTTGCAATGCAAAAACACACGGAGGGTGGAAACAGGATCCCAAATGTGGACTTATCAGTCCAAAGCACAGATTTCCACTGGTCTAACATCCATTCTTTGTGGTTCATGCCCCCCCTGATGAACCCTGACAAGGCACACCTGTGAAGTGAAAACCATTTCAGGTGACTAAATCATGAAGCTCATTGAGAGAGGGCCAAGGGTTTGCAGTGTTGTCAACAAAGCAAATGGTGGCTACTTTCAGGAATCTAAAATATAACACATGTTTACAGTTATTTTTAAGCTTTTTCTTTGCGACATGATTCCATATATTGCTTCATATATTTGATGTCTTTATTATGTATCTACAATTTAGAAAGTAGTAGAAATAACGAAGAAAACATTAAATGAGAAGGAGCTTGGAAAGAAAAGCTTCTGGACTTCTTATGTTTCTTGAAGACATTTTGCCTGTCATCTGAGAGGTTCTAAGAGCAATTAGTGGAGAGTCCCAGATCATTAAATTCTATTGAGAGTGTCCTGATAAGGTCCTGAGCCTCCTATTATTCCTCTGTCTTATCACACGAGCCAAGGTGTGAAAAGTGGTATCTACAAAGTGGTAATAGCTTTGAAATTACTATATTGTTATATTATTTTTTTCTGCCTTGTTACCCTAGTATTACCCCTTTGTTACTGAACTGTATTTTTCTACACCCCCACTTATTATCCAATTATATACATTTCAGTGTATTATGACTCAACTGTAATCAATCGTGCTACCATGATTTTACCTGGATATTAAGTGGTTATTACTTTGAAAACTGAGTGGTAATAACTTAGAAATTACCACATTATTAAGGTCTTATTTTTGCCCTGTTATCCTAATGTTTCCACTTTATTACTGAGCTGTAACAGAAAGTAAGTCATTATTTGTATTATTATTATTGTTTGTAATTTAGTTTTAGTTAACAATTGTTGCACTTGCTAGAAGCATTAACATTATTATCATTACTGTGACACTTTCTGTCATCTTGCACTACTGGTCATACTCATATTTATGTTTTATACAATTCTTCTTATCTTTTTCATTAGCTGTTTAACTTTCTGTTCTTAAATTTATTCCAGCTGTTACATTTATTACTCTCTCTGATTCTGAACACAGTGTTTCTTTTTGTGTATGTAAAAGGCACAATAATTTATCCCAGGATTAATAAAGTTCTTATCTAATCTTAATTTTATTGTACACTATGTTTGACAACACAGTATTTATAAAATACAAATATAACAACAGTGTATAATAACCAGAGAAAACAAGAAAACACGAACCACTGAAGTGAACATTATTGGAGCCAAAAGGTGAATACACTGAAAAAGAAATGGAGTGAGATTTACTAGGTAATAATTAACACATAAAAAACATAAGAAGAATTAAAAATACTTACATATATTTTTCTCGTAATTTTCATTTAGAATATGCACCACAGTCACAACTGTGACAGCAATAGTGATGTTTTTTCTATCACTGTTTAGAACCATAATTCAGTAAGTCAGTTTCAACCGTCCATTCTCTTCTATTTGCCCATATCATGGTCCAAGGGGGCAGACACATACTATAAACCCTGGGCAGGTGGTCAGTATGTCAAAGGTCAAAAAGTAGAGACAGACAGCCATTCACACCTAGTCAATTTAGAATCACCATGCAAGTCTTTTGATTCTGAGCAGAAGCTGTGTAACCCCACATAGACAAGGGAACATTAAAACTATGCACCAGCTGGATTCAAATCCAGGGCTTTCTTGCTGTGGTGTGTCAGTGCTAACCATTGCACAAGCAGGTTTCGTACTCTTTTTACAGTATGTTGGCACCACTTGTGTCATACTTGAAGATCTCCAACGTGATGATAAGTTTAACAGCATTTCTAAACCAGGGGTAAAACAAGGCATAGATCAAAGGGTTTAGACAAGAGTTAATGTAAAAGATAATGACCGCAAAAGATGCAGCTGGATTATTGATTGCATTTTCATCAACAAGAGAGTAGCAGTAGAGTGGAGAGAAGCATGCTAGAAACACAACTACAAGAATCCCCAGAGTCCTGGCTGCTTTCAGCTCAGATTTGTTTGTTTGATTCAGTGAACGCTGAAGTGTGACCAATGTAACATGAGAGCGCATGGCACGAGCTTGAGACACAGCCACCACAAATACTCTCATATACAAGGCTATGATAACAGTTACTGGAACAAAAAAGAATAAAATAAGGTCAGCAACAATAGCAATATTACTGCTAAAAAATACACACTCTCCAAAGCAAGAATTATACCTGCCTGGTTCAATCATGATATTCTTTGTATAAAGATTGCTGTAGAAAAAAGCATAAAACCAACAGAGACAAACACTGAGTTTGACTTTCGCCAAAGTAATTCTGCTGGGATAATGCAGAGGGTCACAAATAGCCACATAGCGGTCAACTGATATTAGAACAATGTTCCCTATTGAAGCACAGATAATGTTGCTGGTCAAATACCAATAAGCAGAACACATACGATCACCAAGTACCCAGCAGCTTGTGTTTCTAAAAATTTCCAAAGGCAACAACAGGAGACCCACAAAAAAGTCTGAGACGGCCAGAGAGAGGAGGAGGATATTACTGGGTGTGTGCAGCTGCCTGCAGGGAGACAGAAAAGAATATAATGCACATCGTTAATGTCAACATGTCTTCAGTGAAAATGCTGCACTACTAAGGCATGATTCAGTTCAAGCAAATAAGACATTATGACCATGGTTAAAATTCATTCTTTAATCACTAAGTCATATAATGTAAATGGAAGCTTTCACACATCTAAAACTTAAACTGTAGTTTCAGTTGAAAAGTTAATCTCTGCCTGAAGTGGGAGACTGAGATGATGACGAGAAGGTTTAGAGCAGCAGTGAGCAGAGAGATACATGAGAGCACAATGTTCAGGAGCACAGCTTTGGACCAGTGAAGTGTCGGCTTCCTGCAGGAGCTGTTGAGGAGTTGTGGGAAACAGAGCTCGACTCCTTTCGGTATCTCCATCATCAGACACCTGCAGCTCTCTAATTAGAAATTCTTCTCATACAGCTAATTTATCTCACTCCTCCCACCAATCTCTTTCAGTCTAAAACATGACCCTCCTTTTCTCTTCTTCCTTTCCTTCACAATTTCATTTTTTTAACACTGACTGTCTCATTCACGCTTGGTTAATAGATTTTCTTAGATTATGGTCAGTTTTTTGGTATTCTCTGTTTGGTTCTTAGTTTTATTTTCCATGTATTTCATGTATTTTACATTTTCAGCTTTATATATTTTCTTTCACATTTTGAACCTTAGTTATTGTCTCTGACCAGCATGGTGATGTTGTGGTTTGCACTGTTGCCTCATAGCAAAACTGTCCTGAGTATGAACCCAGCCTGGTGCTGATAATCAAATGGATTTGATTAACTGATCAGCATTAATGTGACCACATCTATAAACCCAGGAATGGCAGTTTACTGGTCAACATTCTGGTGTCTGTTAAAATATTGCCAGGCAGAAAAAACATCAGCAGTTATATTAGAGACGGAACCTTTGATGGACATCAGTCTGGGAAAGGCTGTAACAACTTTTTAAACAGTGTGACACCCATCATTTTACAAATGTTATTTACAAGTGGAAAACCTTCAAGACACCTGCCAATCCACCTAGAAGTGGACAGCTCAGCAATTTGCTCCAAGGTCAGACTATGCAACACTCAGTTAAACTGAAAAACACCAAAGACCTACATCACCAAAGACCTACTGTTTTTCTGCTTTTGTTTTCACTTTTTGTGAAAACCAGACATCTAATACCTATCCAACAGCTAAAGCTTGGCTAAAATTCAACCATGCAACAGGTTGTGCTTTAAAATATGCAATTTTCACACGCGTGAAGCAGAAATGTGGGAGGAAGTACTGCCAGACGGTATGTTTCCAAGACGGCAGGTGTCGATCTAGCGTTTGAAGAGAGAGTCTCCCTTCTCTTGGGAACGCAGGCATCTGTTTAAAGCAAATGGATTTATTTTTAACAAGTCAGGGGTGAAACTGTTCACCTCCAACTTGTTTTATTCCATACGTCATCCATCTGTGCTTGGTGCCAAGGCTGAGATAAACGAGGAGTTATCTCATAAAGAGGAACAAACAGTACTCCAAGAACAGACAAAGCCCAGCAGAAACCTTGAGGAGGAGCTCCATCTGCCCCCACCCGGGAAGAGCCTCAGAAAGGAGAGACATCTGAGGCAAGAAGAGGGGTCCCTATTTGCCTCCAACTCTCTCAACAACACCAACGACCAGGACCAGGACCAGGGACCACGATCTTCCCCGGTCCCCCAGGAACTGTACTAAACTGGTTCAAAACATACTTAGAAAACAGGAAATACTTTGTATCAATAGGTAACTTCACATCTGAGCAGACAAGTATCACATGTGGAGTTCCACAAGGTTCCATCTTGGGACCCCCTCTGTTTAACATTTACATGCTCCCACTGGCACAGATTATAAAGAACAACAAAATAAACTACCACAGCTATGCAGATGATACACAAATATATATCACAATGTCACCAGGAGACCAAGGCCCTGTACAGGCTCTTCGTAAATGCATTGAGGAAATTAATGACTGGTTGTGCCAAAATTTTCTCCAGCTAAACAAAAACAAAACTGAGGTAATAGTCTTTGGCGCCAAAGAAAAACGATTACAGGTCACCAGAGAACTTCAATCTATACACCTAAAAACCACAGACCAGGCGAAAAATTTGGGTGTAGTGATGGATGCAGACCTAAACTTAGAAAAACACATTAAGACAATAACAAAGTCAGCTTACTATCACCTCAAAAATATTTCGAGGATAAAAGATCTGATGTCTCAACAGGACCTGGAAAAACTAGTCCACGCATTCATCTTTAGTAGGCTTGATTACTGTAACAGCATCTTTACAGGTCTACCTAAAAAATCAGTCAGACAACTACAGCTCATTCAGAACTCTGCTGCTCGAGTCCTCACTAAGACCAAAAAAGTGGACCACATCAGTCCAGCTCTGAGGTCTTTACACTGGCTGCCTGTCCGTCAGAGGATAGACTTTAAAGTTCTGATGCTGGTCTATAAAGCTCTGAATGGTTTAGGACCAAAATACATCAGTGACCTCCTGACCCAGTATGAACCTTCCAGATCCCTCAGGTCATCTGGATCCAGTCTTTTATCAGTTCCCAGAGTCAGAACCAGACACGGAGAAGCTGCATTCAGCTTTTATGCTCCTTATATCTGGAACAAACTCCCAGAAAGCCTCAGATCAGCTGAAACACTCAGTTTATTTAAATCCAGGTTGAAGACTCACCTGTTCTCAGCTGCATTTGAATAAAGCACCAAATCCACACTTTTAAGCTTAAACTTCAAAAAGTTACATTTTAACTACTGATTTTATCTATTGTTCTGATTTTATCTGTTTTGATTTTTTTTTTTTACATACTGTTTTGTTTGTTTGTTTGTTTGTTATTTAGTTAGTTTGTTTGTTTGCTTGTTTTAATCAATTTTAAATCATGCTTTTTATTTGTTTTTGTTTCTAATGTCTCTGTAAAGCACTTTGAACCACCTTGTTGTTGAATTGTGCTATACAAATAAACTTGCCTTGCTTTGCCTCTATTCACTGTGGAGAGCAGAGCAGCGTCGTAAAGGACGCTGTACACATTAGTCATTACAAAAATGTATTTGACATAATATTAAAATTAGGGATGGGTATCGTTTAGGTTTTATCCGATACCGGTGCCAAATCGGTACTTTTGAAACGGTGCCGGTGCTTAAACGGTGCTCAAACCGGTGCTTAAAGAATGGAGAACACAAACTTTGTCCAAAAACCTCTCATGTTCAGCTGGTTTTTTTTGTAAAAAGATAACAATGTCAGCCTTTTCTGCAGCTATGTGGCATATATGGTATCACTCTTGGCTGGAAGCAGTGCTTAAACAATGGAAAAAACATCAACTTTGTCCAAAAACCTCTCATGTTTAACTGTTTTCCACTTTTTCTTTGGTCATTTTAGCCTTTTTGGCAGGGTGAAGGGAGTATCTGCCATCAAACAAGAAGACAGCTGCATGTAGCTATGATGATGCTTGCTAGTTCACCTTACCTGCATTAATGTAATAACGTGGTTA
The DNA here is from genome assembly GCF_965226115.1 of Aulonocara stuartgranti. NCBI lineage: Eukaryota > Metazoa > Chordata > Actinopteri > Cichliformes > Cichlidae > Aulonocara > Aulonocara stuartgranti. The sequence goes on from NC_138952.1 coordinate 28,448,963, forward strand.
GCCTACTCAACGTAAATTACACACTAACAACATTAAGCTACTCACGCAGAGAAGAACGGCTGCTGCTGCATCATCATCCTCATCATTTCTGCTACACTGGCAGGGCTAGGGGCCAGGACTCTATTCTTTGGGTTTTTGGGGGATGTTGCTCCGGGTCCGATAACTGGCAATCCACCCGACGTGCACGGTGTGAGGTCTCGCAGCAAGCTATCAAATACGGCGCATTTCTCGGCTTTTAAAAAAAAACCGCTATGCGTCGCCAGCTGTTTAATCGGATTCTTGGTGTTACCTCCTTTGACAGTATCAGCTTAAAGCACTTGTTGCAGGCTGCTGAGTTTGCATATTTTGCTGTGAAGTACAGCCAGACTTTTGACCGCTTCGCCTTGGGCATTTTTAATCTGTAGCTCTGCTCTAACAGAACGTACGTACCTGGCCCCGCCTACTATCCTCGGAAACGTAAAATGATTGGCTAGAAGTGTATCACAGCTCAGGAAAAAAAAACACCGAAATAAAGCACCGAAATGTGCGCTGCTTTTCGGTCTGGTTACTACCGTTTATGTCAGAACCGGTGCCATCATGGCACCGGACACCGGTACCCATCCCTAATTAAAATGCTCAAACAGAAAAACATTAAACATAAATATATAAAATATAACTATTTACAGAGAGACAGGAATAAAAAGGACCCAGCTTAAAGTGGAAGAGCCTCAGGGAGAAGGAGGAGAAAAATAAGAACACTGTTTCTGCCCTGGAGAGCCTGCTGACTCATCACAAAAACACTGATTGCTAGAATGAATGGCTTTGGCTGGACCTGCCCGTTTGAACTAGGTCAGAGTATCACATCACAAGGCTCCTGTTTGTTTGTTGCAGCACGACTTGACGCTGGAGTTCAGATTTTTTCAACTCGAGCGGTAGACGCGATAAGCGTGAATGCACAAAATGCACCACACAAACTGCAGCACGTATTTTACTTCGCACTTCAAACGTGTCAGTCGTGCTACTTGGTTGCGCGAATCAGGCAGAAAAGCGTTTTTGCGACGCAAATCTGCTTCTTACGGAGCCCCGCAGGGGACATGGGAGAAAAAAAAATTAAGACAGACTTTTGCAAGGTCTCGCAAAACTAACTCGGGATCTCGCAAAAGTTTTGCAAGATCTTGCAAAACAAACTCGGGATCTCGCAAAAGTTTTAGCCGCATTCTTCGGCCTTCGACCTCCCGTTAGCTCGAAGCTAACGGGAGGTCGAGACCTACTACAGCCGGGAGGAACACCGTTTTCCCGGCACATCGTGCCTCGACCTCCTGGTCGGCTTCGAGCCGGCGTCCGAAGAATGCAGCTAAAACTTTTGCGAGATCTCGCAAAAGTTTTGCGAGATCCCGAGTTTGTTTTGCGAGATCCCGAGTTAGTTTTGCGAGATCCTCCCATGTCCCCTGCGGGGCTCCGTAGCTTCTGAAATCATCCCCCACTCGCGCTTCATCGCGCTGCTCCATTGACTTTACATGTAAACCTGAAGCTCTGGTCGCGTCTATCGCGTTCGGTGTGAACGCACTGTAAGGACACACCCAGAAACATTGTTTTCTCCATCAAATGGCAATTTTATAAAAGAAGTTTTACTCATGGCAAGGTTTGATCCCATGATGCAAGAGCACATTAACCGTGTCCAGCAGCCACACCAGCTATCTTGGTCACCATGTACAAAACTCGTGAATTTGTTTAGTAGTTTTAGTTAGTAGTTTAGTATTAGCCACACTGGCCAGCTGTCAGTTGTGATTCGGATTGTGTCATTACAAGAGAAGCCCCATGTTGAGGAGTATTTTATGTTTTTGATGAAAGCTGACTGTAATGTTATGTGCACATTGAGAATTTTAGCATCTCCTAGTGGTTAGCTTGGAGACTGCGGTCAAGTGAATTTTTATGTGGTTTGGCTTGTATTCCTATTGGATGTTTAGAGTCACATGAGTGGGGTGATACAGGAAGAGTTTCCTATTGGATGTTTAGAGTCACATGAGTGGGGTAATGCAGGAAGCCATTTTAGTATTGGGATTTGCACAATGAGGCGTACCAGAAGTCTCCCTGTTTAATCCTTAAGCATCCACCTGTGTTATGCCATGGAGAAGCTTTGTTTGTAAGTTTGAATTGTGTTTCATCTTTATAAGTAGTGAGTGTTGTATATTTTATTGATTTTATGCATATTTGGAGAGATGTATATATAAATGCCTAGATCTGTTCACCATGTGAAGCAAATGCATAATTCTTTATTGAGCATATTTCTTTTTGTATTTTTTGTAGTTTCACAAGTTCTGGGAAATCACTGTAAGTTGTACGTTGATGAAGACAAACAAGTAAACAGCCCTCAACTTTACTTTCACGCCTGACTCATCATTCAACGCTTTCAGTGCTTACGGCATATGTTTAGCTATCTGTCACTTCGTGTACCAGAACCACGCACGCAGGGGACAGAATAGTGAAAAAACAGCATCACACCTTGGATAATACAGTAAGTCTGGATAGCAGAGACCGCTAACGCTCATTAGTCTTCCTGCCTCGTTTAGTTTTACCTTGCATGCCGAATAGTCATCATGGACAATAAGCCAGATACAGAAGATCAACAGAAGACTAGATCTCCAGGAACATCTGTGAAATCATATGTGACCAGATCTGTTGCTAGTTCTTCTAACAGCTCCTGCAAGTCTTCAGCAAGCCTAGCAGCTGCTAAAGCACGCGCAAGAGCTGAAGCAGTGCGTGCTCGCTCCACCTTTGTCAAAAAAGAAACTGAACTCATGGTGGAAAAAGCCCAGTTGAGAGTAGAAGAGGCACGCATGGAGGCTGCTCTGGCCACACTGAAGCAAGAGAAAGAAGTTGCAGCGGCTTTAGCTGAGGCGGAGGTTTTGGAATCAGCCGTAGCAGAACTCGGCTCTAAACAAGATCTCAGGGCAGCGGACATCATAGGAATTCCCCCTGACTCCACAGAAAAAAGAACAAATGATTATGTTGAGTGTCACTCAAGAATGCACTCTAGTCAGCTGTCGTTGCCCGGCCTTGAGTCCCATATCACCTCCAGTCGGCCACGCGATTTCTCTCATGCTCCACCACTCCAGGACAACGAACTGAATCCCATTCGTACAGCCATTGATGGACTGAGCTCCACTCCAGCTCGTGTCAAGAGCCATACTACCTTTGAAGAAAATGGTATGAAGCATCCATCTGCTCAGAATTACCCTGGGATTTATCCATGTAGTGTCACCCCCCTGCAGGAACCTCAACCACACACACATCCTCTTAGAATGCAAGCAGCGCAGCCCTCTGCTCTGAACCATACCGGCATTAATGACTTTGCTGTATACATGGCTCGCCGGGAACTTGTGACATCCGGGATGACAAAGTTTGATGATCGTCCAGAGAATTATTGGGGCTGGAAGTCTACCTTCATGAACATCATTGAAGGGCTAAAACTCACCTGCAATGAAGAGCTCGACCTTCTCACTAGATGGTTAGGTCCTCAATCATCTGAGCAAGTCAGGAGAATCAGAGCTGTTCATGTCAATGACCCCGCTGCAGGGCTCAGGATGGCGTGGATGCGACTTGAAGAGAACTACGGGTCTCCTGAAATAATTGAGAAAGCTCTGCTGGACAAACTGGAGAGATTTCCTAAGATCAGCAACAGGGACCCTCTCAACCTGAGAGAGCTTGGTGACTTGTTAAGGGAGTTGGGGTCAGCAAAGTTAGAAGGTTGTTTGCCTGGGCTCGCCTATCTGGATACCTCTCGCGGCATTAACCCAATAGTGGAGAAACTGCCGTATGGCCTTCAAGAAAAATGGATGACACAAGGCAGTGCGTACAAGCTGCAAAACCAAGGCCAGTTTCCACCATTCTCATTCTTCACTGACTTTGTCTGCAAAGAAGCCCGCACTCGTAATGATCCAAGTTTTGCATTTAGCTCATTTGGGATGACGACAGTGAAACCAGAAAACTCACCTAGAAGGTACACGCATTCCAGGAACCACGTCTCATCCAGCAAAACAGAGATTACATCAACATCTGCCATCAAGCCCACAGAGTCAGCTAGCAGTAAGTTGGATGTGGACAGTGTCTGATTCACAAAAAACCCCACCCTCTCAAGCGGTGTAGGGGCTTCCGAGCTAAGACACTGGATGAACGCAAAACGTTCCTGCGAGATAGTGGAGTTTGTTTCAGATGCTGCTCCTCAACTGAACACGTTGCTAAAGACTGCAAAACAATTATTCACTGTAAAGAGTGTAACAGTGACAAGCACGTCACAGCACTTCATCCAGGACCAGCTCCATGGGCTGTCAAAGACCCTGAGGATGAGCATGGCGGGGAGGAAGATGAAGCGGCTTCTCCTGACATAATCTCCAAATGCACAGAAGTGTGTGGAATTGCCAATAACTCCCGCTCTTGCTCTAAAATCTGTCTCATAAAAGTGCATCGTAGAGGACAACCAGAAAGATCTATAAAAGTCTATGCCGTACTTGATGACCAGAGCAATAGGTCTCTTGCTCGGTCCAAATTCTTCGACCTGTTTGGCCTCAAGGGTAGCGATTCTCCCTACACGCTGCGCACATGTGCGGGAGTCACTGAGTTATCTGGCCGAAGAGGAGTTGGATTTGTTGCTCAGCCATTGGATGGACGTCTCAGCATTCCTCTTCCCACACTTATTGAGTGTAGCCATATCCCAGATGATAGATCGGAGATACCTACTCCTGATGTAGTCAAACACCACCCACACCTAAAGTCTATCACTCATCTCATCCCTGAACTTGATCCAAATGCGCAAATTCTCCTTCTGCTGGGTCGGGATGTGTTACAAGTCCATAAAGTGAGAGACCAACGCAACGGGCCCAATAATGCACCCTATGCCCAAAGACTGGACCTTGGCTGGGTCGTAGTTGGAGACGTCTGTTTGGGTGCAGCTCACAAGCCGAAAGCAGTTAATGTCTACCGCACTAACGTTCTGGAGAATGGGCGTCACTCTCATTTCAGTCCATGTCCCAACCACCTAGTTGTGAAAGAGAAGCTTACAACAAGGACAGGCATAAGACCTCTCAACTCTCAAACCCTGTCACACTTTCATCCTCTGGACAGCCTGTTTCAGAACTCTGATGATCATTTACTTGGCAACAAAATCTTCGAAAGAACAGAGAATGACAATGAAGTTGCCCCATCTATTGAGGACAAACGGTTCATTCAGTTGATGAATAATGAGATGTTCATAGATGATGCTAACAGTTGGGTAGCTCCCCTTCCCTTTCGCATGCCAAGACCACGGCTGCCTAACAACAGAGGACAAGCTCTGACTCGTTTCACCAGTCTCTGCAAAACTCTAGAAAGGAAACCTGAGATGAGGAGACATTTTCTGGCTTTCATGCAGAATATCTTTGATCGAGATCATGCTGAACCAGCTCCAGCACTCAACGATGGAGATGAATGCTGGTACCTTCCCAGTTTTGGCGTCTATCATCCACGCAAGCCTGGCCAGATCCGAGTTGTGTTTGATTCAAGCGCTCCTTATCTTGGCATCTCCTTGAACGATGTGCTGTTGACAGGGCCAGACTTAAATAACACTCTGCTGGGAGTCCTAATGCGGTTTAGGCATGAACAGGTAGCCATCACAGCAGCTATTGAGCAGATGTTTCACAGCTTTGTTGTCAGGGAAGACCACAGGAACTTCCTCAGATTTCTGTGGTTTAAAGACAATGACATCACGAAGGAAGTTGTGGAATATCGTATGAGAGTCCATGTGTTTGGCAACCGCCCCTCTCCAGCTGTGGCTACTTATGGGCTTCGGAGAGCAGCTTTACATGGAGAGGGCGAGTTTGGGGAGGGGGCAAAGGAGTTCATACACAGGAACTTCTACGTTGATGATGCACTCAAGTCACTGCCATCTGCAACAGCAGCTATCAGTCTTCTCAAGGCAGCCCAAGGCATGCTTGCCATCTCCAACTTGAGACTTCATAAAATAGCATCCAATTGCCTAACTGTCATGCAGGCTTTCCCATCAACAGATCATGCAAAAGACTTGAAAAATCTCGACCTGGACAAAGATTCACCTCCTTTGCAGCGAAGTCTTGGATTAAGCTGGGACCTTGTGAATGACACTTTTACATTCCGTGTTGCCAGGAGCGAGAAGCCATTCACCCGAAGAGGAGTTCTTGCAACTATCAATAGTTTGTTTGATCCACTTGGTCTCGTAGCTCCCGTTACTATTCAAGGAAAGCTCTTGTTGCAGCAGCTCACTCGTGACAGCAGTGACTGGGATGCTCCCCTCCCGTCTGAAAAGGCAACAGAGTGGATTACCTGGAGGGATTCACTGCAGGATTTGGAACAGTTTGCAATCTCCCGAGCCTACATTGCTACGTCCCTGTCCACTGCACAACGTACAGAGATCCATATCTTCTCGGATGCTTCCACCAAGGCCATTGCGGCTGTGGCATATCTCAAAGTGGAAGATGTGGAAGGTAAATGTCATGTAGGTTTCATAATGGGGAAAGCCAAGTTAGCCCCCGTGCCATTCCACACTATTCCCAGGTTGGAATTAGGTGCTGCTGTTCTGGCAGTGGAAATTGCTGAGCTGCTTGTGAAAGAGCTGGACATTAGTCTTGATAGTCTGAAGTTCTATACTGACAGCAAGGTGGTGCTGGGGTATATTTACAATGAAAGCAGGAGATTTTATGTGTATGTCAGCAACAGAGTGGAACGGATAAGGAAGTTCTCATGCCCTGAACAGTGGCAATATGTCCACACTGATGAAAACCCTGCAGATGTTGCCACCAGGTCAGTGCATCCAGCTCGTCTCTTAAGCACCAACTGGCTTACAGGTCCACGTTTTCTGAGACGTTCTGGGGACATAGACTCAGGTAAAGAAACATCCTATGACCTCATTGATCCAGACTCTGATACAGAGGTCAGAAGCCACATTACTACTGTTGCAAACCCCCATAGGAGTATGGGGTCGCATCGATTTGAAAGATTCTCCATGTGGCAACCCCTTGTCAGAGCTGTGGCCTCCCTAATCCACATCGTCCAATCCTTCAGGTCTGAGAAGGATAGCAATGGGCAAGACTGCAAAGGTTGGCATCACTGTTTGAAGCCACACAAAATGGATACACTGTCGCAAGCAAGGCATACCATTATTGGATGTGTACAAAAGGAGACATACCAAGTGGAAGTGTCTTGTTTGGAGAAAGGCGAAGTAATTCCCAAAAGCAGTCCTCTGAGGAAGCTCAGCCCAATTCTTGATGATAGCAAACTTTTAAGAGTTGGTGGGCGGCTCCAGCATGCTTCAATCGAGACACATGAAAAGCATCCTCTCATCATTCCTGGCCGCAGCCACATAGCTACTCTACTTGTAAACTACTACCATGAGCGGGTTCACCATCAAGGCAGAGTTTTTACTGAGGGAGCTATCCGCACGGCTGGCATCTGGATTGTAGGGGCAAAGAAATGTATCTCCAGAAACCTGCACAAGTGTGTTACATGCAACAGACTTCGTGGTAGACCCGCAGAGCAAAAGATGGCAAATCTTCCACCTGATCGTCTTAGCACTGAACCTCCATTTACAAATGTGGGCCTGGATGTATTCGGCCCCTGGAATGTCTCCACCCGTCGCACCCGAGGTGGTGCCGCAAACTCTAAAAGGTGGGCAGTACTCTTCACGTGTTTAAGTGTTCGTGCTGTACATATCGAGCTCATAGAGTCAATGGACACATCGAGCTTCATTAATGCTCTACGGCGGTTCTTTGCTATGCGTGGTCCTGTGAAGATGATCCGCTCTGACTGTGGCACAAACTTTAAGGGGGCTTGCAGAGAACTTCAAATTCTCCTACGGGATGAAACCGATATCTCAAGGTACCTCAGTGAGGAAGGATGCACATGGCTGTTCAACCCACCTCATTCTTCCCATATGGGAGGAGTATGGGAAAGAATGATTGGGGTTTCGAGACGGATTCTTGACTCTATGCTTTCTCAGATCAGTCCCTCGCATCTCACTCATGAAGTGCTTTCGACCCTTATGGCTGAAGTAGGAGCGATAATAAATGCAAGGCCTCTTGCTCCCATCTCAAGTGATCCAGATTCACCGTTTCTTCTGACTCCAGCAATGATCTTGACACAGAAGGTCTGCACCCCTCTTGCTCCTCCAGGATCATTTGAAGCTACAGATATGTATCGTCAGCAGTGGAAACGTGTTCAGCACTTGGCGAATACATTTTGGGAGAGATGGAGGCGAGAATATCTCTCTACTCTTCAAAATCGAAGCAAGTGGCAAAATAGTCAGCCCAATGTCAAGGAAGGGGACTTGGTGTTGCTCAAAGACCCTCAGGTAAAAAGAAATCAGTGGCCAATGGCTCTTGTCACCAAGGCTTACCCAGACAGCGATGGAAAGGTCAGGAAACTCGAACTGAGGGTCACGAAAGGAGGTACCATTAAGACCTTCTTTAGACCAGTAACCGAAGTAGTGGTACTTTTGTCTATCTGATTATCTACCATGGACAGTCAATGTGTTATTTTCTTTAGCTGATTGAACTGCTAAGAAATTGATAGTGGTATTGTGTTCAATACCAGGCGGGGAGTGTAATGTTATGTGCACATTGAGAATTTTAGCATCTCCTAGTGGTTAGCTTGGAGACTGCGGTCAAGTGAATTTTTATGTGGTTTGGCTTGTATTCCTATTGGATGTTTAGAGTCACATGAGTGGGGTGATACAGGAAGAGTTTCCTATTGGATGTTTAGAGTCACATGAGTGGGGTAATGCAGGAAGCCATTTTAGTATTGGGATTTGCACAATGAGGCGTACCAGAAGTCTCCCTGTTTAATCCTTAAGCATCCACCTGTGTTATGCCATGGAGAAGCTTTGTTTGTAAGTTTGAATTGTGTTTCATCTTTATAAGTAGTGAGTGTTGTATATTTTATTGATTTTATGCATATTTGGAGAGATGTATATATAAATGCCTAGATCTGTTCGCCATGTGAAGCAAATGCATAATTCTTTATTGAGCATATTTCTTTTTGTATTTTTTGTAGTTTCACAAGTTCTGGGAAATCACTGTAAGTTGTACGTTGATGAAGACAAACAAGTAAACAGCCCTCAACTTTACTTTCACGCCTGACTCATCATTCAACGCTTTCAGTGCTTACGGCATATGTTTAGCTATCTGTCACTTCGTGTACCAGAACCACGCACGCAGGGGACAGAATACTGACGAATCCACAGGGAAGCATCTCACATCCATGATTTTAAACAGTCTGGAAGAGCTGAAAATTCCCTTTCAGGACTGAAGAGGTCATTCATATGACAATGGGGCTAACATGAGAGGAAAAAAACAAGGGCATTCAAGCCAGGCTGCTGGAACTGAATCCTAGAGCTCTTTTGTTCCCTGTGGAGCTCATACACTGAATTTGGTTGCGGCTGATGCTTCAAAGGGATCTATTGATGCCACAAGTTAATTTGGGATTTTTCAAAAACTTTACAATTTATTTTAAGACTCCACTCAGAGATGGGCCATCCTGAAAAACATGCTAACATTAGACTAAAGATGTTGTCTGAAACAAGGTGGGAAAGTAAGATCAACAGTGTTGAGCCCCTGAGGTACCAAGCATCTGCAGTGAGAGAGGCTTTAATGGAGGTGAGAGACCACACCAAACCCTCAGTTATAAATATTGAGGCCCAGTCTTTGTCTGAGGAGGTGGGATCATACAGATTCAGCATTTGTTCAGTGGTGTGGTATGACATCCACCATGTGAGCAAGCTCATGCAGTCTCCCAACATACATGTGCATGTAGCAGTCAATCTCCTCAAAAAGACAGAAAGAGGTCTCCGCAATTACAGAGCAACAGGCTAATCAGCTGCACAAATGTCAGCCAATGATATGTGTCAGGACATGAACATAGAGGCTGTTCTGCAACAGAAAAGACTGAGATCTACAAAGCAGCACTTCTCTTACGAGTCATTTGGTGAGCCATTGAGTGATGCCCCAAAGAGCTGGAGGTGACCTTTTTTTAATGTTGTTGTTGATGCTGCAGTATCTTCCATCCAAGAGAGATTCACCACTATGGAAAACATGGGAGAGAAATTTGGAGTACAGACACATTTTTCCAGAAGAGGGAGTGTTTGCACAGGGCACCAAACAGACTAGGACCGCCCCTGCATCTTTTAAGTACATTTATAACTCTGTGTTATTGTAACTACGTTAAAACTAATCCAGTCCTTTTGGGCCACTTAAAATATGTTTGCAGAATGATTATTATATTTGTTGCAATTTCTACTGTCCTCTTGGACAGATTACTCTTTAAAAGTAATTTTAATGTCAAATGAATAAATGAGAAATAAACATCACTGCCAAAAACTGATTGCAGTTTCTACCTTGTTACAGGAATGTTGTTTGTGGCACAAGATGACTCGATGTCACCCGAGAGGGATACATTTGACATATGTTTCACATATTATAGACCAAAAAGTTGTCTATAGCAGTTTTTGACAAATACCGGAAATTAGTTTATGGAAGACATGACTTTTTGACACAACACTGGCTAACTGACAACACAGTTATAAGCTAATATTACGGTTGAGTATTATTGCACCTAACCTTAGGCTCCAGTATAATAAAATTCTCACTTCTCCTCTGATAATGTGATGTGATGTCCAAGATGGCGCCGAGTATGGCAGCCTCGTCGCGAGCTCCCCCAAGCAACAGCTTTTTTCTGTGTTTAATTTTACTTTTCCTTCATTTTTTCGCGAGTAGCACATGTCTCCTTGTGTACGACCGACAAACCTTACTGGACATAAAAGACGGTCTTTCTTATAACTTTCCGGAATTCAAGTTTTGCAACACGGACGCTCCGTTTGCAGACCCCCCATTCATCTCACCTGAGACGCCTTTGTTCTCTGGCCCTGGAGGCCGCAAACGCCGACGCAGAGGGAGAAGATCTGGCGTTCTGGTTCGACTGAGACGGCGCACTAACAGACCACCGTTACCCAGTTTATTACTGGCTAATGTGCAGTCTCTGGAGAACAAGCTGTGCGAGCTTCGGGCACGGATCTCATTCCAGCGAGAGATGCTGCGTGATCTGCCTCACAGAAACCTGGCTATCGGACAAGGTACCGGACTCCGCAATACAACTACCGGGGTTCTCCGTGCATCGCGCGGACAGGTCACAGGATCTTACTGGGAAAAGCAGAGGCGGTGGTGTGTGTTTCATGATCAACAACAGCTGGTGTGATTATGCGAACGTGCACCCGGTCAAATCCTTCTGCTCACCGGACCTGGAGTACCTGATGATTAAGTGCCGGCCATTCTGGCTACCGAGGGAATTTACAGCAGTGATTATTACGGCTGTTTACATTCCCCCACAAGCCGACACTGACCGAGCACTCAGGGAACTGTACAGCGCGATCAGCAGCGAGGAAACCGCACACCCAGAGGCAGCGTTTATCATGACCGGGGACTTTAATAAGGGAAACCTGAAGAAAGTCTCACCCAAACTCCACCAACGCATCCATTTTAACACTCGTGGAGACCGGCTACTCGACCACTGCTACACCTCTTTCCGGGATGCGTACAAAGCCCTCCCCCGCGCCCCATTCGGCCAATCAGATCACCGCTCCATCCTGCTCCTGCCCGCCTACACGCAGAAGCTGAAACAGGAAGCTCCAACCCGGAGGGCGGTGCACTGTTGGACGGACCAATCGGAGTCTGCGCTGCGGGACTGTTTTGATCACGCGGACTGGGAAATGTTTCACGTGGCTGCTAGGGACATTGATGAGTACACAGACTCAGTCTGCGGATTTATCAGGAAATGCGTGGAAGATGTCGTCCCATCCAGAACAGTTAAATCCTTCCCAAATCAAAAACCCTGGATTAACGGAGATGTTCACGCGGCACGGAGCACCGCCTTTGCCTCCGCGAACACATCGGACTACAAACACGCACATTACCAACTCCGGAAGACGATCAAAGCAGCCAAACGTGAGTACAGGGACAGGGTGGAGCAACAGTTTGACAACCCTCGGAGTATGTGGCAGGAACTAAACACGATCACAGACTTTAGAGGGAAAACCAGCACACCGCAGACCACGGCCTCTCTGTGTGAGGATCTAAACGTATTCTACGCTAGATTCGACACAGCGAACACCATGAGACCGGACAGTGTGCGCACCGCGGATGACGTCAGTGCGCACACTGTGTCTGAGGAGGATGTGCGGAAGTGCTTCAGGAAGGTGAACGCACGCAAAGCTACTGGTCCGGACGGGATTCCCGGCCGCGTCCTCAAGTCATGCGCGGCTCAGCTGGCTGGAGTGTTCACACACATCTTCAACCTTTCCCTCTCTCTGTATGTAGTCCCAGCCTGCTTCAAAATGGCCACCATCGTCCCTGTACCCAAATCCTCCACCATCTCCTCATTGAACGACTGGCGACCTGTAGCCCTGACCCCCATCGTAAGCAAATGCTTCGAGAAGCTGGTCAGGGACTTCATCTGCTCTGCACTACCCGACTCACTGGACCCTCTACAGTTCGCATACCGCCACAACAGGTCCACTGATGATGCCATAGCCCTGACACTACACACTGCCCTGTCACACCTGGAGAAGAGAGACACGTATGTGAGAATGCTGTTTGTAGATTACAGCTCAGCATTCAATACCATCGTTCCCTCGAAGCTGGACAGGAAACTGCAGGATCTAGGACTGAGCAGCTCCCTCTGCAGCTGGATCCTTAGCTTCCTGTCTGACTGACAAGTGGTCAGACTGGGCAGCATCACCTCATCCCCCATCACACTGAACACTGGTGCTCCACAGGGGTGTGTACTGAGCCCTCTCCTGTACTCACTCTACACCTACGACTGCACAGCCACTAACAACTCCAACATCATTGTGAAGTTTGCGGACGACACTACAGTGGTGGGTCTTATCACCAATGGTGATGAGACGGCTTACAGGGAGGAGGTCAGCGCCCTGACCCACTGGTGTCAAGACAACCATCTCACACTCAACGTCGCAAAGACAAAGGTGTTGATAGTGGACTTCCGGAGGTGCAGAGAAGTACACACCCCCATCACCATCAACGGCGCTGCTGTGGAGAGAGTGAGCAGCTTCCGGTTCCTTGGTGTACATCTGGCTGAGGATCTTACGTGGTCAGTACACACAAACAAAACAGTGAAGAAGGCGCAGCAGCGCCTCTTCTTTCTCAGGAGACTGAAAAGATTCGGCATGAGCCCCCGCATCCTCAGGACCTTCTATCACTGTGCCATTGAGAGCATCCTCACTGGATGCATCACCACCTGGTATGGCAACAGCACCGCCTACAACTGCAAAGCTCTCCAGCGAGTAGTGCGGTGCTCTGAACGGATAATTGGAGGTGAGCTTCCCTCCCTCCAAGACATCTACAGGAAGCGGTGCCTGAGGAAAGCGGGGAGGATCATCAAGGACTCCAGTCACCCCAGCCATAAACTGTTCAGACTACTTCCATCAGGAAGGAGGTTCTGCAGCATCCGGTCCCGTACCAGCAGACTGAGAGACAGCTTCTTCCATCAGGCCATCAGACTGCTGAACACGTCATAGACACCTCAGCTTCACTACTGGAACTTTAACATTATGCACTCCATACTGTACAGTAATGCCACTGTTTTGCACATGTCTCAACTCTGTATATTTTTATATATTTTATTTATTGTTTACTCTATTTAATTTGTAAAATATGTGTACACACACACACACACACACGTAGAAAAATATTTAGTATACACATCCAGAAATGCATATACTATTATATATTGTACATATATTTATTAGTTTCAGATGTAGCCATTCTTGTATTTTGCTTGTTTACATTATTGTATTTTGCACAACTCTGTTGCTTGTGAAGCTCGCACACAAGAATTTCACTCACATGTGCTGTACCAATGTGATGTGACAATAAAAGTGATTTAATTTGATTTGATTTGATAAACAATATGATTATGTAACCAATATGTCAGCTAACCAAAGAATAACTGAAACAATATCTGTAACAACAGAGGACAATTTATTCAGGGTGTGACAGCACTTTACCACCTGTGTCCAATATCTCATACAAATTTCTGGACCGGAGCACATACGTCCTTTAAGAACTCTTGGACTTCATCACAGCCTCTCTCACATCCGCATTACATGTGTAGTTTAAAGGAAACCTGTTACATCCTGTGAGGCTGTGGAAGTGTGTGGGCATGGTGTTGTCCTCTCCCTCTCCCCCCCCCCCCCCCTTCTTTCTTGCCCCTCCCCGTGTTTCTCTCTGCTGCTCATCTGCCCTCGTTTATCACCAATTACCCTCCAGAGGTGATATAAGCTGGAGGAGAGCAGTGTGGGTGTGTGAGAGGCTTAAACACAAGTGAGTCTCAATTTGATATTAAGTGAACATATTGAGTCTTGGTCCATGGGTTGTAAAACCGCAACATCCTCCATCCGTAGTAAGAGAATGAGTCTGTGGCAATAACCAAAATGTCTCCATATAACCTTTGTGAATAAGAAAATAGTTGGCCAACAAACAAAAAAACCATTGTATAGAGCTAAATATGAAGCATGTCTGTGAGTCGTCTTGATGCATCCTCAATCGTCCAGGTAAGTAAATCTCCAAAAGTTGATTCTGTTCATCTGTACGTAGTGTTTTCAGTGGGAGAAACGTTTCATCACTCATCCAAGTGACTTCTTCAGTCTCAGCTGACTGCAGGTTTCCCCAATCTTATCAACAGTACATTTGCATAATGACTGAAACAAGCCCACTGAAGGAACAATGGGCTGTGAGGTCAGTTCCTTCATCATAATTATGTAAATTCTCATGACCATTGATCAACAACCACTGATCAAAGACCACTGATCAAAGACCACTGATCAATTCCCAACAGAATTAGTTTTCCCTACGTCAGGAGCACGCACTGGGCTGCCCAAATCACGGACAAACAGTATCCCACATTCTTGATTTTTAGTTCACAAACACTTCTTACTTCTTGACTAACTTCTCCTGACACTTTGGAGATGTTGGTTCTTTATACAGTAAAGTCACAGTGGGATACTAACAATATCAGGCTGATCCTGTCACGATTTGTTCCCTCTGTCCAAATCACAGCAACAGTATCCCACAGTTGTTTGTTTTTGAACCCATTTTGCACAGAGAGGCATTTTTTGAAAAATGTATTGATAGCAATGTTGAATATTATTACACAGAAAAAAAGCAACTACACCTAAAATAATTACACCATGACGCCTCTGCCTTTCTAAATGGAGGGACAGTAACTGCATGTGTATATGTGAGCGTGTAAAACCTGCAGATAGTAAGATTAACAGTAACAGTATTGTGTCTGTATCCGCCATTGTAGAAATTCTTCTCATGTAAACAGCGTGATGTAAAAAAAAGGCACACACCTTTGACGTTGCGTGACGAACACCCAATTCCTTCTCCACACGTAAACGCAAAAACTGAGTTTTAAAAAATCTCAGTTTTTGGTGATTTGAAACGCCGTTTAGGTGTGAATGAAAGGTCCAAACGCATAGAAAAAGCTGCATTTTCAAAAATACCTGTGTAGGTGGGGACGTTATCTAAAAGAGTTATTAGTTTATTTTATTGCTCCCTGTAATTTATAGCAGTTTACTTTTATTTGTTTAATTGTTTGTTTTACTACCACTGCACTATCAAAAGATGATGATTCCTTTTTGCTGTCTTCCTGCAATGCACTGTTGGGAACAGCAAGCGATGCAGCTGATGAAGGGAAAGGAAGCAAAAGCGGGGATAAACGACAATGGGTCTTTTATTAATCAGCTTAAATTTTCTCAGAACTTCAAACCTTCTTTATATTTTATCTGAACTGAACGTATGTTACTCTCAGTTATTTTTAAACACATTTCTGCAGAACATACCAGAGGCAGCTTGAGCATATAACCCTCCTTGAAGCCTGGACCTCAACTAAAGATGATCCCCCTGTATCAATGAAACCACGGCCCTTTCAGATGCCACTGCCTGCTGATTCAATAGTTTTGCCAGGAGAGCATAGGGCAGAGCCCACGTCCTTGCTGCAGAGTCTGGTGTAGGGCTAGAATATCATCTGTGTTAACTTGATGTCACCTAATGGCCATTGGTTGTCTTTTGTCACAAGCACCTTGTGCTTTCGAGCGCTGTGCTTAGAAAAGGCTGTTTTTATTGTTTCGTGTGTATTTTCTATCAAAACTCTAGTTTTATGTGCCCTGTCAACACAATTAAACTGGCATATAGTTTGCAGTCTACACTTTTAACACAAGTTGAAATGGAGACCACAACCGGGGCTGTTGTGGACTGGCGCTTATCCTCCTCCGGGGAAACAAATCAGGCAATCTCTGGGTTTAGCCAATGTAGCAGAATGAATATTATATTTCAATACTGGCTTGTTGATCCTGCTACTAGCCAATCACATTAGATGGTGCTCCTATAAATAGTAGCTGCCATCTGAGCATCCCTGACTCGCTCACCTGCTACTGTACGCATCCAGGCCACTTGACTTCTCTAGCTGTTACAGAGATCACCTGTGGATGATTTTCAGCCTCCCATCGAATGCTGGTTGTGGCTGCAGAAGCCTCCAATGGGTCACTTTGTTTACAAATTGGGCAATGCTGTGTAATCGAAAGAGTGGGCCTCAGTGGGCGGCTGATAGCTACATTTACAGAACCGTACATGCAATACATAGGAACCTGTTAATGTGCATGCTAATGTTTTTAATTATTTAATTAGAGCAGTCATATGTATGAAAACTTAGATACAATAATGAGAAAAATACATAAACCACAGCACCACAGGGAACTGTGCTGTCCCCTCTTCTCTTCACCCTGTACACCTCTGACTTCTGCTACAACTCTGAATTATGCCATATTCAGAAGTTTGCAGATGACACGGCCATCATGGGGTGTATCTGGGATGATCAGGAAGAGGAGTACAGAAGTCTAGTGAGGAACTTTGTCGCATGGAGTCACACAAACCACCTGCAACTCAACACCTCAAAGACTAAGGAACTGGTTGTGGACTTCAGGAGGTCCAGAGAAGGTCCACTGCCGGTTCAGATAGAGGGGGAGGAGGTGGAGGTGGTCAACACATACAAGTACCTCGGGCTGTGGGTGGACAATAAACTGGACTGGTCATGCAACACAGAGCACCTGTATAAAAAAGGCCAAAGCCGACTGTACTTCCTCAGGAGGCTGAGGTCTTTTAACATCTGCAGGAAGTTCCTGAGGATGTTTTACCAGTCGGTGGTTGCTGGAGTACTTTTCTATGCTGTGGTGTGCTGGGGGAGCAGCACAGCAAAGAGGGAGTCATCCAGACTGGAGAAACTGGTGACAGTGGCAGAGAAAAGGACACTAAAAAAACTGATGGACATTATGGACAATGCCAGGCATCCTCTGCACACGGCCATTAACAACCAGAAGAGTCTGTTCAGTGACAGGTTGCTTCTCCCCAAGACAAGAACTAACAGACTTAAAAACTCCTTTGTCCCACACGCCATCAAACTGTTTAACTCCTCTCTGGAGGGGAGAGGGAGGGGAAACAGGAGGACAAAGGAGGGGGGAACAACTAAGCTGTAGTGCCTCTTCACCTCACTGTACAATACCTTGTGCAATACTTTTTGTAAATAGTCAACAGTGCAATAGACTCAATACTTGAAATGTGCAATTCACTTGTATTTTTATTTTTATTCCTATTTATTCTATTTATCCCCTTTGTATATTTTATTTATATTTGTCTCTGTATTTATATATATATGTGTG
This sequence comes from Aulonocara stuartgranti, assembly GCF_965226115.1. Taxonomy (NCBI): domain Eukaryota; kingdom Metazoa; phylum Chordata; class Actinopteri; order Cichliformes; family Cichlidae; genus Aulonocara; species Aulonocara stuartgranti. The sequence continues at coordinate 28,466,733 of NC_138952.1, forward strand.
TGTGTGTGTGTGTGTGTGTGTGTGTGTGTGTGTGTGTGTGTGTGTGTGTGTGTGTATATAATATTCTGTAACTCTGTAACTTCTGTCGGTGCTGTGCTTTTTGGAAATCGAATTTCCCAGAGGAACCCACCCGAGGGATTAATAAAGTTCTATCTTATCTTATCTTATCTTATCTTATCTTATCTTATCTAATCTTATCTAAAGTACTGAAGCTAATTTATTCTTAAACTTAAATACAAGTAACAAATGACAGTTTTCACATAAAAATTATTTGTAATGTTTCTACCTAAATAAGAAAAAAGTAATCAAGTAAATTTAATTTGCAATTTTCTGTCTGTCTGTGTTTTGAATAGAACAGAAATAAATACAAATGTGCTAACACTGATTGCACTGAATTTATAGTTAATCCAGTAAATTGGATAAACATTGTAGATAAACAGGATGTTCAGATAAATTTAATTGCATGCATCATGATACAGTAGAAAGCAATTTTACATTTCTAGGGTAGATAATAGATTAATGAAGTTACAGGTTTACTATATTATGGGAGCATGATTTTGTCTAATTAGTCTTATTACAGTATGTTGGCTTCACTAGTTTCATGTTTGAAAATCTGCAGTGTGATGATCAGTTTTACAGCATTTCTAAACCAGGGGTAAAACAGGGCATAGATCAAAGGGTTTAGACAAGAATTAAAGTAAAAGACCATGATCACAAAAAATGTAGATGGATTATTGACCATGTCTTCTACACCAAAAGAAAAGCAGAAGAATGGACAGTAGCATATTAAAAACACAACTACAAGAATTCCAAGAGTCCCAGATGCTTTCAACTCAGATTTGTTTGTGTGATTCAATGAACGCTGCAGTGTGACAGCTGTAACATGAGAGCGCATGGCTCAAGCCTGAGACACAGCCACTACAAACACTCTCATATACAGAATTACGATAACTGGAACTGGAACAAAAAAAAGATAAAACCGTGTCAAAAATCCCTGCAATATCATTAATGATAAACACACACTCTCCATAGCAGGAATTATACCTGCTTTATCAGTACATCCTTCATATAGAGACTGCTGTAGAAAATGGCAAATAACCAACACAGAGAAACACTAAGTTTGACTCTTGCCACAGTAATTCTGGTGGGGTAATGCAGAGGGGGACAAAAAGCCACATAATGGTCAATTGATATTAGAACTATGTTCCCTGTTGAGGCAAAGGCAATGTTGCCAGTCAGCAGTTTTGGGAAGGTTACTTTTAAAATGTATTCCATTACAGATTATAGAATACATGCCCTAAAATGTATTCTGTAACATATTCCGTTATGTTACTCAATGAGAGTAACGTATTCTGAATACTTTGGATTACATTTTACAGCTACATTTATGTATGGAAGAAATATAGTATCATCAGAATTCAAGTATTTTTAGACATTGAATTTATGACACTGAATTTTTATCCTCCAAATTTCCCTGCAAAAATTCACCTGCAAAAAAGTATTTTTTTTAACAAGTATCCTATTTTCTAAAGCACAGCATGTAAAGGGTAGCTCGGTTAGCAGGATGCTAGCATGTAGCGCTTAGTGAGACACGCCTCAGACGAGTTGAGCAAAGACCCCGTCTGTGTACTTTATACGTGAGCAACGGATTTAAATAAAATTAACGTTTCAAAAGACAAACTTGAAGATAAAAAACAATATAATTACCGGAGAATCGCCAGGGTTCGCCACTTCCATCTTGCTGCTCCTAAATTCAAAACTGCCTCTGCAGTCAGGCAGGGGAGGCGTGGAAATTGAGTTAGTCAAACGTTTTCCTTAGTTCGAGTAGATGATAAAATAAAATAAAAATAAATGGGATTTTAAGTAGGACTAGGCGTTCTGTAATGATCTCTATTTAGGAGAAAAACTTAATCACTCACCTTTAAACAGCTCTCTTTTAGGAGACAAGCTGCTGGCTAACGGTGTCATGTGATCAAACAGAGTAATTTAATTGGCTGAGAGCCGCTGGACTCGATCTAGTGCTGATTGCTCTGGCTTGGGTCATTCAAGTTCATCACTTTTGCAGTTGAATTTTTGCAGGTGAATTTTTGCAGGTGAATTTTTTGCAGGTGAATTTTTTGCAGGTGAATTTTTGCAAGTGAATTTTTTGCAGGTGAATTTTTGCAGGTGAATATTTTTGCAGGGAAATTTGGAGGATAAAAATTCAGTTTCATAAATTCAATGTCTAAAAATACTTGAATTCTGATGATACTATATTTCTTCCATATTTATGTACTATTGCTGTGTGATTTATTACTGTTACTGAAGGTCCGCGGCTCCGAACCGTAGTAAAGGGACCTCTGGCTAATTCGGGTCGTGTCAGGCTTGTGGCCGAAAAATAGCTTTACTTTGTTGTCTGGGTCAACTCTGCTTGTGAGAGACAGAGAGAGGTGTTGAAAGGCTGCTCCAACGGAACTTATTGTTTCGGAGGAAAACACAAACAAAGTGTACAGTCGAGTTTTAATAGCTTACTTACAACTTGGCTCATCAGGCACTCTTCTTGGCTGCAGTGGTTATTATTATATTTACATGCTTCCAGCTCCCGTTTCTGCTCATAACAGCTCGTACTTTTCCACTCGCCTTTTTCTCCCTCCTCGCGCTCACAGACACATAACGAGTATGGCAGTCTATTCTCCCTGCAGCACGGACTACACTGCCCATGATGCTACATTCTGCCTATCCAGTTGTTCAGTGATGACGCGACGAATCCTACTTCCGGGCCTAAAGTAGTCTGCGTTTAATATGGCTTTTGTGTTGTTAACATGTTTAATGTTATGTATTTTCTTCTATTTGATCTCAAAAAGCTTCTAAAACAGTCAGTGATCACTGTTGACCTCCCTCGGCTTTTATTACCACAAATCTAAGCTCAGTTTTTAAAACCTTATGATGTAACTACAGCCCAGCCCATGCAGCAGTATATGAATGACTAACCTCGTATTGTGGATGGATTATCTCAGTTGTTCTCCTGGCTGAAGTTTGGTCCTTTTACAGCATCCTGCCATGCCATTACATTTGTTCCTGACCACTGAGAACACTCACGTTAACTTTTATCGAGTAGGAAAAAAAGTTAGCTTGTTTATATTATGCTAACATAGCTGTGTCGCTAGCGGTCACGTAGCACATCATTATATACCAGCTAGCCAAACTTCAGTAACCCTACAAACGTCACTGCTGTTTAGTTTTCTGTCTTCATTTATGTTGGAAGTGATAGCAGAGCTGTACGTTTTAATTTGTTTCCAAAACCCCGCAGTCAGGACATGCTATATTGTATTTAGATAGAAGCTAGCGAGCTAACTCCCTGCTAACTTCTAACTCCGTTAAATGTCATAAATTCTGTTTTCATGGATGCCTGGATGTGTAAAGCGCTTTGGGATTCTTAGGGACTAGTAAAAGTGCTATACAAATACAGGCCATTTACCATTTACCATTCTAGTATCAGCTGATGTTTGTTGGAGCCACAGCTGTAAAGTTGCTGCTCATGATATCCGTTTGGATATGTGGCAAACATGAAGGTGAAACCAGGAGATGTCCTTACTGAGAGACAATTAACACCAGGATCCTTTTCTTGGTAGGTGAAAGCTGGTAACTGTGCAGGGGCGGATCTAGCAAAATTTTGCCAGGGGGCCAGGTTGGGCATTAATAAGAAAAGGAGGGCACAAAAAATACGTTTCTTTCTTATTCTCATTTAAAATGTCTAGCTTTTAACAAATAATTATCCATATCTTACAACCAAAATTTTTATCTGATGTCAAATGTATAGAAATCTATTATTGTACATAGTAATTTTTTTGGAGGATCCCAAAATAATTTCTTCAGAAGTAAGAACTGTATATGATGGCAGTGTTTTTCCACATTTTCTAGAAACTTCAATTAAGTTTTATTCTTTCTCATCTGTCTATCTCCTTTCACTTTTTAAAGGTTGCCATGTTAGAAAAAATATGTTGCCCTGCCATGCTGTTTATTGATGTGGTAAATGAATAGTTTATGAAAATATCACTAAATCTGTCATTTATTATTTTTAATATTCAGTAATGATCATGTCTCACCTCTAGTCTTCTCTGGCTTAATTTTAGGTTTCCACCATGTGTAGTTCAGGAGGTTAACTCGACCAACTCTTTGGGTTTCGGCTACTGTTTAGAATACCAGAATAGGGAGGATGGTGTAGGTTTAAGTTTATTAGATTGATACATATGTACCAACAAGACAGTGCACATCACTGTCACAACGACATTTGTTTTTATTCAAAGGCTTTATGGTTTTTGCTGGTGGGCCGGTCTCTAGTCAAAATGCCCGGGCTGATTTTTTGTCCCAGTCCAGCCCTGCCTGCCACAATATGAAACAGGAAAGTACCGCCGTATAATCCATTTATTTCAACAAAGTAACTGTATTCTAAATACCACCTTTTTAAACGGTACCTCTAACGGAATACAGTTACACATATTTTGTATTTTAAATACGTAATGGCGGTACATGTATTCCGTTACTCCCCAACACTGCCAGTCAGATACCAATAAACAGAACACATAGGATCACCAAGTACCCAGCAGGCCATGTTCCTAAAGATTTCAAATGGCATCAGCAAGAGACCCACAAGAAAGTCTGAGACAGCCAGAGAGAGGAGGAGGATGTTGGTAGGTGTGTGAAGCTTCCTGCAGAGAGACAAAAATATATATATTCAACAATAATCATTTCAATATATCCTTACTGATATCATTTTAAAGGAGGTCTTTTACATTAGTAAAAGACCTCCTTTAAAAAGACATGATTCTTTCTAGCCACATGAAACATTACAGTCATTGCTAAAGTACATCAAGTATGTGCCACATTCATTACACTTATCAATCAATCACTGTGTTTCTAAACTTTAAAATCCATTTCATTTAAAATATTAACTTTGTGCCTGAAGTGAGAGACTGAGATGATGACCAGAAGGTTTAGAGCAGCAGTGATCAGAGAGACACATGACAGCACAATGTTCAGGAGCACAGCTTTGGACCAGTGAGGTGCCGGCTTCCTGCAGGAAGTGTTGAGGAGTTTTGGAAAACAGAGCTCGACTCCTTTCTGTATCTCCATCATAAGACAACTGTAACTGCTGCAGCTCTCTGATCAAAGCTTTCCCTTATAGAGCTCTCCTTATCTCTACCACCAACCCCACCTCTACCTCCACCTCCCCATCCTTCCATTTCTGCTCTTTTTCTCTACACAAACTGCTGAGGTTTCACTTTTTTAAACTCCCCATCTCACATGCAATTTACAGTGCTATCTTTTAAACCCATCTATCCATCCATCCATAAGAAGCCCAGACCTCCCTCTCCCCAGCCACCTCCTCCAGCTTGTCCAGGGGAACACCAAGGTGTTCCCAGGCCAGCCAAGAGATATAATCTCTCCAGCGTGTCCTGAGTCTGCCCCGGGGTCTCCTCCCTTGTGGGACATGCCCGGAACACCTCACTCAGGAGGCGCACAGGAGGCATCCTTGTCAGATGCTTGAACCACCTCAACTGGCCCTTTCGATGTGGAGGAGCAGCGGCTCTACTCTGAGCCCCTCCCAGATGGCAAGCCGTCCTATCCCATCTCTAAGGGAGAGTCCAGCTACCCATGGTGCTGATCCTTGTTCCCGCTGCTTCACACTCTGCTGCGAACCGTTCCAGTGCAAGCTCAAGGCCACCACCTGATGAGGCAAACAGAACCACATTGTTAGGTTAATTTTTATAATAGTTGTCATTGTTGTATTTAAATTCAACTGGTGGGGGAGGCTGTTACATCTTGCAGGAGCTCCAGGAACTCACTCTGCAGTTTTTAGATCTTGCCACAGATTCTCGATTGGATTTGGATCTGGACTTTGACTGGGCCATTCTAACACATGGATGTGTTTTGTTTTAAACCATTCCATTGTTGCCCTGGCTTTATGTTTAGGGTCATTGTCCTGCTGGAAGGTGAACCTCCGCCCCAGTCTCAAGTCTTTTGCAGACTCCAAGAGGTTTTCTTCCAAGATTGCCCTGTATTTGGCTCCATCCATCTTCCCTTTTTTTTTCTTCTTCTTCTTTTTTTTCCCGTTCTTTTTGGATGTTTCTCATGATGAGCGGAATGAGGTGCCCTTTGCACTGAGAAAATATAGCATTTCATGATTGTCTTCCTGCTGAACACTCATGCAGATTCTTTTCACTGGATATTTTGCATTACTGAAGAGATATGGTGGACAATTTGAAAATGTACAAAAAGTTTGCATTTATTTAAAGGAAAATGAAGACAGTTAAAATGTTGTGAAAAGCATGTAATGTCAATAAGATTTATTTTTTCTGGTTCAGAGGTCTGTTGCAATTCCAACAAAAAAGAATTTTATGTACATAAAAGCTCAAAGAAGATGCACCTAAAGATTTCCTCATTTTATTTAGCGTCTCTTAAACATTGTAAATGCTCCAACCTTATATTCCTGAACTTCAGTCATGTTCAGTCAAGTCAAGTGAAGAGGTCAAGTGGTTTCCACACTCTTCACAAAAAATGTTTGTTTTTTTTAATCAGGGAATAATAATAATAATAACAATATTAAGATAGATAATAAATTAATAATAATTCCACTATAATCATTCTTCCTCTAATATGATATAAGAGAACCTGTATCTCATTTAGATGATGATTGTATAACATAATATTAGATCCAGACTTGATGGCATTTCAATGTTTTGCTATATGAAAATGCAACTGAGAAGGATATTAAAATTCACATTTGTCCTTCCTGACACAGTGGCAAATGTGTTTTTCACAGTCTCTGTTTAGATTGCAGTGTATCAACCAACAGTTGCTATTTAACATTAGTTGCTAAATGTTTGTGAAAATGGCAGATACATCGTTTATCCATATTTCTGTATATTTGTTTCAACTGCAGTTGGTAGTGGAAGGCTAGAGTTCTTTTATTTGTTGTAACACTAAAATGTTCCATTAATACAAACTTCAATTTCAGTGCCAAATGCATGCTGTTTCCAGAATTTAAAAAGAACTCTATGAATAATACCACACACTACATAGCAGTTTGTAAATGATGGGCCTGAATGACCCAATCACCGATCAGAGCCTTAATGTGGGCTGGGTTCACTCATAACCAGCTCAGAACTGCAGCCAAGGAAAAACAATTAGAGAAAAGCCTCTCTTCCCCTGTGGGTATATTGCTAGCGGAGAGAGATAGGTTTTGTAATAGATTTTTGTCCGTGTAAAATGAGATGCTGACCTCTAGGTCCAAGACATTCAAAGACATCCCAACAGTGGTACAGCACACTCCCACTGGGGCTAAAGGATATTCATGCAGGACATCATTCTCGCACTTGATGTGAGTCATACCTCCATCCATCTTCCCATCAACTCTGACCAGCTTCCCTGTCCCTGCTGAAGAGAAGCACCCCCAGAGGATGATGCTGCCACCACCATATTTGACAGTGGGGATGGTGTTTTCAGAGTGATGTGCAGTGTTAGTTTTCCACTACACATGCTTGAACAGTGCTCCGTGGGATGTTCAAGGCTTGGGAAAACTTTTTGTAGCCTAAGCCTGCTTTAAATATCTCAATAACTTTATCCCTGACCTGTCTGGTGTGTTCTTTGGACTTCATGTTGTTGTTGCACCCAATATTCTCTTTGACAACCTCTGAGGCCGTCACAGAGCAGCTGTATTTGTACTGAAATTAGATTACACACAGGTGCACTCTATTTAGTCATTAGCACTCATCAGGCAAGGTTTATGAGCAACTGACTGCACTCCGACCAAAGGGGGCTGAATAATTACACACACCCCACTTTGCAGTTATTTATTTGTAAAAAAAATGTTTGGAATCATGTATGATTTCGTTCCACTTCTCACGTGTACACCACTTTGTGTTGGTCTTTCATGTGGAATTCCAATAAAATTGATTCATGTTTGTGGCTGTAATGTGACAAAATGTGGGAAAGTTCAAGGGGGCCGAACACTTTTGCAAGCCACTGTAAATATATATATATATATATATATATATATATATATATATATACACTGTATAACACCCAGCACGCCCCTGCGGGCGGTTTATCCTTCAAGCTCGGGTCCTCTACCAGAGGCCTGGGAGCTTGAGGGTCCTGCGCAGTATTTTAGCTGTTCCCAGGACTGCGCTCTTCTGGACAGAGATCTCCGATGTTGTTCCCGGGATCTGCTGGAGCCACTCGCCTAGCTTGGGAGTCACCGCACCTAGTGCTCCGATTACCACGGGGACCACCGTTACCTTCACCCTCCACATCCTCTCGAGCTCTTCTCTGAGCCCTTGGTATTTCTCCAGCTTCTCGTGTTCCTTCTTCCTGATATTGCTGTCATTCGGAACCGCTACATCGATCACTACGGCCATCTTCTTCTGTTTGTCTACCACCACTATGTCCGGTTGGTTAGCCACCACCATTTTGTCCGTCTGTATCTGGAAGTCCCACAGGATCTTAGCTCGGTCATTCTCCACCACCCTTGGGGGCATCTCCCATTTTGACCTCGGGACTTCCAGGTTATACTCGGCACAGATGTTCCTGTACACTATGCCGGCCACTTGGTTATGGCGTTCCATGTATGCCTTGCCTGCTAGCATCTTGCACCCTGCTGTTATGTGCTGGATTGTCTCTGGGGCATCTTTACACAGCCTGCACCTGGGGTCTTGCCTGGTGTGATAGACCCCAGCCTCTATGGATCTTGTGCTCAGAGCTTGTTCTTGTGCTGCCATGATTAGTGCCTCTGTGCTGTCTTTCAGTCCAGCTTTGTCCAGCCACTGGTAGGATTTCTGGATATCACCCACCTCCTCTATCTGCCGGTGGTACATACCGTGCATGATGGTTCTTCGTCTCCCTCCTCTTTCTTGGGTTTCTGCTGCCTGAGGTATTCACTGAGCACTCGGTCAGTTGGGGCCATCTTCCCAATGTATTCTTGGATGTTCGTTGTCTCATCCTGGACTGTGGTGCTGACACTCACCAGTCCCTGGCCCCCTTCCTTCCGCTTAGCGTACAGCCTCAGGGTGCTGGACTTGGGGTGAAACCCTCCATGCATGGTAAGGAGCTTTCTTGTCTTTATGTCAGTGGCTTCTATCTCCTCCTTTGGCCAGCCTATTACCCCAGCAGGGTACCTGATCACGGGCAGGGCGTACGTGTTGATGGCCCGGATCTTGTTCTTACCATTCAGCTGACTCCTCAGGACTTGCCTGACCCTCTGCAGGTACTTGGTGGTTGCAGCTTTTCTAGCGGCCTCTTCATGGTTCCCATTCGCCTGTGGGATCCCCAGGTACTTGTAACTGTCCTCTATGTCTGCAATGTTGCCTTCTGGTAGTTCAATCCCCTCAGTTCTGACTACCTTCCCTCTCTTTGTTCCCTCTCCTCTCTCACTGAGGGGGTTCAGACCTATGCAGAACAGCAGTGGGGACAGAGCATCTCCTTGGTAGATCCCGCACTTGATGGTGACTTGTGCTATGGGCTTGGAGTTGGCCTCTAGTGTTGTACGCCACATCCCCATTGAGTTCCTGATGAAGGCTCTTAGGGTCCCATTGATCTTATACAATTCTAGGCATTCCAGTATCCAGCTGTGGGGCATTGAGTCATAGGCCTTCTTGTAATCAATCCAGGCAGTGCACAGGTTGGTCAGTCTGGTCCTGCAGTCTCGGCTGATTGTTCTGTCTACCAGTAGCTGGTGTTTTGCGCCTCTGGTATTCTTGCCAATTCCTTTCTGTGTCCCGCTCATGTATTTACCCATGTGCCTGTTCATCTTAGCCGATATGATGCCTGACAGGAGCTTCCATGTAGTACTGAGGCAGGTTATTGGTCGGTAGTTGGAGGGGACCGGTCCCTTCTGGGGGTCCTTGAGGATCAGGACTGTCCGGCCTTCGGTTAGCCATGCTGGGTGTCTCTTGTCAACTAGCAGCTGGTTCATTTGTGCTGGCAGGCGCTCGTGGAGTTCAGTCACCTTCTTCAGCCAGTAGGAGTGAACCATGTCGGCACCTGGTGCTGTCCAACTCTTCATATTGGAGACCCTTTGTTGATGTCTGCCACTGTGATGGTTACTGGATCCATATGGTCTTCCAGTATTGTTCCGTCTCCAGCCTTGGTGGTGCTGTTCTCATATTGTTCCCCTGCCACTGAGAGTACACTTTGGCTGGTTCTGTGGAGAACAGCTGGTTTATTCTCCTGCCTTCGATCTCTCTGGTATACCTCTTCAAGCGGCTGGCCTTGTGTAGTGCACTTTTTATACTGTACTCTCGGTACAGTTTTTATTTTTCCTGCTTTTGTCTTGCATTGTCCACAATGACAACGCAGATTTTCCACTTCTGGGACTAATAAAGACAGATTTGCTGCGTGTGTGTGTGTGTGTGTGTGTGTGTGTGTGTGTGTGTGTGTGTGTGTGTGTGTCTGCAACATTTGCATTTGCATTTGTCCATTGTGACATTTCTCCCATCATCCAAAAATGGCTCCATCAGTTTCATGACCACATTCTCTGCCAACCTCTCTCCCTTCTGACTACTGGAGTCCTTTCCCAAGTAAGGAGATGCATTGAAGACATATTTGGTCTCCAAATCCATGGCCATCCAGAACTTGATCCCAAATTTGTCTGGCTTGGTTGCGATATACTGTATGAATGGACAATGAACCTTGGTAGGAAACAGCTGTTCATCTATGGTCATGTGTTCTCCTGGAGTGAAACTGTTAACACAGTTGAAGCGTGTCCAGATGTCAGAGATCGCCGCAAATTTGTCTGTTTTCACCCGTTCTGCCCACGTGTCCTTGTCATCAAATCAAAGGTGTTGCGTAATAGAAATTAATGTATCTCGAGGCATTGTCTCTTTGATTACTGGCACCAGAAATCTCAATGCCACTCATGTCATTGTATTAGCAACTTTTCATTCTGTTTTCACACAATTTTTTATAAATAAAACAGACTTGTGTTTCCATATATTTTGAATGTGTGTCTTTCATATTTGCCGGTCAGTCAATGTGTGGGATACTTTGTATAGATACGGCAGGCATTTCTGAAGGTTGTAAGGTTTGGCCTGCCTTGGATCTAAAATAAAAAAGACAGTAATTCTAGTGTTGAAGCATGTGAGGACCACAGACTTAGGCTACATCCACACTAATGTGTTTTCATTTGAAAACGTATCGTTTTCTATCCGTTTTGGCCTCCCATCCACACTGAGACGGCGTTTTCCCCAAGGAAAAACACAGCGTTTTGAAAACACTCTCGAAAACGCATACATTTCAAAACAGAGCTGTCCTGTCTCAGTGAGACACTCGAAAACGATGACACATGTTGGTCATATGATGCAGTCATGTGGCCACTTAAATCAAGATGGTGGACGGTATCGGACAGCAGTTTTAGAACTGCAACATCATCGTTTTCGGCCATTTTAGTGTTGACGTCCAACTCTTGAAAACAACTGAAAACACTAGTGAGGATGCGGAGCGTTTTCAGACTATCCGGGCTAGTGTGGACGTAGCCTTAGCCAGGGATTTGTTGAAAATCGAAGTGAACACACCTTCGGTGATTCCGTCTGCTCCTGCCGCTTTCCTTGCCCTCACTCTCCTCTGCGCCGCTCTGACGTCGTGCTCTGCGATGATGATTGTTGGTCCCTCTCTGATGAAGTCACCGTCCTCAGTTATCAGGCAGTAGTTAGCATTAGCCACCTGGCTAACCTCGAAATGGGCGTAGAACTGGTTCAGCTCGTTGGTGAATGCAGAGACAGCGCTGGTCGGCAAAGTATCCCTGGCTTTGTAATCTGTGATTGTGCGTAGTCCGTGCCACATGCTTCGTGTGTCACCCTGGCTGAAGCGAGACTCCACACACTCCTCATACCGCCGTTTGGCATCCCTCACTGCACACTACAGTTCGTATGAGGACGCTTTGTAGGCGCTCATATCGCCAGTGGCGACACCTGCTTTGTAGGTGGCGGTCCTGGCATTCACTGCAGCACGGATCGATCTGTCCACCCAGGGTTTCTGGTATGGGAATGTCACGACTCTCGCAGTGGGGATGATCTCCTCTGCTAGCATGTTTACGAAGCTTACTGCTACATCCGTAAACTTATTGATGTCGACTGCGCATGCTCTGAACATGTCCCAGTCTACATCGTTATGCGTGTCCTGTAGTGTCACTCTGATTGCGCAGTTTCACCTCCCTCGTGGTTACTTCATCCCTCCGTATGTGTTGTTTTTACTTCGGGTTGAGGAAAATGGCGTTGTGGTCAGACTTCCCAAAAGCCGGGTGTGAAACAGTCTTGTAGCCCTGCTTGTATGGCGTGTAGCAATGGTCCAATATCCTGTCTCCCCTCGTCGGACACGTGACACGTTGGTGAAAGTTCGGCATGACTTGTCTGAGGTTTGCTTTATTAGTGTTGTTTTGAAATGCACTCAGCACATCATGTAGTTCAGACAGAGCCATATCTGCCTGCTGCCTCAGTCTGTTCTGAACGACAGCGCGTTTAGCCCGGCACTTCTTTGTTGTATGCCTCGGGTGAGCGTCCTGTCCATTGTTGATGGCGTAGTATTTCAATCGGCCAGGATGGGTTGGGTTTAAAAGTGTCCAAGATTACACGTGCAAACCTGTTACCGATGTTATGAAGTGATCTGCTTTCATAAACTATAGAACTAGAAGATTACTGCTTTAAACTGGTAATAGTCCCTATGAAATTAAATTATTTGTTCTTATTATTTCAGGTTTCATATGGGCAATTGAAATCCTTGAAAATGCCTGGATTTTAATATTGTCTCTTTTTAAGGTTTGAAAAGTGCTTGAATTTCAGATGTGGTGCTTAAAACAGCTTGAAACTATATTGCATTCACCATTTATCTTTTTTTCTTATCAGATAGAGAAATAAAATTAGTTACAAAGTCTACGAAGTTGTCAATAAGTAAATATCATACTGTTTATATTATATCTGTGTATTAGGAATAAACTTTAAAAATACAAACAAACATCTGTCTCCTATTTTTGTGTGTCAAGAAGCATTAATTGAGACTTATTAATTTGCCCTTAATGTAAATTATTGTATGGTGTTTGGTGCAGTTTTCTTGTTTTGTGGGGTTGGGGTTTTTTTCAACAGGAGATGAATATCTCTAACAAGTTGATTTGTTCACATTTGCACATCTTAATTTTTAAGTGAGATGTGCATTTTGAGTTTATACACAATATGCATACAAGGCAACCTTTTCCTTTTCCTTCACATCGTCTTCCAGAGGTTATACTACGAAAACATACATTCTTTTGGGAGGGATATTGTGCTGGAAAAGTTTGAAAATGGCCCTTGAAAGTGCTTTAAAAGTTTTTGAATTTGAAAGCAGGCAGATGAGTGATTACAGATCTTCCTTACTGTACTTACACATAACCTTCATTTAAAGTGACATGAGGCTTTCAGATTGACGAGAACATGTTGGCATTAATTAGTTGATTAATTTTAATATGACTTTGTTACGTTACAGTAGCATTATAGTAACAAGTTAAAATATTCCTGAAAAAGTATCATTTTCTTTTGTCATATGATCAAAAAAAAACCTTGATATTTATTACTGAATATTTACGTAAATTTAATAAACAATGACATGAACTAATATGTACTAAAAAAATACAATACTATTCCCTCAAAAGTAAATGTTTGGCTGAAATCTCAGCACAAATCTCACCATAGTCATGATGATGATGATGCACAAGGTTCACAAACAGGATAAAAATAAAATTGTCTCTACTCAGTTTCAGTGTGCAAGCATTAATGGTGTGACACATGACTAGAGTGTACAACGTAAAGGCCCTGAACTCAACTTATTCTTAACCAGTGTGACAAAATATCAAAATGTCGTAATATCTAATAAGTCTATTGTCCAGCATAGACCGGGAAATTGTAAACTTTCAAATTCAATGTAGACTGTTACTAATAGTTTGCAAAAAGAAAGAAAATCTTTGCCTAAAATCGCAGATGGAAATAGTGAGAATATATTAGAAGAAAATTGCAGCACACTTTACATGAACTTGTTCTCAGCCTATCCTACTGTATCATTTGACATTCAGTACACAGCAAACAGACAGTATCCAGTTTAATTGCTGTTTATTCAGGCTACTGTGGGCCATAGACAGAGCTCTCAGTCAATCACAAGCATGTTTCTGTAGATTGTCTGTCATAGGTAACAGAGATTACTGACTGGTATCCATTTCATCCAGTTTATTACATCATATCAGCAAGTGCTATATATATACAAAACAGTTGCTGTGTATGTTGGAACTATTTCTATTGGCCTAAAACATCTCTTTTATTTTCATGTGATGAAGGCCTGGAAAAATATGTATGATAACATAGTGCTTATGACATATGAAATTTAAAAAGGTATATGGCAAACACACAAAATGAGCCACTGAGGTTAAACATTTTAGCTTAAATTATTTTCAGCCAAAAGTACTAAAAAAGTAGAAGTGATAATTGAGACCTAATGATTTCCACATGGCAATTCCTTGTGAAAATCCTTTCCTTTTTGACTTTGAACTCACGCATGATCACATTAATTTTATTTTCATAATTTAAACAAAGCTTAAGAATTATGAATTTCCTTATCAATTTGTTTTTGATGCATTTCCAGACTGAACTGTATCAATTTACTGGTTTAAAATCTTAGTGGAGCAGCTTTCATTGTATTTCTATATTATGTTGACCTCACTGCTGTCATGTTTAAATATCAGCAGAGTGATAACACATCTAATAGCTTTTCTAAACCAGGGGTAAAACAGAGCATAGATCAGTGGGTTTAAACAAGAGTTAAAATAAAAGACAAGAACCACAAAAGATGCAGATGAATCATTGACCACATTTTTATCAACCAGAGAGTAGCAGTAAAATGGACAGTAGCATGCCAAAAATACAACTACAAGAACCCCCAGAGTCCTGGCTGCTTTCAGCTCAGATTTGTTTGCTTGATTCAGTGAACACTGAAGTGTGACAGATGTAACATGAGAGCGCATGGCACGAGCCTGAGACACAGCCACCACAAATACTCTCATATACAAGACTATGATAACAGTAACTGGAACTATAAAGGACAAAGCAAGGTCAACAATCCCTGCAATGTCATTAATAATAAGCACACACTCTCCATAGCAGGAATTATACCTGCCTGGTTCAACTAGGATATCTTTCAAATAAAGACTCCAGTAGAAAATAGAAAAAAACCAACACAGACAAACACTGAGTTTGACTTTCGCCAAAGTAATTCTAGTGGGGTAATGCAGAGGGTCACAAATAGCCACATAGCGGTCAACTGATATTAGAACTATGTTCCCTATTGAAGCACAGGTAATGTTGCTGGTCAGGTACCAATAAACAGAACACATTACATCACCAAGTACCCAGCAAGCTGTGTTTCTAAAGATCTCTAATGGCATCAGCAGAAGACCCACAAGAAAGTCTGAGACGGCCAGAGAGAGGAGCAGGATGTTACTGGGTGTATGAAGCTTCCTGCAGGGAAACAGAAAAGAATATAATGGACATTAATATTTTTTTAAATGGCTTAAATTAGATTTTCATTAGTTAAAGTATGTAGTAAGATTCAGTCTAGGTATATAAAACTTAATAGCTGGTTAAAATACACCACTTCAATCATCTCAATCTTAATCATAAAATCAAATGCCATAAATCATAATTTTCTGAAATTTAAGTTTCTAAATTTTAAAGTATAGTTTCAGCAGAGAAATGTATCTCTGCCTGAAGTGGGAGACTGAGATGATGACCAGGAGGTTTAGAGCAGCAGTGATCAGAGAGATGCAGGACAGCACAATGTTCAGGAGCACAGCTTTGGACCAATGAAGTGTCGGCTTCCTGCAGGAACTGTTGAGGAGTTGTGGAAAACAAAGCTCAGCTGCTTTCTGAATCTCCATCATCAGACAGCTGCAGCTCACTGATCAGAATGTTTTCTCACAGACCTGATTTATTACACCACCACCCAGAGACATACACACACGACACACACAAAAATGTCCCTCCTCTTTCTCACTAAACCACAGGTATCAAACTCCAGGGCCGGTGTCCTGCAGGTTTTAGATGTGTCCTTGATCCATCACAGCTGATTTAAATGGCTAAATTACCTCCTCAACATGTCTTGAAGTTCTCCAGAAGCCTGGTAATGAACTAATCATTTGATATTGGTGTGTTGAAACAGAGTGATATCTAAAACCTGCAGGACACTGGCCCTTGAGGCCTGGAGTTCGACACCCCTGCGTAACACCATACTTTCACTGTTCACTCGATTAATAATCACTAATTTTACATTGATCTGAAATTCATGATATTGGTTATTATTATATTATGTATTGCAACATGTGCCTGCTGTGAGATTATTATATCATCTTATGCCACGTTATACCCCTAATCAAAGATTGTGAAATTATTATGTAGTTTTAGTTTGCATTATTCTCCTGACTTGGAAGAAGGTGACAACTATTACATTTATTGGACTGCTGATTTATTACATTAGACTGCTGATTTATTGTGAATGAATGAGATTGTTTTATGATGCATGATACTGCTGCATTAGTCAAAGTCAAAGTCAAAGTCAACTTTATTTGTCGATTCTGCCACATGTACAGGACATACAGAGAATAGAAATTGCGTTACTCTCAATCCCTAGATAAATTATAAGAGATACAGTTTTCAGAGAATCAAGGCCTTATTTGTCTGGTTAGAAAAGAACAGAACATACTGCACAGGAAGCGAAGGTCATAACTTAGGCTCACTGAGAGAGAGAAGGAATATGGATGTTTAGGTTTTATGACTAGGTGGGGGCCTCCTGAAGCTATAAGAATGTGAGAAATGGTCAGACACGTTGAGATCTGCTGTTACCCTCTTCAGCACATCTCCCATCTGGATGTATTGCGCAAGAGTGTTGTATGGAATAATGACAATGGTATGGAATAAAATGATTGTTGACTGAGCATTTATACACCGAGTGTTGTCCTTCATTCAGCCCAAAGATTAAAGAATTGAGAGGATTTAACACTGCTTAAAATGTCATGGTCCAGGCAGGACTGGACTTTTTTCTCTTTTAACTCAGGTTCTGTCATTCTTACCAGGGTGACAGCTGAACTTGACAGTATGGGCCCAATGTCTGAGAACAAACACTGGAGGGAACAAAAACACAGTCAAGTCTTTTTCCTGGGTCAGACTCATCCTGCTAAGCATTATGGACAAGTGTCTCAATCTCCCATATTAGTGAGCTGATGATGGGTGATGGACCAGAAGGATTGGGGCACTGATGATGGGACAGAACATCTTCTTTTACATTGCAGGTCTGTAGGCAAAAGCAAGGTTAAATCTAGTAAAGAACAGGGTATACTGGGCTTGATGAGCATTTAGTTGCTTAGCAAAGGCACTCAAGGATTTTAATTATCCATCCAAATGACAAAAGCTTTCTCAGCTCCTTCCAGCCAATCCCTCTATTTTTCCAGGGCATTATAATTTACTTCTGTGGGACAGAGACAACGGGAGAAAATGGCACAAGGGAACGTTTTACCTTCTCTTTGCTGAGGAGACAGAAGTTAGCAAACCCAAGAAAGCACTGGCAATGCTTCTGAGTACCGGTAAGGGCCAGTACCTGCCTACACCTTAGCTGGGTCTGCCTTGATCTGCTCTTTCTCTATGATGAAACCAAGAAAAGAGACTGAGTCGCATTTCTCACCTTTGATGTAGATTTTATTTTCTAGGAAGTGCTGCAGCACCTGGTAAACAAGGACTTAGTGTTTCAAGAGAGTCCTTGAGAAAATGAGGTTATCGAGATATAGAAAGACAAAATAGTTTAGGTAATCATGGAGAACATTGTTAACAATAGCCTGAAAAACACCAGGGTGATTGGTTAAGACAAAAGGGCAGTGTTGGGGAGTAACGGAATACATGTACCGCCGTTATGCAATTAAAATACAAAACATGAGTAACTGTATTCCGTTACAGTCACCGTTTAAAAAGGTGGTATTTAGAATACAGTTACTTTGTTGAAATAAATGGATTACACGGCGGTACTTTCCTGTTTCATATTGTCGCAGGTCAGGACTGTTTGGGTTTTGTTTGACAGCTACGTTCTGTTGTTCCAGGCGGCAGCGTTGCGGTTGCCATGGTTACGGGGTGACGCTCTCGCTCTGCGTGTTTCCTGGGTGAGAGAGCACCTTTTTCTTGTTGTTGTTGTGCTAAGCTAATAGGCAGAATGCTACAGCTCTAAAGAATGTAGCCTCATGGGCAGTGTAGTCCGTGCTGCAGGGAGAACGGACTGCCATACCCGTTATGTGTCTGTGAGCGCGAGGAGGGAGAAAAAGGAGAGTCGAAAAGTACGAGCTGTCATCGAGCAAAAACGGGAGCTGGAAGCATGTAAATATAATAATAACCACTGCAGCCAAGAAGAGTGCCTGACGAGCCCAGTTGTAAGTAAGCTATTAAGACTCAACTGTACGCTGTGTTCGTGTTTTCCTCCGAAACAATAAGTTCCATTGGAGCAGCCTTTCAACGCCTCTCTCTGTCTCTCGCTAGCAAAGTTGACCCAGACAACAAAGTAAAGCTAGTTTTCGGCTATGAGCACAACACGGAACCGTATTAGTCAGAGGTCCCTTTACTACGGTTCGGAGCCGCGGACCTTCAGTAACAGTAATAAATCACAGCAATAGTACATTCATGTAGTTGTAAAATGCATGATAATATGTTAAGTAATCCAAAGTATTCAGAATACGTTACTCTCATTGAGTAACGTAACGAAATACGTTACAGAATACATTTTAGGGCATGTATTCTGTAATCTGTAATGGAATACATTTTAAAAGTAACCTTCCCAACACTGCTAAAGGGCACGACAAGATGCTCGAAGAGAGAGATGAGTGGAAAACTGCTTTTAACACCCACCTCAACCACTTTGATTAAGACCAGATGATAAGCTTTTTGTAGATTGAGCTTTAAAAAAAATGTGGCTCCTTGCAGCATTTCCAAAGAGGATGAGAAAAGCTCCTGCAGTTGTTGCATGATTAAATCTCCTGTAGCAATGGGCCAGACACCCTATACTTCCGAAGCACTTCCCATAGAATACCCCGAGGGACCGGGGTGTTCCTTCTTCAAGTCCACAAAATACATGTAGAATGGTTGGGCAAACTCCCATGCACCCTTAAGTATCATGGAGAGGGTAAATAGCTGGTGCACTGTTCCACAGCCTGCAGAAAACGGCATTGTTCCTTCTGAATCCAAGGTTTGACTAACGTACGGGCTCTCCTTTCCAGCACCCTGACATAGATTTTCCTGGGGAGGCTGTGATACACTACAGCAGGCGCATACCTTCTGGTCCCTCTTAAAGATAGATACCACCCCGGTATGTCAGTTCAGAGGTACTGTCTCTGATCTCCACACAGCATTGTAAAGGCATGTCAACCAAGACAGCCCCACAACATCCAGAGCCTTCAGGAACTCAGACACAAAAACATCATCCACACTGGGGCCTTGCCTCCAAGGAGTTGTTTAACTGCCTCAGTGACTTCACCCACGGTGATTGATGAGTCGTCCCGTTCATCCCCAGACTCTGGTTCCTCTACAGTAGACATGCCAGTGGGATTAACGAGGTCCTTGAAGTGTGTGTGAGTGTATACACACACACACACACACACACACGTAGATATACATATTTAGTATACACATTCAGTAATGTGCATACACTCTTATATTGTACATATATTTATTCATATCAGATATAGCCATTCTTATATTTTGTTTGTTCTTATGGTATTGTATTTTCGCACACCTCTGTTG
The DNA here is from genome assembly GCF_965226115.1 of Aulonocara stuartgranti. Taxonomy (NCBI): domain Eukaryota; kingdom Metazoa; phylum Chordata; class Actinopteri; order Cichliformes; family Cichlidae; genus Aulonocara; species Aulonocara stuartgranti. The sequence continues at coordinate 28,486,550 of NC_138952.1, forward strand.
CTTGTGAAGCTCGCACACAAGAATTTCACTCGCATGTACTGTACCAGTGTACCTGCACATGTGATGTGACAATAAAAGTGATTTGATTTGATGTGTACATGTATATATTGGTTTGTTGTATATGTCTGAAATAAAGATATAATAATAATAATAATTAATAACAATAACTAACTTTTTTTCTAACTTTAGAGATGTTGCGCAAATGGAAGAAAGCAGTCTTACATATTTGTTTAATATGTGCATTGAAGGACATGTCCTGGTCAAAAATGACTCCAAGGTTCCTCACAGTGTTACTGGAGGCCAAGGTAATGCCATCCAGAGTAAGAATCTGGTTAGATACCATATTTCTAAGATTTTCAGGGCCGAGTACAATAACCTCAGTTTGATCTGAATTAAGAAGCAGAAAGTTAGCGGCCATCCAGGTCTTTATGTCTTTAAGACATTCCTGCAGTTTAACTAATTGGTGTGTGTTATCTGGCTTCATGGACAGATAGAGCTGGGTGTCATCTGCATAGCAGTGAAATGTATACTATGTCTTCTAATGATGCTGCCTAAGGGAAGCATGTATAATGTAAAAAGAATTGGTCCTAGCACTGAACCCTGTGGAACTCCATAATTGAGACTCCATCGCTATTTTCTCCTCCACACACCTTTTCTGCTTTTACCTCATTTTGTTTTCATCGTTTTTCCTATTTTCTTACTTTTTTTTTTTTTTGCTTGAATTACTTACACTCTTAGTGTTTCCTAATATGCTGCTCAAATGTGAGACTAATTATTACCACATAATTTGATAAATATCAAAGGCAGATTTTAGATCACCGTGTAGCACTCCTTTTTGGTAAGCTGAGTTCAATTCACTGGCCAGGCCCAGGCCTGATTAATGCCAGAATGGCTGAATCAAGAAATCACCTAAATAGAAACTGCCTGACAAAGTGAGCGGCATCTATGGGAGAGTTCCAAAGTGAAAACCACCCTCGCTGATCAAAAAGAACACAAAGTCTTAGCTGGCATTTACAAAAAAACACAAGACTATTGGGAAAATATTCTTTGAACTGATGAGGAAATTTTTTTTTGGAAAGTTTGAATCCCATTACACGTGATGTAAAATTAACACAGGCATTTTATAAAAAAACAAAAACAACAACTTCCTATTAGTAGTTAAACATGGTGGTGGTAGTGTAGTGCTTTGCTGCTTTGCTGCCTTAGGACCTAGACAACTTATCTGAATTGATGGAACCATGAATTCTGCTACCAGACAATCATGAATGAGAATATCCAGCCATGAGTTTGTGCCCTGATGTTCAAACACACTTGGGTTAACAAGCGGGATAATAATTCAAAACAGACAAGCAAGCCCACCTCTGAGTGGCAAAAAAAAAGGAAAAAAGTTTTGGGCTGGTTTCAATCCCAATTCCAGATTAAAACATATTAAACATATTAAAATAAAAGAATGGCTAATTGAGGGAGAATTAACATGGACACCCAATCTAGGGCCTCCCTCCTTCTCCTTCCAGGACGGCCGCACAGATATCGCCGAGATGTGTGGCCTTGGGTCCTCAGTACTATTGTGGGCTGCGGATGGACCAGTTTTCCTAGACTTACACTTTACACTCTCTCTATTTCTCTCTCTGACACTCACACAAACACCCACCCACACACACACACACACACACACACACAGCAAAAACGTTCTTCACTATCTATCTATCTATCTATCTATCTATCTATCTATCTATCTATCTATCTATCTATCTATCTATCTGTCTGTCTGTCTGTCTGTGTGGTCTCTGGACTCTTGATGAATATGGGCCTAATTTCTGTTTTCGCTGTAATTCTGTGTTTGTGTCCCAGGAACATCCTCTCTACGTACACCTAAACCTTTGGGTGTTCATAGCTCTTCAGCAGTTGGCCTCTGTGCATGACTGATGTCTCAGTGCAATTTTTACTCTTTTTCATTAAAATAGATTTAAGTTTTTATTTGTTAATCCAAATAATCCATAGTAAAGTTGAAGTTGTGGGCTTTATAAATCAAAACAATGACTTAAAGAACACAAGTGCATTGCACAGAGCCTAAGGGAACTGCAGAGCAACATTATAACTCTCTGAGGAGCTGTGCTGTGACAATCTGATCCTTCTCTATTATAAAAATATTACAGAAATATCTAATGACTGGAAGTGATGACAGAAAACTTTCCCAGCTAAGAAACTTCTCAACTGAGATTGCATCACATGTTGATTTGTGAGACTGCATCATGTGTTTATCCTGAAGCTTGTTTTTTTCACACCTCTGATTGCAGCGACACCTCAGAGGCGAGATAGCATTATCTGATACTCACCCATGCGGGTGTGAAGCATGTCTTGAGGGTTTCATTGCACGGCCATTAGGAGCAGCTAATGGGCTATGAAACATTCTTCATGGAGCCACAGGTTAAGTCTTATGGGAACTTGTGAGTGTTTGTGTTTCAGGTCTGCTAATGGCCATAGAACACAGGCAAGTGTCACAGGTACTGAAGTAAAAGTTAACACTCATCTATTAGTTTTTATTTAGCTGGGCTCATTAAGACTGCACAAACAAGTCCACACAGAATTCACTTTAACTCCTCTTTTGTCTCAAGTTTTTTGTTTTTCTTCTAAAAGTTTGTACCAAAGACCCAACACAGTCAGTGTGTCTTAGACTAGAGTTTCCCCCATATGTGACCTGTTATTACTCTTTATTCAGCAACTGCTTGTATTTTTCATGCATTCTTGTGACTTCATAAATATTTTTCTGTGGCCCTGCAAAGAAACTGAATAACAGACTCCAGTGTCAATCTGTCGAGGCAAGCAGCACTTGTCTAGTGAAGTCTAAAAATAGACATCAATTAAAAAGTAACAAAGGGCAACCAATCTCTGTCCTTTCATCACAAACAGTGTTCATATCAGACCATATGGCCTGTTTGAGTCCACCCTTTAAAATAAGATAAGATAAGATAAGATAAGATAAGATAAGATAAGATAAGATAAGATAAGATAAGATAAGATAAGATAGAACTTTATTAATCCCTCGGGTGGGTTCCTCTGGGAAATTCGACTTCCAAAAAGCACAGCAACGACCGAAGTTACAGTTACAGAATTGTTATATATATATATATATATACACACACACACACACACACACACACATATATAAATACAGAGACAAATATAAATAAAATATACAAAGGGGATAAATAGAATAAATAGGAATAAAAAATAAAAATACAAGTGAAATACTGCCATCTTGTGTCTGGAAGCGGGGTTAAGTCTGCTTTACTAATATTCTATCAGAATCTTCGTGAGGCCTGTGCTTTCAGGGTATGTCTGTGTCCCATTAGCCAAGATTTGAGCTAGTCAAGCCAGGCTGTTTCTGGTTGTTTGTGCATGTACAATATGAATAAACCTCCGGTCTTGCACAGGAAACTGACAAGCTGCTACTGGCTGATAGCAAGTAAACAAGCTTCTGTGATTCATTGTGGTAATAGATCAGTTTCCTCTTACTGACCAACATGTGTGATATTAAGTGAGGCTGTTAGAGTATAGTGTGAACACATTTTTATATGAACTTCTTTGCAATGTTAGCAAGGACACAGTTGATGATGAAGAGATGTTCCATGTCCAGTTTGATACAACAGACAAGTTTAATTAAAGCTAAACAGGTGTCAGGGTTTCTGGGTCGTTGACCCAGTATTTTCAGTTCACATTCACTGTTTATCTACTGCCTGTTCCACTTCCTGTTTTATTGTGTTAGCCTTGGTCTGTGTGCATTATGTTCAGTCCTCTTCCCATTTATCATTAGTTCATTATGTTCAGCTGTTCACTCACCTGTCTCCAATCGTTGTCATTGTTAGTCATGTATATAAGCCCTCTCTTCCCTTCAGCCCTTGTCGTGTCATGGATGTTGTTCCTGTCGCGTGTTAAGTTCAGTCAGCCAGTTAGTCTACCAGTCCATTAAGTTCAGCCAGCCATCCTGTCATCTTTTGTCTCCGTTTCCAATAAACCTCATTCTGCACCAAGAGTCCTGCGTGTGGGTCAGCTGATCCTCGCCTCTGCACACGACCCCTGACAACAGGTTCAGACTCCACCAGCACTTTAATTTCTCTGAGAGATTTGTTGGTTCACCAAATGTACGGATTAACCACCTTTAAAATTTTAGTCCTCCTGTATTCGCAATTAACCATGTCAAACAATGTTCAAGCCTTTTAGTCATATATTTTGATTTTTTTTTTCTTACAATCAACATTTAGGCCTGTGTTTCTGAGCTTGAAGGATATTATTTAGAGTTATGTGTTCTTGAGCCACTTAACACTGATGGCAAACATTTTTTTTTTTTGCATAAAAGCAGCTTTTTATTCATTGAAGTGCAATTTGCCAATAATACACATGCAGTGAGGTTTGTGCATACTGTTTTATTGTTTCATTTTTCTTTACCATGTCTCTGCTTGCCTTTCTGTAAACGACCACACACCACTGGCAGAATACTAGCCAAAATAAAATCATAATTATAGGGGAGGGTATAAGAAAAGCCAAGGCACTGAAGTGAAAGAGAAACACGATGCAATAAAAACTGGTGGAAATGATTCATAACATTTTTAATACCAAATGCTTACACCGTATTCTTTTTGCAAATATTGCCATGTAAAAAACTAAATTCAATCTCACTGTATACAGGAAGTACATGTTAATACACATTGACTTACATTATATTACCCCCAAGATTCATTGCTGCACCATAAACCTGCCATTTTATTCAAAACTCCAGGATCAATCTGTTATTTTACACAATAGTGGAGAAACTAGGTTTGGCCCTTAAAATGTGACGCCCTACTATTCTGACCAACACGGATTTCAACACAGTTTAACAAAGAAAATATAGATGTTGACAACTATTAAAAACTGGGGGGAAGCACTAGAATGGCTTCTGCATAATTCAAGTTTTCAGTTAACCTTATCTGGTGATATGTCTTAATAGTAGGTGCATGCAAAGTGCTAATTCGGCAGAATAATTAGTATCATATCTGACCGTGATTTCTCATGGTCAGAAATGACAGACAGAATTCTTGGGAACAGATCTCTGGAAGTAAAGGAAGTGTACTACTTGCAAAGGGATAAATAATAATTGCAAGCACACTTTGCAGGCCAGAGTTCCAAGATTTAGCAAACAGGATGGGTACAAAAGTATTAGGAGGACGTATTAGGATGATACAAAAGCAGTCTAAATCTGGGCCACCTGGTCCAAGAGGTGGTGATAGTTGACAGTGCAATTACTCCACTAAATTATAATTTCCTGTTCTGACACATCATATTTGGGCTCCACGGCTTTTCAAATGAAAACATTTTGCTCTACTACAAATTTCTGACGGCTAGCGGTACTAGCTATGTTTCATTTTATATGATAAGCCTATAATATATAGCCACTGTTGGGTTGAACAAGGAAATGGCAAAGTTCTCAATAACTTTTCACAAGTAGAGTTGTGGAAATTATTTTTATTTTCATTATATGAAAGGACAGTATCACAATTGTAATGTGCACACTGCATCCTGGACAGAAACAGTTGCATTTGAAACATCTGCTGCTGCTAAAAGGACATTGACTTTCTGCAGGCATGCTGTAGACTTTGTGTTCATATATAAATTATGAAAGAAAATTAATGTGCCCTCTTTGGGGATTCGTGTCAGTGTTTGTGGGACTGTAGCTTCAGGTTTGTATTGTTGACTGGAATCTACATGAAAAAATGCATCTCGGGCCATGTTATGGAATAACGCAAAAGAGGTTAAATAGTTAGTGTACCTAGTGGCTTTCTTCAGCAAGAGATTAAGTAAGTAATGTGTAATATATTATTTCTGTTGAGCAACAATCCTGACATGAAATATCGCACATGGAAACATCGCAAGCAGCTATTGAATGGATATGCTGTCCATCAGCATTACACTGAAAAGTACATATAACCTGCCAAAAATGGGAAAAACAGTTTTGCATAATTTAAGTGCTTTATCTTGTTTTTTGAGGTACAATCACTCTCGTGCCGATCAAATTTCCATAGGAAATATTAAGTCATGTAAAGGAATATGCATGTTTAACAGTGTGGTTTAAGTAGTAAGAGATAAGCAGGATGAGAGAGCAGAAACTTACTGACATATTAAAAGTGTTTTTATGTGAAGTTACAGAAAAGAAAATGCAGCTAAAAAGTGTTAAATGAACCACTGCAACACAGAACTGCTGCAGCTTCAGGTGTCACTCTTCATGGATTCATTCCGACGGTCTTTCCGAGACTGGATCCGTGCACATTTTGGACACTTTTTCACCACAAAACACTTTTTGTGAAAGCAGGCTTTGCACTCTGTGAAAGACAGAAGATATTCATAGGTTTTATGTATCCTGCATATAAACCCAGTGGCAGCATATTACTTGTTATATTTGTGGGGGGGTTGTCAGAAGAATATTATGAAGTTGTACTAAGTCAATCCTGGTTTTAGTCTATAGAGGAACACAGACTGCATCTCGCTTTGTCTATGCTCACCTGGACAGCGTTTACATATGTCTGTCTGAAAAGGAAAGATGATGTCTTTCTCTCTGCAAAACTCACAGATAAAACCTCGGGCAAGACACAGCTGTGTGAAGGAAGTGAGAGAAGAAAGTCAAAATGATTTAATTTCATACAAACATTCACACGTTTTCCTCCTCTAAACGTGTTGTATTCCTGGCTGTATTTAACTGAAATATTGTCTGAAATGTTGCGTACTTGTTTAAACGGGCACAAGGATAGGAGTCGTGAAAAGCTATTTCTTTAAGTCATCATTTACATATTAAGTCAGGTGAATGGGCCTGAGATCTACAATCCCTAACTTTAAAATACATTTAAAATTAGAAATGCTTTTAATTTAGGTAAGCGGCAATAATATTTAATTACCAAATGCATATCATCAGCACTGGAAAATAATAACACTGTCCTTAGGTAGAAATGTACTGTCTGTACTTTCTAGCTAATAAATAACATTAAAGAGGCCAGGAGCCATCTGGTTCAGAATGACTGACCTCACAGTTTTCCACATGAGTAATGGCAGACTGCAGCACTGCTTTGGCCTGTGGAACCAGCTGACCCTTCTTCACCTTCTGTAGGTCATCCATGGAGAAGAGGTTTGACTGCTCCCTCAGATGAGCAGGGAGATGCTCCAGCTCAGCCAGCACACTAGGACACAAACACAGGGCAGATTAAGTTACTAAGTAGTTACTAGACCGTGTGTGAACTAGTAAATCTTATACCTAGCATACAGTCACGGCCAAACTCTTTATTTATTTACCATTAAAAGGTTTTTGAAACTTAATAAATCCTTGTAATAGTTCTTTAATATGTGATAGAAACATAAAAAAATACTCAGCAAATTTAATGAAAAACACATTTTGATCCACTGCCAAACCTGTAAATGAAGTAATGTCTTTATTTTATAAAACAAGGACATGAGCTGTTTATACATACATACAATATATATCAACTTTGTATTATCTCCAAATGTTACCTTTGTGATAATCTGCAGGCTTTTAGCAGCTTCTTGATTCCCAGCAGCTGATCCTGCACCTCCTGATGGGAGGATAGAGGGACATGTTAAAAAGGAATACAAAACTAAATGAAAACAACCTAATAGTTTGTCATTGAATTTCAGTATCGGCTTTGAAATCTAATTCCACAGACTACTTACTAAATACAGTAAAAGAATAAATAAAATGCCAGGATTCTTCCGATGGCTATCGATATGTTTTTAAATGTGAATGATTGCTTTCAGGCATCTATGATCACGGTAAGCACAACAGTAATAATTTAGTCATTAACTCACCCTAAACCTGTCCAGTTCTTTCACTTTACTGTACAGATTTTTACCAACACAGGTCAGGTCAAACAGAGGCTGCTGCCACACTGAATCCAGCAGCTGTTTGGAGAAATCACTCACAGGGTACCTGAAATATCAGGATTATTGTGAGTTATGATGATGTTACAGGGTTTAGAAGTGCACTGCAAGTTATTTAGAAGTAATTTACATTTACAAGACATTTAATCATTTCAGTTTTCTATATGAATTAACTATACATTTAACATATGTTAACAGTTACTATAATATGTTGTCTGATTTGATCACCTGCCAAAATCCCAGCAGGACAGTACTCGACCCGGAATCACAGCCTCTGAGCCGCTGTGACAGCAGTCACAGAAATATCTGCAAAAATGAATAACAACAGATCAATGATTCATTTGTAATAACTTCATTATTTAAATATAGATGGTTTAATATCTGATTGCAGGAAAACTTAGCTCATATTTGGGTAATAACATGTTATTTTCCATACCTGCCGAGGTATTCACAGTACCGCAGTTTCTTGATGTACCCTGGTGGGAGACAGAGAGTCTTATATTTGGTTTTGCTGCTTGTTACATTGTGAAGACATGGCTGAGGCCTGTGTTTGGTATTTACTGGTACTCAACCTTGATTACTATAGACAACAATGATTTCAGTGAGGAACAGTTTTTTACATTTATTTATTCCTTTTTAAGAAATGACAAAGTTACATTTCACAGAATGACTTTGAGTTTTAGACAAAAATGCTGAATACAGTTGTATTAGTGAAGTGCATGACTTATAAATCTCTCTGCTTTTTCGGTAATGGAAGCATTTTCTGACTATAGTTTATTCTCCTGTGGAGGGATTAAAAATGGTTTTATGAATGCGAATGTAATGTTCAGATAAAAACTAAAACAAAAATCCTCTGCAATTCATATTATGTAATGCAGTACTCACTGGGCTCCACCTCGGTCCCACAACCTGCACACAGGAAGTGTTGCGAAGCCACTACCTCGCTTCGTCTGAACAAAGAAAAGAAACCCACACACATTCAGCTCTAAATACACAATCATTTATAGCATCAGAAATAAACCATTTTTCCGCTGCGCTGTTGTGTCATCACATATAAATGAGACCTGTGCGTTGGCTGGACCGTGAAGATGATCTGGAAACGTGGTGGTGCCCAGCTCAGGGATCCTCTCATCCTGGTACGCTGTCGGATCTCTTCTGTCAGGCTATCGCTGCTCACCGCCACATTTTCTGTACCCGGCAGCTGGTATGAACAGGAAGAACAGAGGATACTTGTGGTCATTTCTGGAGTCCAGTCCCAGCAACGTGTAATAAATATGCGGGAAAGTTTTCTTTGTCATCAGCCACCAATATCTTATTATATATTTATCTTGCATTAAAATACCAAGTTGAGAAAGTGTTATAGTCATAGTTGATTTGTGGTTGCTGTTCTCACCTCCTGAAGCGAGCTGCGAAGGCTTTGCCGGCCACGCTGAAGCTCAGTAGAAGGGAGCCAACGTTTTTTGAAATCCAACACCAGCTGCTGGGCTAGCTGCTCAGCACTGCACCATGGACATCATAGATTTAGTCAGATTTAAAAGAACAAGCGCTTACATTATTAAAATGCATGTTTACTGAAAGGAATAGGTTTTCTTACTTTTTTAGAGACTCTCTCTGAGTTAGTGTATGATCAACTCCACAGTCTGAAACAGAAACACATAATATGATGATTATGTTTATTCTCGTTTAATCCAATATTAAGAAAATAATTTCTATATTTAGTTGATATAATAATGTATATGTGTTGATAAATGTCATAGAAAAAAAACAACGTTTAAAACAATCAGTTCCTGATATAAAGTCAGTGAACACTAGGGGGGAAACAAATACTGTAGGCTTCAAATTTCCAAGCGCAGATAAAATCTAGATACGTTCACAGTAAGAAAGCACTTTCTGCTGATCAAAGCATGTTTATATGAGTTCTTTGTTGCTTTTGACTCAGATGGAAGATTGGTGGAAAGGAACAATCAACCTGTTGATACCATCTTCACAGCATTTAGGCTGTAAGAAATTAGTCATCCTGTAGCTTTTTAGTCTGGCTTTTTGTCTAAAAACATTATCCGGACAAAGTTGGGACAAAGGAAGATGTAGGACGACCCATTCCTGGTCAAAACAATATGTTTGATGAGGAACTATTTAAGGAATGTGTGTTTCATTAAAAATAGAATTTCTTACCTTCGAATCCGCTGTCAGTGGAGAGCACAGACAGAGTTTTCATTTGATGTTTAGGCTCATCCTTCCCTGCTTCCTCCTCCGCTTTGTCCTGTGTTTGCTGCTCTACACATGGGTGTGTTTCTCTGTGTGACATCTTCATGTCTTCATCAAGATGTCTTCGCTTGTATCTCTCTCGTCTAGGATCAACTCTGCTGTACTTTACTTTATGCCTGTGTAATCTAAATGTCTGCTTCTGTGGCGAACTCTCCTGTGCAGAGCTTTTATGTCTTTCCTTGCACATCAGGCAGTTTGTGTCCATCGTGGAACGCCACTGATCTAAGCTAAGAGTCCATTTTGCATTTTCGAGCATCTCCAGCACCATGTCCACCACAATAAAATGAGCGTTTTCCTGCACACAGACAGACACTGGTGAGACGCTGCTGAGAGCATTTGGCACCTGTCTGCTGGCACAAATCTGGCTGTGATTTCACATTTCTATATTTAATGCCAAACACTATAGTAACCCGATTAAAGGCATAAAATGAAGTAATTCATAAGTAATTCAATAAGGTAAAAAAAAAAAAAAAGTTCAGTGTCTTAGATTTACATTTACATGGTCTAATAGTAACAGATGGATAAAGATATGTGTTTATTAATGGCATGCTAAGGAGGATTGTTGATATATAAATGATAAGTTAAGCACTTGCTAATACCTTACTGATGTTTAATAGTGGGACATTATTCTACCACCTTTAATTTCATATATCTGTAGCTTATAATTTGCAGTTGTATGACTCAGCCAATAATTTTTAAAATAAGCAGCTTGTTTTACAATAGAAAAATAAAGGGGTGTGTCATTAGCGTTTTTATATTTACTTTTATTAATTTCATTGCAAAATAAATAAAACTGTGAATGACTGTTGGGGGAAAAATGTAATGTACCTTTTCCAGTTCACAACTGGTCTTGTAGATCTCTGCAGGGGATGCTGGGATATCACTGCTGCTTCTTTCTTTGCTTTGTTGTGTTGAGGTAGCGCATCCTGATGAAACACACACACACACATAAATAAACTGACTGTGTTTCTAGCCTTTTTAACATTTATATGTTTTCAGTGTTGCTAACGTCAGGTTCATATTTGCATTCAGTGCACTCAGTGTATCACTGTTACTGTCTGCTCAGTTCTATATGTTTATTCTTGGGCTTTATTGAGAGTATAAACGTGGGTATTCATAAAACACTAAAAAGTTTTCTCAAGATTATGCCAAAGGAAAAGGTGGCAATATAAATGTGTACAAAGGCCTACAGTCAAAGCCTGGAGTAGCTTTACATGTTTCACAGTTCAAAATAATCCCTATTTATCGTATACGTTTTCCCTGAATCCCTGAGTTTACACTCATGCCTTGAATCCAGCTTCTTTCTGATGTCCTTCTCCTCACAGAACTTTCTCTTATTCTTTTTTTTTACTTTTACACCTTACAAGTACAGTGTGACGTCTGGGTTTTTATGAGTTGTTGCCGTCAACTTTTATGTCTCTTAACTTCATCACGCTGAGATTCAGAAGTGTTTGTGGTACATTTGAAAGACGCCATCCTAAATAATCTTTTCCCTTATTAAAGAAAATCTGCAGCTTAAAACCGGGAATGAAATCATAGAGTTAGTGTGTTTTTGGACATGGTTAGTCTCCTTATAGGCACAATAAAACTGCCAGCCACCCTTTACTACTTGACACAGCTGAAAAATACAAAACAAAAATCAGTAAACCCCAGTAATGCTATTTTACCTGGTGTGTTGTTGGGAATGCAACTACTCTGGGTCCGCCTTTTATGCTCCTCAGCTAATCCCTGCTGACCACTGTAGGGAAGGTGGAGGCTGGGAGTCAGAAGCCGTTTCAGATTTGATGAGATAGAGGTAGAGCTTTGCTTTTTAGCCATCTCCACTGCGAATGACAACTGATAGGAGCTCGGTTTGGATTCCTGATCCTCCCCACTGCTGGATGTCGACCACTCCTGGGGACCCAGAGACGGTGAACCAAAGACAGGAGATGGTGGGTCCGAGCTAAAAGCAGAAACATTTCACTTTAGATGGAGAGGTTTCAAAACAATGCAAGTGAAGATCATCCAAGAAATAAACACCAAATTAAATGTTAACCATTAAAAAGCACATATTGTGCATCACCTGACAAGCAGCTGAGTGGCATCAAATGTTTACTCATCACTTTAACAAGTAATTAGTTGTTAGTAGTTAGTGTGAGCAGTGAAAATAGTATGTTCACTGTATTTTCAACAGAAACATGAGGAATATCCTGTTTCTTCTTTTTACTTTGAGGCATAAAACCATAGCTGCAGAAATAAAATAAAGGTCTCTTTATTTACTCATTTCAGTTCCTGTTTGCTCATAGGCTCTTGGCAACCACACAACTTTCATGACATTTACCATAAAGTATCTCAAATGTCAAACACTGTGAGTCCTAAGCAGTAAACACTGGCTCCTGCTGCAATTATTCACAAGAAGTAAAGCTTGTTGTTTACATATACAGCATACTGTGTAGTGTTAACATGAGCTTATTAGTTTTATTGTGTTACTTTACCTCCAGCAGCCAGTTATCCCACAGTAACTGAAGTCTCTAAAGCCTTAGCGCCATCAAGTGGTGCTAGATTAACACTGTGGTAAGCAGACTGTGCTATATTCCTATTCACTATTAGGTATGAGGTGACCACAAAGCAACAACCTAAATGTGGGGCAAAGAGTGTGTGTCTGTGAGACAATGTGGGACAGCTGGTGAAATGCTAAGAGAGGGCCTGCACTTTTCATGTGTGTAATTTAAAAAAATAAACACACAAACTAAAGGACAAAAATACTCATTCATATGAAGGAAATTTTCCCAGCCTGCTCACTGAGGAATGCAAGGTTGTGTTTTTCATGAGGCTTCTTTCGCTTGTCTGTTCCCTTTTTCTATCCCGATAACTAGGAACTGTTGTGCGTACTGAGCAGTCTGGTGACTTTTGGTTTCAGCAGGACGGCATTCACACAGCACCGTGTCTTATTTAGAGCAATACATATTTTGTAAAATTGGCGTGTGCTGTGTTTAGTTCGCGTTACAGCTGGAACTCAGTGAAGCTGCATTTCCTTTTCTCTGAGTTCGACTCCACTAAAAAAGGCAAAGTTGTGACTTTAAGGTTATTTGTTTCTTTTCCCCATTTATTAGCTTAGTGTAGACAGTAAGTGAATCTGCATATTACCTAGATACATATACGGTGAATAATGTCTCCATAGGTCAAAAAACACTTTTTCTTTTACAAAAATGTACTTTTGGTGTAGTTATTAACAGATTCACCTGACATGGAAAAGCTTTGAGACCAGGAGGAAGCAAAAACAAAGATTCAAGGGAGCCCAACTTTGTGTCTTCCTACTGCTTATCACAAATCAAAGGATTACATCAGGAAGGGCCAAATCAAACATGCAGATCCATCCACTGTGGACACCCTGTGGGAAATAAGGGTGCAGCCATATAAACTGAAAACTTAACTCTAACTCTCCTTTAATTAATTTTATAGTTATCAGATCTATACATGACTAATGATACCTTTTTGTGAAGCATCTTGCAAAACTAACTGAAGTGTCCTAATTTTTTGCTAAAGGATGCATAAAAGTATGCAATATAGACAGTTTAGTGAAGTGTAGAAGAGGCAGAACAGGTTAGTTAGCTGTACCGCTGTGGAGGTTCCAGTGATGCACTATGTTGGACTGGTGCAGGACAGGCTGTGGTGCACATGTTAGGTATTATTTTAATAATTTCTACCTTTGCTACTAGCTTCATATTGTGTAGGACTGGGATGGACCATTAAATTTCCCAAGGGTGGGACTGTTGTGTTGAACTGCATCAAAAAGCTGAACTCAGTTCGGCTCAATATTAATATTATCTCTATAAATGGCCACTGTCTGTTAAGAGTAGATGTTACAATTTGTCAATGCAAATGTGAAATAAGCACATGCCAACATTGTATCACTATAATCAACATTCCCACAAACAATTGTGGACAAAGTGTGTTTTGTAAAATTTCCAGATTTTCTGTTTATAGTTTAATTACATCATTTGCAGTTTTGAAAATGCAAAGGAAAGTCACATCAACAGCAAATGCAAGATTTGCTTTCCATTGTGCATATGAGAGCTCTGGAATGTCCTTGTCACAAAATTTCTGCTCTGTTTTTAGCACTTTGCCTACGCTGAGCCACCTCCCCCATGTGTGGGAACCTATGTCACCATGTTCAGTCTGATGTGCCTACAAAAGTGCAACAAACTGTCGGTGATTCAATGCTCCTGCCCTGATGAAATTGACTATTTTAGTTACAGCATCAGAAACCTGATTCATTTTTAGCACTGACTTACACTGCACGTCCTGCTGTATGATACAGTTCAAAAATACCAGTTCCTGTTTTTGGTTAATTTCATTTTGCATCTGCTTCAAAAGCAGATTTGAACAGCCATAGTTTGTAACATCAGCCTGTTTGTCCCATTGCAGAGCTTGCCTCTCCAATCATGCCTTTCACTCAACACATTCCTGATAGCTCCGCTGTCCACTTTTCAACTGAAAATCCAGATTTCCTGCAAAGGTGTTGAAAGACTCTTGATCTTGCTTGGAGAGTGGCATATTCTTAATTGCTCCTTTCCTCTCAGGTGCAAAAGAATTCACCAAACATTCACTGATAAACTCCCCATCAGAGTATGAATTACAGTTTTAGCGATTTTGTTGGAAGTAAAAATAAAAAACTGGATGATTAAAGATTGTTAAAGAAAAAAAGAGAAGGGCTTGTTGCTTGTGTAGCTTTGCTAGCAAAGGTTCAGATGTCGAGTTCTTGTATTTCTCAATCCTTAAACATAGTAATCTGCTCCAAAAACCACACACATGGCTTTACCTGTGACTACAGTAAATAAATACTTAGAAGACTGTGTGTTAAAAACTCTGCATCAGGGGGTCTCAAACTTAAATGAGCTGTAGGCCACTGCTGCTACTGTCATTTCATGTGAGGGCCACTGTAGTGTTCAAAAAACAAACAAATAAGAAAACACCCACAAATATTTCTGAAAATCTAGTGTTTTGTTCGTTTTTTTAATAATTTCAAATATTGTATCACAAGACAAAACTACAAACAGGAAGACTTTTTTTGTGACTCTTAAATAACTGAAGCCTTTTATTGAACTACCAAAGAAACAAATCGGTAAACTGTTTCTGACCAGACACGTGGCAGCACTTCAGCTATGATAAGAATGCAGACATAAGTGTACACATGAGTTTTTGACTGCTAGTGAAAACTGTCTTCTTCACAAATAACTCTCACTAAACTCAATCCCTCAACATGTTTTTACTCTCTGTTCATATTGCCTTCATATTAAATAGCTTTTTGCTTTTTAAAGGACTTATTTTAACATTGCAGTCAACAACAAACTAATCTTCCCTAAAAAAAAAAGGTAACTTCAAGAGCCAAATTGTATTATATTTCTTCACGTCAATATACAGGCCTCAAGTAGGTGTGACGTGGGCCACAAGTGGCCTCTAGGCCGCAAGTTTCAGACCCCTGCTCTATATTCTGCATCAGTCTTTCTGACATATTTCAGGGCCAGCAAACTCGAAGTGGCATTTACTTGCAGACATAAATGCATGTTTTGTTTTGTTTTGTTTTTTCATATCATCTTCACAGCAAAAGAAACTAAGTTCTATTGTGATTTCCCACAAAATGTAAGGACTGTTTGCTGGCTGAAATGGGACAAACTGGGTGTATATCTATCTATATTATGCTTAAATCCCAATTTCCAATTGGCCTCACACTGGCAGGGGCAACCAAATGGGCCAGGTGGAGCCCGGGGCCATACCATACTCTGGGCTGATCTAGAGGTCTGGAAATCAGCCTTTTAGCTCTCTGCTTATGTCTTATTTAAATCGAGTTAGCCCAAAGAACAGAAAATATCAGAATAACAGCACAGCACCACTACACCCAATTATAGGGTTCCCCCACCAGCCGAATCCCATTTTAACTCCTGGTCCTAAGTATCTGAATAATACAAGTGTTAACATGTTTTATGCCACCTACAGTTTACCTGTGCGTACTGAACTGTCGCAGTAAAATCATGTAGCATGCAGCTTTGTTCAAGTGGACAAAGTTGTTGCTTTGTGTGGATTCCAAACAGCTAATGATAAAAGTCATTCATGAACTGTAGCACTCAAGAGAAAAGACTGAATGACTCATGCACAACTCTTACTTCAAGTTTGATACGATAGTTACTGGTTTGCCCATCATCACAGCTTACAGCTTATTTTAGAAAAGCATCACCTAAAAAAGCACCTTTAGAAACGTAATATAATCGTTTAGGCTTTGTCTTTTTTTACCCATGAAACCCTTCCCTGGTTTCTTCACCCCCAATGAATAACAACAAGACTTTAGAAAAGTATCTATCTTGCAGTGTTGCCCTTTAAAAGTTAGAGTCACTCAGAATGTGGGAGACAGTTTCAATATGTTTGAGGAGGCATTGTGTTTTTTTAAAAGCACACTGCACTCTGATCGCTCTACACACTGCTCAGCCACAACAGATGCTTTAGCTGATAGGTGTATCTCACCGCACTTTGTTATTATTTCTTATATAATTAGTCGTATATTCCATCTATGACACATGTAGATCTGTGTTTCTTGGTCATTTTTTTATTTGTTATGCAATCATTTGTAATAATGATATTGCTGAAATGTTTTGTAATGCTTTGAACATATATAGTGGTTACCTGGGACTAGATGTATCATTTACTCCTCCGTGCCAGGAGATGGGCCTGCTGCGTCTGGAAATGACCGGACTGCTCCGGGGAAGGTGGAATTTTTTATCCTCTGGATCCAAAAGAGAAAGTTCCTCTTTGCTCTGGATGTCAGTATCTGTCAATACTATGTTGCCTTTCTTACACTCATCACTCAAACCCTCACTGCTGTGGCTGAGTCTGTCTGACTTGGAGTCAAGGAAAGATTTAAAATTGAGGCAATTGACTTTTGTCTGCTGGTGGTGATGGGAAGATGATGAATTTGCTTCTGCTCTGTCAGTTTCTGGTGGTGACAGAAGGAGAAGTGGGTTAGAATCCATAGCAGCTGACTGTTGTGTTTGGTAGCAAAGCAAAACAAGGGAGACAGCAAAGAAAAAGTTAGGCCTGATCAATATGTATTCCAAAGGCATTCTTCGTTTTAATTGCACGTAGATTTTTGGAGCTGGAACCAGAAACAGAGACTGTTCTGGAAAAGATATGTCCAGATAATTTCAAGCTAAAAGCCTAGAAGTTTTAAACTAAAGCTTTGCGATAAATGTTTCAGTAACTCTCTGGTGTTTCCTGTGTGGTGGCGGTCATACGTCTTTCAAGATGCCTAGAACAGAAGGTTTACAAATATGTGCTGGATCTTACCTGTAGATGCCATTGTAGGGCTTTTTGACTCCACTATGTCCACATACCAGCTGACATACTTGGAACTATACAGAGAGGAGGACATGGTGCTGTGGCTTCCCATCTGTGCAGAAAAAGAGAGGCATTGTTTCTCAATTACTTTGAAGCAAACTTCCTGCTGCTTTCAGAGCAGAGGCAACACAAGTACCAGTTGTGTTATTGACTAATGGTTGTACAAGATCAGAAAGTATTAAATGTTCTGTAATATTGTGTAAGTTATTAAGCTGCTGAAAATGTTGGGAAGGTTTATTAGTTCTGCCACAATTTGGAACTGATGAGAATAAAAATAAATAAATAAATATACATATTCATTAGGCAAGGATATGCAAGATTGTAACCTAAATCTTTATCATAATGCAAATTTTAAAGTGTGAAGGTAACTCAGGGGAGAGTTAAAGATTTTTCAAATTTAAAACAATTACAAATACACTGTCATCCGAACTCCCAGTGTGGAGCAATGCATGCATTTCCCAGGAAATGTGGCATCATAGACTTTTTACTTGTGCAAGTCACAACTGCACAGAGTGTGTAGCTGAATTATTTCATTAGCTCAAAGTAGAGCAACTGTTTGTCTGTGCCATCAACTTCTCTGGATGTTCTCAATTCTTTCAACTGGCAAGTTATAAATATTACTACATCCACAGATGCTGATAACTGTTTGAAAAGGGGATTTAAGCATTTATGTAAAGAGTTAACAGAGTTAAGTGATGCATGTGTTTATATACACTATTCTTAATGACTTGTTTTGCTGCACAACTACTATAATGAAGAAGATCCTTGTAAAAAAGGCCAGGAAGATCGTGAAGGACCTCAGCCATCCCAACAACAGACTGTTCTCTCTGTTGAGGTCAGGAAAGCGATTCCGCTCCCTGAAGACCAACACAGAGAGACTGAGGAGGAGCTTCTTCCCGCAGGCGATACGGTCTCTCAATCACACCACCACACAGTACTGACCCACACATACAGTTCTTACACACACACTGGACTTTCTGGACTTTGGTTTTGCACAACACTGGTCACTATATTCTTCATTTCCGGTTAATACTTGTACAGCTGCTGTTATTGTGTATATATTTATTTATATTTAGATTCCTTCATACATTCTTATATAGTTCTATATTGTGTATTGTGTATTTTGTTGTACAGTTATTTTATTTTCAACTTTAATTTATATATTTATCTTTATCTTATTCTTCCCAGTTAAATTTACCCTTCATTCTAATTTGTGTTGTACAGTTATTTCATTTTTAACCTTAATTTATATTTTATTCCTTCTTAGTTAAATTTACCCTTTTTAATTTTTCATATTTATTTCCTATCTTATTCATAGCCTTTTCCTTTTTTGTTCTCTTTAGGTCACGAGCAGTTGTCCAAGCATTTCACTACATATCGTACTGTGTATGACTGTGTACGTGACAAATAAAATTTGAATTTATTTTATTTATTTATTTATTTTAATATGTTTTTAAAAGTTCATACCAACCTTATGAATTCAAATGGAGGAATTCAGTGTATTAAAAACATAAAACATCATACTAAAATAATGAGAATAGCAGAGTATTTATGTATAACCATCGTTCAGAGGTATTTGGGTGTTTTTATAATGATAGTTTCTAAAACTGAACCAGAACATGGGTGTCTTTTAGGTTACAGCAGATGGGGCTGAACATCAATCGTTCATTTCAGTTGCTTTCAAAGACCTCACAAACTCTCCTGGAAAACAGCTACTGTGGCCAATACGTCATAAAAGCTAATACATGCTAGCAAAGTCTTTAGTTCATCTAGAATTAGAACAGTCTCAGCCGAGAAACTCCAACAACCATGTGCAGAAAGATCTAAGATCTAAGCTTTCATGCTTTGTAAAATAACCCAGCCTGTGCAGTGTGGGTGTGACTCTGATAAAAAAATGGGTGTTGGAGACATCACTCTGTGAGAATTAGCACTATCCTGTACGCAAGACAAAACATTAGAACTACGAAGCATATCAGTCTACATAAAGGTTATTGTAAAGACCTGACAGTGAAAGGTAACACTGAGAAACTTGTTAAATTAATGACGTTTAAAAAATTATTTTATTGTTTGAACTCAAATTTTTAAAAAAAACTCGAACGCTTATAAAGCCAACTAAAACAAAATAAAAATACCCAGGACATGTCTTTAGTTTCAGCTGCTGTCAATACAACCAGATAACTACAACTTACAACTTAACTTTTTTTTTTACATGACTTACACGTAGTCAGTTCTGCCTAACATAATGCAGAGGTTAGTTGGTGATTTAAAAAGATAAGAACTTTCCTGACATCACTGTAGCTTATTGGTCCTGAGTTTAGGGCACCCTGATGGCCAACTTCTGCTTTTTTACTTTTTTTTTTACTTCTACCTGGGAATAAATGACAAGGCCTGCTAGAGGGGGATTTTAGGCTAAAACATGATCCATGACGATCAAATTGAGGTGTCACAAGTGGTTACTGGTTACATTGGTACTGAAGTGTTGTGAACCGAATGTCACCGTCTTTGAATCTGAATAAAGCTGGAATGTTTAATCAAAGATGAGAAATCAGCGTAAAACACAAAAGAACTAAATTAAATGAGAAAATGTAGCACTGAACAGCCTTCAACGTCATTAACAGACCTCACATCCAACTAAAACTACAGTTATTTTATAGTCCACCCTCTGTATCCTCATAACACACATATACAACAAAATGTATCCCCAAACAAATCTAAGAAGTGGATTTCAAAGATTTGAGATTTAAAAAAAAAGGAAGAAAACAGCCAAAGATATTTCAGTGCAAATACAAATGTATTACTCTCAAAGCGACACAGAAAGCAGTTTCTACATGAGCCCTGCTGATTAATCTCTCTTATATATCGCTCATATATCTTCAAGGAGCTGCTTCGCTTTAATCAGCAAACAGAGCTTCCTGTATGAATGCAGAAGTAGATTCTAATTGTAAGTGATAATGTCTAAAATATTTCCCTTTTTTGTTTCAGTCAAAGTAAAAAGCAACACGTTGGAAGCAGAGAGAGGGGGGAAGGCAGACAGCAGAAGCAGCACTGACCAGAACACAAAGCTCAGGCTACTCACCAGTTAGTGACTCGAAGAGGAAACCTGTCAGTCTGGTGAAGGGAAGACTAATGCGAGTCTTCAAAAAGCTGCGGCAGCTGGAGAGAAAGGAAGAGGGCTGGTTGGTTTTCAGCACTTCCTGTATTTAAATCAGGTTTGTATTTTCTGTGTCTCAGCAGTCAGTGCTGGGCTTTTTTTCCACTAAGAACAGAGACACCAAGAAGCTCTCAGTACACCGCACAGCACCTTACCACAAAATTACCCTAAATATGTAATCTGCCACTTAAAAAAACACAGGCTTCTGACTTTTTCTCAACTATTTAATAACAGGGAGTTGATTCATTATGTATTAAGTCATGCTTTTATTTTAGGAGCGTTCATAATACATAACACATAACATATAATTAAAATATTTCTTGTTTCTTTCATTCTAAAGAATGAAGGAACATTTAATGAAATATAATCAGATCGATTATAGGAGCAAAAGTGTTTCCTTAAACCCATTGCAGGTCTTAAATGTTGTGTTCAAAGGTTCCTCAATTTAAACACCGTCACAGACGCGAGTGCAAAGGTTTCGTTCAGCAGCATATCTTACGTGACATTTCTCAGTGCTCAGCAAAGGCTGGCATGTTAGCTGGCAGCTGGCAGAGGTGAAAGAGGAAGTTCTAGTACAGAGACAAGTATCAATGGCCGAGGGTGTTGTTGAGACGTGATCAGATTGAGACACTTACCTCCAGTCTTTACCTCCAGGTGGCAGCATTTCAGAGCCCAGACATAGCTCAACGTCAGTTGACATTCGGTTGATATTTCAGAACAATTGGTATTTCAGATATAAAGGATGCAACCAGGAATTGTCTGTCTGTCTGTGACAGACAAGCGAACCTGTCTGTGTTCACTTCATATACTGCATTTCCATGGAGGTTTGCATGTTTCAGTAAACTGCTGCAACATTTCCTATTTTCCAAGCAACATGAGAGATAGCATAGAACTTTTGCACAGTACTTTAGACACGGTCAAGTCGACTGGTGAAATTCAAACCAGGTTCTGAAGGGGGGAAGTGATTTAAATGTTTTCGTGATGCTCAGGACTTTTTCAGTTAATTTTTAACTGCTGTAACAAAGAGACCTTACAACTCTGGGATGAATAAAATATATTTCAACTTTGCCATGTCTTCTCTTTAAGGGGTAACTTGATCCAGTAGACAAAGCAAGACGAGTCATCTGAGAAAACTCTTATAAGTCTGATTTTAAACTACAAGTCTAAATGTAATGATTCAGTAAATGTTGTAAGTAAATATGGCTGTTTTTATTAGTGATTATGAAATAAACATTACAACTCATTTGTTTGCTTTAATAAAAGATAAAGATAGATGACTGAGTCTTTTTGGGAAAGAAACACCGAAATCTTAAACCGCAGCACTTCATTCTTTCAAGCATGAACATCCAGAGATGATTTGAATTTCACTTTAAGTGTATACTATTGCATATTTGGTGTACTTCCTCATTTTTTAGCTGGTGAACATGAATACCAGACTTTGTAGTCAACAACAACAACAACAACATATGTTTTGATAATGCCATTCAAAATGCCATAGAAAGTAGGGACTTGGTCTGGAGTCAGTGTCGTCTATTCCTCTGTTATTTTGTGGCTTAATCAGATCTCTTTCATTGTTATGAAGACCACATAATTGACTTACAGTGAGCTCAACTTTTTTGTAACATAGTCACTATTTTGGGGGTAAAAAAAAAAGTGCTTAAAAAGGAAACACGAGCTACACATTTCCTGAAACACACATTTTTACATCCTGGTACCTCATTGACATGACATCACTTTATGTCAGAAAATTGTGATATCAGAAAGAAAAGAAAGCTCTAACTGGTAAAAACGTTTTTTGTGAGAAATATTTGAGTCGCTTCTTAAACTTCTTCCTTCCACTGCCTCGTGTTACTCCCCTCTTCTCTGCTTTGACTTTTATGAAGATAAAAAAGGACATATGTAATTATACCCATGTGGAAAATAAATAGTAAAAACTTATAAAAGACTTGCATAAGATGTGGCCTACTTCATACAGTGAATCATAGAAGGCTTATATGATTTACTCATGAAAGTGGCCACTTTCTCATTACTTTCATATATTGTTTTAGTAAGTATCCAAAACATCCAAGTTTCATTTATATAATTTTTCAAGGGCTCTTATATCTGTTTTCAGTCCTGTATGCTTTTCACACAAGTTTCACACAAGACAGATACAAACTTTATAAGATTTATATATATCTTCTCCATATGGTTAAACTGTGCATGCAAAAAGCAAACTGGCTAAAAATTTGCAATAATTATTGAGTTTGAGTTAATCTGTAAGATGTGTTGTGTGTTAGGTTAGCAAAGGTCCTCACAAGTATGTAAGTATGAACAAGTGATGGTGCTCAGTGTAATCAGGGGTCAGCACTGTGCATCATCTGCTGATGCAAGCTCGTTATGTAATGAGCTGACTCAGCACTTCCTTCTGATTCCCGGTGGGACTCTCTCATTATCACTCATGCACACACACACACACACACACACACACACACACACACACACACACACACACACACACACACACACACACAAGCTTCATGTACACAGGATGGTTGTAAATAAGGGTTTTTGGCCTGCAGCACGAATCAGTTTCTCTCCTCTCATAGAGCTGCTTTCCGGTGCTTTAATCTCAAACAATAAAATTTGATCAAATGTATATTTATGGTTCATTTATTGTTCATTTGGAACTGGTGACATTACTGCTCATAAACTGCAGCAGTGGTGTTGCAGATAGTGTAAATATGACATTAAAAATGAAGAAAAAATTGTGAAGGTTTGTACCAATTGTTAAATCTAAAACTTACACAGAGAGAACTTACATTACAAGAGAACTATAGTTACAATCTTCTATACACTTTTCACTGCATTGTTAGTAGTTACTTATTCTTATATCCTTGCTAAAGGTAACTGGTGTGACCTGGATATCTTGGTCTCAGCAGCCACTTTAGTCAAAAGGAAACCACCATAACTTAAGCACAGGCCTAACTGCAAAATAGGACACCCAGCCCTTTAGTCTTTAAACCTTGTGTTTTAAAGCAAAATGAAAATTTCTGAGATAACTAACTATAACAGATATAACAGAGATTAAACTCTATGAGAAAGCTTCAGTGCGCGAAATGTGTTGTTTGTCGCTTTTGTCCAGCAGAGGTCACTGTTCCTTAAATTTCAGCCCCACTTTCATTTTCACTGCCTTTCACGGGCCGCAAAAGGCTAGTGCGCAGCCGCACTGAGTGAAAAAAAAGAAAGAAGAAATGCGGCGTGAGACCGGAAACACTGTTTT
Organism: Aulonocara stuartgranti; assembly: GCF_965226115.1. Classification (NCBI taxonomy): domain Eukaryota; kingdom Metazoa; phylum Chordata; class Actinopteri; order Cichliformes; family Cichlidae; genus Aulonocara; species Aulonocara stuartgranti. Next base: position 28,510,516 of record NC_138952.1, read on the forward strand.
CAAAATAAAAATCGTAGCGCAGTAGAATATCGTCAGTCATCTTTATATAATAGATTATAAGAACAGAGTTGAGGCCACATAACCACTTACACAATTGCATTAACAGTGCTTTACCTATACATTTGCAATCATGGTATATTAATTCCCCCTCGTATCTGGATTTATAACCACATTTCAATGTTAAGACCTTTACATTTGTGTCTGAAATATTTAATTTGAAATTTAAAAAATGAATATCTAAATTATACCCGAAACGGCTTCGTATTTATTATTTCATTCCACCGTAACATTGGCCTGGTCGGTGTACAATTTTGAAATTTGTTCCCCGGATGTCGCACCGTCCAACTGAGACGCTTGACGACACGCGCAGACCTCCAGGCAGACGCGGCGGCGACAATCACGAACTCAGAACGCGCGGCACGGCCACGGACGTCTGTGAAGTCAGTGTCCCGCTGTTTACCTGAACGTAGCCAACCCCGCGCGCTCTCTCGGACATAACCGATACACGGACACGCGCAGCGGAGAGGCGGAAAATTATGGCGACGTTGGGACCGGAGTCGGCTCGCCCCCCTCTGGGTTCTTCTCCGTTAGTCCAGGCTCACATCGGCAGCGCCAACCTGCCTCCCAACCGGGGCTTAGAGCGGGCGCTGGAGGAGGCGGCGGCCAGCGGCGTCCTCAACCTCAGCTGCCGAAAACTGAAGGAGTTTCCCCGGACAGCAGCCAACCACGACCTGTCGGACACGGTGGAAGCAGGTAGGTTGTTCTTTGGTGTATTGCACTCCCCCAACAGCCCATCCCGGTTAGCTTTTAAGAAGGGGGGGCACACCGGTGCTGGGCGGTAACTGCTCCCCGCTATAAACGCGTCACGGCGGCGTGGAGACTCCTTTAAGTAACCGCTGGACGTTATTTACAACATTGGCATTTCCGTTATCCACGAGGACTAACTGAGCGTTTGCTCACGAAGCTGCACGGGTGGTGTGCCGAGCCCTCAGCCCTGGTGGTGTTTGCAAGTTGGAACTTTGGCTTCACCTGAACCGGATGCACAGTTGACTTTAACCCCTCCACTGAGTTGTGTTTAGCCTCCTGACTGGCCTCATTGTGACCTGAGATTTGTTCATTATTGAGAGAACAGTCATAGGAAAAGTTTCAAGTTTCCAAATGACTGAAGCCCTGTGTTTATGGAGGGCTATAGTGAAAGTGGGCACTGGAGCATTTATCACTGATCCGACTGTTCAGTGGAAATCCCCACTACTTCCTTTTAATCCATTACAAGATGTAAACAGGCATGGAGAGTTGGCTGAACCCCGACACACTCAGTCTGTGCTGTTTTAGGCACAACATAGCTATTTTCTTTCCAACCCAATCCCCTATCACGTTAATTACCAGAACACAAAAGGTTATGTGTGTGAAGTTTTCTAACATAAAGGTAAACAATAAAAAAAAGATGTATTTTTGCGCTGTAAAAGCTGAAGGAAAGGGTCTTTAAGAAAAGCAGATGTTGTTTTATATGAGGGTTCTTTGTTACAAAGAAGGCTTGATATAGGAGTCATGAGTTGCGCTCTAACAGACCAGTTACCTATCCATGTCATAGACTGTAGGTAAAAGATGGATGTAGCCACCATGCAACCCTCAGTTGCTTACTGAAGACTGATTATGAAGTCCTGAGCTGAGTTTTTTGTTATTGTTGTCATGTTTTGATACTAGACAAGGACAAAGGGGTGGAGCTGACTGTGAAAGAACTATGCATACACCTAGGGTGATGTCTTGTGATTCATAAATAACTAGCTAATTAGCATACCCTAAATCAGGGGTGTCAAACTCAAATACACAGTGGGCCAAAATTCAAAACTGGAACAATGTTGCGGGCTAACATTAATATTTATTGAAAAAAAAAAAATTTATTGAAAAAAAAATCTTCCTCCAGATATAAGAATGAATCTTTTCTTATGGACTCAAACAAGTTTTGCTGAAAAACTGAATATGGAACAAGCAAGGCTTAATACTAAACGATATATATATTAGCTGTGTAATATCAGTAGGCCAGCTCTAATAATAATTTGGTATGGCTTCGCGGGCCAAATGTAATTACACTGCAGGCCAAATGTGGCCCACGGGCCAGAGTTTGACACCTATGCCCTAAATAATCCTGATTTATGACTCTAAAAATGATAATAATTTGGATTTAAACTTGAACTTTATTCAGTATGATCCAAAATCAACAACCAAGCCCATAAACTCATCAGGAAAGTGTTTACTCTGGTCAGAGAATAAAGGAGTCGAGGGCAATTTTAATGAACTTCTGTACAACATATGTACATATATGTAATAGCTTCCTGTCTGTGTGCTGGTAAGGCTTAAATTTGGCTCTGTGGCTGCATTAAAGGACAATAATATGACTTGCTAAGTGAAACAGGCTTTTCAGAAGTTTGTGCCTCAGTCTTTGTGAATAAAATTATAGTGTGGGTTTAATATGTTATGTAGAACTAACTAGCAGTGTTCTGTATCTTTGCAATATATGTGTACAGGCTATAGAAGCAGTTAGCTTATGAAGTAGCGCTCCACTCTCTTTTTCATATGTGATCACTTAGGACTTAAAAATAAATAAATAACATGGTAGCAGCCAAAATGCTAACATTGAGCTTTCAGTGTAAGGTCCTAAACCAATGGCTGATGGCTGCTGGTGGCTGCATCCGTCTTCTAAATACAGTCTATGATCTTGGTGTATAGGGCTTTGGAGTTGACGTCACGCCGCAGTGCATTGTGGGATTGCGGCGCCATGTCAGAAGGCCACAAATCAAAACAAACACACTGTGTTGGAAGCGGGACTGCCAGAACCTTGCTTAAAATCAACGCAAAAGACAAAGGGCTGTATCGTGACCGTTGCGCCCAGACGCCAAGAGATGGTACTTGGAAAAAATAGTGTGTGGACCCGTATGAAATAAGGCAGTGGAGTGGAAACCCAGACAGCCTACCGCCGTTGTCCTATCCCGATATCTTCGCTTACCCTGTCTGTGGAGTCAGCGCATACACGGCCAATCTTTTTCGGAATTATAAATTCCTGGAGACACACATCTAGTTCTAGTTGGGTACAAGATTTGGCCGTTTTTAAGCCTCCACGTTGTGAGTACGTTGACCATATGACCAAGATACAGCCAGCTTGCCAGCTGTGCGTTGCCATGTAAATAGTTTGCATTTCATGTGTATGTACTTGCTAATTACAGGTGAACAGATCTTGAATAAAAAAAATAAACATACTTTTCTTTTCTGTTTCATATTTCATATGCCTGCAATAATGCCAAATAACTCCGTCAACATGACGTGATTCTATAGCATCACACATTACGATGTTTTATCTAATTATCTATGACCTCAGCGCATTCGAAATACACTAAAAGCCTATTAAGAGAGATATGAATTTATTTAGGACTCACCGGAAAGAAAATGCTGCGAGCAAACCAACAAAAAATTGGGGATGGCAGAGAACTCGATATCCGCTCATCTGACCGCTGCAATCCAAGCCTGACATCTTCGTTTAGTAATATCGGATACATGAAGTCCCTCCCCTTGCCTCCAGGAGGGGAAACGATTAAAAGTGAGCCCATTTTCCAGCTTCTTGCCTTCCCTATCGTGTGATCTAACGTTGCAACCGACAACGCAGCACGTACGAACCATAGCTGACGCTTCCGTGTACTTTCTTTGGCCTACTGTCATGGTGGGAGGGGGCGTGGCCCAGCTCCCGTGACATCACGCTCCAAAGCCCTATATTGTGAGTCTTGATAAGTATGGCCAGAAGCAGGACTACCTTTATCCATACTGGGGTTCATGATTGGCATTTTCTTATTGATACATACCAGGTCAAACGGAGTATAGGATATAAGGTGCAGGTCTCTGTGGTTATCAAACAGTCAAGTTTTCATCACTGACCTACTGCCCTGATCCACATAAGTTTTCAGTGTTCGCTCTGACATCATGTGGATTCATAAGGTTAGATTTGGGGGCATGCTGGTTAAGCTGATTTGCTGTACTGTGCAGGCATTTTATCTTTCAGCTTTTAAAAGTAGTAGAAACACTGGGTTAGACACGTGCTCTAAATGTTGCCTGCTAATGCCGTTGGCAACAAAAACTAAGTTGTGGCTGTCTTTGCTCTTCAGAGTAAGTGAATAAATGGGTTGGCTGTGCTGCAGTGAAGACAAGTGACGTTACTTTGCTGCACTTCGGTCTCTAACTTTGTTTATGTACACTAAAAAAGAAATGTGGATTACGTAACTGCTGCGGAGCTCACGTTTACAGAACCATACACCCACCCACCCACGCATGCATGCACACACACGCACACCGCAGCAGCAGTATGAAGTCAAGCGATAGAAGTGATGGCAGTAAAATGAGAGTGTGAAGATTGTGTGCTACAGTTTAACAGCGTTCCTGCTGTATATATTAGGGATTCCTGGTCATGGACAAGACTTTGTGATCTGGGATGTTTTGTGTCACTTACATACCAAATGACCTTTAGAGAATCCTTCTTATAAATCTAAGAGGGTGCTTGTCCTGCCTCTTATCCCTAAGAGTCAGTCAAGAGAAAAAAAGAAAGCAGGTAAAACTGGGCCCTAACAGTTTGCAAGCTGTAGATGTTTGTGTAATATGTGTCAGGACGCTGAAGGCATTTTCCTTTAAAGTGACAAGATGTTGTTGTACAAAAATGTTGTTCCAGAGATTTATAGAATTGCTGTCAAGGGCCATTGAATCTGTTCTGGCAGCACGTGGTAGCAAAACTTCTTACTCCTAACACTCCTAACACTCTGTTTATTTTTTCTCTTTAATTTGATGCCAGTTTATTTAATGCTTTCTTACCATGACGGTCTCAAGGTGCATCATCCTGATGTAGTGGCTTACAGATCCATCCTGGAGGAGACAGAAATCCCATTGGGGTTGTGTCAGGAAGGGCATCTGGTGTGAAAGTCTGCCAAAACAAACATTCAGCGTTACCTGCTGCGATGGCTCTATGAATGAGGGATTAGCCGAAAATAGCTTTTAAGGTGCATTATCTTAACCACTTCAGGAAACAGAAGGAGGTGTCAGATTAATGAGATTAATGATTTCATGTACATAGTTAGGTCATAAGTGTTTATTTAATAGTTTGTTGAGTTGTCACAGCAAATATTTGGCAAATAGGCCAAATGAGAAACAGTCTTTCTTTCCGTGTAAAAAAGTTGAACTACATATTTAATCCTTGAGTTATCTTTATATGAGGAAAAAGAAGGCCAGTCTCATCAGGACATATCAGTTTTTTTCTGCACAATAAGGAAATGCTGCTGCAGGAAATGAAAGAACTGTCACAACTCTCTGGCTTTAAATTGTAAGAAACAAAACATGTAAAATAAGAGAAAAGGTCCTGATGCTCATTATACAATAGATAAAAGCTGTAAAACTTAGTCCAAACATATGCCTTTCATCACATTTCATCACATTTTCCAGAGCTGTCCACTGGGGCCGGATTGGAGCATTTGGCAGGCTGATTCTGACACCCCCCCCCCCCCCAGGCCATATGTATGACACCCCTGTTTTAGGATAAAGGAAGGGTTCAAAAAAGCCAGAGAAAACAGTGCAGCCATGAGGATTATCAGCCTTACGGGCTTCATGCATTAAGATACGTGGGTTCAAAATATCTGTATCAGCCAATATTGGCCTTACTGACTGGTACCTCCTGCAAATTCTGGCTCAATACTCGAAGATCATGGGATAAAGGGATAAAAAATGATAAACATTTGGTTGCATGTCAGCGTATCGGTGTATCAAAGTTAGAGCAGGGCGATATAGCCAAAAATATTTATCACGATATATATTTGAAAATTTGCGATAACGATATAACCGACGATATAATTGATGCGAGACAAAATACAACTCCACAACATTACTAGCGCAACCTTCCATTTATTTTCACTTAAACAAGAAGCTGGTTTTTATGTACATTAAAGCTTTATAAAAATTTAACAGTGCAAATGCAAATTCCTTGCTGAAAGTTTAACCAAAAGGCATTTCCAGTAGAAATGGGCTGACATATCCTGAGCATAACCATGTATAATATCCACTGAAGTTAAAAAGAGGTGCTTTGCAACATTAAACTGCAGTGTGCAGTACGCATTTTTCGGACCATAAGGTGCACGGGATTATAAGGCACATTAAGCGAAACAAAGCAGTCAGATAAATCAAACTTTATTAAACTCATTCTTCTTGCTTCCTCCACTTCTGTACCATTGATTCATTAATGTTGAATTCTCTGGCAGCTGCTCTATTCCCATGTTGCTGCAGTATATTAATGACTAACCTCGTATTGTGGATGGATTATCTCAGTTGTTCTCCTGACTGAAGTTTGGTCCGTTTACAGTATCCTGCCATGCGATTGCATTTGTCTCTAACCATGAAGAACCTTCACGTTAACTTTTATAAGTGGAAAAGTGTTAGTGTTCGTCCTCCAGCTTCACTGTTTATGTTATGCTAACATAGCTGTGTCGCTAGCGATCACGTAGCACATCATTATATACCAGCTAGCCCAACTTCAGTAACCCTACAAACGTCACTGCTGTTTAGTTTCCTGTCTTCATTTATGTTGGAAGTGATAGCAGAGCTGTACGTTTGATTTTTTTTCAGAAATCTCTCAGTCAGAACATGCAATATCATGCTTAGGTAACTAGCGAAACTAGCGAGCTAACTTCCGCTAGCTTCCTGCTAACTTCTAACTCCGTTAAATGTAATAACTTTTGTTTTCATGGATGCCTGGAAGTTAAACTTTATAGTTACACCTGGTAAAGCAGCAATGCTGATCGTTTTATTAAAGATGAAAGAATTTAGACAGTTTTTAACGCTCAGTGATGCTGCAGTGTTCGTTTGACCTGAAGAATACGGAGTTTAGGACCCAGATTACTCCCAGATTTAAGAGCATCTTAGTCCGACAAATATGACAATAACAACGGCCGCTTGCATGTTCTGCAAAAAAATGTGCTTTGTTGTGTATCTGACGGACAAACACCAAACCAGTTCCACATCACGGAAGTTGCACCATTTTTACAAACCAATTCTGGTTCATCTGTTTCACTCAACAATCGGCCATGTGCGTATGAAAACAAAGGCACTGCGCATGCGCGTTTTACTCCCATTCTATCGCGATATTTCATTTTCCTATCGTTGCCTAACATTATACCGGTATTACCGTGAACGGTATAATATGGCCCAGCCCTAATCAAAGTATCTCTGGCGCTGGGAAAAAGAACCGAAGAAGCTTGAAAATCCTGCTGTAGACATTTTGGAGTGGATATGACCGACATGCTGGTGTGACAGTAGTAAACAGTGGCCTGTTGAGTTTTCTGTAGTGAAGATGGAGGCGTCTCTGATCACACAGCAACTGTGATCAGTTCCCATGAAAAGAAATGAGATGAGACAGAACAAAGTGAGTCACTGTGACAGACGAGCGTGCTGTGGAAGCACTCGTCTTTAAATGCACACATGCACACGCGTATTTATATAAATCAGCTAAAGTGCACACAGAAGCAGTGTGTCAGAGTCGACAGAAGTGCAAGGACTCACACTGTGCTTCCTCCTAGTTTCATATCAGCAGCCGCGCAAGTCTCGGCTTGTAGTGAAACACAAGCTGGAGCTGCTTTCCTTACAGCCTCCTCCCACTAATGGCTTCTCTCAAACTAAGAGGTGGCTTTTTGTTGGAAAAGAGCTACTTTTAGAGTGTTTACAGTCACTCGGGTGAACCACGCTGAAAGGCGGGCTGAAGAAACACAGAAAGATGGCGGGTTTAACTCCTTTCTGCAGTTGCTGTTTTGGGCCTGCTTCTGCCTGTTCTCAAACCTCTATTTAATACTTAATCACACCTGATTCATACAACACACAGATGAAGAAGAGATTTGAAACATCACATCATAAAGCATCATTATAATTTTGTATGGTGCTGAAAAAGTATAAGGCACATTTTCAAAAGCTTCCTCGTGGAAGATGTTGCACATGGTTGTGATCAAGGAAGAGGGACTGAAACAGTTATAAAGGATAAAGAAAAAGAACACTGAGAATGATCAGAGGCTGATGTTGACTGTTAACAGGGTAAAATGTGGTATATCTAATTGAACGTGAGATAAGATTTATTAATATGACACGCTCAGGGAGGGGCTGCATATGTGTGGTTGCAGGTATTTATTTTAGGGTAGATTATATCACTTGTGTCCAGGAACTGAAAGGTGAAGGAAGGTGATTTTCAAACCAAACCAACCAGTCAGTCTGCTTTCAAATGTGGTGGGATCAACAGCAACTACCAAACCGTGTGTGTGTGTGTCTGTTTGTGTGTTTGGGGTGTTAAACATCCCTTAACTGCCAGACAGTTAAAAGATAAACAGAATGACATAATGTTTAGTTCTGAGGAATGACAAAATTTTAACCGCAGATTTTATTTATTTATTTTTTAAATCGCAATCATCCACAGCAATAACACGTAACTGATTTTGCTTTCATTTTATGCGCTTACAAATCCTCTTTTGTACCGTTCCTGATATAATTGCTATATATAAAAGTTCTAGCACTCAGGGTGAAAGTGTTTGGGAAAAATCTGGGAACTTGAAGGGGATTTCTGTTTAAAGATGATTCCAGGAAAGAGGAAGAGAGTAGGGAGATGATTTTTTTCAGTAATAAAACTGATTCTTTCTGGTCACCACTGTACAGTTGTGAGAATGGCATGAATATTAGTTTTCACAAAGTCTGTTTATGTGAAGAGTCAATATTTGCAGTGTTGGCCCTTCTTTTTCAAGAACAGTTGGCCCTGAGATGCTGTCAATCAACTTCTGGGCCAAATCTTGGCTGATGGCAACCCATTCTTCCATAATCAAAGTTTGGAGTTTGTCAGAATTAGTGGGTTGTTGTTTGTCCATCTGCCTCTTGAGGATTGGCCACAAGTTCTCAATTGGCTTAAGGTCTGGGGAGTTTCCTGGCTATGGACCCAAAATTTCAATGTTTTTTTTCCTGAGCTACTTAGTTATCACTTTGGCATTATGGCACGGTGCTCCATCGTGCTGAACCATTGTTCCTTACCAAACTGTTCTTGGATGGTTGGAAGAAGTTGCTGTCGGAGGATGTTTTGGTACCATTCTTTATTCATAGCTGTGTTCTTTGGCAAAATTGTGGGAAAGCGGCCCCACACATGAATAGTCCCAGGATGCTTTACTGTTGGCATGAGACAGGGCTGATGGTAGCGCTCACCTTTTTTTCCCCAGACATCCTTTTTTCCAGATGCTCCAAACATCTTTATCAGAAAAAACGACTTTACGCCTGTCCTCAGCAGTCCACTCGCTGTACTTTTTTTTACAGAATATCAGTCTGTCCCTGATGTTTTTCTTTTTGTTTGTTTGTTGAAGAGAAGTGGCTTCTTTGCTGCTCTTCTTGACACCAGGCCATCTTCCAGAAGTCTCGGCCTCACTGTGCATGCAGATGCACTCACACCTTCCTGCTGCCAGTCCTGAGCAAGCTCTGCACTGGTGGCACTCAGATCCCGCAGCTGAATCATCTTTAGGAGCCAGTCCTGGTGCTTCTTGACTTTCTTGGGCACCCTGAAGCCTTCTTCACAACAACTGAATCTTTACCCCTGAAGTTCTTGATGATCCGATAATGGTAGATTTACGTGCAATCTTAGTAGCAACAACATCCTTGCCTGTGAAGCCCTATTTATGCACCGCGATGATAGCTGCATGTGTTTCCTTGCAGATAACCATGGTTAACAGGAAGAACAATGATTTCAAACATCACCCTCCTTTTTAACACATCCACTCTGCTATTCTAACTCAGTTAGCATGACATAATCTCCAGCATGCATTCCCACAAAAGATCCACGATCTAATTATTTTGCCTTCTCAATAACTAATAATAATAGGCTTAAAGTTATGACTGTTTTCTACAACAGTATCAGAGCTGCAGCATCATCTGGTGGCAGATGGCCACGGCCACATAACATGTGACAATTTAATGACCTTGGCAATCAATTAAAATATTAACACTTAGATTCACCGAGTTGTACGTCCTGTACCTTCTAGTGACAATAACGATAATTAGTCCTCTAGTGATGGGCTAATGTATAAGGTGATCAGTTCAATTCAGTTTCATGTTCTTTGTTGGCTGCTCTACTTGTCAGCAGCCGTGCACTGATATCTAGCCCGAGAGCTAACATGGCATGGAGGAAACAATCAGCAGAGGGTCATCAGGATCCAGCTCCACGGTTGAGTGTAAAAAATGTTGACTTACTCATAAGCCCTGTACCTCACTGAAAAAGGGACCTGGAGGTATTCCTTCAACACCGGTGTCTAAATGGTCCTCGGCTATGGAGCGCTCGTTTTGTAATAAATGTAACACTAATATACAAACATGTTTATATCTGGAAGGCTTGAATCAGAGGTGTACAATGTATGATGGGGCTATGAATTATTCAGTTAATTTCTTCATCAATTAATCATCTTCTCCTCATATTACTACATAGATGCAGAAAAACACTGTAGCTGTCTCTGTGCTGCTGTGTGGTTGTGTTACTGTCCTACAGTGGACACACTGATGAGCTTTTTGGTATTAATGCTCTGCCTGTCTGCTGTGGGTTTTATGTGTGTGAGCATGTGCTTCCCACCACATACCCAGCTCTAGACAATACACATTTCTGCAGTGTTTGGCAGTTTTTTTTAGTGGACAGACACGAACACACAGGCACGCACACAAAGAGCTTTACAATATGTGTGTAAACTGACAGCAACAACCTCCCTGCGTTTGTCAGGTGTACTGTGCAAATTTTTATATGGAGTTAAAAAGTTCAAATTGTTCTCCACTTGTACTTAAATGCATTTGCACATAGAAGCATGTTCATCAGTATATCTGCGATTTATTCTGTTAATAGGCAGTTTTTTTTGTTGACCATCAACCCTAACGGAGTGAGACATTCTCTGACCATCAGCAGGTTGGATTGCCATATCTCAGCATTTTTTATTGCACTGTGGTTACTTTCCAAGTGTGTACATGAAAGGTGGAGGAAGTCCCAGAGCACAGACCAAGTTACCAATCAAAAGTGACTACAATAATAATAATAATGATAATAGTTTTTTTTTTTCATTTTTTGTTTAATAGCCAACCCAACTGAAATCATGCCTTTAAATTATGTAGATCAAATTTTAGTTGGGACATTCACTATTTGCAGCAAGATGCTTTTGGAAAATTAGCTGCACAATACACAGTTAATAAATGCTTGTTTTCTGTTGCTATATGAATGCAGTTTATTTATTTATACTAATATTTCTTTACTTTAGACTTTTCTTTGAGGAGGAATTTGAGAAGTTTGTAGTGGTGCAACTGCCCAAACTTTAAGCCACGATTGTATTTTTTATCCTAAAACTGCTGCATGAGAAGCGCTGTCACTGAACTGGTGACGTTCAGGGTGTACCCGCCTATCGCTATAATGTCAGCTGGAATAGGAGCAGATGCAGAGTGACTGGGGGAAAAGAAAATGAATACAGTAAAACAGCAGTCCGGGGTTTGCAGAGGTCTTAGATGCTGAAATTATTTACAGGGAATTTTTTTTTCTTTCCAATTTAAGTATGTTTTCCATATTTGTTGAAGAAATCTGTCAACACGACGTGTACTTATAGTCAGGTCTATTTATTTCACCAGATACCAGATGTAACGCAGAACGGGTCCTGACCCCGGGTCTGTAAGCAAAACTCTAAAGGGCCCTCCGACCTGACCAAAGAGCCATTTGCCATTGTCGCAGGGAGGACAGGTTTACTCGATCGCTCTTCCCGCAGTTTACTCTCATGGTGATTTTTCTTTTTTTCTGAAGAAAACAATATTTTTTTTCTTTTTCTCATAGAAACTGTAAACAATGATGTGGGGTCCTTGTATAATTTGTGGGCAACTTGCTTATTGATCTGACTATGCAATATTTTACCAGTCAATAGACCAACAAGCTGCCATGTTGGCCCGATAGTGGTTTACAATATTATAGAAGTCATTAATGATACAGAAAGAGTGCAATAAAGGTTTGAAGGATGCAGCTGTGTGTGTGTCTGTGTGTGTTTAATGTGTGTAGATGGATGCATAATGTGTGCCTGAGGCATGATTTATCCCCCATGACATTACCACCTTCACTTCCTATACCTCAGTGCTGTTCCTTCCCTTTCAGGAAGCGTTGGATTTCCAGGAATGTGTTGGGATGTGGGGTTAGAGGAGGCACTGTCTGCTCAGTGTTCGCGCCACACCTGAACGTAGTGACAGCTGTGACGGAAACACACACACCCTCAGATCCTCAAACACTTTTATATTTGGAGGACAGAGTAACCACAGCAGAGTGGTCTTTTGAAAGTGTCAAAAAGCACAATTTTAATTAACACATTTTAACAATTTAGGGAACCAAAAGACAGAAGTGCATGCTTTCCTTCCTTGTGATTAGATGCCTTAACATTACCCCTCACTGTGAGCTTCACCTTCAGCCGCCTCCTATTGATTTGTTCTCAGAGGACTCTGAGAGGGAGGACCAGCGGCTCATGCATATAGAATGAGGCAGTTAAAGAAGCACTTAATGGAGCATTTAATGGTTTTCTCTCTGAGAAATGAAGAGCTACAGAGACGCCAGTCGGAGAGAGTGAGGAGCTCAGGGACATCAGAAAAGAGCTCAGTGGACTGAGATGGAAAGTGCAATCTAACAGGACCGAGTCCAGGTTCTGTCAGCTTGGATCAGCGCATGGATGGGCAAGATTTTTGGAAACTGGTTTCACCTGATATATTGACAGCTCCTCAGAATATTTATCAAGTTTTTTTTAAATCATCCATCCAAAATGGTGATGTGATCCATCAGCTACTGCAACCTTCCCTTCTCTTACTCTGAAAGTTCAGCTGCTGCCAGTCTTCAGTGTCATTCAGCTGTGTTGAGTCTCTTGTCTTGTGGTCATTGTTCTCATCTGGAGAACCACTGCATGAAAGTTTAACATCCGTCTAACATCAGCCAGCAGCAAGTGCTGAGCCTTTTCTCATGCTGCTACGCTGTGTTCACAGAGTCTGCTTACATATCTTAGCATGCCTCCATACTACCACCACGAATGTAGGTTAATTCTGAGGGGAAGGATGATCTGATATCGTCGTGTTGTTCCCAGGTCATCATGAAAATCTTGTTCCAGGTTCAACATTGCAAGTGACCAATCACATTGTTGTGAAGTTATTCTTTTGCGCGCCAAGCCATTCGTGCATTTATGAAATTCCAGTGTTGCAAGGACTATATCAATTCTGCTTACCGTTTATTAAAGGGTTAGGGTCAGGGTCCGTTGATCGGCGGACAGAGGCGGTTTCTCGCAGCTTAAGTACAGTTTTTTTTTACGGCGGTTTTTCCCGAAGTCGCAAAAGTCTGACATCACAACATTTTGATTGGTCACTTGCAACTGGAACAACATTTAGTATGATGATCTGGGAACAACACCAACACGACGATATCAGATCGTGCCTGAGGGGAAACACTGTCGTGTTTACTAAGTTAAAGGAAAGACAGTGGCTTGATGCCTTGCCTGAATACGTGTGTGTGTGTTTGTGAGAGAATATTGGGCAAAAACACTGAGACATAGAAAAAAGCACTTCTATGAAAAAACAACAACTTCATTAATGGTGGAAAAAAGATTCCTGATGAAGTAATAATGTCTTAGTTACAACTAACAGCGGTTTAGGAAGGATCTCATCAGAGGAGGCCATGACATATGGAACACTTGATCCCTGAGCACACCTGACACCTACCTATGAGTAAGGATATAACTTCAGGCTGTGACATCTTTTTACACATCGAAACTGTCACACTGATGTCACATATTACATCATCTCTGAGAAATTCTGTGTAATTGTACAAAAGACAGCAAACTCAGACAAAGTTCTAAAATGAGGTCAAGCTAACATTGAAGTTAGATCTGCCCAAACTAGGGATGTTCCTGGTGACTAATTTCTTACTCCATTATGAACATTATATGTTATACTCCAGACAAATGTAGAAGTGGATAGGAAAATTGATAGATCACTTCTGGATACATCAGCTTTTTTAATATAAGATAAAGAATAGAATAAACATAATGTCTTATTATCTCTCAGGTTTGCCACCAAGGACCTACTGTTCTAGGTTACTCAATTTTACAATCTCTTTTTTCCCACCTATTTTACAAAGTTGTTTGTCTACTGTGGTAGCCGTGGCAATGTCACTATTATCAATTAATTACTCATTAATAGTGATGATAATGGTGAACTGTATGTCTGTGTTTTATTTTATTATTGTAAGTGCAGTTAATGACAAAGATGTCCAGAGGCTTGCAGACCTTGCAGAGCTGTAAGTGTCTTTGCACTAGCTTTGCTCTTAGTCAGTGGAGCAAAAGCTAACCTGAAGATGGGTGGAGTTGTGATAATGATACTGTAAGGCGGGGAAATGAGGGTGGAGATGCTGGTTTTCTCACCAGCACAGAGGAGGGAAGTAACTGCTCCCCACTACATTGTGTTCAGGAGGCAGTGCCTTGGAGCTTTTCCTGTTAAGGAAGCCCAGTATCTCCCCACCCCCTCACCACAACTGTAAAGCGTAGCTGCAGCTACAGCTGGACTTATATAATTATTACTTTATGGCTGCCTAATGCAATGCTGATTTTTTTTTTTGTTCTCCTAGTGAAGTAAAACACAGCAAACATAAATTTAACAATAACACTGGAGGGTCACATACTTGCTGGCAGCTCTGAGAGGCTATCATTGGAGCTAAATGCTAACTTCTGTAAACTAACACAGTCCTTTTGTGGCCCACATGTGCTGCGCTTCCTGTGAGCGGCCTTTTGGACATTTACTGATAACGAAATTGAAATATACTTTTTCCACTTTGTGTATGATACCTCGGCTTTGGGTGTCCATTAATATCATCGCTCTGAGGAAGAGACTAGCAATGCTTTGCTCTTTAATTTAGCATTGATTGGTTATTAAAAGGCCCTGCGACAGACTGGTTATCTGGATGATATGAGGAAAGCCTTCGATGTGCAGTTGCATTATTCAGAACACCAGTGACAGTGACTTACAATGTTGCTTAAGCAAAAGTCATTGAACTCGGTTTAGTTGAAATCATGCGATACACTGTAGCCCCTCTGTTTTAAGGTGGTCTTTGGTATCAAGGCCCTCTTGTGTTATAACATTAAGGTCAGAACTTCCCAGTCAAAGACTCTGGGAGTCTGTGACAGGTTAATATTTCACAGATCAAACAATTATTTCATTAATGGTGGGAAAATATTTTAAGTAACCATTAGTTACGGCTCTAACAGAAAGGATTAGGAAGGATCAGGAGGGCATGACTTGTGGGACACTCGATCACTGAGCATATAAGGAAAAGGTTTTTGCTTTTGATACCTGACACTTACCCGTAAGCCAGGATTTGACTTGAGGCTGTATCATCGCTTTACACATTGCTTGACACTGATGTCATACATTACATCATGTTTTAAGCATTTTTCCCCTCTTCTTCTTTCATGTTCACGTTTTGTCCTGTAGTCTACTATGTGCTTGCGATTACGGCAGTGCAGCATGTGTGTGGTCACATCTTGTGCGCCTGTGACTGAATTAGATCTTTTGAGGCTTTCTTCTATCAGTGTTTGTCATCTGCTGCTGCGCGCTGCACAGATCAGACGTGTCTCTGAAGCTGCTCTGTGGAGCTGAAAATACAAACACACTGACAGACCAAAGACCAGCCTCAGTCAGCTCATGTAAACCTGCTTCTCCTCCTTCAGCACATGGATTTATTACCTCAGGTTTGGCAGGGTTAGCTACCACCCTTCACTGATTCATGAATGGCGGTTGCAGATGTTAATGTTAACATTTAGACATGTACAGCAAAACAGAATGATTTTTTTTTTAAAGCTTTTGCTGCTCATTTAAAATCTTCCGCTAAAGAAATTCCAGAGAAGTGCAATGTACTAATGGTCCACATTTGCTGCAGGTGAAACACTGTCTTGCTGTGTGGTGTCCTGGAGTAACACTTACACCCCCACCCCAGCAGTCATGACATGGGAAGGTCCAAGGAAAATACCTAATTATTTGAACCACTCGTCTGCATCAGGACGTCCCCACCTGCATTCTTGTTGGATAGTGTGCCCCTCTGAGCGGTCTCACTAGATAACCTTGGAAGGGAACAAATTTCCTTCCTCAGGCCTTTTGCAATCTGAAGGTCACTTCCTTCTGTTCTCTGCTGCACAGTGCACCGTGTGATTACACGTATAAACTGTGTCTGTCTGTGTGTTAATTATTGTGAGCTCACTAAATCATCACTCTGCTATAGTGTCATTGTTATGCTTAGGGATACGCTCAGTTCTGGTTTTATACCAGTGGTCAGCTGAGAGAAACTGCTTCTTTTGTATTTAGTTTGTTTAGCTTCACATTGACTAATCACACCTCATCCAGCTCACTTACAGCAAGCTTTTTGTATTGAAGAGCAATAACATAACCTGACAGTTACAGATGAGCCTGGTGCCCCTATTCTTAATGGTCTCCTCTGGACCAGTTAAAGGGGGTGTCTTATATATTTTTTTGTCTTTTTTTATGTTTTCTGCTCTCACTGAGTCTGACCTTTTGGCTTACAGGATCTACTTGTACATACTCTAATCTTATTATTAGAAATGCTGACTATGTTTAATAGGACCTACAACCCTGGGGCAGCACACACATGAAGAATCAGTCAAGCGATGGTGGCATTCGTCTTCCTCCGATGGTGCCTCTGGAAGTAGACAGACGTAACCTTCATCACCAAATCCGCTGGTGCCGCACACTGGTATTGCCCATTCTTCTCTATGGATCCGAGATCTGGGTCATCCGCTACCACGACCTCAACAAGCTCGAGGTCTTCCAAATGCGTGTTTGCGTTAGATTCTCCAAGTGTCCCTCCGCGATCGTCTCAGCAACAGTGCAATACGTAGTCAATGTCACCAGGAGCCCTCAATAGAAGAGGTGATGGAAAAGCAATGATTGCAATGGTTTGACCACGTCTGCCGCATGAGCAGCTGTCGCTTGCTATATCGCCCTACTCTGCAGCAGCACCTCGCCCACTGGAGAATCAAGCATGGCATGCCCAAGAAGAGTTGGATCAAGCAAATTGAAAACAATCTTAAACAACGACGTCTAACCCTCAAGCAAGCAAAGGTCAAGTCCAGAGATTGCAAGGCCTGGAAGTGCATAGTTGACTGGGATGGAAACCCTACGGCACCCCCTGCCAACCGTCAACCAGGGACAAAAGAAGAAGAAAGATACATGCATGAACTACTTTGTTAGGTACACCTGTTCAATTCAGTGTTAATGCAAATACCTAATAAGCCAATCAGATGGTAACGTAGTTCATTTTGACATGCAGACATGGTCAAGATGACCTGCTGAAGTTCAAACAGAACAGCAGAAAGGGAGAAAAAGGTGAATTAAGTGATTTTTGAATGTGTTATGATTGGTGCAGCTGCTGGGATTTACACTAGTAAACCTTTACAGAGAAAAAAGAAGCGAAATATCCAGTGAGCAGCAGTTCTCTGAGCAAAAAATTCTTTTAGAAATGTTAAATATTGTTCTGTTAATTGTCCCTGAGGTTAAAGAGGAATGGAAAGACTGGTTCAAGCTGATAGGAAAACAACAATAAGTCAAATGACCACTCGTTACACCCAAAGTATGCAGAAGATCATCTCTGAAAACGCTCTACGCTGAAGCAGATGAGAGATTCACATCATTAATGTTCACAGTGTGTGAATGTGTATGTGAATGGGTGGATGACTGGATATGTAAGATCTGACACCTTCTGCAGTTTGTAGTCTGTTATATGGTGCCACAGTCCATATAGCACTCTAGTTTATAAAAAGAAAATTAACATATTCAGTGGAGTGGTGGCACAATGGATTGCACTGTTGCCTCACAGCAAGAAGATCCTTAGTTCAATTCCACCATCAGGCCGGGGTCTTCCTGTTTGGAGTTTGCATGTACTCCGGCTTCTTCTCACAGTCAAAAGACGTGCAGTTAGTGGGGATAGGGTTAATATAGGTGTGAATGTGAGTGCAAATGGTTGTCTCTATGTGTTAGCCCTGCGACATACTGGCAACCTGTCCAGGGTGTACCCTGCCTCTCGCCCCAAGACAGTTGGGATAGGGACCCTGAAAAAGTCATTCAGTGAAGTGTGACCTATTGTGATCCAATTAAATTTTCGTGAAATTTTAAAAATGTGTACTGCATAATAAAAAAATGAAATTGCATCCCAGCTTTAAAACAAAATGAGACCACCTTGTGTCTTTCTAAATCAGAGATGTACAGTTTTGGTCTGTCCTGACAGACGCTTTGAATAAATAAAGAGGAACTCTCTCATCCCTCCAAATGTAGGCCAGATTCACCCCCAAAACCAACACACACACACCTCTCTCTATCTCCCACTTAAATCCTCTTGGCATCATACTGTCATCCAGACACATACACACACATCCATATCAATAACCAGTTCACTGTGATGAGCGCACACACTTTCCATACCCCTCTGCTTCAGGCTTATCCTAATTCACCATGAAGCACATCCCAGCATACATAAATAAGCGTTCACATATGCTCAAACACATACGCACACACATGCATGAAATAAAATAAATCCACATCCCGTCTGATAAAGAGCTTGTAGCATTAAGTCACATAACGTAAAGTCTGCTTGGATATAAACTTGACTGTTTGGCTCTCTCACCTGTCCAAGTGTTACAGTAGGTGAGGCGTTTGTGATGTTTGTGGATGCTAGAGTTATATTAATGATTCTTTATTTCTGACTAGTGTTGTTGTTGTAATGTCTGTGGGCTTCATCTTTTCCTCGTTTGAGGTTGATGCTAAGAGAGTGTTTCATTTTTTCGCCTCTGTGCAGACTTTGACAGACAGGATTGTCGAGTTGGTGGGTTTTTTGTGGCGTGCCAGCCAATCAGTGTCTGGGCAATTAAATTATTTAGGAAAGCTTTGAATGTCTGAAGGAGGAGTTATGAAGGGTACCCCGGAGAATTAACATGCTGTACCAACTAAAAGCAGCACCTTTTCCAAGCTGAAAACGGCATCATTAAGCTAATGATGCTAACTAAGGAAATCAGTTTTCTGTGAGGGACAGAGCCCCTCCCTGGACGCTCCCTGCAGTTGTAGTATTTTGAATTTGAAGGCTTCATAACCTAACATTTCTACAATGCCAGGAATCATGTCTGTGTGTCAGTGTGCCAGGGTTTTGGTGGGAGTGGGTGCTGTTTTGTAAGCATGCCATCCCCTGCAGCCCTGCCAGTGGCCACACACACACACACACACACACACACACACACACACACACACTTGGCCTCACAGTTTAGTGATATGCCGACAGCAGAGAAAGATGTGGGTCAGTAGTGGGGGGTTTGTTGTTGCATTTGATGATGATGATGAGTGTGAGTGTGCGTGTGTATGTATATGTGTTGACAGTGTGCCTGGTGGGTTGCCAGTTTGAGGAAACTCCCCCTCACTAATCCTGTTAATGTCCCTGCCTGCCAGCTCTCTTCCCCTTCTTCCTCCATGTTCCTTTTTTCTCGCTATTTTTAAAGGTAACATTTTTTCCCCTCGCCATCTCTCACACTGTCTGAGTTCATCTTTACTGTAAAATCTCCGCTTCTATCTCTCTCCTCCCTTTTTTGTAAAACAAGTAAAACCTCTCTTTTTTTGATTGTTCGAGACTTTCAGTGTTTATCTGGGTTTTTTTTATTCTGTTCTATGTATTTTTTTTTAAGTGTAGGGTCTGTTTTTGACTTATTGAAACAAATTTGAGTGGGTTTTTGTGTCTGAAGCTTCTCCATGAAAATAATTTGCACATCTTGGCTTTCAAATGAGAAACTTTGGTAGGAAAAAATAATAATACACAATGAATGACAACTGTTGGACAGTTTGTTTCTTGAAATCAGTGAAATTTCAGCATTGGTTTGGATTTTAAAAAAAGAGTCACATACAGTGTATTTGTAATCATCACTGACTGTCACTTTTACTCCCCTGTCTGCCCTGACAATAATCACACCAACTCCCTAAATCTAAATACTAATCTGTGATTGTCAGCTGGTCACTGGGTCAGACAGACAGATCCCCCAGCTTCTCTCACACACACACACACACACACACACACACACACACACACACACACACACACACACACACACACACACACACACAAAAGCTCAGAGGCGGTACATTTTCCTACTGGTCTGTGCAAAAGAGGTGTTGTACTTAGTCCAAACTATACTGATTAAAACAGGCTAGCGTCTTGGAGTGTATATATTGCCTCGGCTTTGTGTTAACATGTGAACTTGCATAGATATGACTGAATGTGAGCATAGTAACTAGGGCTGCCACGATTAGTCGACTAGTCACGACTACGTCGACTATCAAAATCGCCGACGACTGATTTAATATTCGACGCGTCGTTTGAAGATTTGTAAGATCACAAAAGAGGCAGGAATAAGTAGTGGGACTTAAGAGTGTAATAACGGACTGAAACAGAAGATGGCAGCACTGCATGTACAAGGATGCCAGCTGCCGTTAAACCCCGAAGAAGAAGAAGTAGCTCTGTCCCAGAATTCATAGCGCAGCCCAGCTCAGTTTCCAACAATGGCGGCAGCTAGTTAGTTTTAATATTACTCTTATTATTCTTTCTGGGTCACAAAATAAACGTTTAACATATTTTCAGGCTAGAATGTAGCTGTGTAAACTTCAAATATCTGCTCAGTTTATCAAGACACCACATATTTTCAAAAGTGCTCCGACGTTTTCGGAGACGTCTGTTACCCACTAGCTCGATAGTTAGCCGGGATTCAAGGCTCACTAGAGCCCATGAGAACACTGGACTCCCGGCAAATCATTTTCAAACCCACCACCGTCTTTCGCTACTCCGGTTAAATATATATAAGTCACTTAGATAACTTAAAAATGTTATTGTTTGGCTTTTTTTTTGTATTTTATTTGTTCCTGAGTAAATCGGTTTGGCTGAGATTAAAGTTACAGTTTTTACACAGCTGAATAAACATCAAGCAGACAGCTGATTATCAGAAGTGTGAGATGCTCAAGAATATACTGCGGTGTCCTGTTATATTTTAGATAGCAAGGAGTTTATTAAACTTCACCAAAACAATCTGCAGATTTCATTAAAATTTAATAAACTATCATCTTGTCTTTATTTTTAGTTAGCACAGACCTTAAACACTTAAAGCTGTAAGCTAATGATAGTTATATAAGAGCAGATGCTGCTGGTGCAATAAGCTGTAGGTTTTACGTCCAATGGATGATGATCTGATTAGTCGACTAATCGCAAAAATAATCGGTGACTAGTCGACTATCAAAATAATCGTTTGTGGCAGCCCTAATAGTAACATAAAACTTTCCTTCTCTTTGTTGCTAAGCTGCAGTTGGGACAAACTTGCAATGTCCCTCCCTCGGTCAAAACACGGCAGGAGTTTATTAGGAATGCACCAATTGTGAGATTATAGGCCAGTAGCGATCTAAACAATAATTTGATCAATAGGGGAGGTGTCATGTTTCAGTTGTTTTATTTGGTTTTCGTTGCTTTTACACCCCCCTTTGATTTGACTATATTTAGTGTGCCAGTATCAATAGAGGGCATATGAATAGGTGCATTCATAGGATTTGGCCTCTATTTACACTAATGTGACACTGATGATATCAGACAAACAGTATCGTATATTCTGAACTCAGGATAACCGACTATGCCAAAGGTAGTACTTTGGTCTCAACAGTTAAACAGGAAGTGTCACCACCCAGTAAGTAGGGCACAGTGGTTAAAAAGACTTACTTTAAATGACTCCATTTGGTGCGCTAGAGAATCTGTAATATTACAGAACTGACAGTGGACACAGAAGGTCAAACTTGCATGTAAATGTTGCTAATTCACAAATCATTTCACTTCACTGCTCGACTATTAACATTACAACATGGACTGTGTCATATTATTTTTCTAAGGACTTAATTATGTAATACTGTGGACCCAAGTTAGGTCAGTGTGTGTGTGTGTGTGTGTGTGTGTGTGTGCTTGTTCGTACATGATAAAGCAGCAGACTTTGGGTGTTTTCCCCTGGTCCTACTTTTCCTTCCAGATAGGCAGAGAAGCGAGACGGCAAGCGCCGAAGCAGCAGGACGATGAAACATTGTCCCCCACTGTCGCATGAGTGAATTATGGCACAAAAAAATAAAACACACAGATTGTTGTTTTTAGGTCTGCTTTGTCCTTAAAAGGAATTAAGCCCTTGCCTGTGTGTATGTGCTGGTAAGCCCTTTTGCACGCTGAACATGACTGTTCTCAGAGTTGATGTGGGTAGATGTTCATTTGGACTGCTTGGGCTCTGTTATGTAACAGTCGTTTCAGTTGTTCTGGAGAACAAAACATAGAGATTCAGAGACAAATGGAGCAAGGGGAACGGGTGACCAGGCAGGAGGGGGAGTGGCATGGACCCTCAAACAAAGTCTCATTTCCTTTTTCTTTTTAATGCGTGAACACATTCTCTCAGTCACCAAATCCCTTAAGGAGGATCCAGCTGAAAAGCCAAAATTACTCTTCAGGAGATTTGTTTTCACTGTAACCTTAAGGGGACTTCTCAGTTAATTTTTAAAATGGTGGGAAGTGACAGCAGGGGACAATGATTTTATATGTGAATCTTCCATTGATTTGGTGCTGCATGTTTGTGTCCTGGGCATCATAATAGGAAATATTTATGGACTTTGGCACCACCATTGCTGTTATTTCCTTGATTTCTATTTACATAGATGAATGCAGCTTCCATAATATGTTGAAGGATGCAAACAGGAAGTTTACATCCTGTTGTTTCAGTAGGTACTGCTCGGTCTTTCCTTTTTCAGTGTTTTTGCATGCATATCATTTTAGCAGCGAGAACGTGATTTGTGTTGCAGGGTGTAAAAGTACAAGTGCAAATTCTGAGCGCACTATTAAAGAAGTGAAAAACAAAAGAAAAATGACAAAAAAGAAACTCTGTGAACCAGTAAGGTTAGTCCATTTATCTAGATGAGCAGCAGTGGAAAGTCGCAGTTCTATGCAGAGACGGCACACAGATTTGCAGACTGTTGTCTACATACTTTAGCTCAGTGAAGCTCTCTTAGGACAAGCAAGGCAAGCAGGGCTTGCATCAACTCTGCTTGCCTTTCTGTAAAGTCACAGCACACGACTGCTTTAGGTGTTTACCGTCACCAGCGGGCACTGTCAGAAATATGTGGGACAGCCACGGTTTAAAGTCGGCAGGAACAAACAGTGGTCTGGAGTCTTCAGTTCACAGGTACAAAAATCTGATATTAGATCAAACAAGCTGATTTTTTGTGTGCTGCAGCACATGAAGTGGGGCCATCATGAGCCATAGGCTTACTATCCTATCCTCATCCATACAACTGTCAGTGAAGTTGTGGTTGTGGAACTTATGCATAAACATATCCAGCCGTCATCTTGTTTGGACTTTATGCCATAGGTAAGTCACTTGAAAATGACCTTTCTGAACAGGAGATCAGGAGAAGTTTGGAAATGGATTGGATTGGTTGGAATTCAGAACAGGGGACTGATAGTGAAATGGTCAATCTCAGAAATCTATTCCCTTCTACTGATCCAGTCTAACAATCTGTACAGCACATCAATGTAAATTTAACCGAGACGTATGCTTGCACATATGGGTGCCAAGCATTGTCTGTCTGTGCTTGAAGGCTTTAAAGATGGAAACAACTATCACAAATCATGTTGGAAAGTCTGTTATTATCTACAGCTTTAATTAATTCTCAGCAGTGCATTCACAACTCGGCGGCTCAGGTCTGAAGAAGTCAGTTTTGAACTGGTCAAGCAGTCAAAACAAGTTTCAAGTTGGAATAACCTGAAAACTTTCACTGATTTGACTAAATTTTTGAATTTTTGAATGCATCACCATCTCTTTGTCTTTAGAGTAACTTAAGCCCCATCTTGCCACCTCAGGTTTCCTGCAGCACCAAACTCCAACCGCATTGTGGCCTGTGGTCATTCTACTTCTGTGAAATCATTGACCAACAGTTATGTATTCATTTACAGTTAGATTTATACTGTTTCAAATTATAGCTGTCAAGGTCACAGACTCTGAAGCAGTGTACACCAGTGTTATCCTTTTTTTAAATATATTTTATATATTTTGATGCATCCTACATTTAAAATTAAGTTTAAAACAAGGCATTACAGTAAAATACTCAAACATTTTATTTTATATTAAAGAGAAAATCGTTGTGTGATTACAAACTCGGTGAGCCACATGCCAGTATATTAGATTTTTAGTCACTCACCACTGTTTACTGCCAAGTTACTGTAGATCATTTTTAAATAAATTTAAAGAGAGAGGAATGTTCTGGTGTGTGTGTGTGTGTGTGTGTGTGTGTGTGTGTGTGTGTTTCTGCCATAGACATTTTTAAAACCAATGTGATGTTTACTGCTGGCTGTTTTTGTGAATGTGTGTGAGCGAGGTTGCGGCAGATGGACATGGGTTGAGAAATAGGTCATGCAGAATTCCTGTGGGAGGACACACACATACACACTGCATCTATGTTTAGAACTGGAAATGCTTAGACAAAAGCATGTTTTGGCCACAAGATGCACATTAACCACACACACTCAAGCACACACGCTTACAGCAGCTGCTGATGTGTACGGGATCACACACATGTATGTTTGCACAGATATGACTCTGCATTCATGCAGAAAGTTGTTGTCATGGCAACCACGGCTCCTGTCATTCCACTTCCTTCACTTTTTATTTTGTCTTTTCCTCCCACTTTACTATTTCCTGTGTTTCATTCTTGTCTTTCTTTATTTGTTTCTTCATTTCTTCTTTTCTGCTTCCTGTACCGCATTCTTAGTATGTGGTTTCGTTTTTTTTTTTCTGTTTTCCCAAGGGACTCCTGAATATATATTTTTTTTAACTTCAAAGTTTTGTTAGGAATCATCATCAGATATTTCAAGAGTCAAGCAAAGGCAGGGGAGGGATTGTCAGCAGCAGTAACTCTATTAGCTTCAGGGTTGCAGATGAAGAATTGCTAAGATTGCTTCCTTAAGGGCCATCAACACAGGAAGAAACTTGCTCTTTGCGTGCGTGTGGCTTTGTCATGGATGGGTGGTTGCTTGTTCACATTCTAGGTTCTGCTTGCTTAGATAACCCTCTGATGTATTTGCTATGTCTCATGTCAATCAGCAGCATTCTGAACTCTCAACTTTGATTCGGTTGCTTTGAAGCTGAAAAAAGGTTAACTTCTCAGTGGCTAGTTTTTGTCGCTAATATGTCAGGGAAGTTGCTGCACTATCTAGTCACTGACTATCTGTGGTCTCTGGTCACCACATTGCTGCTAGCTATAACTTAGTGTTTTCATATCTATAGTTCGTTTACTTTGGTCCAATTCAGTTGATGAATTTGTAAACTTGTAGCTTTTTCCCGTGGTTTGGTTTCTTTTGAGACAGAAAAATCCAAGCGATATCTAAGTGAACCAAAATGCATCACTACAAACCAAGTAAGAATGGTTTTGCAGTCACACATTTCAGTTTAAAGTATCTGGGGTGGAGCAACAAAGGTGCTGTGTTCTGGACCACTGGAGAATATTACGTTCATTTCACAGTGACTTGCTAACTTGTACTGTGCTGTTGCATCCAAGAATGCAAAGGATTCCTGGCTACCAGAAGGAGTTTTGCTTAAACTTGCAATATACACCTGGTAGTTGGGGTCTGATTGTATTCGGATCACCTTCAAACCATAATTGAACCACTCTGGAATTTGTTACGACCTGAACAGACACCACCACAGACACTGCATTAGCCTTATTAGCCTAAATGAACGGAACTGTTGGTATCCACCAGGACACAGGCTGGTTAGAGGTTCACATTTTTAGTCATACTGAATTTATAATTTCCACTTTATTCTAAAAGGTGGCTAAAGCTATAGTTTAGGATGAGCCTCTCTGTGATCGACAAATAACTAAGGCGTGGGAATGTGTTACATCCAGTTTCAACACAACAAGATGGTGACAACTGAAGTGATGTCATAGTTCTTACATCTATACACGGTATATGGATGTAGCAACTTCCAACATTGACCACATATCTAAAATGGTGAAATCTGTTGCTGGTGAAAGAAGACATTTTTCACATGATTTGCTTCCTATAGGGAAGGGCAGTCTTCCTCACGAACTGTCCAATAGTCAGTGGGAACAAAAATCAAAAGGGTGGTTTGTGGTTATCAAATATCAGTGTATTCGTTTCTTGGTGTTTTGGTTGGTGTCTGAGTATCTTTTCAGGGCTGCAGCAGTTGGCAGCAGCAGTTACTATAACAAAGCTGGTTTTCATCATTGTCCTCATCAGCAGTAACTCAGTCTGAGGCAGCAAGTTTTTCGCCCAGTGGCACCTTCAGCATCCTGGAGCTACTCCACCCGTCTGAGAGCCGGCTGTTTCCTTTGTAGGCAGCAAGTGATGAGAAAACCGCCAAGAAAAACCCCTTCCCCTTCCTTCCCTACAAACCAAGTGCTTCCCTTTTTGAGGACCCTCATTCACATCATGCATCAGCTGCGTACTGTACCCTCATCCATCATAGCTACCTTCTTATTAACGTAAAGCTGATTCTAACCTGAACCTTCAAACCCAGTCTTACACATCAGAGTCCTTTCATGGTCTAGTCCACTGGTGTCTGCTCTCTGAAGTTTGTGTACTTTTTTTTTTTTTTTGCTGTTATGTGTCCGTGGAAAATTCATGGGCCCATTATTACTTTACGATAACAAACACGGCATTATTATTGTTCTAACTGAATGCTTACAGCTGCTGTCCATTCCAGCTGTTACACTTGTGTTAAACATAACTCCACAGAACTTTACAAGCTCTGTTCAGCTCCAGTATACTGCTAATTGACAAAAATAGAAAGTGGGATGGAACTACTGGATAAAATCATCAAGTAAGTTTGGAATAACAACCACTCATTCAGAGTTCAGTGCAAAATATTTTCTACCTCTAGCCACAACAACCCTCCAAGTGCAGCTTTAATTGAACGTTATTTAAACACAACATCAAAATGTGAAATATTGTATTTTGTTATGTATATTCAAATTTAAGAGGTATGTGACAGTAACAAAACACTTGACAACTGAAGTGACCTTATTACTGATAGTTGACTGGGAATTGAAATGTCATTTCTGTCTGAAGATTCAACTTCCTCAAATGTTTCAATCTACATATCACCACAAATTGTTAGAAACTGTGTGAAAATGTCTTGTGTGTGTAAAAGTTTACACGAGTGAACAGTTATAGCAGTAACCACAGAGTTATTTCAGTGTTCACTCTAGCTTTTGCTCAGCTGTATAATCCCTGACTCATCTCCCCTCGTTATTATTCTGTTTTTTCTCATGACATTTTCTGTCCTCTCTCTCGCTCTCTCTCTCTCTCTCTCTCGCTCTCCTTTTCTGTGTTGTTTTCGGCAAATGTGTTGGTTCTAGTTTTGAACTCTACACCTTTTGTTCTAACGCCGCACTAAGTATCTGGTTTAAAAGTGTTGCTCTATACTAGTCTGTTGCGTTTGTGTGTGCCTGCCTGCACATTTGTGTGTGTGGTGTAAAGCCTGTCATTACTGTACTACAGGGAGGAGTTCCTGTCCAACCAAAGGATGCAGCTGCATCACATGCTCAGAGAACATTTTTACATTCGAGGTCTTCAGACAGGCGCAGCCTGACTCTGCAGAATTCAGAGTTAAACCGTCAGGAGCCAGCAGTCTTTGGTAATATGAGAAACATATTCATGCACTCTCAGCCAATACAAATGCAGCAAATCTCTGACAAGAATGGTAGCTCACAGGCAAAACATCTTTCTTATCTGCACTGGCCAGAAAAATAGTGACAGTTAAGAAAATTACGATGATGTTCATCACCTTATTTCCTGAAAATTCAGTCTCTTAAGATACAATGCATACTCATGTAAATAGCTATAAGTCTTCAACCAAAATTTTAAAAAACTGGACTCATGCAGGAGGTAGACAACAGCAAACTACGTCCACTACTTTAACACTAGAACTGTGATCTTTTTGTGTTCAAAACCTAATTTTAAAACTATAAAGCAATTGTTTTTAATGATAGCCTTAACTTGCATGCAAGTTAGACATGCAATTCACAAGCAAGAAATAGCTATCCCTCAGTCCTCCTGGATTCAAAAGGATAGTTAAAAATAAAATAAAAATACAGTATGGCAAATGTAATGCCTTGCAGAATACTGCTTGTAGAATGATAGTCTTGTGTTTGTGATCTGTCTTGTCGGTTTCGTGCTGCTGAAGTGAATATTTATTTTAGTGTCACTGCAGGAAATTGTTTAGCTAAAGTGGTTAGCCGCGGATAGTCTGTAAACTCCGGTGACCAGTTTGGTTCATGAATGACAGGCAAAACAATAACCAGATACGTGACTATTTACTTTTGGTATATGCATTTTAAAAAGCAGAAGCATTAATCAAGAACAAAGCATAGTGACAGCATAACATTACATGGCGTGGTTGAAAGTAGGGGCACAATACTGATTTATACAGAGTATGTATTACGCTACAACAAGTTGGGGTTATGGGGATGTCTACGGAACCGGCGTATAATGATGGCTAAACTGAAACACTTTACAGTGGATAATAACTCCAGAGTAGCTTATGTTGCAACCAGGCAGTAATAATGGTATTATTGTAGCTATGCTTACGGTTGGATGCATGCTTCGGCAGATAACATGCTCTGTTTTTGTTTTTGGATGATTTCAGTCAGATTTTTTGCAAACTTAGTAGTCTGCTTCCTTGAGAATTTAAGTAAATATACTACATGTAATTGCTGAGTAGCACAACTATTTGGTGTCCCTTTGGTCACATTAGTTAATGCTCTGCTCTATGTGGTGGGTAAATAAGCAGGCTAATGAATTTAAAAGTAGCTAAACTTAAACAGATGTGAACATGGTCATTCTTTAGATCTTCTTTTATTTCCTCAGTCTCCCTTCCTTCCTTCCTTCGTCCTTTCTTCCTCACCCCCGCCACTTCTCCCTCCCTCTTTGTTGTCGCACTGTATTATTGTTAGATGACAGAGCTCTGTGTTAATCAGTGGGCAAGAAAACATTCTCGTGTCTCAGCTGCTCAGCCTCCACATTCTTGCAGTGGCTGCAGTGTCTGTATAGTACAAGTCTTTGTATGACAAGCCGGGCTCTCACAGTTCACGTCACTAACACACTTACTGCTCTTTATCTCTAATGTCTTTCAAATAGTTTAGCTAGCTTTATATATTTCTCACAGATTGTGTCAGCCTGTCTTTTTAATAGTTGTTGTTGTTGTTGTTTGTATTTTATGTTGTTTGATTTAGTTTCTCAGACGTAATGGAAGGAAAATCGTGTCTCAGCTTTGTCAAAAAATAGACAAAAAAAGGGTTCAGTTTTCTGTTAGCCTGCAGGCTGCCTCATGACCCTCATATTAACTCAAACAGTTTATGTAATTGGGGAAATTGGATTACTCTGAGCAGAGCACAAAGTATCAGTGCATGCTTGGGAAGAACTAAAAATGCCCTTACACTTGTTCTGTCTTAAAATGCAGTGTGAAGCTGAAACACTACGTGAGTGCACACGTGTTCCTAATGAAGAACACGGAAAGAGCTTAAAACATATTAAACTGTAGAAGCTGTCATCAAATTTTGGGGTTATACTTGTTGACTTCTGACATTGGTTTGCCAGGTAGAGATGTCTGACAAATTAAGAGCTCTAGCTCGATTTGTATCTCAGCTCATGTGGAGGTTTTGAAGTGGTGTGTTAGACTGTCATCCAAGTTGGTATTGAGAGATCTAGAGAAACAACAGCGAGATGCATTAAAACTGTTCTGATGTTACATATGCCTTACAACAGATACTGTGATATCACAAGTGCTGCAGACTGCCTTATTGTGAAAGACACGATGGCAGAAAGCAAAGTCGAAAATGTTGGATTTAAGCAGCCGAGGAAAGTAACTGAATGTCGTTACCTGCTCCCTGCACATATGCTTCTTTTAGAGAGACACCAGACAGAGTGTAGAGCCATTTCACTACCACCTCAGATTGGTGGTCAAATCGCACATCTGATCCATGTGCAAGCCTCACTGCCCACTTCACTGACACAGTAAAGCACTGTGCCTTATTCATTCATGTACTTATTGCCTTGGAGCGTAACCAGACCACATTTCTTGAATTTGTACTGAGGATATATGCAGAATGTTTTGTTTTTTATTTCTTTTTATATTTGTAGGATTGTGTCCTCAAAACTTTAGTTTTTGTATTTTGTTACATATATTTATGTTATTTGATTAAAGCACAGCTGTGTAATGGTCTATGGTACATTTATTATGTTCAACTTCAGACAGAACATAAATATTTAAATTACAAATTACCCAGATATCTTAAATGAAGAGTAAAAAGGAACTGTTAAGCCTAACAGATATAGTGATTTATATGGTCATACATATTGATATTACTGATACAAAACAAGTTATCATGGTAAGGTGGGTGTTTTTTTTTCCATATTGCCCAGGCATAGTCACATGGTGTCCTTAACATCTTATTAGAACCCTTTTTTTTCATGTTTTCATTTAATTTTTCACGTCTTTTATGCCAAAATCAAAATCCCCAGCAAGCATATGTAATGTCTTCACAGTATTGTGTTGACCGTACTAAATCACTGTCACTGCTCTGATGTGTCTTGACTCAGTAAAACTGAATTACATGAAATTGTATCCTCAAAGACTGCACATTAATGTAACACTCACAACGCTGCTGCAGTTATGTCCAGTCTACTGTGCTGACGCAAGTCAATAAAACTTCCTTCAGATGGATTAAAAGGCTTTTAATAGGAAACATCTGCACAGGAAACATTTTGTTAAAAAAAAAAATACGAAACCCGCCTTCTTTATTATCTCTGTGCTGTCTTTATCCCACAGTTGTTGTTGAATTATTTTTTTATTGTGAAGGATCAGTTTTGTATTTCAAAGTTTTTTTTTCTTTTTAAGGGAAAAAAAGGTGTAACTGTTACGTTAACTTTAGTGGACTAGAGTTCATTAGGTACACCTGGTTTACTGTTCGTTAACGCAGATGCCAAATCAGCCAATCACCAATTTCAGTCAATGGCAGCAACTCAATGTATTTAGGCTTGTAGACTCGAGCAAAGACAAGACGACTTGCTGAATGTCAAACTAAGTGGAGAAGACGGGCTAAGTGACTTTTAATCTGGCATCTTTGCTGGTGTCAGAGTATTTCAGAAACTAACTGTGATTTTCCTGCACAGCCATCTCTAGGGTTTACAGAGACTCCAGCGGGGATAACACAGCATGCCACAAGGCTCAAATCACCTCAAACTGGTTTCTTGAACCTGACAATAAGTTCACTGTGTGTAAATCGCCTCCACAGTCACCAGATCTCAGTCCAGTAGAGCATGGTGCATTGTGGATGTGCAGCCAACGGGATCTACAGTAACTATGTGAAATCTCTGAAGATTTTTCCAGCACCTTGTTGAACGTGATCTTGAATCTGTTGCAAACAGTTGCCCAGTAAATGATTAGTCTCCTGGTATCGCTGACTGGTTTATACACATTCATTCATTAATCAGTGGTTTCCCTCCTCACACCAGCAGCAGTGTAGGTGAAGTCTGGCTCTAACAAATTGTGGGGTATAAACAAGGAAGCTCAAGAGATAAAGTATCAGTTTTCACAGTTGAATTTCATCTAATTGCAATGTTCATAATCCCGCACGTTGTCCTAGATGTCTGAGTTGGATTGACAGTGAATGGGAGAAAAATACACATGTGTTGTTTCACATCTTAAAAAGATGCTGAATCAGGTTTAGGCGAAGTAAAGTCATTGTGTTCCTGCAGCAGGCTTCTTCTCTTTCTTCTTCTTAAGTCAGAGGTCACACAGTGGCAGCAATAGGTCATTTCCTTTTTCATATGAGAGGGAGAGTGTTGTTATTAACACAGGAAGCCCCACGCCTGCTTTTCAGGGTGTGGCGTGTGTGCGTGTGTGTGTGCGTTTTGTATTTACAGCATGAAGACTTGTAGCTTTTAGGAATACCCCCATAAACAGGATTAACTATCTAATGGCTCTGTAATGGGTTCTTGTGAAACTAATCCAGAGCTTAAATTTGCAGTTGACTGGGAGTACCTTGTTATTGTTTAGCAGCATCAGGGCCTCGGGATGGAGATTGTTTAAAATGGTTCATTAGGCATTAAACCTTGAATAAAATGCAACATACAAAAGTGTGGGAAAATTGATGTCAGAGGGCTTAAAAAAAGATGTATGGCTGAAAAGGACTACATTTAAACAGCAGGTTTCGCCTTTACGCCCTTACTGGTTTAGTTGTAGCCTCAAGCTACGTTCACATCATACCTGAGTTACCATGTTTAACATTTTCTTTCTTCTTACATCAAAACGCAAGTAATAACTGCAGCTGAAGTTTGAAACTTATTTGCTTTCTTTTCTTTTCTTAAAAAGGGTATCTACAGTAGAAAAACTCTCATCACACTCAGTCACACAGTGGCTCCTTAAATATCAGTCATGAACTTTGTAAAGTCAATTGAATGAACTGGATGGATCATCCCCAGAAATAAGCCCATTGTCAGTGATACTGGATCCTGCCTTTTCACTCAATATTGCACAGATGTCCAATCCAAACAACAATTCGCTGCATCCCTAAAATATGTTGTTGCCATAGTGCCACGTCCATCCATCCAAGTGTAGGATTTTAACAGGTGCCATCAACAAAACACGAAACTTCAGAAACGGTCACAGGTGTGTCTGTGTAAACACTCAGTCAGGCCTGAGCGCTGGTATTGCTGATATGAGTGAAAAGAAGATCTATGTATGTCATGGACTAAATGTCCTGAGGCCTGCATCATCACTTGTGTCACCTTACATGGCCTCACATATAGATACAGGCCAATGTATCTTGACAGATGTGTGTCTGTAGGATCGACATGTCCTTAATCTGTCCCTGTGTGTCTCGTGGTTTATAGTAGGTCACTGCTGCTTTGAACGCATTACAGTTTCCACAGTGTTGTTTTGGAGATTAATAAGAGCATTAACGGTGTTGAATGCACCTTACGCTCACACTCACACATACGCCCTGCCAGTAATAGCTTTGTGTTGTTGTGAGTTGAGTCAGCTTGCTGCCGTTTGCTCGCCGGATGAAAGCAGGACCGGCGGGCTCTTTGTTTCTCGTTCAGTGTTTTAAATAGCACTTCCTGTTAATGTGTGATCCATGATGCAATGCGTTCTACGTGTGGCTGATGCCCAGATGCAGATGTGATTTTCTTTTTTTCTCTTTGTTTTTTAAATTGATGAAAGCCTGCTACACTTGTGCCTCAGAGGAGCTGTTTGTACAGTTTGGTGTTTGTACTATTCACCAGCTTACAAAGCACATTCAGTAAAAGTGCCCTATTTTCATTGTCATTTATTTTTGTAGACATTTTTATGATGGAAAAATATATATATCTGTTCCTGTGTGTCATCATAGTTAAGTCAAGGGACAGAATTTGTGTGAAGGTCATGGTTTTGTTACTGCATTTTTCTGCATATTTCTTACCTGGTCTTCCAGCTTAGGCTTGGAGGAGGTGGAGCCTATCCCAGCTGTCACTGGTTGAAAAATGGCCCACACCATCTTAGCAACATTAGCATGGCATTGGCAGAAGCTAATTGCTATATTAGCTATATTATATGTAATGTGACACTTTCTGCAACCAGTTCAGCTCCCTCTACAAATAAAAAACACAACTGCTGTGAGATGATTTGTTGCTTTGGCCTGTTTAATATCAAATAAAAGAATTCCGGATTACTCCTGGTTGTTAGGCAGTACCTCTCTTGTTCCATAACTCTGGAACATTAGTATAACAAAAAAAATAGCAACGAGGTCTCTGCTCATAGTCTTGCTGGATATTAATTGAAAACCGTGACTATAAATATTGAATACAAAAGTACAACATGACTTTTCCCCGATTGTTTCCACCAGAGGAAATGAACTCTTGTGCTGTTCTTGCACCATTAACAAAACAAAATGTGTTTTTCAAGAGGCTCAGAGTTCAGCCTCGGCAGAACAATGTGGAATAATTGCACTGACATTTCTTGGCCTTACTGGGTTGCTGATAACTGAAGTTGATATTATTGTTGCTGAGTTACGGCAGGAAGTGATGTCAACAGTCCTGGCTTGAGCAGCTGACCTGAGTCCTCGTGTCAAATGCTGAGTTCCTTGAGTCTGACGTCAGTCGTACCTCAGATTCACGGTCCTCTGCTGGCGTGTCTGTGGTGCTCCATGTTACAAGGAAAGAGAGAATTTAGTCCAAAATCTGCATGTTGTACAATAAACGGAGCGAGAATCTTAATGCATGTGTTATTGTTGGGTGTGCAAATAGGTGTATAGTGCATTACAGCAAATTGTTGTAGGTCCAGCTCCGACGAGAGTGATTACAAAGTTTTATATCGTACTGAAATATATTTAATTACCTTATGAGCAATGTTTTACCTAGACTTTAACACCAACAGAAAATAAAACACAGCCCGGGTTATCCTTCTGTCATCAAATAAGTCACTGTATTTAATCAAAATTGAGGACTGTATGAGTTATGTATATGTTAAATCAGGTTACCATATTTTTAATGAAAACTACAGTGTATAAAAAAAATTGATGGAGGCATTATGAGGTCACCCATTGATTTGTGGACTGTTTGGGCTGTCGCAGTCTTGGCCCTTTGAAACTACACAACAAATTTAGGGAGGAACTGACTAAGAACCTCAAGTCACTACAGTGGGGCAAAAAAGTATTTAGTCAGCCACCGATTGTGCAAGTTCCCCCACTTAAAATGATGACAGAGGTCAGTAATTTGCACCAGAGGTACACTTCAACTGTGAGAGACAGAATGTGAAAAAAAAATCCATGAATTCACATGGTAGGATTTGTAAAGAATTTATTCGTAAATCAGGGTGGAAAATAAGTATTTGGTCACCTCAAACAAGGAAAATCTCTGGCTCTCACAGACCTGTAACGTCTTCTGTAAGAAGCTTTTCTGTCCCCCACTCGTTACCTGTATGAATGGCACCTGTTTGAACTCATCATCTGTATAAAAGACACCTGTCCACAGCCTCAAACAGTCAGACTCCAAACTCCGCCATGGCCAAGACCAAAGAGCTTTCGAAGGACACCAGGAAAAGTATTGTAGACCTGTACCAGACTGGGAAGAGTGAATCTACAATAGGCAAGCAGCTTGGTGTGAAAAAATCAACTGTGGGAGCAATCATCAGAAAATGGAAGACATACAAGACCACTGATAATCTCCCTCGATCTGGGGCTCCACGCAAGATCTCATCCCGTGGGGTCAAAATGATCATGAGAACGGTGAGCAAAGATCCCAGAACCACACGGGGGGACCTGGTGAATGACCTGCAGAGAGCTGGGACCAAAGTAACAAAGGTCACCATCAGTAACACACTACAACGGCAGGGAATCAAATCCCGCAGTGCCAGACGTGTTCCGCTGCTGAAGCCAGTGCATGTCCAGGCCCGTCTGAAGTTTGCCAGAGAGCACATGGATGATACAGCAGAGGATTGGGAGAATGTCATGTGGTCAGATGAAACCAAAGTAGAACTTTTTGGTATAAACTCAACTCGTCGTGTTTGGAGGAAGAAGAATACTGAGTTGCATCCCAAGAACACCATACCTACTGTGAAGCATGGGGGTGGAAACATCATGCTATGGGGCTGTTTTTCTGCCAAGGGGACAGGACGACTGATCCGTGTTAAGGACAGAATGAATGGAGCCATGTATCGTGAGATTTTGAGCCAAAACCTCCTTCCATCAGTGAGAACTTTGAAGATGAAACCAGGCTGGGTCTTCCAACATGACAATGATCCAAAACACACCGCCCGGGCAACAAAGGAGTGGCTCCGTAAGAAGCATTTGAAAGTCCTGGAGTGGCCTAGCCAGTCTCCAGACCTCAACCCCATAGAAAATCTGTGGCGGGAGTTGAAAGTCCGTGTTGCTCGGCGACAGCCCCAAAACATCACTGCTCTCGAGAAGATCTGCATGGAGGAATGGGCCAAAATACCAGCTACTGTGTGTGCAAACCTGGTAAAGACCTATAGTAAACGTTTGACCTCTGTTATTGCCAACAAAGGTTATGTTACAAAGTATTGAGTTGTATTTTTGTTATTGACCAAATACTTATTTTCCACCCTGATTTACGAATAAATTCTTTACAAATCCTACCATGTGGATTCATGGATTTTTTTTTTTTCCACATTCTGTCTCTCACAGTTGAAGTGTACCTCTGGTGCAAATTACTGACCTCTGTCATCATTTTAGGTGGGGGAACTTGCACAATCGGTGGCTGACTAAATACTTTTTTGCCCCACTGTATGCATGCCATGTCTTAAAACATGGCATCACCATCTATTGTACTCAGGGCCGAACTGAAAACCAATTCAAACTAGCAACTTGGGCTATGCCTACTAAGTTTATGGAGGAGGTAAACTGTTTTCTCAGACTTCCATCCAGTCAGACCGTTTAAAGAGCCACTCCTCTGATTTTTACATAAGAAAAAGGACACATTGGATTCATTTTCAGACCTTTATATGAGTCTGTGGTGCTACCTGTCTTTCAACTTATTTTTGATTTTTATTACAATTAACACACCAGATGTCAAAGTTTGTTTTTGTTTTTTAAAATGTTTAATATTTCATTCAACTACTACTCAAATTGCTACCTTTGCATCTTTTATTATTACAATGTGCCCTTTAATTGTTCTAAACGTTGTTTTTCTTGGTTTCCATTGCAGACCTGTCAAAAAACCGACTAACCGACGTCCCCTCAGAGGTATGCCATCTGGTTGCCTTGGAAACACTAAACTTGTACCACAACTGCATCAGGTCCATCCCAGACAGCATCATCAGCCTGCAGTCGCTCACCTCCTTAAACCTCAGGTACACACATCGACACACTTGGTGTCACTGCTGTTTTACGATATGGGAACATTTTCTGCAGCAGGGACTGAGGGAGTGAAACCTCTGTTTTATGAACATCAAACCCATTAACTAGGTATTAAACAACACTCTGTGTTTTTGCATAAATGCAGTAGAATAATGTGATGCTGCATAATTTTAGCATATTTTAAATACTTTCTTCAGACAGATGGAGTTTTACACTCACTGATGCTGCATCACAACTGTTGAGCTGCATGCTTTGATTTCTAAAAGGTTCCTGATACAGTGGTTCCTTTTCTCTCATATGCTAAAATACAATAAATATACAGTGTATAGTGTTTTAAGTTATGTAAAAATTACATCCAGAATTCTTTATATTGGCAAAGAGGGCGCCACAGCAGGAGCGTGCTGTTTATACTCAGTAGTGCCTCTGCTGGTCAGAGCAACATCGTTATATGATATTCAGATGCACTTAATGCTGTGGGAAGGTAAGGAGTAAGACATTGTGCATTTCTTTCTTACTGTTTGTCATTGTGGGTGAAGCCATTTGACAGATGTACATGGTTTGAGATCAGTTTGATTTTGTCTTTTTATTCTGCTTCTTCTACCCTCATGAGAATTTGACAAAAAAAGAGAAAAAACGAATGCACAGTTGTACAGTTCTGTGCGTCTTGCACAATACGTGGGAAAACTAGTTCTGAGAGACCATAACCTTGTCCTTATGGGTTAGGGTGTTGTAATTAGTTGTGACAACTAAAGAGAAGCCGTAGGTAACGCATTATATCAGTGTCCTCACAAAGACAGAAGGACCTGTGAGTGCGTGTGGCTCCTGTCAGATTTGAGGCTCCGCACTCTGAACACAGCATCAGACTGAATGAGAGTGACAGAGCATAAATAAAGCAGTGTTATTGTCCTTTAATGTGGGCAGACTCTGCTATTGTGTGTCAGCTTTGGGTGGTAGCGCTTTCAGTGTTCGGCCCATCTGAGCTGTTGTACTGCTGCCTGGGGTCAATGCAGGTGTGTGTCCGTGTTTGTGTGATGTGCCAACAATGCTGCAGGGTGATCATTTTGCCAAGTGTCTCACACAGCTGATGTTCAGTGAACTGTTAGTTAACTGTAAACCTTTGATACACTCGGCTTATGTTGATCTTCACAAACTGTGCTGTTCTCTGCCTTTAAAGGTCAAGGTTTCGCCACTCTCTTCATTGTATCATATCTGTCACACTCTGCAAGTGAAGGCGGCCTGAAATGTTTTGTGACTCTACATCTCAAAGGTTAAGTGTTTGTTGTATTTTTTTGAAGACACTCTAGTTCTCACCTCTCTCCCCTGGTTTGGTTTGTGCAGGGTAGGAGAAGAGGTGTCAGTCAAATAAACTAGCAGGTTCTCAGTCTTCTAGGTCATGGTAGCCTTGAAAGCTTGAACACAAGGAGGTGACTGGACATCTTTAGGTTTGTAAAGAAGTTTCCCCTGTCATCCAAGAGGCTTCTTCAGCTACAAAAACAAATTGGTGTCCCAGGTATTTCAATACTAATGGTTGATTGTCCCCTTTGGATATGTTCCTGCGGGCCATTGACTCATATGACCGCTGTTAGGGCGGTTTGATATGACGATATATATTGGATGACGATATAAAAACGTCTATCATTTCCTGTTACGCTATCGTTTGTTTTGTGGTGTCGTAAAATAAACTGTTTACAGCAATATTTTTTCATCGTTTTGATGGTCACTGTAGTGGCTATATTAATCTCTTAAACTTCTCTCTTTCTCTTATATTTAATATAACCACACTACGGACGGACAAGCGACTGTTTTTACGTCCGCTTGTTTGTTTAAGCTTAAGATCCTGTTGAGACTTTTCAAAAAAAACTGAATCACGTTAAAGAGTATGCAAGAGTTTACAAATGAGAAGGAAAAAAAGAGCCGTCAGGTGCTAAAAAATAAACCTTAGACTCAAATGGTGGCCGTTAC
This sequence comes from Aulonocara stuartgranti, assembly GCF_965226115.1. Classification (NCBI taxonomy): domain Eukaryota; kingdom Metazoa; phylum Chordata; class Actinopteri; order Cichliformes; family Cichlidae; genus Aulonocara; species Aulonocara stuartgranti. The sequence continues at coordinate 28,549,531 of NC_138952.1, forward strand.
AACGTATGTCTAAAAACTAGGGGTGCAACGATACTCGTATCGATATTGAACCGTTTGATACAGTGCTTTCGGTTCGGTACAAAATTTGTAATTTATTTTATCAACTTTTCTTCTGACGATGCTGTCTGTGTTGAGCGCTCAGTGGATCTGCGTTCGACTACTCCGCCTAGGCTGCACTGTCGAGCGCAGATCCACTGAGCGCAGCGCAAGCTAGCAAGACAGAAGCTAAGCTCGTTGCAACATGGCAACTGCCTCAACGCTACCTGAAATTGAACCTCCCCCACCCTCATTCAGATCTGGCGTTTGGAACTATTTTGGTTTTCATGTGAAGTATGACCCTGATGGACAAAAGTAAACCAGTATGTCGGATGTGCCACGCAATGCTCAATTACATTGGTGGGAACTAGTGCGTTAGCCCAGTTAGCTCGTTAACGTGTTGACGCCGTCCAGCCCCACGCACGGCGCGAGCCACGGTAACTCACTAATGGAGATTTGCCACGTTATGGCGTTAACGTCATTTTAACGAGATTAACGCTGACAGCACTAGTGGGAACACAATGACTGCACATTTACGCCGACATCATCCTAGTGCAAAGACAAGTGGAAGCAGACAAAAACAACAAGCACGCATGCTACAAACTTTACCCGAGTCATTTAGACAGCCGTTAGCACATGATTCTCCTTATGGGGACCTGATATGTTTAATATTCTGCTGAGAATATAACCCAGAAGAAGCGGATAGTATAGCTTTTATTTTGGAAAGAGACATTTCTCTGTAATAAACTCTCTTTTCCAAAGATGAGTGATTTCTCGATCTATCTGATCGAGAAATCACTTTTTGTTGTTGTTGTTGTTTCAGCAACATTAAATTTAAAAACTGTACTTTTGAGTTCAAATATATATTTATAATTTTAATACATGACAAATTAAAAAGGCATGAACATTTTTTTGTATCGAAAAAATATCGAACCGTGACACCAAAGTATCGAACCGAACCGTGAATTTTGTGTATCGTTGCACCCCTACTAAAAACGTATAGTGTCATGCATCGGTTAAAACACTCGAATGCAGGTAAAGGACGCCCAGCTGTAAAAACTTCACGCAAGTTGAGTTGCCTGAGATTAACAGAATTTACAGAAAATATTACATTTTTGTGATTTATATCGTTGTCAGGACGATAAATGTTTTATATCGGGAGATGAGATTTTCGTCATATGGCACAACCCTACCCTCTGTCATATGAGTCGTCACATGGACGAAGGTGCTGTCAGTCGTTGTTTTTCTTTTGTTTGTTTTTTTTAAATGACCTCTAACAAGAAAGCCTCATTTCTGCTGTTCAATACCGAAGAAATATAAACTTTTTAAAATTATTCAAAACACTTAGCTGTGTCTCTAATTAAACCTCTGTAACTTTGCTCTGCTTCACGTCAGCAGCATCAGGTAATGTTCATATGTTGAGTCATGGTTTTCTTCAGTTTTTGATCTACTGCAAAATATTTTCAGGTTATCTGCTATAAAAAGCCAGGGAAGAAAAATTTCCTTCATGTTTTTCTGTGTTTTATCCTCAGTTATTTTAACACAAAGGCATCTGCTGTGATGCTTGCACCTCTGATGAAGTCTCACAAGTGTCATCTTTGTTGTTATACACAGATATAAAAATATGGATATGTACTCATAAATGATCAGAATTATAATATTTCTGACTGTCTGAGTCAAAATCGAATAAAACCTTGTGGATCGGAATCGAATCGAGTATAGAAATCGAAATCGATACCCAGCCTTAATGACACTCCCAAGTTCCGAGGTATCTGGAGCATGGCATGAGGTTGAAACAGCTGTGAGACCTTTTTTTTCTCCTTTCTTTTTTTTTTTTTAATGCCTTTTATTGACAAAATACATGGGAGTTTACATCAAAACACATACAAAACATCCCTCAAAGTTCATTCACAATCATATACAGGGCCCGCAAAATTTCAAAATTCCTGGTAGCCCTTTGGGCAGGCATTCTTCAGATTTTGGTAGCCCAAAATAAATTTAAGTAGCCCAAATAAAAAATAAGATAATTTTTAAATAAATGAAACAAAACATCAATCAAAAAACAAAATTGTTAATACACAAATTACAACAACTGTATAAAAATTAGAATCATCAACTCAAATATTTGGTTCTAATTGAACAGAAGTTTCTGTGAACGTGTAAGAACTTTGTAGAACATGAATCAGTCTGTGTCAGATCCTCAATCTGAAATTTCCACTGAAGTCACAGATGAGAAAATGGCACTCGACGTTGAGGGCATAGCATCTCCTTCATCAGCTTTCTCTTCCTGTGCATTGCCCTCCATTTCACCTCCATTAATCGTCACTCACCAATCAGTACTGCCGCTCTTTATACACAGTTTGTGCTATTGTAAAATGAAAGTGAAAGCAAAAAACAAGCACAAATTCAAACGCGATTTCAATACGTGACATATTGAAAGAGGCTCATCGATGCCAATGCCATAATTGCCCAGCTACGTTTGCGAAAGAATGCAAAAGCACTGACATATTTTTCCTTCCTATGATAGCCCGACCGGCAGGGCTGAGATGGATTTTAGTAGCCTGACTGGAAAAATCGCTAGCGATTTTGACATTTTACCTTTCCCCAGCCTATCATGTGACCTACTGAGGTCACCCGAGGCAAGAAGTGAGTTCATCATGGAACAGAGGTGGTGGCTTACAACACCAGCTCTCTGCCTCCTGCAATGCAGTCTTAACATTTCAACCACTTCAACCCCGACTCACACCTTACCTCAGGTGCAGAAAACAAGCTGTTTGCAGGTGTGGTGTGTAACTTTGAAAGCTTTGTGCTTTGTTTTGAAGTTCCTGCAACTTGACATCATCCTGAAAGAATTGGAAGAAAGCAGTTTTCTTAAACCACACTTTTCCCATGCTGTCACACTCCCCCACCCTCTCCCATCATCATCTTGTTATTTTTTGGGGTGTATGTCTCCCAGTACAATGCACAACATTACAAAGAGACTGTGAATACAGTTAGATTTTTTAAAAGTAAATTTTATTCTTACTTTCTTTTCTTTTCTTTCTTTTTTTTTTGCCGTTGCTCCAGTGCAGCCTTTGTAAAGCTACGACTTTAAAGTAAAAATTCTTGGAAAAGCCCATTAGTAGCAGTGTGGAACATTGTGCTGCTTTGCCAGTCATTGTGCTGTCACTGACTACATTAGTAACTTAAGTTAACTTAACTTAACGTAATAAAAAATGAACTGATGATATGATTTGAATGTTGATCTGCTCAGTAAACAACCAGACTGCATGAGCCCATGCTTGCAAAGACTGAAGTACCAGAAGTATGTCTGTGTTGAATATTTTTAAACACTGCAGCAAGTCTTGGTTGCAGAAAGGAAGTGTAATATCACATTTAGGCTTTAATACACACACAGACGAATAGGATGGACACTCTGCTTCCTCTCCAGGATATTTTTAGTCTTTAAAGTCCAGCAGCTCGCTGGCACATCTGAAACGCAGACCTCTGTGAGTGTTAACTTTTATTTACTCATAAGTGCTTTTATTTTTTACAACACAAGGAGATTGTTAGTATATTTCAAAAAGTAAGACTTGTTGTGATTATGTATTTTTTCCTCCCTAAAATTTGAAAATGTCAGTTTTTGTAAAACATAACATTATACTACATTGTGATTATTTTGAGTGCCGTTAGTCCAGACCACAAATATGCATTCAAAAAGATTGACTTTGCTAGGGTGTTGAAAACAAATCCCAAATATGGACCACACAGCTGCAAATATTTTGTGTGCCCTCTTTCCTCACAGTGTTTACAACATGTAAAAGGAGAACAGTCCTGCTAGTGGTGCTTTTCTTCTGTTGTCCTAGTTACGGGTAAAAATATCTGGTTTTATCCGGTCCTGAGTTTATATGAAATTAAAGGGAAAATATAGCTGATGATGTGTATCTGCCACATTGCATGTAATTCGTCATTTAATTAATTTAAACACTCTAAACAATATAATATAGCTTTGTTCATTGTGTTACACATTTACATGTGAAACACAAATTTCACTAGATATTTTACAATCCTATAAAAAGCTAGGTACACCATATTATTCAGGACCCATAGAAGCTCCATTAGAAGGAGGAACTGAAGAAGCTTCTTGGATGAAAGGTGAAACGTTGTCAAGAAACTTCAAGAAGTTAAGTCTCTTTTCTTTCCAAGCTCCTTAGATAACTTAAAGTAATCATTTTTTGTCTCTCACATAGTTGCCCACTATTACTTTACATTTAGGTTGCAAACAGCTCCTTTAAGATTCTGCCAAACTTTTTTCCTTTGAAGGCCATGGCAACAGTTCTTTCCTTTTTCAAACATTCCTTTGTAGGTTTGATGATCTGGTGTTTTGAGATCATTATCCTTTTGCACAACCCATTTTTGCTGTCAGACAGATAGCCTCACATTTGACTGCATAATAATTTAGTATAAAGATGAGTTTATGATCAGTGCAATAACTGTGAGGTGTCCAGATCCTGTGGATGCAAAACAAGCCCAAATCATCATGCCACCACCACCGTGCTAGACAGCTGGCATAAGGTATTTATGCCACTATGCTGTGTTTCATTTTCAGCAAAAGTGACACTGTGCATTCTGGCCAAACATCTCATTTCACTTTTGTCCTGTCTGTCCAAAGGACATTGTTACAGAGGTTTTGTGGTTTGTTCTAATGCAACTTTGTGAAGCTAGCTGTGCTGCCATGTTTTTCTTTTTGTTTGTTTGTTTTATTTAGAGGGAGAGGGGAGGGGCTTTGTCTAAGTATGCTGTCTTGAACTTTAACATTTAACATGCTAACTGAGGCCAGTAAAGTCTTAGATGTAGCTTTTAGGGTTTTGTTTCTCTGAAAATTGCATTGTCTGACCTTGGGGTGAATTTGCTGGGACATCCACTCATGGGACGATTGGGACATGTTGTTAATGCACACATGAAGGCTCCAGACCAGCAAACTGCTAGCATTTCTGCTTTTATAGAGGTCCTGAAAGGTGCTGATGAGTCAAGTCTATTTGATCATCAGCACCTGGCTGCTGCTTAACCTCTTATTCCCTATAGAAGTAGTAAGGGTGGACCTAGGGGTGGACAGTAAGGGTAGCTCAGAGCACTACTGTGCCAACATGTAGCTACACAGAGCGACTCTAGATATTTAAGAGTATCTTCAAAGGGTGTGGATCTTATTTCTGGGTGGGTTGAATTAGTGTGTTTGGATTATTATTTGGAATCTGTTTCATTACTGAGATGTGCTCTGTTATACTATTATATACGATGCATATTTGAATTAATAGTTATTTGTGTAATTAACCTGTTCCATTAAAATATACTGTAGCTACTTGTACCACACCCAGTCTGCAGAGAGGATGTCAGGCTGTTCCACCTCTGGAGCTTTTGCAACATCATAGTATTAAAGTGTAACATTCTTTTTCTTCAGTGTCGGAGTATGTGTGGGAACAGCTGCATAAACTCATTTATACTGTATGTTTCCTGATTGCTATTTTCAGAACCCCGAGTCAGACGGGGTTTCGCAGTCTTGTGGTGAAAATGCGTGCGTGTGTGTGTGTGACTAATGAAGGACGGCTTCAAAAGGAGGAGCGACACCTGTTGTATTTTTTGGGATTTCCTGGAAATTTCATATATTGAGTTGCCTTCCCTGTAGCTGGCCTTCCAGCTTGGACACTACAGATTTTATTAGACACGTGTAATCTGTTATTTGCACTAGATGTGACAACTCTCCACTTCTTCCTTCAAACTGTACAGGTCAGTCAGGCACCCACAGTGTAGAGCATGAGTACAATACCCCTGCTAGCTTTGGTCTGGTAAAAGTTGAGTAAAGTTAATTCAAAAGTGGTCGTGTCCTGTTTAGAAAAGAGAGATGAAGGTAAAAAAAAAAAAAAGACCCTAAGACAATAGACTGTTGCCCATCCATAGCATAACTTCCTCTGTACAGCGTTTCCTGCAGTGTGTCTCCTCTTGTAAAAATAGTAAAAAGACATCTTTGTTTTCATATTTGTGTGTGTGTGTGTGTAGTAAAAAGGAAACATTGCTGTGACATGTTTATTTCTTCCTGAGGGTTGCTGTAAGGTGCAAACGGCAACATAAACAGACTCGGGAGTAGGAATGGGTATCGTTTAGGTTTTATCCGATACCGGTGCCAAACCGGTACTTTTGAAACAGTGCCGGTGCTTAAACGGTGCTCAAACCGGTGCTTAAAGAATCGAGAACACCAACTTTGTCCAAAAACCTCTCATGTTCAGCTGTTTTTTTGTAAAAAGATAACAATGTTAGCCTTTTCTGCAGCTATGGGGCATATATGGTATCACTCTTGGCTGGAAGCAGTGCTTAAACAATGGAATAAACACAAAACACCTCTCATGTTTAACTATTTTCCACTTTTTCTTTGGTCATTTTAGCCTTTTTGGCCAGGGTGAAGGGAGTATCTGCCATCAAACAAGAAGACAGCCGCATGTAGCTATGATGATGTTTGCTAGTTCACCTTACATGCATTAATGTAATAACGTGGTTAGCCTACTCAATGTAAATTACACATGAACAACATTAAGCTACTCACGCAGAGAAGAACGGCTGCTGCTGCCATCATCATCCGTCATCATTTCTGCTACACTGGCAGGGCTAGGGGCCAGGACTCTCCTCTTCGGGTTCTTGGGGGATGTTGCTCCGGGTCCGATAACTGGCACCACACCCGCAGTAGATGTGCACGGAGTGAGGTCTCGCAGCAAGCTATCAAATACGGCGCATTTCTCGGCTTTTAAAAAAAACACTATGCGTCGCCAGGTGTTTCATCAGATTCGAGGTGTTACCTCCTTTGACAGTATCAGCTTAAAGCACTTGTTGCAGGCTGCTGAGTTTGCATATTTTGCTGTGAAGTACAGCCAGACTTTTGACCGCTTCGCCTTGGGCATTTTTAATCTGTAGCTCTGCTCTAAAAGAACGTACGTACCTGGACCCGCCTACTATCCTCGGAAACGTAAAACGATTGGTTAGAATCCAAAGTGTGTCACAGCTCAGGGAAAAAAAGCACCGAAATAAAGCACCGAAATGTGCACTGCTTTTCAGTCTGGTTACTACCGTTTATGTCAGAACCGGTACCCATCCCTACTCGGGAGTGAGGAATTCTTCCCTGCATTCATCGTTAACTCTCCAACTGTAATCTTAATAACGCATTGAATGATTTGGTGGTAAAATATTCATGTAGCTCTTCTCCCTTTCAGTCACATCCCACTGGGCCGTGTGGAACATAAATGTTTAGAAACAAAGTTATAATTGCGTCATGATCAGCTTATCAGCTTATAGTTCACCTGTAGTCCAATGTAAAAGGAATGGCTTTTACCGTTTTAATCTTTTTTTATTTTAAAGCTCTTTAAAGATACTAAGTGGTGTAAGAAAAAAACCACATGAGCACAAGTGATCCCCTCGACTGAATGATATTTGTGTTTGCAGTCGTAACCAGCTGGGCTCCCTGCCGGCCTGCCTGTGTGGTTTACCTCTGAGAGTCCTCAACGCCAGCAACAACAAGCTGGTCAGCCTGCCCGAGACCATTGGACAACTGCAGAGGCTCATGGAGCTGGTAAGGCTGTTTTACCACTTGTGTCACTGTGTTGGTTTATTCCTGTGGCACTCAGGAGTGAGTAATAATATTTCTATTTTTGTGTTTCTTTGTCTGTATGTGAATATCTTATGCTCCAGTTGTGCTGCTCACTGCTTTTATCCCAGTCTGGAGAGGATTTATGGCTTATGTTTTTTAGCCCTTCTTCAGTAAGCTTTATGTGTCACATGAAATTTAGGGACATACGTCGTCACTCTCTTTTTATATTTCCTTGGCTCATTCTGATGTTACATTTGTGTCTTTTTTTCTGAAAAAAGATACAAATCAGATCAGATCGTCGATTCTGTGACCCTGAGTAGTGCCCACTCAGGGTCAGAGAGGAGTTTAAGTATCTCGGGGTCTTGTTCACAACTGAGGGGAGAGCAGAGCAGGAGATCGGCAGATGGATTGGGACATTGGCTGCAGATGCTGTACTGTTCTGTTGTGGTGAGGAGAACTGAAGCTGTTGATTTACCAGTTGATCTACGTCCCTACCCTCACCTACAGTCACAAGCTCGGAGTAGTGAATGAAAGAACGAGATCACGGATACAGGCAGCAAAATCTGAAGGGTTGCTGGGCTGTCTGTTAGAGAAAGGCTGAGGAGTTCATTTAATCGGGAGGGGCTCAGAGTAGAGTCGCTACTCCACACATCAAAACAAGCCAGCTGACGTGGTTCATGGATCTGACTAGGATGCCTCCTAGGTTGAGGCCCTGGGGTAGAACCAGGACATGATGGAGAGATTATATCTCTCTGTTGTTCTCCCTGAGGAGCTGGAGAGAGGGAGGTTTGGGCTTCTCTGCTTAGAGTGCTGCTCCCAGGACCCTGCCTTGGATAAGCAGAAGAAATGAAATGGTATTTTCTTCTTAAACTCATAATAAGACATTTATTTTTTACTTTTTCCTCCACAACAGCATCTCTTATTCTAAATCAAACAAGTCTCACAATAAAGTGCTGCATAATATATACAACTGATAGTGATTCAATTCAATTCAATTTTATTTATATAGCGCCAAATCACAACATAAGTCACCTCAAGGCGCTTCATAGATACAGAGAAAAACCCAACAATCATATGACCCCCTATGAGCAAGCACTTTGGCAACAGTGGGAAGGAAAACTCCCTTTTAACAGGAAGAAACCTCTGGCAGAACCAGGCTCAGGGAGGGGCGGCCATCTGCTGCGACCGGTTGGGGTGAGAGAAGGAAGACAGGATAAAAGACATGCTGTGGAAGAGAGACAGAGGTTAATAACAGATATGATTCAATGCAGAGAGGTCTATTAATACATAGTGAGTGAGAAAGGTGACTGGAAAGGAAAAACTCAATGCATCATGGGAATCCCCCAGCAGCCTTTGTCTACTGCAGCATAACTAAGGGAGGATTCAGGGTCACCTGGTCCAGCCCTAACTATATGCTTTAGCAAAAAGGAAAGTTTTAAGCCTAATCTTGAAAGTAGAGATAGTGTCTGTCTCCTGAATCCAAACTGGAAGCTGGATTTTGACAGAAAAATTGACAGAAGCCCATCTGCGGGATATTTCACTTTATCCAGTGGTGGTGGTGGTGTGCTGTGATTAGCTCATTCACAATGTGCGTGATGCTGACCGACCTGATCTGATTGGGTCAAACTTGTGAACAGAGTGAATTTTTACAAGGACTGACAGAGCTGTGCAAACAAGGAATCAGCAGATGGCAGCACTGGCAGATTGGTTGATGAGGAAGATATTTTCATGACCCATTACACTGTCCGTTTTGTTTCAGAGGAGAGTCAGTATGCCACAATGATGCTGTTTTAGCTCTTTACATGGAATATTGCTGGCAGGCAAAACAATCACATTGCTTGTTAGCACTCCTGTGCAGGGAGCAGAGGCTAATGAGAATGACAGTCCTCATCCTGGCCTGTTAGCTGAAAACGGTCTAGTTCTGGTCAGCAGCAGGACAATCGGGGCACATCATCACTTTAAGTCTTTTTAGGGTGAAAATGAAATAAGCTGAAGTGTCGTGAGCCAAGCCTGACTCTAAACTAAAGCCCCGCCCACATATAAAGTGATTAGCTCATCGCACATTGTCTCTTCTAATTGATTCCCACTCCTTCATATGTCAGTCAGAAGTGTCCTTCACTTCAGCTAAAAGCAGCTACTGTCTGCTCAAACAAATCTGAGATAACTCAGAACCTGGAAGCTTCCCATTGCTTACTGTTATTTCACTTCTTGTCAGTATGAGTTTAATTCTTTGTGCTCAGGCAACTACATCACTGCTCTCACCTCTTCTTTATACCTGGACTCTGTATATGTGTGTGATATGGTATTAAAGTCTTATTGCTTATTAACTTTCCAGCAGCGTCCTCTCAGCATGAAAACCCAGCTCGACTTTGCACCATCTGCTCAGCTGTGACGTTTGCTCCCGTGCTGCCGAGAGCATTTCAAACAATTACTAATCATAAATATTAACCGCTCACTCCCCTCGTTTATTTTTGTCCTCTGCAGGACATCAGCTGCAACGAGATCACAGCTCTTCCTCGTCACATCGGCAGACTCAAAGCTCTGCGCGAGCTAAACGTGCGCCGAAATCTTCTCTGTGTCCTGCCAGAAGGTGAGTGCCTTTTTTCCCCCCCAGTATAAGGCAAATTGCAGTGTCCTGTCTTTCTTGATGACTTTCAGAAAGTGAAGGCTTTCAGCTCTCTGTGTCCTAAAGACTGGTGAATTTTGGTTGGAAATCTTTGTTTTGACTTTAGGTGTGTAATTAAGGTGATTTATGTTCCCTTTAGGCAGCGTTTAAGCCTTTTAATTTCACTTTTCTTTTGATCCCACCTTACCTCTGCACCTTACAGAAGCCTATTGTGCACTCCGTGCTGTGACTCGAGGATCGGAAAGTCAAGTCTCATTTAGAGTGAAATTCAGAAATGGAATAATCTCTTCCATATGCAAGACTGGGAGGTGCATCTGAGACCACAGAGTCCTCTGCGTGCACTGCCACACCCATCCTTGGGCCTAAAAATATACTTAACCCTCAGTGTGACCGAGGAGCGACCTCCAGCCCAAAAGGTCTGAAATAAGTCAGTGACACAGAGATGAGCAACAGCCACAAAGGTCTGGTGCTCATCTAGTGAGACAACGCCCAGTCTGACTAACTGATAGGCTGGAGAGAGACTGGCTTTTACATGGCGGGCAGCCATTTATAAACACCAGAACAACTCTGCATGTAAGGCCAGTATCAGTACCCAAATACAATCTGACTACAGTATTTTTTTTTAAGTTAGGGCCTGAGCTTATAGCTGTTTTAGTTATTAATGGGTCTGTTGATCTTTTTTTTCCTGTTTTGTAGTCAATATAGTCAAGATATAAAAAAAAAAAATCAATTTCTGTCTTCATTGTCAGTTGTCCAGCATTTGGATAGTCTGATAAACAGAGTCGAGACATGGAGTCAGGCCAGCAGATAGTTGATCAGAATGATAAACAACAGCAACTCCAATCGCTTTATTCAGCTGGTTTGGATTTGTTGCTCCAGTTTCCTGAATTGTTACATATCCCCATCCCCTCACCTTTATGACCATCTCCTGGATTGATTGATGAGCTTTGAACTGGTTCAGAAGCTTAGTACCACGGTGCTGGGGGGAGGGGGGCTTCAACCAGGCAGACTGGACGGCAGCCCCGACAAAGGGAGGGATGTTGTTTTTGATTTAATATCTGTTGAACTTGTGCAGCTCTGAAGAGTCCCTGAGATAAGACCACCATGACTGCTGAGGGCTTTTTAACGGTCGGCCAAGCTCAGGGTGGCAATAGCATAAAGTCAGAGAGTCAGACTCTAACTAGAAGATCAGAGCTGGTAGGAAAATGATCTTTAAAGCCAGAATTATCATGGCAGCAGCAGCAGCTTTGGTTAGCAGCATAATGCATCAAGGCTGCAATGGAGCAGACTGGTGTCGTCAATCCTTTATACATTTCATATTCCTTCCAGTGACATCAGAGGAGGCTTCTGCAAGTTTGTACCTCAATAAGTAATAAGTCATCTAATAATGCTATTAGCAGCTATTTATCAACCCAGAAAGAAGAAAACATGGATGGTCTTGTAAAAATTTAGTAATTTAGTTATAACAAAAATCTGCATTGTGAAAAGAACTACGAGCCATGTCTGAAATCTTCATCTAGTCTCTAGCCTGAGTGACTCAGGCCCAAAGTGTAACATCTAAAGTAAATCAGCAGTTATTGTGTTTTATTTCAGGCACAGCTACTTTGCAGATTTCTCATCAGACAGCCACAGTTCACTAAGACCAGGAAAATGGTTCATATCAGCCCAGCTCTCAGATCTCCAGACCTGTGAGGTGGTGTGCAGCAGTCAGATTCGATGCTGTGCATATCTGAACATATGTAAACAGACTGCTAGATAACTTGAGGCCTCAGTTCTTTTAAAGTTTTCTGTTTATTGTTCTTTTAAAAAAGATTTAGGAGTAATTTGCAAGTTTTTTCCCGTTTTTGTATACCGTTGCAGGTTAAAAACTTTGTGAACCCTAGTATATTTTGTTTGTGTTTCAGCACAAGATCTAGAACCTCAGATTTTGAGTCCAGTCCTACGAGTAGATGAAGGGAACGCAGTGAAAAGAGAATTTGTAGTTTGTACCTTTTATAGGAATTGTCTCCCCTGCTGTCATGATTGGCCTGCTGCTGTTGTTTTTTTGGTTTTAAAGTCAGATGGTTTTATAATAAAATTGTTAGAGCACTATAGATGAAATTTACACATTTGTCCTGAGTGATCTCAAGGCATAAGGGAACATATGTTTATGCATAATTTAATCGAGTACTGTATAGAGAATATTTTTATCCAGTAACCAGAGGAATGCTTTCTGGTGTCACCACTCACACCATCACATGTGCTTAGCTGACATTATTACCGCCTACACGTGGTTTTAATTATGAGAAACTGTCTAAACACTCTGTAATGATCATGCTGTCAAAATTGATGGGTTCCTGAGCTGCGCATCATTAGCAGTCTGCAGGATATGGTTCCCCCATTGGTTTCTGCCCACAAACCCAAACATCCGTCTGAGGATCTGTAAACACACACATACACTCACATAGAGAATTTCTTTTGGACATCTTACACTGGGAAAGAAGACAAATAAGGACAATGCGTTTGGTGGACCAGGAGTCCGGAAAGTTTATACATTTCTTGTATATGACTGTTTGCCAGTCTAGGTAAAGGCACCATTAAAAACCTTCACAGTTTATCCTCAGCTAAAAGGTTTCAAAGAAAGGTTAATTATATAACTGCAAAGACTTAGAAAAGATAGAGAGATAAATTGCTTCACAGTGAGAAATATAATGCCTTTTTAACATTTAGATGAGCTTACAGTGACTCTGGTAATAAATTCCAAATCACGTAATATCAGGGAGAGCCAAGCAGCTGGGGAAAACAGGCACTGGATAACATTAGCAAGCTAGTAGTCTGAGTGCAGTTCAGGGTAAGTTTTAGATCTGTGTTAACCTTTTGAAAAAATGATTCTGTGTTTCTGTTTCCCATATTTATGATATGCTCAAAGAAACAGTTTGATATTTTGAAAAATGCATTTGTTCCCTTTCATTCATTGCAATTCTCGCTTTCTAAAAAATTACATTCTAAATCGACTAATTGTAGATTTAGGCGCAAAGAGACCTCATTAACTGAGCTAAATATCATTAGCTCAGTTAATGTCAACTGCACTCAGTGAGTGCAGTTGAAGTGAGCTTCAAGGTCTCTAGGTTCCTGTTGTTATAATAAGGTTGGGTACTTGGAAGCTAGCTTCAAGGTTGAGTTTATGGGCATAAATGACCATGCCCATAAACTGAACAGTAGAGTGCTTACAGCAGTCAAAAATGAAATCCCATACCTGTACACTTCTTTAGGACTGGAAGTGTTTTTGCAACCACAGCTATTGCAATCGAATGCCATACAAATAAGGCATGCAAGTTTAAGGCACCTCAGCATTGGCTTCATTTATCTGCCCACAGAAGCTACATTCATCTCTTATACTGTCTATGGTACCACCATAAGGGGGGTGGTGTTATGTCCAGTTGGATCTCATGGTAGCAGTGTTGTATCACTGTTCCAGTGTAAAACCCAATACCGTGGGAAGAAATACAGAAATACATAGAGAAATGTACCGTGTTTAGTTTAAAAGCTGGTTCCAAAGCTTGCTGCAACCTGGAATCTGTAATCAAGTGTGTGGTCAACCTCTTCATCTAACTTGTTAACATATTGGGTACTCTGTGAAGGTGTGCACGCTTGTATATTGACTCTACATAACTCTTTAAACATAAAACAGGCACTTTTGTTAAATTACAGCTTAGTCACTCCAGTAAAACGCTGTGTAAGAGAGGTGTTCCAGGTTTTCCAGGTTATTTTGGATTTAATGAGGAATAAAGTTCACATGAAGAGAAACAGTTTGACTCTGGGCTGCTAACAATTACAAACCTAGTCTGAAAATAACAACAAGAGCTGCATTGTGTTATCTGGTGGGAAACATGTGGGTGGTTTTACCCATGTGAAAGTGTAAGTGTGTGTAGTCTACTTGAGATCAACTAAATCAGCAGCAGGGGGGGTTTCCACTGTCACTAAACAAACTGCTGGTATCGGTCTATTTTAAAATCAGGTTGTGTGTGTGCTGAAGCCTCTTAGTGTAGTATTATGGAAAACACCTGAATATCTGTAATTCTATGCAAATCACTGAAGCGTGTGCATGTCAGCAGAAACTAGATAATGCATGTTTTTCCATGTCCCACACCTGACTGGGCAGGTGGTATGGTCTATGCAGCTGATGCAGGAGAGCGGGCATCTTGCTCTGACCATTTCATATTAAATAAATGCCACTTTTTCAATATTCCTGCCCAAATATGTTGTTCTTTAGCATCTATTTTAAGAATTCCTGGTTCAAAATAACAAGAATTCACTCATTTCAGCCTGGTTAAGGTTGCAGGTTGATGCAATCTTTCTCATCGGTGCCATCAGAGAGAGGTCTAAGCCGTCTAAAAATAATTCTGCAGCAAGAAAATTCACAAAGAGCTATCTTCAGACGCAAGAACAGAACAAAGTGTTCTGGCAGAGATCATCCGACCTCCACAGATCTCACCACCATGGAGTCAGTCTGGATTACATGAAAACAGAAGACACTGAGACACGCCTAAGTTCTCCAAAAGTGATTTTCCACTCGCTGTTCCAGGAACATTAATTTCCCCCCCGAAAAAACTAATGTTCTGGAACTTTCCGGGGAGTGAAAGTTCATCCAGCACATTGTGATTAGCATTTTCACAGCAGGGGTAAAGTCCCGGGAAGATTAAATTCATTAGTTTGCTGGCATTTCAAAGGTGCAGTTTGTCTCAAATTTTGAGTGTTGTCTTCTGCAAAAATCAACCAAAAGGGTCAGACTTTAAACCTCCTGGGCGTCTCCATTCGAGTTATTGTTGGGCAGAAAGTAAAAGAAAAACAAACATGGTTTGGGTAAAAAAAAAAGATAACCCTGAAGTTTTCTGATGAGATATAATCCCCTTATGTGCTGCATTGTATATCACATAAGCCAAATCAAAACAAATCTGCTCGCTCTGAAGGAGCAGATGACCAGAGCTGTTTGCCTGATGTTTGTGCGTTTGTGTCTTCCTACAGACTTGGCTGATCTTCCTCTGGTGAAGTTCGATTTCTCCTGTAACAAAGTGTCCACCATCCCAGTGTGTTACAGGAAGATGAAACAGCTCCAGACTCTCCAGTTAGAAAACAATCCACTGCAGAGTCCACCCGCACAGGTACATAAACAAACACACACACACTTTTGTCTTAATGTACTTTATATCTTCCACTATTCTTTGTGTCTGAGTCATGATTCGACATAAATTCTTGGTGCACATCTCTGAAAATTAAACCTACTTTATTTTTTTAGATACCATCCTAATATAAGAAACAGACATTCATAATAAATTTATATTTTTAAATGTATCATTTCAGCTTAATGTTCCTGCACAGGGCTATTATCTGGCCATTACAGCAATCATCATGATCATAGCAGCATAGCAGCAGTATTGCAATAGGTAGTATAAAGCTATGTACCTGCTTTTGGAAATGTTAAGCACGAGCAGCTGCAAGAGCTAAAAAAAGACACAAGTGACTCAGCAGTCTTTGTGAATAAAGGCTGAAATGATGTAGAAAACAAAGCAAAGCTGGACTTTTACTTGATGCTGATTTGAGTCCCTTTTCCTCCCATTATTCAGATCTGTATAAAGGGCAAAGTTCACATATTCAAGTATCTGAGCATTGAGGCGTGTCGCAGCGAGAAGATGCCTGACTCTCTCTACCTGCCTGTCATGGGGCGAATCAACTTATCAAGGCCCACCACTGGCAGGTCAGTTACCGTGGTATCACACAGCTGGGGGGGATTATCTTCTCTTCATTATCAGCGTCTGCTCTTGTAGTGCAGTTAGACTGTACGTCTTTGACAACGTTCTGGTGTCGAAATGTCAATTCTTTATCATTAAAGTGAATAGGATTGCTAGCGGTTATGTAGCAATGCAATTTTTGTTGTTTTTTCATTAATGGTATTCTGGGTGAAAATAACAGAGCAAGATGTTGAGTCTATGTTGACTTGTGATGGCAGTGTTGCCTCATGGTTCCAGTACCTAAAACCAGACACAGTGATAGAACTGTTTCTGTTTGGCTTCTTGTCTGAGTAGCATGATGATACTGCAGCTAGTGATGGTTTTAGTTTTAAAGCTAAATGATGGGTTTCAAAATTAGCATGGGATGTAACCTGCAAGAATTCAGCGACTTAATTGTTTTCTTCCCCCTCCCAAAGTGTATAATCCGAGCTACAGTGGCTGCTGCAGGACAAACGTGCTTTAGTCAGCAAAAGAGCCATAGTGGCCACGGCTGGCCACCATGTGTCTGCTACCAATTGTGTAAAAAAGACATTTTTATATTTTCTAATATTTGAATAATAGCAACATGTAACAATAAATCAAAAAAAAGAAATACTTTTAAAAATAAATAAAAAGTGATATGTGTCCACTAAATATTTGCAGGGTTTAGCTTTTTTTTTTTTCCTTGAGTCACCTCAAAAAAAATCTGGTTAGGCTCAGTCTGCAGTTTACCTCAGCTGTCAATGCTGCGTGAGAAGTATCCGCTTCTATTTACTATGCAGGAGACTGTAAAACTTTGTGAAAGGGGTCTGATGAGTCAGTAAAGCTCACTTCTCTGTGATCACAGTGATATTGGTGTGAGTTTTTGAGGATATCCTGAACTTTTCTGTCAGTATGCGTTGCATGGTGTTGGTGAAAATTTCATTGAAGTGAGGCTAACATTGTTGGACTCCGAGGCTTAGCGAATAAACTCTTGTTACGATGTGAGAATATAAAAACTGTTTATCAGAGGGAAAGTGTTATTTCTAGGACACTTGACTCTGGCATTAGTAGGTGTGATGTTAGCTTAAAGCGATTGTTATGTAGCCAGCTTGTTCTTAGCTTTAAGGTTAGGGAGGAGAGGATGGACTTTGATCTGGATCTTTGTCTCTTTCCTTCGTGGTTTTGCTCCGTTGGTAAAACACAGGTATGATCTTTTATATCTTGAGTCTGAAGGTGCTGACGCAAAATAAAATTTGTCTACGAGTTCTGTTCTCCTTTGATGTACTAAGTTTATGAGAATGCATCATTTTGTCCTAAGAAATAATTACACACTTATTAATTTATATTTATGATTACAACATTTGTTTTATTAAGTGGCCTCAAAGAAATGACTGACTGTACCTTTAACCTGAACAAAGGTTTCTTTCAGTTTTGTTAACCTGACAAAGAGAAAGTATACTATATATAACTACTGACATGGCATAATGGAATAGAATAATCTTTTAATTGTCCCTCAGGGGAAATTTGGGTGTAACAGCAGCAAGAAAAAGCTATAATTTGACTCAAGTCGTAAAATCATGAACTTTTGAAGCTTTTTCTGTTTTTTGGTTCACATCTGAACTGTATTCCCAGTCCTGGAAATACTCAGTTTTATTGAGTATTAGTGTACAGGATACATCCACATCCCACTCCATCATTTGTTTCTAGAAAAGTTTAGGACATATGAGAAAACTAGCAAACAGAGAAAACATTTGAGACATTTGTTTCAAATTTTTGTGACTTTTAGGTTATTTATGAATGCTGTAAGTTGTTTTAAGCTTTGGACTGCCAAGATAGTTGCCAGAAGCACATTACATCACCCCAGGGCCATTATTTCGTATGGTTTTAACAACATTACACGTAGACAGAAACTGTCTGTGATCTGAGCTTGCTCAGTTTCTCAGCCTGTAGCCAAATCCTCCATTAGTCAGCTGAAACTGATCCTTTCTCCGGCTCCCAGCTGGGTAGCAGTGACAGACTGCCATCATACTGAAAGGTTTGTCCAAAATCTCATCACCGGTGTGTGAGATGTTCTCTGTGACTGATGAATAAAGGAATCGGGAGTGAATACAGGAAGAAAACATTTAAGTAGACAAAGGAATGAAAGACTACAATCCTTGAATGACCTAGTAAGGACATACAAAAAAAAGACTGCACATATCTCAGGGACAAAAGAAAGACTTGTTGAAGCAGTCAGAGAAATGGGTTGATGGACTGCACACAGTGATACAAAGAAAAGAAAAAGAAGTGAGCTAAACAGAGTGAATAACAATACAAACAGGAAGCAATGTAAAAAGAAAGAAATTGACAGATGAAACAATGGTAGGAATACAAACTAACAAACAAACAACCCCTGCAGTGCTGGCCACCTATAAACTAATACTCATTGCAGCACAGGAACAAGCTCTGAGCACAAGATCCATATTACACCAGGTAAGACCCCATGTGCAGGCTGTGTAAAGATGCCCCTGAGACAATCCAGCACATAACAGCAGGTTGCAAGATGCTATCAGGCAGAACATACATAGAACGCCATAACCAAGTGGCCAGCATAGTATACAGAAACATCTGTGCCAAGTATGGCCTGGAGATCTCGAGGTCAAAATGGGAGACGCTCCCTAGGGTGGTCGAAAAATGACCAAGCTAAGATCCTGTGGGACTTGCAGATACAGGAGGGCAAAATGGTAATGGCTAACAAGCAGAGGAAGACAGCTGTAGTGATAGCTGTAGAAGATGTGGAGGATGAAGGTAACGGTGGTCCCAGTGGTAATCATAGCACTAGGTGCGGTGACTCCCAAGCTAGGCGAGTGGCTCCAGCAGGTCCCGGGAACAACATCTGAGATCTCTGTCCAGAAGTGCGCAGTCCTAGGAACACCAAAGATACTGGACTCTCAAGCTCCCAGGTCTCTGGCAGAGGACAGTTTTGCCTGGTTACGCAAATTAGCATTAAGGCCTTTACACACAGTTTCAAACTTATACACAGGGTGGGCCATTTATATGGATACACCGTAATAACATGGGAATTGTTGGTGATATTAAAGTCCTGTTTGTGGCACATTAGTATATGTGAGGGGGCAAACTCCTCAAGATGGGTAGTGACCATGGTGGCCATTTAGAAGTCGGCCATCTTGGATACAACTTTTGTTTTTTCAATAGGAAGAGGGCCATGTGACACATCAAACTTACTGGTAATGTCACAAGAAAAACAATGGTGTGCTTGATTTCAACGTAACTTTATTCTTTCATGAGTTATTTACAAGTTTCTGACCTCTGCCAGGGACAAACAGAGACTGCAGCGTGTTGTGCGCTCTGCTGAGAAGGTGATTGGCTGCAGACTCCCATCTCTGCAGGACCTGTACACCTCCAGGACACTGCGGCGTGCAGCCCGGATCTCAGCTGACCCTTCTCACCCTGGACACAGTCTGTTTGACCTGCTCCCCTCAGGCAGGAGGCTCCGGTCCATTCGCACCAGAACCTCTCGCCACAAGAACAGTTTCTTCCCCTCTGCTGTTGGACACATGAACAATAACCACACGACTGTCCCCGCCACTAACACATGACCCTACGCTGTGTCACTGCATCATTTCATGTTTGGCACTGATCACCACCTGCACTCATGTATATATCTTTCTACGTAGCACTCATAATTCTTATTCTCATGTATATATCTCATGTATATCGCATGCACCACCTGCACTCATGTATATATCTTTCTACGTAGCACTCATAATTCTTATTCTCATGTATATATCTCATGTATATCGCATGCACATATCTTTCTTTCTACATAGCACTTTAATTCTCATTGTCTGCACTGAAGCACCGCAGCAATTTCCTAATGTTGTAAACCTCAACATCTGGCAATAAACCCATTCTGATTCTGATTCTGATTCTGACTTAGAAAATGTGTTCAATGCCCATTGGGTTGGATTGTCAATGCAACCCTCTTCTCCCACTCTTCACACACTGATAGCAACACCGCAGTAGAAATGCCAGCACAGGAATCCAGTATCCGTAGTTTCAGGTGCTGCACATCTCGTATCTTCACACCATAGACAATTGCCTTCAGATGACCCCAAAGATAAAAGTCTAAGGGGGTCAGATCGGGAGACCTTGGGGGCCATTCAACTGGCCCACGACGACCAATCCACTTTCTAGGAAACTGTTCATCTAGGAATGCTCGGACCTGGCACCCATAATGTGGTGGTGCACCATCTTGCTGGAAAAACTCAGGGAACGTGCCAGCTTCAGTGCATAAAGAGGGAAACACATCATCATGTAGCAATTTCAAATATCCAGTGGCCTTGAGGTTTCCATTGATGAAGAATGGACCCACTATCGTTGTACCCCATATACCACACCAAACCATCACTTTTGTTGTTCCAACAGTCTTGGAGGGATCCATCCAATGTGGGATAGTGTCAGACCAATAGCGGTAGTTTTGTTTGTTAACTTCACCATTCACATAAAAGTTTGCCTCATCACTGAACAAAATCTTCTGCGTGAAGTGAGGGTCATCCACGTTGAGATGCTGCAGTAGCTGGAGTTTGTAAGGGTGCCATTTGTGAGTAGCTAATATCCGCCGAAGGTATGTTCGACTAATGCCTCTCTCCAGTGACATGCAGCGAGTGCTACGCTTCGGGCTCTTGCTGAATGAAGCTAGGACAGCCACTGATGTTTCTTCATTAGTGACAGTTTTCTTGCGTCCACATTTTGGCAAATCCAACACTGAACCAGTTTCACGAAACTTAGCAAGCAGTTTGCTGACTGTAGCATGGGAGATGGGTGGTCTCGTAGGGTGTCTTGCATTGAAATCTGCTGCAATGACCCGGTTACTGCGTTCACCAGATATCAACACAATTTCGATCTGCTCCTCACGTGTTAACCTCTTCGACATGTCAATGGCTGTGAACAAAGAGAAACTTGTAAATAACTCATGAAAGAATAAAGTTACATTGAAACCAAGCACACCATTGTTTTTCTTGTGACATTACCAGTAAGTTTGATGTGTCACATGGCCCTCTTCCTATTGAAAAAACAAAAGTTGTATCCAAGATGGCCGACTTCTAAATGGCCACCATGGTCACCACCCATCTTGAGGAGTTTGCCCCCTCACATATACTAATGTGCCACAAACAGGACTTTAATATCACCAACCATTCCCATTTTATCACGGTGTTATTACGGTGTATCCATATAAATGGCCCACCCTGTACACAGTTAAAGCGTTGTTTCTTTGTGAGAAAATTCATCTTTTGAAAAAATGCAATGTGGAAAAAATGAAGTTGACATCAAGCGATGATGAGCTGGTCCTGATGTTTCTAAACAAGAAAAGGAAGAAACAGAGATTCTGGGTTCATCCGGTTCTCATGGGGCAGCAGCAGCAAGGAGAATTTCATGGTTTGATCCTGCACTTGAAGTTTTGTCATGACCGCTTTCATACATATTTTAGGATGTTGGTGGCACAGTTTGAACTCTTGTTGGCAGAGTAGGGAACAACATCTGAGGAGGCAGAGAAATCATGTCAGACAGTCGATTGACCCGGAATCTAGCTGTGTGTCTGAGGTAAAACTGTATTATGAAACTGGAACAGTACTCACATCTACAGAGTACAGTATAGAATGAATTTATGTCATTTCATCCATCCTCCAATCCAAAGTCGGGGGATTACCAAAGGCTTTAGGATTAAGGACTTCTAGTTTGTCTAACCCAAGCGATGTAATGTCAAAAAGCAAAGGAATAAAGAATAAAATATTTAAAAAGCTGGTGGGCAACTGGTGAGGGTTGGAGGGAAGTACGGTAAAAACAGAAATACATAGGAAATAAAAATTCTGCCTCTTCAGGTCCTTCAACACTCAGCTTCAGCTGAGTTGTTTTTCCTGCCCACATGAAACTCTCCCAGGATGTGGGCAGGAAAAACAGTTTCTGTTCTCCTGTAGTTCACACAGACTCTACACTTACATGTAAATCAGGTTTTCCTTTAGCTTTCATTCTTGTTCATGCTTTTGTCACTTGTCTTCTTGATTTCTTTGATTAAATAAACTCCACATGACACACAAGATAAAAGCATCAGCAACATCCAAGGTATGAAGGGGTGACCTAGAGGGAGCGCTGATATTGTGTGGATATAGAGTCCATACATATAAAACGCCAGAACAGAAACCAGACTGACAAACTACAGCACTGCAACAGGTCTGCTTTCTCTTTCTCTGACGGTTAGTAATTTTCAGATTGGTTTTAAGCTCATCATTTGTTGCAGCTGTCATGCTTTGCTGTTTGGCAGATTTCCCCCCCCATTTTATTTCTGCTGTAAAGACGTTGGGAAAAGCTGTAAACTCTTTAATGCCATCAAGTTGAGGATTCTGACTTGTCTGTCTATGGGAATTAATTTGGTTTTGGAACCACCTAAAGTGGCCACTCCAGAAATAACTACCGTATATTTCGGACCGTATATAAGGCGCACCAGATTATAAGCAAAACAAAACAGTCAGATAAGTCGAACTTTACTCCACTCATTCTTCTTGCATTGATTCATTAATGTTGAATTCTCTCTGCTGCTCTTTTCCCATGATGTTGCAGTGTATTAATGACTAATCTGGTATTGTGGATGGATTTTCTCAGTTGTTCTCCTGACTGAAGTTTGGTCCGTTTGTATCATCCTGCCATGTGATTGCTTTTGTCCCTAACCATCAGGAACCCTCACGTTAACTTTTATCGAGTGGAAAAATGTTAGTGTTCATCCTCCAGCTTCACTGTGTTTATGTTATACTAACATAGCTGTGTCACTAGCGATCACGTAGCAAATCATTATATACCAGCTAGCCCAATTTCAATAACCCTACAAACGTCACTGCTGTTTAGTTTTCTGTCTTCATTCATGTTGGAAGTGATAGCAGAGCTGTACGTTTTAATTTTTTCAGAAATCTCTCAGTCAGAACATGCAATATCATGTTTAGGTGGAAACTAGCGAGCTAACTTCCTGCTAACTTTTAACTCCGTTAAATTTAATAACTTCTATTTTCATGGATGCCTGGATGTTTTAACTTAATTGTTACACCTGGTAAAATAATGCTCCGACAATTCATCAAGCGGTGCGCCTTCATAGCTTACCAAAGTAATACTAAAACATTTTTTGGCAGATCTTTGAGTGCTGTGTACCACATAAAAGCAGTTCGAGGTCAGTAAGCACAACCACTGTCGAGTAAGCACTGTAGATTTTTGAGAAAATTAAAGGTTTTTAAGTGCGCCTTATAGTGTGGGAATATGTTAACCCCCCCCCCCCCCCCCCCCCCCCAAACCCAGTAAGTTGCTTATTGGTTTATACGTTAATATGTCAGTTTTTTGGCTCCATATATTTTCAATTAATACCAGAAAACAGCACCGCCTGCTGATTGGCATTCCATCGATAATCGATTGCATTTAGATTCAATACACAGTTGGTGACGTCACTGATTTTATGGGAAATGAACTGGTACTTATAGTGGTTTCCATTCTAACTGAGCACTCAAAAGTGCTTTATGCTACAGCCTCACCCATTCGGACACACACTTTTATCTCACACTGATAGATGCATCAGGGGCAACTCAGGGTTCAGTATCCTGCTCGAGGATACTTTGGCATGCAGACTGGAGAAGTGCAGAGCGGAACCACCAATCTTTGAATTGGTAGACGAGCCGTTTTTGATTGGCTGTGTTTTCCATGCAGGGTTACTGAAATTAGACCAATCCCTGACTTTGACAAGCTATGATTCTGAAAGACAGATATGCTAAAGTTCAACTTCATATTTATTTTAACAGAAGTCTTCTATTCCTGCTCTATGATTTCTTCTTAGTCGTCTTCTGTGATCCTCAAATGCTTCCGATTCTTTTTTCGTCTTTCACTGAAACATTATTACAAGCCATCACTCTGAATTTGTTGTTTCTCAGCTTTGTTTTTCATAAACATGCAATGCCACTTTCACTCAAAAAAAGGCTGTGGATAATAAATTAGTACGCTTCTGTGAGGTGCAGTCGTTTGCCGTCTCACTCCAGAGGAAGCTGAGAACAGAGTGATGCTATTTTTAAAACCCCATTAATACGATGACCTTAAACAGAGCTAGATAAAAATGAAACCCAGCATGGCTCCGTTTATGGTTTACCAAATGAAGAAAGAGTGCCCCGCCAAAGTAAAACAACACAGTCCAAGTTCCAGATCTGCTCATAGCATTTGCTTATGATGGCATATTTTTTTGGCTATTACACGAGTTTTAGTCTTTTAGTGACATGATGAGGATGTCAGGGGGTCAGAGGTCACAGAGAGATGGATGAACCCTAATTTGTCTCAGACTTAAAGTGACCTGTGTGGGCTATTATGAAGCAACTGCACTTGTAGAATCATGATCAAGGAGATGAGAGGAGAGGAGCGACACTGTTGCTCACAGAAGGGTTATTAGAAAATGCTGTGTGTGCGCGTGTGTGTGTGTGTGTGTGTGTGTGTGTGTGTGTGTGTGAGCGAGCAATTCCAGTGCCTCATTATTGTTCAGTTGCTTGGAGACTGCCACAGGCCAGTGTTCACACGGCCAATTAAAGTTCCCCAGATGCCCTTGTATTTGACTCCTGTGTGTTTTCTAAAACACTGATTTTTAAAACCTTTTTTCAGATCTTCCCTTGATCAAATAGGGATGTTTTATCACAATAGAACAAATATATTCTATTTGTTCTATTATGAATAAATAATAAACATAATAGAATTTGTTTAATAATGCTTTAGATTTCAATATTATACAGAGTATGACAGGTCAGTTTGTTTAAGAAAAGTCTTACAGAAAAAGTTGATTTAAACTCTATTTGAAGGCTTACACCTTATTATTATTATTATTAT
Organism: Aulonocara stuartgranti; assembly: GCF_965226115.1. Lineage (NCBI taxonomy): Eukaryota > Metazoa > Chordata > Actinopteri > Cichliformes > Cichlidae > Aulonocara > Aulonocara stuartgranti. Next base: position 28,574,429 of record NC_138952.1, read on the forward strand.
TATTATTATTATTATTATTATTTTAACTATCATATTAACCACTCAATGAGCTTCTTTATTGTTTAATATTATTTTAGGCTTCCTCTGTCTGATCGCATCAAGTCGTTCTATTCATAGGCCAGAAAAAAAGCACTTAACTGTCTAAGTAATATAAAACATTAAGGAAGCTATGACTTTAAATCAATGAAGGATTAAGTATAGGAACTTCATGCCATCCATGGGGCTTAATAGAAAGCTTGGCAGTGAAAAACATGTGACATTGGATTGTTTAAGGTCCTAAATTAAATTTTGCGTCCTAAGGTTCAGAAACTTTGCTTAGGCTGCTGCCCCCGCGACCCGGCCCCGGACAAAGCGGATGAAAATGGATGGATGGATGGATGGTTCAGAAACTTTGTACATAAGTTTTTACCCCTCAGCTGTAAAAGGCTGATGGAGTATTCTTGTCACTCCACCGGGCAGGCTGGGCGGGCAGAGTGAAAACCTAACCTAAATTTGTGAATGAGATAACTTGAGAATGAGGCAGTGTAGGAGCTTCAGATTGATACCATAGGTGTGTCTACAAAATAAATCTTGAACACGTTTGAATTGCAAAGTTCAAGTTTCATTGAAATCTTGTGAACCCAATAACTCCAGAATGAGCTTGAAATCAATAACACAGGCACGTTTACAAATCATCTCAGACTACTCTGAATCTCTGTGACATGAACCTAAAGTGAAAGGTCAAAGTTCAAGTTTTCTGAAAATCTTGTGAATGCGATAACTCGAGAAGAAGGTAATGTAGGATTTTCAAACTGATGCCATAGGGGTGTCTACATAGCAGGCTGAGCTGTACTACTGGTGGTTCAGATGGGTCTCTCTTTAGTCCTGTCACCTCAAGAATTTCTCCTCATTACACATTCGGCTGTCTTTACATGTGTAAAGTTAAAGAATGCCGAGAAGATGCATAAAAATACTAAATAAATTCCTGAAGAATACTTCAGGCCTGGGAGAGGGTACATGCAGACATGCAGTACAGTGATGGAAGTGAGGATGATGAAGGCTTTACTTTGTTTGCTGTGGTCTGTGTATTTCGGTTGTAGGTTTCATTTTTAAATGTTGATTGCAGTGACGTCAAAAAAAGTTTTTGTTTAACCGGCTTACACCTGTAGATGCCCTGAAACTTTCATGACAGCAGTTAAAGGTTAAATCCAAACAGCCAATCAGAATTTACACAGCAGTGTGAACGCAGCATGAGAAGCAGAGAGGGGAGGGGGAGCATTCTCTCTCTGTCTCCCTCTCTGTCATTGTGGCTCCCTTGCTCTTTGTCTCGCCTGTGCATACACACACACACACGCCTGCCTCCTGTGTGTGTGTCAGGTGTGTGACCTGTGTCTTGTGTCTGCAGTGTGGAAGACATGGAGCAGCAGAAGAAGCAGGACAGTGACTCAGGAGTCGGCAGCGACAACGGAGACAAGAGACTGTCTGCTACTGAGGTGTGTGTGTGTGTCTCTGCATCTGTGTGTCTCTGCATCTGTGTGTCTCTGCATCTGTGTGTCTGTGTGTGGGGGGGGATTTTGTACATTTGTACCAATATGACTGTAACATGTTCAAATATAGGTGTATAGTTATGTGTGTGTATGTATCCATGCACAAATATGCGTTAGACATGTACTTAATACACTCATCTTTACTCCTTTAATCCTCATTTTCTAATCACACCAGCTCATCGTTTTTTTCCTCTGTAAGTCGGTGTATCTGAGTGAGTGCGGTGACATTAAAAGACGGACCCGTTTAGACGTCACTCACTTTTTCTGCAAATTGTTATTTCTTTTGTGGACTTGTGAGTAAATGATTGTGAAAAATGGCAAAAAATGAATTGTTACATTTAACAGTAAATTGTTAAAGAGCATTATTTAAGATGAATTAATACAAAGTTGAAATAAATGACAAATAACTGAAAATTTTAATATTTGACTTTGAATTTGAGATTCTTCTGGATTTGGTCTTGAAATGAAATACTGTTAGAGCGGAGGCACTTTGGCCTCATCTTGTAATTAGGGGCAACTTAACGTTTAGTTGAAGTTATTTTCTTCATTTGAACTGATAAGCTAAAAGTTTTTCTGTCTTTCGTAGTCTTTATCCGTGCAGTGCAGAGGAATTTTGTAGGATTCTGTAAACTGACGTCACGTCGCATCAGTGGGAGTCAGAGCTCTCCTTTTCATTTTAGAATGAACACATTTTTTCTTTGTTACTAATTCACACTTTTGGTCATTGTTGAGATAGAAAGCTATTCAAGGCAGCAGCCAGCTCCAGGTCTGCGAAACTGAAATTATAAACTCTAATTTGCAACTGATATGCTTTTCCTGACCCAAAACTACGAGAAAAGTAATAAACTACAACTGAGAACGTTTACACTTTTAACACTCATCAGTTGTTGTGTTCTTGTGTTGAGGTTCTCACAGTTTTGTTTCAGCTCTGAAGCCGTTTCATTGCTTGTTTCAGCCGTCAGATGAAGACAGTCTGAGCCTTAATGTGCCAATGAGTCACATCACAGAGGAGGGAATCGGCAAAGACGACTCGAGTGAACACATCAGCTCTCTGACAGGTACACACACACACACACACACACACAGAGTGGCCAGCATGTGGCGATGGTAGACAAACTGTATTATGCTATCTATTGTCACCTGGTTAAACTCTCTGGACAGCCCGGATCCATGTGAATGAATAGTGTGTGCACGTGCGCTCTTATTACTCATGCTTTGGGAGCATGAACATCATCTGGACTTGACTCCGTTGAGAAAAAAGCATAACCAATTTGAGAATGCACATTGAGTGATTCAGTCAATGATTATGGAAAAGAGGAAAGAGTGAAGTAATCAACAGACTTGCACAATTATTTATCTGCTGCTGGATTTGTTCATGCAGCATGAAGCAGTGCTCAGCACCATCTACAAGTCAGGAGATCCTGTACGAGCCCTGCCATGCGATGTGGTTCAGCAGTGTACAAACTGAGGGTTTAGTAGTTTTGCTTTTCTAACCTGTCAGCTGTGTGTGTAAAAGTATCTGGGCTGTTGAACTCTATTAAAGAACAGCAGCAGCTCCCCAGACACAGTTTAAATAGACTTCAATCAGCCTTAATTAGGTTAGAGCTGATGGAGGGTCACATTTACTGAACTGAGATGAGTGAAAAGAGGTTATTTATATTTCTAAACAAATCCTTAATCCTGGCGTCACAAAGATGTTTTACATATTATATATTTGACAAATGTGTTGTTTTTAAAATAGCAGCAAGCTCCTGCTGTGGTTTTTATTATTTATCGCCAATTTTCTTGTGAAAAGTTTAGAAAATGAATGAAATTTAAACAAACACAAAAAATTAGGGAAAGAATTCTCAAAGGTTTTAAGAGCTGACTTAAGGGCTAACTCACGCACCTGACCTGCTTTCCTCCAATCGCTTCTCCTGCACATTCTGCCACTCGACATCTGTCTTGGCAACGGCTCCGGGCAGATATTTGGACAGTTCTTTTGAAATCCTTGTCTAAGTGCAAGGAGAGACAGCCATAACTTGAAGTAGTGGTTCAAAGGTTTGGCGGCTTTGTCCCCAAACAAGATTAAAGTAGCTTTCTTTTTCCTCAATTTATACTTCTGTAGTGCATGCACAGTTTCACTGCATCTCAATCCAATCATCTGCTCATCCCACCATAGGACTGAACACGTTCTGTGCCAGTTTATGTGACGGAGGTGTGCCTGCTGACACTCATAAATATGTTTCAGCTGTTGATTGGCTGTTTGAGGCTTGGTGCCAAATTTTTGTCATAATTTTTTTCAGGATTCTTCAGTTCTGCTTATTTCCTCCATTTAGTGTCTAGTTAGTTGTGACTGGTGAGCTGTGATCAGACTGTATTTGTATCTGTGTTTTATTTCTTGCACATTGATAATAACTTTGATGTTTTTAAAAAGTGAATCTGTTTGAATGAGTGTAAACACATAGACAAAAACTGTGCTGCGTTACGCATGACTGACTAAAATTGATGGAGCTGTGACGTTTACAAGTCCCTTTATAACTTTGGTTATGCAGGTAATTATAATCCTTCGTGGGTTCACTTTCATGGGAGTTGTGCTTTTGTGCCCATATTTTTCATATTCTATCAAACCTGTGGTGCAGAATTCTACAGCCTACACTTCAGCTTAAAACTGAGAGTTCATGTTTCCTTCATTTCAGCAGACCCAAACTCTGACTCGGTGCAGCTGATTGAGGAGAGCCCTACGGAAGCCCTGAGAGACCAGAACAGAGACTCTTCTCTCAGCACTCGCTTCATCAACTACATCAAGGCAAGAGCTCGTGTTGTGTTGCGTCTGCACACCTCTGAGTGCTTCAGTTAAAAATTGATGCAGTAAATGGTTCACTTCATGCATAATGCCTCCCTCTGATTGATGTTATGTAAAACTATTATGTTCACTGGGTTACTTTATTCCAGCATTAGTTACGCTGCCTGTCGTTTTAGGCTCATGCGGTTTGTTTAAATGGAGCCTGCAGCATAAACTGTCACTTTATGTTAATCTCAATTAAAATTCCTTTTAGACTTAAAAGTTTTGCTTGAATTGTCATGAAGAGAGCCAGCTCTACTTAGTATTGGAGTTCATCCACCTTTTTTAGCTTATTCCAAGTTAAAAGTACAAACGGGTTTCACATCATCAAAACTCAGTTTTTACCTCTGCCGATGTTATTCTCCAGTTGCACATTGCTTCTAGTCATTGAATTGGCCGTGAACTCCTCTGTATACCAAAGTACTCTACAGTCAAATTGCAGAATAAAGACTTGCTGTTAGAAAAGAGTAAGAAACAAGAAAAGCATAAAGAATGGAAGGAATGGATGAAGAAAAAGGACTCTGTTTTCTAATTGTACGGAGGAGAAAGTGGTAACGTCTCTGAGCCGGACTGTGGATCATGTGATTTCTGCAGCTGTTGCTGATTTGCGTACGCTTGTCTTTGCAGGGTAGGACGGCAGCAGACTTCGACGAGCCCCTCAGGATAGAAGAAGACTCTCACTGGTCAACACAACAAACGTAAGTTCGTGAGCATAGTGTCGTTTCGATTTCCACTTTATGACTCACGTTTAGTTTCTCCTCATTTATTGGTAGATTATTGTATTGTATGTCATAATTAGATATTTTTCTTCTACTTTAATTAACACAGGTTATTCAGTATCTTTTTGCAGCATCATTCAAAATCAGTAGTGATTTTTTTGTGTTTCTTTCTGTTGATTGATGACAATTTAGAATCTACAAGTATCCTCTGAGGGATTTTACCAGCTGTGATTTTATGATATGGCACCATCATCACCCGTGTAAATACACTGTACATATACATGACTCTCATTTCTATCTTTGTGGCTGCAGGTCAAAAGTCACAGGGGGCACAGAGCTCCACATCGACATGATCAACCAGCTAAAAGAGGCTGTGGAACTGCTGCAGGACCCCAGCAGGTGAAAAACACCAACAGCTGAGTGTTAGTTAGAGCTAAGTGACACCACAGTGAGTCTATAAGAGTATCCATAGTCTGTTTCCCTTTGCTGAGTAATAATTCATATCTGCAGCACTATGTTACCACTGCTGAACTTACTTAAACTATGAGAGAATTAAACTTGACTGAAGTCATGTTTTTGTTTTTAGTTTGTTTTTCTCATTTGCAAGCCAGCACTCTGTGGCATTACTATTGTGTTTTGTGCATCAGGGTGAACACAGAGGAAGATTTGTCTGGAGTCCAGCTCTATCCAGTGGAGATGGTCACAGTGGACGAGTCACTCAAGTAAGATTCCATGAATCTGCATTTAAGACTACTTGTATTATGACTGTGGAAAAGGTTTTGGCCTGATGGACTGAGGGGAGAAATGTTTTTGTGTTAAAAATCTCTTCTTTTTTTTTTAGCTCCGAAAGCATTCTACCTCTATTTAATTCAGTTCGGTTTTATTTATATAGCAGCAAATCACAACAACAGCTGCCTCTAGGTGCTTTATTTTATAAGGTGGAAATCCTACGACAATACAGAGAAAACAGAGAAAACGCCAAACAACAGATGACCCCCTATGAGAAAGGGCTTTGATATAAACAGGAAGCAAACCTCCGCCAGAACCAGGCTCAGGGAGGGGAGCCATTGGGTGAGGGGAGGGAGATGGGACCAAGACACACTGTGGAGGAGAGCAACACATTAATGATGAGTAATGATTGAGTGAAGAGTGGTGTATGAACACAACAAAAAATCCATCAGTGTGTCTTGTATGTCAGACTTGATTACTCTGTATCATCTTCTCTGTCAGCCCACAGTCAGTGACAGCTATCATTTTATTAACGTTCAATCGATAGCCTCAATTTGTGTAAGTAAATATTCTAGGCATGATCAGAAAGTCCTGGACCAACTGTCTCACAATTTTGAGTTTGAATTGAATTCATTCATTTAAAAGGAACAGTGTATATTAGTGAACATATTAATCTTAAAATGGCAGAATTAGCAAAAAAGGCTACTTTTCATCTGTAGTCCTTTGCTGTAAATGGGCTGAAAAAATGGCTATTACAAAGAATTCATCATGCATCTTTGTAGAAGACAGTTCAATGCCATCTTGTTCCTAAGATGCTTCTAAACCTAAATTCTGAAAAACATAAAATAAATGTCTTTTCTTGTATTTGGGCCAATATGGTCGTTCCTGAAGATAAATGTAGTTCTGATTCTGTACACTGTTTTATGTAGGGTCATGGTAAAGTAGATCACTTGCCCTTATTTTCCTTTTTTTTTCTCCTTAGCGGGCAGGACAGTGATGACGGCGCCACATCACCAAAGGTACAAACTCCAGTTTGTTGGCCAGTAATTTATAATAAAATAGCAACATTCACTGTGTCTGAAGAGTTCTGCTAAAACTTGGATTTTGAGCTTTTTGTTGGATTTCTGGGTCAGCAGGTGGCAGTGATTTTTATTAATGAGAACTTTCAGGAAATGCCTGGTGGCTCTTCTCTTTGACAAAAGCACCAGAGGAAGTTTCAACAGATGAAAATGTTATTTTGGTATAAACATTTTAGAGGAAAGAATTGGTACTTGCAGCCAAATAACGTTCAAACTCTCCTTCATTTTTCCTTCATGATCCCTGAGCCATCCAAGCAGAACATGTAGGTATGCTAGTAACAGAAAATACTTACAGCTGAAACCTTTGATGCGTCCTGTAGCAGCACATGGATGAAGGTGGCTGTGAGTTCCAGAAGAAGAGACAGATGATTCTAGAAAAGGCCAGGTTTGAAGCCCAGCTTGCGTGCCGGGAGTATGAGTGGCATATGTCGATCAAGGTAAACGTAGCGCCAGACCTCTGGATGTAGTCTCTGTCCTCCGAGTGAGCTGTCTACGGTCGTGCTTCGCAGTGATCCAACGGTCGTGTGTCTGTTTGCTGTGTTAGCTGCCGATCACACCTCTCTGAGCTTTTCACGTGTCGCATTTCATCCAGCAGCCTGATCCACATGTGCACAGAGAGGGAATGTGTTTCTCTGTTGCTACATGCGAGTCTCAATCTTTCACCAGTTACTCGCAGGCTTTCTTGGGAAATTACTAACTGGCTAAACTGAAGGTGGGTTTACTGAAAGCCTTTGTAGTGGACAGTAGAAAAACAAGTGGCTGGTGTTTTCTCTCTCCCATGTTAGTGTGCAACATTCATCTGCTGAAGTGGCTGTGTGACTTTGTTTTATAATTAACACTGTTTCAGGGTTATTTTTGTAATTTCATGAACTATATATTATGATGTTTACTATTTATTGGATTAACACCAAAACTTTGTTTTTTTATATTTCTGTACTACCTCTATTTATTTCTGGGTTAAAGCATCGGTTAAAACATCCAATGCTTAAAACAGTAATACCAGAATTTGTCTTTCTATTGCTTTTTTCCTTTTTCTTTCTATTATTGTAGGGTCTTTACCATAAAGTGCCTTGAGGCAGCCGTTGTTGTAATTTGACAATGGTTACAAATAAAAAAATAAAATTGAATTCTGTTGTAAAACATTCCCTATTTCCTCAAATTAGATTAGGAATGATAGGTTTCTGTATGGAAGACACTGAATTGAATGTACCATTAAGTTTATGTTACATGGGGTGTTTTGGGCAAGGTCTGTTTACATTTGCAAAACTTATGGATGTTGTCTAAAATGTTATCCTGTTTTGTCACAATTAATTGTTCTTTGTTTTCTCCATTATGTTAACATTTTTTCTTGTGTTTAGCTAGCTAACTTAATGTGTACAATAGCAAACCTGTGACACTATGAGTGCAGTGGGTTTCTGCTTTGATGGTCATCACTCTTTGTACAGGCCTGTAAGCAGCACTGTATTTAGAACAAATGGAAATCAAAGAAGATATATATTGCAGTGTGTTCTGCATATATTTTAAACTGCTGTTGTTCACATAAGAAATGCAAATTCAGATCAGATGTTATTACCAGGTGAAAATATGGAAGACCGTAGGATTTTTTTTTTTTAAATAAAAATAAAACAGTCTTTGGAAAAGAATATGTACCTCTTCAATTTTGTTGAATTACACACCTCTGGAGCGTTGGTGCTGACACTAAGCTAGTCTGCTGTATCTGTGTTTCTGCTCACCATATGAGTTGAGTGATGGTTGAAGGTAGAGGAGGCAGGAACTGAGTGGAGTGTTGTTCTGAGTTCAATTTTAGGCCACTGAGCTCCTGTTAGTCTGCACAGGTTCATCACAGGAGTGAATGTGTTTCTGTGTACTTTATCTCTCTCTGTGGAGTCATTCATAAGTCTGTGTCATTGAAAACTGCACATGAAGCACAGGATCAAGAGTGTCCAGCATTTTTTCATTAAATTGACTAAAATAGGACTGACTTTAATTTTTGTTTCCATTTCTGTTGTTGTAGCGAAATGACAGATCTCCAGTGAGCGGACCTCCATCCTTCTCCAGCCCACCCTTTGGACTGAAACCTCGTTCGGGTGAGTCAGCTGAGATAGTGGACCAGGTTAACTGGAGTACCAGATGTACAGGTTAACAAATTGGGGTTTTTTTCTGGACAGAGTATACTTTCAGTTACCACACTGTGATAATTTAATGGCATTTACTATGCTGGTCGCTGAAAAAAAATGCACAGTCTGAGTGTAGGATGAACACCTGATTTTGACATGAGCTCTGTTGCTCTAGTCATACAGTTTGTAGCTTATGTAGTTTTAATTTAAGCTTAGCCTAGAGCTCAACATTCTAATTGATATAATCCATATTGGTTAAACAAGAGTGTAGGAAATTGTCTTTCTTTTACGTGGCTTTATATGGCTTTAAAAACCCTAAAAGCAAAACTTTCTACAGGTGGGTGAAAAAGCAAACGCACTTAATTATTTTTCTTCTAAGGCCCTAAAAGGGTGTCAGCTTTAATACACTGCTGGAAACGTCATCATAATAATGTTGGTCCAGGATAAACATTAAAACTGACATTGTTTGAGCGTTCAGCTAATGCTTTGAAAAACTCTTGCTCACAAACCAACATGTATACCTAAATTTGACTAACAGCAAACCTAATTTTGTAATATATTTATTATTTTGTAAAAATTAACAACTTGAAATGCTTACCATTTGTTCCAGAATCTTATACAGAGTTTTATACAAACTAAGGCATTTTTTCCCGAACATTGCAATGCTATGACATCATAACAGTGTGACTGGTCAGTTGATCCTGGACAAACAGTATTGAACAACACCAACACGGGCATATCAGATACACCGCTGGAAACCCTGAACTTAGTCATTAGCTTAAAGCGAAGCAGCAGCAGTCATGTTGTGGCAGCTTGTGGCCCCTGCTCATCAGCTTTATTTGCAGAATGATAGAAAGCTTCTGCCCATGCTTTATTATAGTTGGCAACCATCCAGCTTTTGTTTGCTGTTACCAGTGTGAAATGATGCTAACCGCTAATGAAGCTAACATGATGCTAACAGCATGTGAGAGTGATTTGTAATGTGAAATGCCACTAATCTTTATTTTGTTTTGTGCTGTTTTGTTTTGTGTCTTGTCATCTCATTCTGTTTCTTTGCTTCACCTTTTTTACCTTTTCTGATTTACTTGTTTGTTTGCTTTTTGCCTTTTTTTGTGGCACTTTCATTTCTCCTGCATGACCTTTGATGTTTAAAATCACATAAACACTCATTTAATCTGACCTGCCTGCATTTTTGAATCAATACCTGCTTCATTGATTCCTGAAAACTAATTCACACTTTCTCCTGGTGATTTTTGCTGTTTTTTGGGGTGTGTTTTTCGTGGAATGAACTTTGCCTTGCTGTACTTGGTTCACCTTGATGCTCACCCTACCACCACCACCACCTCCTCCAACTACCTTCCTTGCACTACACACACCCCCCACCTCCTGCGTCTCTGAACACTTCCCACTTCCCACCCGCCTGGTTGTAGCTCCACCCTCGCTGCCCTGCTCGCCCCCGCCTTCCTCTCTCGACCCCTCCCTCCTCCCACAGGCCTCGCCCCTCCATAGAGATACACCTCGTAGCCATGACGACGGAGGCAATCACAACCGGGGTAGGTCCCGCTTTATCTGCTAATTGGCCAGATGACACACATCTGGGCTGAGCTGTCTGCTGACAAACCCTGGGTAGGGACCGTTTTCTCTTCAAAGCCAGAAAAGCCTGTCATTACTGGTCTTTAACTTTAAAGGTGGTCTTTAAATGTGTTTTAAAAAACAAAAAACATTTTGAATTTAGTCTTTTGTCTGTTTTTCTGTTCATTAGTCCACAACTTGTTTACCATCCTATGTCATATCATATCATTTTATTTAACACCAGCAGCACTCACAAAAAGTGAGCGTATCAGAATTGGTTTTCAGAGTCATTGCTAAGACAGCTGTCATCGCCCCCCCGTCCTGAAAAGGATAAGCAAAGAGGATTGCTAATTAATTAATTAACTAATTAATTAAGGTTATATCATTGGGAATTACTGATCTATACCAGGTTTAATTTCAGAGTTCCAGGAACAGAGCCATTATAAATGAAAAACCAACCTGATTTGAATTTGGGCGATCTCCTCTTGCAGTCACCTCCAGTCCACGTAAAGGAACCATTTCCAGCACAGTTGCTCTTGTTCTGTCTCTCCATGGAAACCCCATTATGACTATATAACTGTCAACTCTGACTTCACCACAGCCTTCAAACTTTCACAGCCATGAGTGCACACATCAGCTTCTCTCCATCTGAACAGTTTAGTTTTGTTAGGTTCAGTTTTAGTTGTAACAAGGCTTTATATCTGTCAGAATAAGCATTATTGATACACATGTGAAGGTCCTTTAGTCCCAGTCATGACATGCTAACCATTCACAGCCTGGTTGTGCTGACAAAAAAGACTAAAACTAAAGGGAATTCCAGGATATTTTTGTATTTTTCTGTACTGTTTTTCTTTTCCAAGCTCTGCTTTTTACATTTTTATTTTTATTTCAAACCAAAATGTTTTCCCCACTGAGCTTTTAGTGCAATAATATAAGGGTGACCGTTTTAGCACACTGGAGGCTATTGAGGAGGCGCATCGCAGGTTGCAGAGAGATATTGAAAAACAGCGGCTGTGCTGTGGAAGCCATCCAGGCATGAAGACAATGGTGTTGAATGAGAGATCGGGTATGGTTTTTTATTTTTGATGAAGGAAATCTCGGAACAGATTGTTCTCAATCTAGCTGTGATCCTCGATAATGCTCTGAGTCTTACGTTGTCCTTAGTGGCAGGGAGGCGCTTGCCAGTGACGTTCTCTGCTGCCTCCACCACTCTCTGTAGCTGTTGGCATAGCAACTCTCACTGTGGAACTGTGTACCCCCCTTAATGTTGCTTCCTGTAGTTCTCACTTCTCAGTCCAGTGTACCAGCTCAAATTTTGGGGAAAAAAGTCTCAGCTATTTGGCAACTAACTGACAATATATTTATTAGTTTTAAACAAGTTTTTGATTTGTTCTTTCTCAAATATTTGTGTGGTCTGATAAATTTGTTGAGCACAGTACCTCAAAAAAAGAATTTGCCTGTTGTACCTGCAGAAATATGTCACAAATAATTTTTATAATCTTTTAGAGTTAGCCTGAGTGGCGATTGTGAAAGAAAAAAGGAGTAAAGGAGCTGTGGCTTCCTTCAGTTTTCCTCCTCAGTTAAAGAAAAAGCAGTAATGTCTGATGATGTGGTGTTGGGCTGTCAGCAGGCATCTGAACATGCAGACATTTAAACTGCAAACACTGAGATTTAAGGTGAAGCTGAGTTTTTTATAAATTTCATTTATTTTTTAATCTTGACGACAGCATTTTGGACAACCTTTTGACACAGAGGGTCTGAGTTTGTGTTCACCTGTGGTTTTAAGAAACTTTATTGTCATCTCATCAAGCTGCGACTCACTGGCTCCTCTCGTTGGTGCGAATGGGGACAGCAGCTTCCTTTCCTTTGAAATTCTGTCACAGCTTTCTCTTAATTTCTCTCGTCCACTGCCACTGTGTGTTTCTTTGCCTCAGACCACATGTTAGGGTGTTTCAGATTAGATGCTCTGCATGCACGCGCGCGTGCATACGTTTGTGTGTCGAAACAGCAGACTGTGATCAAAGACGAGCTTCACCGCACTCTGCTTTCATCTCCAGCTGTTCCCGTGTGTGTGTGGTGGCTGTGGACCAGCAGGCGCACGTGGTAGAAGTTAGAGCTGATGCCATGATTTGTGCGTGCGACTGCAGCTGGCTTGTGTAGAAGATCTAGAAGGTCTGAAATTTACATTTCTAAGAAAATAGCTATTGTAACAAACCAAGTGTTTTGTTGCTTCTATATAAGTGAGTGTGTTCTAATGACTGAGAATCATCAAATGCAGCTTGCTGATTCAAAGGAAAACCCCAGTGCCTTACAAACTGGGGTCTAGTAGTCTGACACCTTTGCCCCACAGTGCAGGAACCACATGTGATCCACAGGTGGCTAACCTGGGGGGAAATTTGCCCACATGGGAGAAATGTGAGATTACGCAATGTGCACAACCACGCAGTTCACTCACAGGTACCCACTGTTTGCCTGAACATGCGTGTTTGCTGGACTGAGTTTGATCTGGCAGTGTTCTAAAGAGCTTCTTGTCAGTCATACATAGCTTCCCCAGTCCTCAAGTGCTTTCATAAATGCTGAATGAGGTTGATTTTTGTGGAGGAAAGTCCATGATGGTCAGGGCAGACTTTTTGGCCATGGAAGTGATTGGAACGCCTAAATTCAGTGGTTTGAATGGGTGAGTGTAAGTTCTTGCACTGTAGTGTATAATATAGTGTATCTTGGCAAAGCTGTCTGCTCTGCTGCATATGCACTGAGCTGGGCACACTGAGTAAACCTGTTACTGGTGGACCTTACATCTTACTGAAGTTGTCCTTCTTGCACTTGAGCAAAATGAAAAAAATGTTATTATTAGGGGTTTTTTTTAATGCGTTAATACAAAGAATCCCAGCATTTGTTTTCACTTCTGTTCTCATACTTCACTCCAGAAGGAACAGTTCTGTTTTGTGTCGGCTTTGTCGTGACACTGCCTGCATGTGTTGTGAGTTGAAATGTCTTAAGTCTAACCATCACATGGCTTGCAGCATCAGAGACCGTATTAGGAAAGTCTGATACACACACACATACAATTGGAGATGTATGCGTCTGTGCATGTATGAAGTATCAATGAGTCTGGGTTTCGTGTGCGTCTATTTTCGGTTCCTATATTTTAAGCGTCAGATAATGGTCCCTAAAGGGGTATCCTACTTCCACTGGAATAGAGTCCAAGATAGTAGATGGATCACAGCCGTGTCATATTTTATTTATCTTCATCAGCACCAGTTTCAACTGTAGACCACAAAGTGTGGACATGTTTTGCCTGGTTGTGACTTTAGGACAGGGTTCACACTTGGATTAACAGTCAAGTTTGGCTGGGTCATTTAGCTGTAATGTTTAAGGTTGGGTTAAAGGGGATGTGAAAATGCAGTGTGTCGAGGAAGGTGCTCACAGAGCTAGAAGTTATTTTTGTGCGGCCCAGAAGAGAGCTGCAATTTAGTCGTTTGGTCCATAAAAGGCTTTGATATATCGCGGCGACTCTTAGCTGTGAGCTGTTCACACACTCGCTGTAATAACTCTTGAATGTTCACAAATCTGTTACTAACCCTCAGAGACTCTTTAAACTTCACTTTCTCACCACTTTCAGTTTTTAAGTCTGACTCATTTTCATTTCACTCTTGTAACATTTTACATGTGTTTCCCTTTTGTGCCCTCGCTATATAAAAAACTTTTCAAGTGTACTGATGCTGAACTTAAAAGTACAGTGATTCGGTCTGTTGATGCTAACTTTCACACTGTAAGCTATCTGACTGCGCTCTCAGTGTTTGCTGTTGTAAGGAGAGCATCATTAGTTATCTATCAGTGGCTTCCTGAAACTCTTTTTGAAGCACAACATTTCTACACGAGCCCCTTATGTGTAAGCGTGATAAGATGGTGACTAATGGTCCGTAATGGGTTCAGGCCTCAGGGAGAATGACATCATGCTCCCATCGTCAGTGCGCCTGACCTCATTAGTGACCAATCATCACCTTGTGTGAGTGACTTCAAGTGCAGATGCATGCACAGACTGCGTGTGATCAGTCTTTGAATACTTGTCTTTTTAAACATGTAACTACCATCATTTTTAAAAACTATGTGCCGGTTTTAAAAATGGTTATGTAAACCATCAGAATCCATAAAAAATAATCAAAGGACATTTGGATTACTTGATGGAATTTACTGCAGGTTACACTAAAACATGTTTTGTTGCAAATGTTTATTTTTTCTTCCTCTTTATACATATGAAAATGACTTCTGATCTCATTTACACTGACTGAGGCAAAATGGAAAAGTGTTGTATGGTCAGACAAATCAAAAGTGGAACTAAAGAGGAGAGGAACCATCCAACTTGTTATCAGCAGTCAGTTCACAGGTGTGCATCTCTGATGGTACGATAGCAGCAGAAATGTATATACAGGTTTTAGAGCAAAGTCCTTCATATTTCAGCAAGACAATGCTAAACTGCAAGTATTACAGCAGCGTGGCTTCATAGTGGAGAATCTTTCACCAGTTACAATCTTTCCACACATTCTGAAACGTAAAATACAACAAAGAAGCTGTTTAGCAGCTACAATCCTGTATCAGTCAGTCCAGCAGCTGCTCTCCTCAGTTCCCCAAATTTTATGGACTGTTGCTAAAATCCGATGTTACTACATATATGATGTGAATTGAGATGCTGCAGTGCGGTAAACCCAACTTTTTTGAGACCTGTTGCTGCCATCATATTCAAATTGAGCTAATATATTTTTTCTGTGTTATGCTATAAATAAAAGGATTTATGAGATTTGCATGTATTTGCATTGTTTTAATTTACATTTTGTACAGCGTCCCATCTTCTTTGGAATCGGGTTTATGTAATCAAAGGCCAGGAGCGTTTAATCAATTGTAATCAAAAAGGCAATCAGCCAGTCTTTGATAGTATACTAACCTGATTGGATACCCTTCAGATGTGAGCAGTTACTGTGTAACAGCCTGTTATATCAGCTCCTGCTGTTTTTTTAACGATTCAATCATCCAAAGTCAATATTCATTGCTTTTTGTGTTTATCCTTGGAAAATGTGGTTACCTTTGCTTTTCAAGTCTTGTCTTGTCAAGCCTGCGTGTGTCTTTTTCATCTCATTTCACTCTCATTATTGGCGAATTGGCCTCAGTTCTACTGCCCAAGCCGAGGCCTGTAGTCCTGGAGGAGACGGCAGGGTTAAAAGATGGAGCTAAAGTGAGAGCTAAGAGGAGGAAATATAAACTCTGTTCCGCCACAGTCATGGAGAATTTGGGGTCCTTGGGCAATAACATGGGCGTGCTTTGGTGAGCTGACGTTTCCACTGTACACTTTCACACTAGCTTCAGCCTGAACCAACACACTGTTTGGATCCCTCTGTCAGCTGATTCAGAGAGCATCCAGATGACTTAAGGTGAATGATTATGGATAATAAATGGATCTCGACCACCTCTGTACCACTTAATGACAAGCAGCGGAGCCATGGACATTATGAAAGATGGCTGCAGCCACCATGATGAAAGATGTTCCACACTTATTCTTCTTTGATTAATATTATTTATTTATTGCTTTTATTGTAAACACAGCCTGGGATGCTCTGTCAGTATTGCTGCAGTTTGTAGTCCAAATTCTGCTTAGATTGAGATAGTGTTTAATTTTTTATGTTACCAGTTACAAATCAGGAGGGTATTTGGAGGAAAACGCCAACAAGCAGGACTTTGAAAGCCCCCCCATGAAAAAAAAACCTTCAGAGAAGAGGCACAGAAACAAGATGCTACAGGCTCAGAATGTCCAGATGGCAGAGCGACAGAGAGATATTTAGAGAGAAGAGGAGGAAGATGATGAAGAGGAGGGAGTGTTGAGCAGCTTGTAGCATGACGTGACCCAGAATATAAACCGAGTGAGAGAAAACCGTTTGCCCTTCACCATATTCCCCTTCCTCTTCGTCTCAAACGGAGAGCTCAGGCCAACCAAAAGATTTTTCACACTAAGACGGTATTCCATTATCCTTTAGTGGACCCCAGCTCCTCCACCTGCTGTTTCCCCAGAGGAACTAGGCTCCAAGGTCCAAGTAGATTATTTTACCAACTCAAAAAAAACGTCAACTTGATCAGTGGGTTTAGTCAAAGAGCTTCATTCAGTTCCAGAGGAATGTCAGTGTTGACAGTGCAGAGTTGAAATGTGGGTAAAACTGTTGAAAACATTCACACCCTGAAGCCCTCTCATCTTCTCCTCCTCAAAACATGAGATGACTCCCACTGAAAAGCCTGGAGCTCCCTTCTGTGGTCGCTCAGTGGAACTGCACATTCACAGGCAGTGTTCAGCTTCATTCAGCTGTAAGAGGCTGATGTATGCGTGTGGAAAATAGGACAGTGAAGAGGTGAATGATTCAGAGTTTAGCGGTGTGCCTTTCATGTGTGTGGGTGTGTAGGAAGAGACCAAGTGTGTTTCACACTCTGTCCTCCTACACACGCTAAATAAAAGTGCATCTCGTCATCTGCATTTCTAATCCGAGCTTCTCTTCACTTTCTGCTCCAATTGTTGATATTATTTAAATTGAAGCTGGAACAGTCCAATCCCAGCAGCTGTTTTGATCTTTAATTTATGCTTTTAGTTGTTTTTTTTTTCAGGCAAAAGTAAAGCGACTCTGCAAATATTTACATATTTATTTTAATCTCCTCAAAAGAACGAAAGAGCCGCCATCTGTCTGCTATTTTTGAGGGTAAACTAAAGATCTGGTATGTGGGAATACATATATATGTATATGTGTGTGTGTGTGTGTGTGTGTGTGTGTGTGTGTGTGTGTGTATATATATACATACATACATATACATATGTGTATATTGTTACATTTACTCTCCAGCAGAGAAGCTGGAGAGTAAATGTAACAAGGGTGGGGTGTTGATGGTGATTTGCTTTTTTGCTGAGAGGCAGCAGGACAGTAAGCAGACAAGAAACTTTAGAAGGACTGGTATCTGGGGCAGCAGCTGGCTGAGTCTGACTGAAGGGAACACATCCACCTGCCAGGCCCTCGAACACTCACTAATTAACACGTCTCTCATCTGTTTCATGTGTTTTTTGAGACACAAAAAGACAGTCGACTGTCTCCCTGCTTGAGCCTCAGCTCAGTAGGCCTGGTAACTATTGTCTGATTAATAGATCAGCACATTAAAAATCTGAGTGCCTGGAAGGTTTTTGACTCTTTTCCAGGCCTTGAAAGACCACAGCACATGAGAGACACAGAGGACTTAACGTTTAATAATCCATCTGTCTGGGCTTTTTTTCCCTCTACAAGCTGTTTATTGGAGCCCTAATTCCTCCTCACATGACGGCTCCTGTGACAGAGCGGCAGCGAGCAGCATGCTGAGCTCTGACTGCACGAGTGCATGTGAATGCTGTGCTTGTGTAAACTTTCCACAGAACAGTTTTTTTTTCCTCTCACGTCAGTTTGTGTCACACACTCATTCTGGGATGTTTGTCTGCATCAGGCTGCACAGTGGATGAACTGAAGTGCAGCACCACGGCCCAGTATTTAAAAAATGAACATTACTTTTAACTTTGACTCATGCAAAGCTACTGTAGTAGTCCTAGGATACAAATATGGAGGTTTTTTTCTGTCCCCTTTCCCAGGTTTTGACAGACGTTCTTTTCTCCGTCGGTGCTCCAAAGTCTTTGTGGATTTTGATCCTGCTGTGTGATTTAGTTAAAAGGAGTCTAAATTTGTGTTTTAAAGACCTGCTACTGCATTTTTAGTTTCAGTAGAATATTTAATATCTTGCAGTCTATCAGCTGCTTGAGAAGGTCTTTGCTCATTGTTTAAATGCACTGCTGGTATTTATTGTGGCATATGATTATTAGATTTCCCGCCTCCAGTGGCAGCTTTTCAGTCTCTGCTCATCACGGCAAATCTCTCCTTCCTCAGACGTCTGCTGTCCTTGTTTTATCTCTAACTGGTACTAACTGTGTACTCCTGCAGATGCTTAATGTGTTATGTTCCATTTTCTTTTGTTGTTGCTGCAGTGTTCCTGCGGAGCCACAAGAGCCTGGAGTCTGTGGATCCTCAGTTCACCATGAGAAGAAAGATGGAGCAGCTGCGAGAGGAACTGGAGCTCATGGAGCAGCTGAGAGATGTGAGACAAGCTAATGTTCTTTTATTTTTTTATATTATTTGAGTGGGGGGTGGGGTGTTATAGATCTGATATGAGCTTATGTCAAACATATCCAGCCTGCATGACTGAGGTTAAGCAGGTTTTCACCCTGGCCAGACTAAATATCTGTCTCCATAAAAGCCTTCATTGTATCTTAACTGCAGATTTGGATCATAAACCCGGAGCTCCTCTTCTGATTTAAAATAAGTCTGACGCTCTGCATGGAACCACAGGGTTTTGTTTGTTGTTTTGTTTTCTTAGCTCAGCATTTTATCAGCTCAGTGAAATCTCACTGAATGAAAATTGCAAAGATGTAAGAATATATGTTATATAATAATAATAATGATGATGGTAATAATATACAATTATATCTTTATATTTATGACAAGTGCATCAAATGACCTGGACGTTTTCTTTAGACATATATTTGTTTCTGTAAGCCACAGGTCTCAAACATAAAATCAGACCAGAAAACACACTGAATAAATGCATTGAATGGCTTTGGAAAATTATGAAGAAGGGCATGAACTTTGGACTTTTAACTGTATCTTTAGTTTTACAACTTTTGCTACTGGTAAAGACCTCCCACATAGCCATTTATACTACACCAAAAGTAATAAAATGATAGATAAGCAATTAAATAACACAAAAGTTCCTGTTTTCTTACTACCCACTGTAGGTACGTGACAGATGGACAGTGTGCTACCAGAACTTTCTCTGTAAAAGAGTCGTGCTTACAGGTTTCTTTCATGCACTGCAGCAGTATGTCTTTGTGTAGAAAAACTGAAACATGCTACTGAAATTGGGCTTGTTTTTGGCACTTTTAGTTTGGCCTCTTGGGATCAGAAAGGGCTGTATGTGGCCTGCATGTAAGTCAAATGTATGTTGGAATGTGATGTAACCAACAGACTTAAGGATGGTTGTAACTAGTTAACCTTTAAACTAAAGAAAACTTTAAAGCCTGCCAGCTGTCAGGGAAGTCCTGTTCTGTTTCTTTATGGTTCGTTTTTTTTTTTTTTCATGTGAAGGAACCCAGAGCTAAACTAATCTCCCACTTTGCATTGTGTTTTGCCACACTGAATGTGATGCGTTCAGGTTTACTGTGACTCAGAGTTGTGCTATTTGGAGCGCAAAAGAAAACACTCAAACATTCAGTAACTGCATCTTTGAGCTTGACCCCATCAAAGCTACGGTTTTCGGGCAAATTCAGATTTTCAGTCATCTAAGTGAGTTCATGGAGGTTTGTTTTGGACGATATCATCAGGATGTCTGATTCTGTTTTCTCTCACTGTATGATACTGCGATCCAGTCCTTTTTACTCACACAAAGCTGCTTGCATTGTTTGCTCAGAGCATCGAGAGCAGACTGAAGGTCGTCCTTCCTGAAGACCTTGGTTCGTCTCTGATGGACGGCGTCGTGCTCTGCCATCTGGCCAATCACATTCGCCCACGCTCTGTCGCCAGTATCCACGTCCCCTCACCTGCAGTGGTACGTCTCACTGACAGTTGCAACCTTTGACCCTTCGCATAATCACTGGATGAGCATTCAGTTTCCCAATATCCCCTTTAAAGTGTAAAAAATACAAAGTTGTGTTTCTAAGTGTAGCTCAGTAAGTTGTTATATTTGTCTTCCAGCCCAAACTCAGCATGGCCAAGTGTCGGAGGAATGTGGAGAACTTTCTGGATGCCTGTAGAAAAATAGGCGTACCAGAGGTAAGAAGTGCATCTTTGTACATTAATAACACCTTTACTAGAAGCCATGGCCTGTCTGAACTGGGGGCGGATTTCAAGTTGAATGACTTCCAAAACCTACTTAAAGTCTAATCAGTTATTACACACCCAGAGTCTGAGTCTGTCTGACGCTGCAGTTATCAGGTAATACCATGATGGCTACTGTGCAGCCCCACTGCTGCTGAAGGACATTTTCTAAGCCTGTGCTGGGATTTAAACCAGCAACCTCCAACCTGAAAACGCCCCCAGTTCTTCAGAGAAACTCCCAACTGAGTCCATTTCAGCCTGATTCAATGGGTTGTTGGCTTGTTGTTGACACAATAAGTCAAAAGAAGTGTCCTGCAAAAATCAGATCTCTTCAGCATTAGGGCTATGATTTTACTTTAATGACACTGTAGCATTGGCACCTTCCATTTCCTTGTAATTTATATCAGAAAGTGAGGTGAAAACTACAATTAAAGATTTTTGCCAGACACTAAATTATAAACCAGACATGGAAGGAAAGCTGATGGTTCTGTGTGTCTAAAAGCAACTTTTTGCAATGTCATCCTTGAGCAGTTAGAACTGATAACACAATTGCATTATTTTTTTACCTTTATGCCACTGAACAATAAGTAGAGCAGTCTGACACAGGTTGAACCCAAATCTTACAAAAACTTGAAAACCACTCAGCTTTTTCCCACGGCTGGTTAAATATCCTTTCTGCCTCCTTTTTGTTCTTTTTGTCTTTTTTGGCTGTCTAATGGGGTCGTTTAACTTCAACAATGCTGACTCATCACCGCTGTCATCGCTGCCTGCAGCTTACAGCTTCCTCCATCATGACAGAAGTCAAAGTGGCAGCTCCAGTCTGGTGCAGAGCATGCTGGGCTGATTGTGTTTACTCCTTGTGCGTGAACACACTTGTAGAAGTTCAGATTTGACTTTCCACCTCTGCACTGATTTAAGGAGTGTTGTCCAGACTGAGAACATATGATGTTTCATGCAGGTTTTTGTTCAGAGACCCTGTGTGGTGGATTCTGAAAATAAAAAATAATAATAACACAGATTTAAAGTGAAAGTTCAGCAGTGTGCACAGTGATGAGCTAGATGTTAAATGCACACTTGATGGTACTTTTTATAAAAAATAAAATCGCTTGAAACGCCTTAAAAGGAATTGAAGCCCTTTTCAAAATAAACTTAAACTATAGTGAGAATGTGAAGAGACAAACACTATGAAGTGTGTCTGTGTGTCGTGTTACAGAGATGTCTGCCGAGTCCATATCAGCCTGGAGTAGGTTCCAGATACACTCTTGTGTAATATCTCTTTGAAACACAAGATGGTGCTCAGACCCTTTAGTGCAGGGGTGGGCAACTCCAGGCCTCGAGGGCAGGTTTTAGATTTCACCCTGGGTCAACACACCTCGATTAAATGATTAGTTCATTACTAGGCCTCTGGAGAACTACAAGACATGTTGAGGAGGTAATTTAGCCATTTGAATCAGCTGTGTTGGATCAAGGACACATCTAAAAGCTGCAGGACACTGGCCCTCGAAGCCTGGAGTTGCCCACCCCTGCTTTAGTGGTATTGGCTCAATACCCCCTTGAGACATTCCAACATTTTTCAGGTTAGCCTTCAGCCTCGGGCAACAGTTTTTTTTCTAGTGACCAGATCGAAACTAGGTCACTAGAGAGAACTGTGTATTCCCTGACTGGTTTAGAAGTGGCTGCAGGCTGACATCAACTGCAAACAGGGTGCTCTGAAACCCTTGTGATTGCTTTGTTTGCTGGTGGATGGCTGCAGTTGCCTTTAGATTGATGGAAGACACCAACCTGTCTGCCTTTTAGTCTTCAAATTCGAACCCAAAAACATTTGCCTTCAAAGTAAGAGTTGTGCCTTACCTCTGCAGCAGATGCATTTCAAAAGGAGCAGCTTTTATGTTACACTCTAGCAACCACTTGCCAACTTGTTGAAGAATACACATTCTTGTCTAGCAACCAGTGGATACCAGGGGGAATCACTAACTGGCCTTTTAGAATGAGGACTTAGGAACTGATTTCATGGCAACTGCCAGCAAACACATTTTTCCCTAGCAACTGAAAGCTGGGCAGATGGTCACTGACTGCTCTCTAGGTCTGTGACTGAGGTCTTAGTAACATGAAGTTACTAAGGTCAAATACCAAGATGGCATAAAAGTCAACTTTCAAGACTGCAACCTGTGGATAGCTACCCCAAAACCTTTTGTTAAAGTGCTGCCACCTTATGGTGAATGACTAACTTAAAGCCAGTAGCTGGTTAGCTTATGATAGCATAAAGACTGTACACAGATGACCTTTTTTTTCTGAGGAAAAACATCAGTTTGTCATTTTGGCAGCTGTTTCGTATGCATTTTGGGTCTCCATAGGAAACATATTTTTGTGCTTTCATTTTTTATTCAAATTATGTGAAGTTGAGTTTTGACACTCACGGTCTTCCTTATTATTAAGGCCGATTATACCTTATTAGGTTGAAAATAGCTCAGCATTTGAAATGCCGCTGTCTCTCCATTGTCCTTTGTCACTCATCAACCAATCAAAATTAGGAGAGGGCAACATTTACAACATCTCAACTGCAAATAATTGTAGAAGAGAAAACTTAGGCTCGCTTTTGCTAGATTCCTATAATTTTACATAACAATAAATGTTTGAAATGTGTGCTGTGGAAATGAGATCATGGACAACTATAATGCAGCATTAGTCCAAAGACCTGGGTCATTACCAAGGTACTTATGTTTCCCAGCAGGCTGTGCAGAATTAAAGTCTACAGTCAGGAAAGAAAAGTAAACACAGAGGGGTACACCTGCTGTTACATCCCAGCACACCTATAGTTCAAGGCTACCTGGCAGGCGGACCTTGTTACCACTATACTCATCCAGGCTGGCTGTTTCTGCTTGTTTCCAGTTTTTATCTGTAGCTTCATACTGCAAAGCAAGATCAGTCTCAAGGAAAGCAAGAAAAACTACTCATTCTGCTTTTCTGCAGCTGTAGAAACAGAAAAAGACTGGCTTTAGAGGTAGAACTGCTACAGATCTAGAGTTGAGGTCACATTCACAGGCTCCATTTGCCAGTTTAAGAGAAACAGGAGTACGGATTTTTAACACGGTGCTGCTCAAGGGTGCAGGTTATTAGGGGAAATGCAAACATTAGATTGTTTTTTCTGCAATCTAGCATTAATGCAAAAAAGTAAACAGCAGCATGTGTGAGACGTGTCAGGGTTAATTGGTTATTTTATTACACTTTATGATTGGTAGTTTGATTTTTTTTATTTGATGTTATGTTGATATCTGTGTGTTTGTTTTAGGTTTGTTTTTTTGCTCTCTTATCTGTTAGAAAATTAAAGTTCAAAGGTTTAACCTGCCTTGACCTTTTGACCTCCATCTCTGCTTGCTGGCTGTTTTCTGGCCTCTGTGTTCGCTAGCCGCCATTTAAGCTGCAGCCTGACTGCTTTACTAGTAACGCTTCTGCAAAGCTTCCCTGCGCTTACGTGCTAACAGCTTCTATGCTAATGCGCTGGCCTGCTGCACTGGCTCTCCCATTAGCCACCTCACCTCTTCATCACTGGACTGCTTACTGGGAGGACAAAGGGTTCTGCAGAGGTTCTGAGCCATCCTCTCAGTAAGCATCCCTCCTTCCCCTGCTTGCCTCACCACCAGCTCCTTCACTCTGTGACCTTTGACCTCTGTATCCATTGGTTAACCTTCTGCCTTTTCTCTTTTTTACTTTCCGGCTGGATCGCACCACGTATCCCTCCTCCTTTCCCTTGTCTTCTTCTTCTCATCAACCTTCTTGCTTTTTGTGGAGAATATTTAACCTTTTTCTCATTTCTCAAACTTCAATCCATTTTTTTTATCTACACACTTATGTTTTCCTTCACTTGTTGCCTTTTTTCCTCCTCGTGTCTTTTACCTTTCCATCATATTCTCTCATTTGTTTCATCACACATTCCATTTTATTGCCCTATATTTCTCTTTCTTCTCTGTCCTACTTCATCTTTCCCATCTTTGCTCCCTTCATTCCTTCTCTTCCAACTTCTCCCACTATTTTTCCTCCTTCCTCATTCACTTCCTCATTTCTTCCCTCCTTTCTTCCTAATGGGGGCAACAGTCGTCCCTCTGCTCACCTTATGACATCATCCAGTGCCGCCTGCAGCCGGTTCGCACCACGGTTCGGGCGCTGGTTGCCTTGGATCCAGACAGGAAACGGGAGGAGGCAATCTCAGCTGCAAACCCCACTTCCCCTGGGGCATCAGAGACTCCCTTATTAGTTTCTGTAACCACTCAAACTCCGCCTCCTGCCTGGCAGATCTGGGACCTTATTGGTTCGAGCTTAGTTCACATCCTCTGCCTTGTTCTGCTCTTCGTGGCCTATAGTTGGACCGAGCTGACGTAACCGTGACACCTGCAAGCTCTGCCTTCTTTCTGCCCAGGCTCCTCCTCCTTATTTCTGCTGAATTTGTGTCACACGGGTGGGAAAAATTTCATTTAGTGGCTCTAATCACTCATCTGTTATTATTCGGTCAGTGTTGCAGTAATTAAGTGTTAAATTGCATTCTGTGTGGTGCTAAAATAAGAAAGAGGAATACTTCCCATAAACATAGTGGTCGATGCAATGAGTCTGTTTTTGGAGTCACTGATGGTCAGCCAGTCACCAAATGTAACCATGGCGATCTGTCAAACAACAAGCTCAAATAAACACATGACAATCTAATTTCCTCACATAGAATCTATAATATTTCTATTATTTTTAATGAGCACCATCCCATGTGACACAAATGCAGCATCAGCATGAGTGGATGCCTCTTCTTTTATCCTCCTTTTATCCTTCTATGACGTCTTTGCAATAAACTGACACATAACAAAAGCAGGGCATGCAGAGTAATAGGTTATCTGAAGTCAATGATGTCTTATCAACATGTTGGCCAGCAGAGATAATCACATCTGTGCAGGACCGAGGGCTTATTGCTTTTCTCTGGGTCACGTCAGTCTGGGGCTCTGAAACGGTTGAATTTCACTGAAATTTCTTGCAGAGGGAGTGAATATGCCAGTATTTGTACCACTTCCATAGCAGTGATCAGATTTTAATTTTGGATTAGTGGGCAGTATTTTGCAGCCTTTTGGAGGTCTAGTGGTGAACTGACTGAAAAAGAAGCTCTGAAATATTGTCTGAAAAGGTGTGATCAAAGAGTTCTGGAAAGATCACTATAAAAATCCTAAACCATGCTGCATTTAAATTTGGCCCCCTCTTCACTTTCAACCTTATCGTCTATTCTTAGACAATTGCTATTTATAGGTTTCTCCCTGAAAGTCCTCTTAGGACCATTTGCTCTGTAAATACATTCACCACAGTTTTCAGACCAGTGAGAGCCCACATTACAATCTGTTTCAAACTTTCAAACCTTATTGCTGGTGATGACATTTAATGCTCTGACTAGAACTGAGCACTTCAGTTTAAGTCCACAGTTCCAAGGTCCAGAGGAGGCACTTCAGGTTTGAAGAATGACGAGAAACATGCTGCATTTTTTTCTGAATTGTTCACATTGTTGAGCTTCATGGATTCATACCCCAGAATCAAATACTGAAACTTTCTGGGGCATTGAAGGGAGACTATATGGTGGAACCAGCCTTATTTTGTAGTGTGTACTAGCTAAATGCAGGAGTTCTTTGTCCACAGAAAGACTACCTTCACTTTGGTTTTCCTTAATGCAGCTTGTCCACTTGTCTTAAAAAAAAAAGAGAGAGACTAAATATATCAGTGGATGATCAGTCTTTGAACGCACTGGAGGAGATCCAGCACCCATTAGTGCAAGTGCACAGGGACAGAACAGGACTTTAGGGAAGGAGTCTAAAAATAGTCTGTACTGTGAAAGCGGTCCAGAGGTGCACAAGAAGATGAACTTGAAGTGGGGCCAAACTTAAAATGGGAGTGCTTTTTCTTTTTACATCTTTTACATCACGGGCGATCGTGGCTCAAGAGTTGGGAGTTTGCCTTGTAATTGGAAGGTTGCTGGTTCGAGCCCCGGCTTGGACAGTCTTGCTCGTTGTGTCCTTGGGCAAGACACTTCACCTGTTGCCTACTGGTGGTGATCAGAGGGCCCGGTGGCGCCAGTGTCCGGCAGCCTTGCCTCTGTCAGGGTGGCTGTGGCTACAATGTAGCTTGCCATCACCAGTGTGTGACTGTGTGTGTAAAGCGCTTTGGGGTCCTTAAGGACTAGTAAAGCGCTATACAAATACAGGCCATTCACCATCTTTAAAAGCCTTTACCAGGTTTTTAACCTGCACTGGTGTGGTGGTTTACATACCCTCAGTCAAATTACTTCTTGGTCTGTTAATAAAATGTCCCTGTGCTAACAATAGCTGATGATGCTTCTTGTGTGTATGATTTACTTTAAGTTAATGTGGGAATTGATACCCCAAAGAACTTTCCCCGTCTTGTAAGCTTCCAAACACCACCTACTCCACTACAGTAGCAGAACAGAACACATTCACATTATGATGGTAGTCTGTAAATATGGAAGACACAGTCAGGTTTTGAGGTCAGACAATTAAGATGTGATTAAAGTGGAGACTTTCAGCTGCAATTCAAAGAATTTAATGAAATTATTATATTAATTGTTTAGAAATTATATTTTATACACAAATCCCCTTTCTCAGAGGCTTAATATGTGGTGATTGCATAGTAAAACTAAAAAACTGTTCACAGCCAGGTAAGGTTTACTCCTTCAGTATTCCATGACAGATTAGGCAGATTATAGACCTGTTTTACCTAAGACACGAAAATATAACGGCTGTAATCATTCAGTTGTATTTTATTGAAAGTGAAAATGGCAAGAACTTCTAGGAACTGGGATTTATTATAAAACGATATCTTTTAAAAAATTCTCATAACTATAAATACAAAACATTTAAAGTAAAACTAGTGCGTGCATTCAGAGCAGTGATAGGAAACCTTGTGTGTGTGGGACTTCACGTCTTTCCCACACTCAGGGACACTTTGGGTGCCCTTTTGATCTTAACATCCACCAGCCCCTCTTTATATTCTCTCAGTTAGATCTTTTATTTCAGTTAAATAATAAATAGATTATAATTTGTTTGTAGATTATTGTTACACTGCAGGTGCAAATGTAATGTACTTGGTTTCATGTAGCACTTTTCTAATCACTAAGCACTTCATTACCTTCGCTTCCATGGCAAATTCACCAGTCACCATGATACCTGTGATAGTTCCCCCATTAACTCTGTCTCCAGTTTACATTAAAAATACTCACAGACATGGCATATTCCATATTTGTCCCACACTGGGGACTCAGTCTCAGTACGCCTGAATGTGCAAACATTTGTAGCATCTTTACAATATAAAATTTTAAAATCTTCTAATTTCACTGTGTTCTGGGTTACTTTAGGTGAAGTCAATCAGTTTTTAATGCTGTGCAATGTCAAAACAGCTCAAAATTCACCTTAACAGTATAAAGGTTAAGGAGGTGGGAGTATCAGGTGTACAATCAATGAACATCTCCATGAATGGAAATACAGAAGGCTAACAAGAAGGAGCAAATCACTGGTTACACTTAGAAACCGTTAGCCCAGGGTAGAGTTTGTCAGAAACATGTAAAAGAGCCTGCACAGTTATGACAAATAGTCCTTTAGACAAATGAAACAAAGTTCAACAGTATCAGAATGATGGGAAAAAAAGAGCAATGGCTCATGATCCAAAGAAAACCACATCACCTGTCAAACAGCACAGAGGGAGTGTTATGGTACCGACCTTTTAAGATCACCATGACTGATGGTTGATGATTTGATTGCTGATAAAAGTAGGATGAATCGTGAAGTGTACAGGGCTGTACTCTGGTCAGATTCAGCCAAATGCAGCAAAACTGATCAGACAGCGTAACACAGTAGAAATTGACAATGATACAAAGCATAGCGTTTTCTCAAGGCAAAGAAGTTAGATATTCTTCAACTCAGTCATCTTAACCGAGAAGAGCAGCTTTTCAGTTACTGAAGATGAAACTGAAGACACAAAGACCCAAATGAAGGTGGCCACAGTAAAGACCGAGCAAGCAAATGCTGTGAATCCAGGGCTGGAGCATAACGGTATTTGTTTATATCCATAAATGACTTTGTCATTGACAGCAAAGTATTTTCATCAATTTGTTGAAAACAATCTTTATATTTCAAATCGTGTAAGTTTGTCCACTTACTTTTGAGCCTCTGAAAGTGGTTGACTGTAAAAATGCAATACTTTTGTTAAACACCTTGAATTAAAGCCGGAAGTCTGCACTTCAGATACACAATTTTGCCTCTGTGCACCACTGTGGTGTACAAAGAAAATGCCACTGTATTAAGACGGGCTGAACTTGGTTCTGACTGGCTCTGGGAAAACCGACCCAGTCAACGAGCTCATTTGTATTTTATAGTGTTGTATAAAAATCAGGCAAAATCTCAGTTAAATTAATCTTCATGTTTTCTTAAATGGCATCTAATCTCACGCTGCTGTATTTTTACTGCATGTCACACTACAATGAGTGTTACAGTTAATGATAATAATGATGCCATGATGATTTGTCAAGTGTTAACTTGGATGTAAAAACTGCAGACCTCCAAACTGGCTGCTACAGTACTGCTGAGGTCCTGTTTTATCATATGTGAACTTTTATCCGACTGCCCCCTGCTCTTTTGGAGTTTTCTTTTTTAGACTGACTGAAGTTACAGACTTGAATATGATTGATCCCGAGTATCAGAATGGGTGAACTACAGAAGCACAGGTTTCCTGTACGGAGACGCTCACCATTACAGAGCCACACAAACAGTATTTGCTCTTTTCCTGACGTCTAAAGTCTTGAAGCAAAAGGAAGCCATATTTCACTTGTTGATTATTCAAAACCAGTTGGATGTATTTTCATGTCTTTGTTTGCCTAAAGGATTATTTAAAAGCTCTATTTATGAGATGTGTGATGTTTTGAAACTTGAGGAAAATGTGAATTTTATTTATTTTTACGTTTGTCCGGCACCTGCAGAGAGAACATTTTAAGTTACATCACTGAGCTCTGCTGCACCCTGATATGCAATGTGACTGTTTTTGGAGAATATTTGAAGGGCTAAAGTAACCCGATGAGTTTATAAGTTATATATTAGTCTTCTGTATATGGAGCAGTTGCAGACTGTTCTGTTTGAATTGAAAACTAAAGGAATGTGGACATGTGCCCACTGAATCTTTAAAGACACAACTATGCCTGACAGCTCACTGGGTGAATGAGAACAGAGGTCTTCTCCAGTATTTATAGTTTATAGTTGTGATGGTATGAAAATGGTAAATATCTTTATGTATGAATGATCGCCATGAAGCTGGACAACAGATAAGCTTTTGAACAATGTGATTATTTGAAGTAGTTTACTGCTTGTTCAAATTCCATGAAATGATTTGAAGAGTAAATGTGATTTGCTGTCGATGCCACATTCTCTGCACAGATTTCATGTAAGAACGATTATTTTTATGACCTGTGTATGATATTAGAACTTGTTAAAGATCAGTAATAAATACAGTTTAGGGATTTTTTTTGCTCTTCGGTGTCATTGTTTAGGCAGCCATAGGTCCATCCATGTGAAATAAGAAATGGTCAGAGTACAACTAGGATTTGATATTGAAACCTTTTCAGGTCTAACATGTGGAGGTTTCATGTGCTCATTTCATTCCCAACCATATTCAGATCTACACAGATTCAATAAAATCACAAAAAATAGAAAGTGGACCAACGTCAGCTGTCATCTCCATGTTCATTTTTTTTTCATGACCTACATCCGGTTTAGCCATATGCAGACTGATGCACTGCTTTTATGTCTGAATAAAGCCACTTTTCTACAAGAGTTCTTTTTTCTCACACATAGTGTGTCAACCAATCAGATTGGACGAAGAGGTGACATTTAAAAAAACTGGCCTTATTTTGGACATTATATTGCAAACAGGGACGTTTGACTTGCAGATGTATCAAAGGCAGACACATTGTGCTCATTTACAATAACAATTACAATACTTTTAGTTTGATGCTAGTTAGTTAGGGTAGCTTTGCATAATTCATAATTCAAAACAATCCTTAATTATACCACAGTGGCTTTGGTGCAGCTCCTGAGTTCATACCACTCCCTTTAAACCAACATTCTTCTTACTGGCTGCCACTAGCACACAGTAGCTCTGAACAAGGCTGTGCGCCTGTGTCATCACAGGTGGGCAGTAAAAAAAAAAAAAAAAGAGACATAGCTTCATGGTTGGAAAATAAAGCTAATGGTGAAGTGCATTACAACTGCATTCTATCAGAAGGCCACCGGATGGTGATAGCTGTTGTTGCAAAAAGACTTCTGGCCTTTAGAAGATTTCAGGAATACACCTTCCTCTCTTGTGTTTTTTTATTATGACTCATATTGGGTAAAATACTAAAGTTTATTTAGTAAATCTCAGTCTTGGAGGATATATCTGTGGTATGAAAACATGCGCTCTTTGATTAACATCTTGTCAAAGTTATTAGCTAATGACTTAGGATTGACTAATGATGTCAGAAACTGAGTCCACTCTTCAGACTGCTCCAACTGAACTGTCTGAGTGTAATGGACGGTTAACTTAACATCACGTGTTGCATCGTTATACATATAAACTCTAAACTAACTCTCAACAGAAAAGCAGCACTAAGCTAAGACGAAGCTAGAGTTGCACGTATTGAATGTGCAGACATACGTGCAATAACAGACGTTAGATTTAAGTGTTGACTAAACCCAGTGCCGCCTTTGTCTCTTTCCTGTCTCTACTTCTGCTCCCACATTTCTTCCTTCCCTCTCTCTCTTGCTCTCTTTCTTCTCTCCTGCTGTTTTTTTCTCTCCCTGCTTTTGCTCTTGCAGGACAAACTGTGTCTTCCTCACCACATCCTGGAGGAGAAAGGCCTGGTCAAAGTGTCCATCACGGTGCAGGCTCTGGTGGATGAAGCCTCCCCCAGACACTCTGCCCTGACGTGAGCAGTAAAGATGGGCGGAGCTTCAACCGACTGACACGTACCACAGACACTCACCCAGATGAAATCGCTCATGTGATTTCACACAACGCTAAAAAAAAGCCTCCGATCCTTCATGAGCTTAAGTAACAGAGTGGTTTTTTTGTTTGTTTGTTTTTTAAAATAGTATTCAAGGATAAAAAATGGTGTTAAGGGAACTAAACCCATCAGAAGTGTATTATCTACTAATTCATAAGAGGACAGTTTTTTTGGACAATTAAGATTTTACCATCGTGCCAAGCCAAGGGTGTGCTAGGAAACTCAAATTATCTTTTTTGTTTGTTTGTTTGTTTGATGTCATCTTCTTACACTGGTTGGTACCAAACTTTTGAACCATGAAGACCAATGTGACAGAAAGTGAGATTGGATTTTGAGAGTAGAACCAGAAAAGTTTGGGGAAAATATCACAAATAACGTGAGAGAAAAGGCTCAAAGTTTAGAAAGTGTCATAATATATTATAAAAAAAATATAGATTTATTCTTTTGAAATAATAATTTTAATCTTAAATCTGCAATTTGGGGAGGAGGGGGTTTTATAATTCTTCCATTCAATTATTTACCTCAATTTTCTTTCTTTTTTATACAACTTAATTGGTATATTCTTTAAAAAAAATGCATCTGTGTTCTCAAAATCAATGTTTTCGTTCTCTGACTGTGGCTCTGGTAATGTGTTGTTTTAAATCCACGATTGAACTCTAAATTGCGAGTGGATTGGCTGGAGCCAAAGCCTTTGTGGCGTACTGCAGTTGCACCAACTTCACCAGGTTATATCATGGTGTCTATGCACATGTTAACAAATGATTTTTATTAAATTATCAGTTATGTTTCTACAGATTTTTTTTTTTCCTACTAAGGTTTCTGGTGAAGTGTTTTTGGACTGTGTGAGTAATTAGTGTGTTGCTCTCACTACCCTGAAAAGAATAAAACCAAAATACTTTAGTCTTAATGTAGAGGGAGTCGGCTTTTACCTGCAGTTTGTATTTAAACACGAAACTATTTATAATATAAAGAGATGCAGAGAAAATCCGCTTGAGTTGTTATATACAGTCAAAAAGAAAGAAGGCCAAAATATTTTTCTCTAATATATTTTAGGTATAACTGTATGTGTTTTATACATTTTTAGTAGTATGACTTTGTGTGGAGCTGTCTGCTCGTCCATGAGGCAGGTCTGAGTGTGCGTTAGTCTGGGGACACTAATCTGTGTTTCTCAAGCTTCTGATGGATTCCAGGTGATTATTTTCTTACCCTCTATCCTTTTACGCGTGTTGGTAGTCAGTGCTCACATAAGGAACCTGGAAACGTTTTCAGACTTGGTCCGTGAAGCTCCTATTGTGGTATTTGTCATGAGATGCAGTTTGCTAATGTGCCAAAACATGTGGTGGTAGTGGAACAAATGAACAAACAAAAGCAAAAACCAGTCAGTGTTTCAAGGGAACATTATGCATCACTGTGGTCATGGATGGATTACTGAACAGGCCTACAGTTACAGGGACCCACGGTCAGGGTGGCCCAGCTCAGAGCCCCAATTTGAAGGGATCAGCTAATTTCATCTGGAACATTAAAAAGAAAAAGAAAACACAGACCCAGGGTGACTACAAAGAGATAAAAATCAGTGACAAAAGGTCACAAAACAACCCACCAAAAAATGGTAATAACAGTGACTCACCATAACTACAAAGAGACAAAAAATGAATGCAAAGAAACAAAACCAAAAGTACCCACAAAAAGATAAAAAAACTGACTCCTCATAACTACAGAGAGACATGACTACAGCCAGACAAAACAAAAACTACCCGCAAAGAGACACAACACACTCAACATGACTACAAAGAGACACACAATAACTAAGAATCTGCATCTGTAGAGACAGATAATAAAAAACAACAGATGGTCACACCACAACAACAAAGAGACAGAAACTAACCACAAACAAACAAACAAGCTTTATTTGTTACATACACAATCATACAGAGTACGACATGCAGTGAAATGTTTTGTGTCCGAGCTGCGAACAGGCTGCAGACGTAGCCACGCCATTCCAGGGCTTGGTTTTTTAGCATGGGCGGTCTAGCCAGGACCCTTACTGTATACACAACAAGTGACTACAAAGAAACTGCAAAAAACACCACAGAGAAACATTGCACTAATACACACAAAACGACTTCAAGAGACGACAAATAGACAACATCCATGAGGACAAACAGACTGACCAAAAAAACAAACCCATTATACTGTAATAGACTAGAGGCTCTGGATGATGTCATTCTCCACTGTAGAAAGGGTCTGCGCCCGGGGGCCTGTTGTTGAGTAATATGTCTATGTCTGAGCTTCAGGCCTCGTAGACCACCTGAAACTGTATGTGACTTTTATATTTCAGGTGTGTGTGAAGACGAGATTTTCATGTAGCCATCGCCCTAGCTCAGACAGTCTCAGCTAGTTAAGACTCTACCATTTTTTCAAACTCTTAAAACACTATGTTAAAAAAAACATCCCTAGGTTTAAAAACTTGAGTCTAATGAGGTTTTTGCTGCTTAGCAGTCAATATGAAGATGTTAAAATGAAACGCTCCTCTGCTGAACAGTTGAGCACATGAGGGGCTCGTGAGTGAACTGGTTCTACCCTCTGAGGTTTAGGCCAGAGCTGTTGGTGTGTGAGATCAGAGACTGTGTGACTCAGGGTAGGTTTGGGTTTACTACACTGTTGGCCCTTCATTCCACAGCCTGCTACGTCAACAGTATCAGTGTGTGTGTGTGTGTGTGTGTGTGTGTGTGTGTGTGTGTGTGTGTGTGTGTGTGTGTGTGTGTGAAATCAAGGCAGTTGCTGGTTGGTCTTTTGAAACATGTGGTTGTGCAGACCTGGCTCAGACTGAGATTTTAAAGGGGTAGTAGGAAGTATTATTTTGAATAACATTATTATGGACTTTGATCAGCCTCTGCTGTGTGATTGCATTGATACACAACAGTTATGTTGTACTGTTTGGCAGATTTACTTGTCAGACAAGTGCTGGACTTGTTTCTGAAACTAAGGTTTATGCTATATAGCAAGTTTAACAAAGCTACTTTTTCTTTGCATTAGCTGGCTCGGCAAAACCTGAAACCACAGTCATCACATATCACAACACTGTTATCAGCGTCCTGGGTTAACACAGGCGTTCTGCTTCAGGCTCCGGGTGTGCTAGCATAAAAGTGACTGTGGGACGCCTGATTTGACTGTTTTTATTCACAAAATAAACCAACCATGTACTGCCTACTGCAGTCTTATCCAGGAATGTACAGGATATAAAATAAATGACCAGTTAGTTATATGTTTAGCATAAGTTACCATGGTCATTAGACCAGATTTTTAAAAAGGGCTGCACTTGAGACATTCGCTAACCCAAATCTTCTTACTGCCCCTTTAAAACAAGCATTACATTATGTTTTCCTCCT
The DNA here is from genome assembly GCF_965226115.1 of Aulonocara stuartgranti. Classification (NCBI taxonomy): domain Eukaryota; kingdom Metazoa; phylum Chordata; class Actinopteri; order Cichliformes; family Cichlidae; genus Aulonocara; species Aulonocara stuartgranti. Next base: position 28,609,363 of record NC_138952.1, read on the forward strand.
AAATGCCAGAATGTCACCACATGAAACAGCAACATTCAACAACATTGTATGAATGGGGGATTACATTTTTGGGTTGTTTTTTTTTTTTAATTGTTTGTTGTTGTTTTTTCCTGTGCAGCTTGGAATCCAAAGCTTGAGCTACTTAAATATTCAGCAGTAATTAGAAAGAACTCCATAATAAATAGATAAATGCTTCCACTGGATAGATTTGACAGTTGCCAAAACAAACCTTTTTCTCTCCTGTGATAAAACATAAAGGATTTAATGTAAATGTGCTGTATGCCTGTGTACATATTATTTATCACAAGGATTTTTTGTATTGTTGAATTTGTTTGTTCATGTACTGTATATTTCACCATGAAACACTCACATTAGCAAATAAAAAGCTCAATGTTTTTTTTTAACCTAGAGATTAAGTTTGTTTAAACAAAAACAGACCATAATTCTTCCATCAATAAATCCATTTTTCTGCCACTTATCTGTGCCACAGGGGCAGCGGTCTAAGAGGACCGATCCTATCTTCTCTGCTACCAGCTGCTATCTTATCCAGAGGGAGACAGAGGGGTTCCCAGGCCAGTCAAAAGACACGATCTCTTATTTTAGTCCGATGTCCTAATCATCTCAGCTGGTTTACATAGACTGCGGGGGGAAATTACTCAGATTGACGATTTCTGATTGACGGAGTTATGTGTTTAAGGGAGAGCTCAGACATCCATCAGAGGAACCTCATTTCTGCTGCTTGTATCAATGATGTTGTTCCTTCAGTTGCTGCCCTGAGTTCGTGAACAGGGTAAGAATGTACTCATTCATCCCTACAATGAGCTTTAGCAACTGTGGATCAGGATGCCAGTTCCCCTACTGCTCACTTTCAACCAGCCCACAAAGTACTGAATGGGGTGCCACCCCCTACTGGGAGTGCCATCACTACTGGGGCCCCTACTGCGGCTACTGCCCCTGAACCCCTCTCTCAGGTGAGTTAACTGGTCTGATGGCTTCTTCTACGTAGGGGTGTTTTAAATCATTCTTAGCCTGTCCCCCTCACCCTACCATTGCTCCTGGGATCATGCAGGCATGCATACCCCTCCACTCCATAATAAGTTGTTGATTCATGCAGGGAAACATACTTATTACATTCTTAATAACAATGTAATAAATATTAAATATAACACAGTACAGTGAGAAAACTACCACTATGAGGATTAGCATGTCGGCTTTAGCTGTGACATAAGTAACAGAGCCGGATGATTCCAGCGTGCTTATTTTGAATCTCTATCTGCATTTCTTCACATAATCATGCCATTTTCCACAGATCTGTGCACATCATGTCACAGCGTTTTGGGAAAAAGCAATAAAACCAAACTGGCTGCTTCCCCAACAGAATCTGCACTTTAAACTTGTATTTATATCTTTGTTTTGGCAACTGAGCAAATCTGAAGTCACCTTTGAAAATGAGATGGAGAGTTAAAGGGCCAGTGTGGGGGGTTTACTGGGAGCTATAAGTAGAAATGTAATATTTACTTGTGTTATTATAGGTCACCATCAAGTGTGAGATCAGAAGGAACAAACCAAACACTGTCTCTTAAGAGGGCTAAAGAGTGGCGATGCCACTAAATCCTACACACTGATCCTTTAAGGTTCCAAACGTGACGCTGTTGTAAAATATGTAAATGTGTGCCTGCTGAACCTAAAGCAGTGTGTGTTTTTGTTTTAAGGTTTCATCTTTTGTACAAATCTATTGTCCAGAAACAGCCTGTACTCACATTTTTGTACTTTGACTGGGAGCACATTTATTTTTTATGTGACTTATTTTCAGGTTTGTTGAAATTTGGATGTAACATACCCTTTTGTAACGCTTTGTGAACCTTTGTGTAAGTTTTTGTTGTACAGCAACTCAAATCTACATGCATGAATAGTCCCTGTAACGTCGCCTTAACTGCTGTGAATACTGTATATACTGTACTGTATTTCACTTTATCAGTAAAGACCTCACCTGAAACAAAAGTCTGTTGTTGGCTCATTTGTATAAGTTTTTTTTCTCCTCCCTTGAATTTCTCTAAAATATGACTCTATTGATGCATCATTTCTGATATTGAACGAGTCTCCTCGGTCAAACTGGACAGCATTAATATAGCGTGGTTCTTGGTGGCAGGAGAAACTAGAGTACTAGAGAACGTGCACATCTTACTTAAAGACCAAGTCTGGGTTTGTACCAGGCAACAGTGCTAACCACTAAGTTGCACTTGGCAACGGTAGGGAGGAAGATTTTACTTTTAACAAGTAGAGACTTGCAGCAGAACCAGGCTGACAGATGAGCAGCCATTTGATGAATTGAGGATAAAGGAGGACATAATCAACCCAAAAGGCTTGAAACAGTGAAATATCCCCAATAAAATCTCTAAATGGTAAAACATGAACTCAATATTTATTTAATTAAAAGGAAAAATGTCAAAGTAAGTCCTTACATGAAGTTTGGAAAACTTCATATACTGTATTTTTGAGCTTTTTTTTTATGTATATTAGCCATTCTGAAGTTTAAAAAAACAGCATGCATCACTACAAACAGATGTTTCTGTTACTGTTTTTATGACCAAAGGATGCAAGAAAGAAATGTTAACCCCTTAAAGCTGGAATTGACTTTGAAGCTCATTTTAAGCTTTAAAATTGTCTTAAGGGCCGATTATATAACTGCAGTCACAAAGATGAAATAATCAGTGCCATCTAATCTTAAAGACCTCATAGTACCATATTACCCCAATAGAGCGCTACACTCTCAGACTGCTGACTTGCTGGCACCCACTTAAGATTAGCCTTAAAACATTCCCGGGTGGTATTGCTGATGGATCAGGTGAACCTTCATTACACTGCTTGACCCAGGCTGCTGCTTCTTCACTCACCTTATTTTAATCTGTGCTTATACACCACTTTGCATTTAATCACTAATAATTACTAAAACTGCCTCTCTTCCACAGAGTGTCTTTTATTCTCTCCCCCAATCAAATGCAGCAGATGGCAGCCCCTCCCTGAGCCTGGTTCTGGAGTTTTTCTTTCCCACTGTCACCAAGTGCTGGTTCATCTGGTGGTTGGGGTTCCTTCTGTATTACTGTCTTTACCTTCCAATATAAAGCTTCTTGAGTCGACTGTTCAAAGTTGGTGCTTTAGAAATCAAATTTAAATAAAAAACACTCAACAGCAATGCAATGAAGACAAAACACCAAAATTTATCAGCAAGATTTATTTTTTTATTTTATTCTTATGAAAGACTGACCAGTCTCTGCTCTGAGTCCAGAAGAAAATCCACATGCTGGCAGTCGGGTCACAAGAATACTTCCTGATATTAGAAACGTGGCTGTAACCACACCTCCCCAAAAAAATACTAAACACAGAAGTTTCTCTTCTTTTCACAGTGAAGGCACAAAGGCTTCTAAGTGGGACGAATTGTCAGTGAGCTGACATGCTTTGTTTAGTTCCCAGAAACGGGTGAACTCAGTGCTACAGGAAGTCAGAGGAGAAATGAAACAGAAAAGGTGAATGATGGCAGCAGGGTCAGAGTGATCTGGCTGGGGTCAAACTGCGTTGGCTGTTCAGGCATTCAGGTACTTGGCGTGGTGTTTGATGTGGTCGTTCATGAAGGAGTAGATGAAGAAGTAGCTGTGGTCATAGCCCTGCAGAAGGAAACAGCATACAGTGACACAGATCAGGTGTTGCATAAATATGAAGATCAAAAATAAATAAACTTCATTTTCTCAGCTGCTCTACGACTTATTTGAAGACATTTCTGATTTCTCTGACAAGAATCAGAGCTTTTACTTTGTAGAGACTACAGGAACTGACCGGCTGCAGCCTGAAGACGACAGGGATTTTCTTCTCGGAGCAGACAGCGATCAGGTTGTCAGGCAGAAGCTGGCTAGCTGACAGGAACTGGTCGTCTCTGCCTTGATCAATGAGGATGTCGAGCTGAGGACCGGAATACGAAGCTGCCAACACGGTAGCGTCGTACGCCTGAAAGAAATAATGACGAGTTGCATAAGTCACATGATCATGCTCCATTATCACCCGTTTCTTCTGCTCTGGTGGCCAAACTCTCCTCGTTGAAACTCTCATTGACTCTTCATCCAGCAGCTTAGGGGTCATGTTTTAGTAGGTTCTTTGGCCACTAACTTCAGTGCTCTTACCTCCCATGTTGACCTATCAGGGCCCAGGTATCCTGAGAAAGCTTTCTGTCCCCAGGGACACTGCATCGGGTTACAGATGGGAGCGAATGCAGACACAGCCTGCAGGAGACACATCAGGATCTATCAGCATCTTTCAGTTATTCAGAATGTGTTTCTACTGATAGAAAGTGAAGAGAGAGGACAGCCGAGGCTGACAGGATGCAAGAGTTCTGGTGATGTGATATTTTGTGACAATAAAATGTTTCCACAGAGATTCCTGAAGTTTTAATGAAACAAATCTGATAAAGAAAAATGATTTACTAGTTTCACTGGTGTTGGCTTTTTAAAAGAGTACTTGGGCAAACTACATAACTGAGCAATTGAGACATGAAAACCAAATCTCATACAACCAAAGAATCCACCACACCTTACGTCTCTTTGATTCTCGGCTCTTTACCTCACAGTATAAAGTGCCTTGATGGCAACAAATGTTGTGATTTGGCACTTTATAAAATTGAAAATTTAATAAATGCAATCGCCTGTATAATCCCGTCTATCTGAGCCCATCTACACATCTTCATTAGCTCTGATTTTCATCACAGTTTTTGTCCTTATGCGTTCGTTTTTTGCACCATTTTTATCAAGGAAAAAAAAAAAGAAATGGTCGTTAACGAGCAGATTGCTTCCAGCGTTTACGCAGCTTTACTTCAATTAGACTGAAGTCAGAGTCGTTAGCAAACATGTTGTGTGTAGATGTGGAATATTTCAATTAGTGTGTCCAGATACACTTAAAACATTTAATTTAATCTGTCTGATAATTGGAACAGTCAAAATGACATACACAGTTCACAACTTTTCATTATCCCTGGCACATAACAAAAATTATTAAAAGGCATAGCAGAAGCAGACTGACAAATTAATGACAGGAAATGTTATTTATGATTAAAAAACAAAATAAAAATGAAAGCTAATTTAAATCTATTAGAGATTATAGAGATGAACCAATTGCCCTCATTAATGAAGCCTTTTCTCTTGTACAAGTGAATAGTACAGTACCTTGTATTTCCCCGGGTTCTTCAGGGCACAGATGAGTGCCCCGTGGCCGCCCATTGAGTGGCCAGAGATGGACATCTTCTCTGGGTCGGTGGGGAAGTTAGCGTTGATCAGTTTAGGGAGCTGACAGAGACGAGGCAGACTATTTAAATCACAGGAGCTTTAGGAAAAACAGGTGTTGCTGGACGTGGAAGACTTAAATCCGTCATACCTCCTCGGTGACGTAGGCATACATGCGGTAGTTGGTCTTCCATGGGTCCTGGGTGGCGTTGACGTAAAAACCAGCACCAGTGCCAAAATCCCAGCTCTCATCTTCGCCTTCGATGTTGCAGCCACCTTAGGAGGGATGACACATGGTTGGTCAGTCACAAAAGCTCTAAAGATGCTGAAGCCCCACCATAACCTTCATAGAGATTTCACTGAGCAGAATCAAGACTTCAAAACAAACCGTGGGAATCAGCACAAAGACGTAAGCGCACTCGTGCTGAGGTGCTTACTATCAGATGGTGAACTTACGGGGGCTGGTGTCTGGAGCTACGATGATGATGCCGTGCTCCGCAGCACCGAGCTGACTGCCGGCTTTGGTGATGAAGTTCTGCTCCGTACACGTCAGGCCTGCAGAGAGACAGTGAAAACTGATGAGCCGCAGTCACCGCTGCTCTGAACAGGCATGATAGCTTATGATCAAATCATCTTCTGAAGGCTGTCCAAATACGTTCATTTGATTTCATGCTTCACGAAAAAGTTTTTAATCAATATCAGTCAATATTTTAACATTTTTCACAAAATTCAACAGTTAGGCTGTGTTTAAGTTATCGTTCATACTACAGTCATTTAGAAGGAGAACCTGAGTGATTGAGCCACGTAAGGATAACAGTGGTCGAACACCACAGAGTGAACAAAATTACTGCAACAATTAGTGCGACTTGAGATCTTGTTGCCTATTGATTGGGAGACCAATCTGTCAACAACTGTAAAAAAAATAAATAAATCCAATGCAGTTACCTGGAAATCACTGATTCTTCCTCGTCACAATCTAATGTGACTGAGGCTTTACTGTTACAGTCACAGTGAACTTTTATTTTCTTTATAGATTTTCACAGTTTGCATAGGTATTTCTACATCCCTAAAAACATAATATAGCCATGCATTTATTACCAGATTTGCTATTATGCCACCACCGTTTCACCCTAACATTTTAAACATATCTCCATTACTTTTAGCAAACAACTTTAAGCATTTACAGTTAACCCTTCGTCTATTATTTCTTTTTAACCATTATGTTGAAGCTACTTTTAAATATCTTTGCCACTACTTATAGATGACTTTACGCTGTTAGCTACTTTTGGATATTGATAAATATCTTTTTTTAAATTTTTAGCAATTAAAAATATTGAACAATCTATTAACTGCTCTCAGCTATTTGTTTCTTTCAGCAAACAATTTATCCATTTAATTTTAGCTAATTCTACAGTCCATAACTATACACCTATCGCTTTCAGCCAATCATTTAGCATGGTTAGCGAACTTAAAAATCTTAAGCTAACAGGTATAAATTTGAGGGTTTTTTTACTAATTTGATTTAACAGTTCTTTACAGTGAGAAAATGTTCAATTCTGACTTAAAAAATTGAAATCATCATCATTTTCTTTTTCTCTTTTTTAACCAAACTGAGACTAATTCCAGCTTTTTGCCCTCTCAGGTCTATTTTCTCTTCTTCAGTTAAACAAACAATGCATTGTTTAGCACCTGTCATACATTATACCGAGTCAGGATCTTCCTGTTGACTTATTTACTAATCTTTTAAACAGGAGAAAAACTCCTCAACTGATCTAAGAAAACGTTTAACATTTACACACCTTAATCTAATGGATCAAGGTAAACAATGACTCAAAAACTCACCAGAGAGCCAGTACATGACGGCACACTTGTCGGTCTCAGCCTTTGGAGGCAGATAGACTGCAAACTTCATCTTACACTTCAGCTCAGTGCTGCACAGAGTAAATACAAACACGTTAGTGCAGTCTTCTTACACATTTATACACTTTTACACACATGAGAAAGTCACTGAAGGTGAGGCCAAAGGAGTGTCTGAAGATGTGTCGCACCTTTCATGTTCAAAAACCTTCTGGAATCCGCCAGCGCACTTGTTGGAGGACACTAGTGTGAGGGCCATCTTTGATCTGAGGACATACAGCAGCAGAGTAAACGCAAACACAGTGTACTCCTGCTTAAAGTCACTCAGACTACATCCAGCCCACATTACTCAACCTCCCCACTGGGTGAGATGGTTTTGTTTCACAGTAATGTACACATCTCTTATATCGGGTGCAAATGTGAAGCACTGCATTATGGAAGTTTAATGATGCACACGAGGATGTTTCTTGTACTAAGCACGCTTTTAAAGAGCAACAAATGACACTGTTTTTTAATAATATAAATACAATGAGTGCAAACTGAATTAATATAGGATATAATATCTCTATAAAAGGTGATAACAAAGCTAAAATACAAACTGAACTTCCTGAACACACTCTTTATGACGTCTGTGACAAACTCCAGCCTCCTGCGACCCTGAATTGGATAAACGGATGGATGGAGGCCATATTATGCATTTCCTTATTTTCTATCATGTAAATACTTGTACAATGAAAGCTCAAAGTAAACATGATAGAGTTTGAAATAATGCGTTCAGTGTCTGTACAAGCTCAGCTGTCACGCAGCTTTTCCTACTCTTAGCTCTTTATCACATCAAAGACAGCAGGTGTCGCTAATATGGTCATCTAGGCACTGAAGCTACCTTCTGTTTGCAGAAGGCAGCCAATTAGAGGAAAGCAGGGTTAAAGGGGGTTGTTTCAGTCAAAGGATGAGCTGAGGAGCTAAGCTGAAGCCACATTTGAAGTAAATAAGAGGTATTTTGATCATGAATGAGCGGAGTCTAGGAAGATCGAGGGGGAATATAGAGCTAGAAATGAGCAAGTCTTCGAAATATGGACTGCCTGGCTTTCATATCCTACTACACCCTAATCTTTATGTGTAATAAGGTATTGTGATGTAACTGTTAGTTACTGTCCACTTGGATTGGACTTGGCTTAGTTATTAAAACTATTTATTGGCAGCAGCACTGATAATAAGTCAGGTTAAGAAGCATTCCCATTTAAAAGAACTTAAACACTCCATACATGGCTCCATGAACAAACAGGTGAACGCTCAGCACCAATCTGAGAACCTTTCGATAAATGAGGCCCCGGATTTGATAAGCACAAACGCAGGTAGTCCAAACACTAAGCAGATGCAACTGATGTCGCGGTGGTTGCGATTAACGTTCAGGCTTTAACTAGGACGGCTAAGAAGCGTCCGTTACCTGTCCACTGTACTCACGAGGCGACGTCGCTGCAAGTACAGTCGGCGAACTCTGAGAAACAACGGTAAGTCTCAAAGTCTAAGGCAGCTGAGCAGCAGCTTACAGAAAATGTCAAATCTGACCACAACAGCAACGAATACAACCACAGGTCAGTGTATGGGCTGCTGTCACCCTCCAGCCTTGGCTTAAAATAAAGTCAACCCCTGGTACTAACGACAGTGACCAAGGCAAAGCACCTACAGTACAACATTCAATCCAAATTACGTCCTGCATGACGCCGAATTCAACATAATCGCTTTCTATACATGCAACATGTCTTTTAAGCCATTCACACTAAGCTTTTGTTAAGATTTTACACAGACGGAGTTAAATTGGTCAGCAATAGAATAAGAGTTGGGCGTGCAAGGATTAGCAAGTAAAGTTAGCCCATGTAGATATCTTTGAGTGGCATTTTTAATTTCTGTCTAAAGTTACATAAGTGAAAACACGGGGACGCAGCAAAGCAGCAGCAGAACACATGACTAACACATACCTTATTAAATCAATCAATTTATCAGTGTAACTGGATAAATTGCTAAAGTCCCCGCCGATGCCGTGCAAAGCAGAGTCCACAGTACGACAACGTCAAGGTTGACGTGATGACGCCACCCCCTAGAATATTGCAGGACTTGATGTAACCCTAGATAGACGCTAGATGGCGCCGGTGTTTATCAGGAAGAATGCTGCATTGCTAGTCACAGAGCAATAACCAGTAATACTTAACAATATTCTTTGTATTGTTCATTATAATATCTTTATTTTACTTGTTTATCGGAATAAATTCTTAATATATTAAGAATTAAATCATATACCTAAATCATGTATCATATTTTAGGAATAAAGCTGTAACATTATAAAACACAATTAAATGGCAAAGGCCTTAAAAGTCGTTTTTTTCACTGTTAGACCAGAAGATAGAGGCTTTTCATAGTGTCATGTTGTAACATTTATATTGTAATAGTGTACTCCACAAATTATAATTCATTCCAATTAGTCTGGATTTGTAGGTCTGCATAATTTGTAGTAAACCCGAGTGTTTTAGGGGGCACCTGCATTGCCCATGAATGGATAAATTTCTCTATTACATGTAAGAACTGGTAACCTCTCTTTTCCACTTTTCAAAAGCAGAAGAAATCTCACTCTTTGATCCAAGATAGACAGAAAATTGCATTTTTCTTCCTGTTATTTGTTTAAATTGTGTATGAAGTCTCATTTCACTCCAATAAAGTCTGTCTATGTTTATCTGATTGTCTCTGTATGTGTGTAATTCTGTTTCTCTGCAACTCTCTCAGTCTGTTTTACACCACCTCCCTAACTTCCTGCAGGTTTGCATCTCCTTTACTTTTCTGTCCATATCATCAGTTTTTTCCTGTAATCTTCACTCTCTTTTACCGTAAAGCACAACTTAGATTGTGAATAATTTATTAAATACAAACAGAGTACACTAATACTCTGCAGCTGCTTCCTAAATTAGACCATTTCAAATCATCCACCACCCCCTCATCTACCCACCCCCCAACTGAAAAAAACCCACCACAGATTAAATTCACTCAGCAGCCTCAAATACACTCCCAACATGATTATGGTTACGCCTGCAGCCATGTGCTCTTGAGGACTCCATTGAAAACCGAATTTGTCACACACAAACAGTTTTCCTGCTCATAATTCCATCGTTCACACAGTCGGCTAGGTGGAAGGGGAAAAAAAGTAACGTTTCTATAAAAGAGATAATATTTTCAAAAGTAATGTCATATTTTAATAATTATTCCACATTTTTATTTTGAGAATAAAGCTACAATTTAGCATTCCAGATTTACAAAATTACTGGGAATCTAGTCTTAATATATTAAATATTCACAGATACCTAGTTCAACTCTAAAGGCTAAAAGAAAAAAAATTCTCTTCAGTTTTCATATTATTATTTGCTCGTGTATGAGATCAGCCGATTCCTGTGTCATCCCAGTAAGGCTAACATTTTGCAGTCGAATCCATTGCTATAAAAGCATCATCAGGTGATGAGAGCTGATTTGGCTTCTCTGAGATGCAGAAGGCAGAGCTTTTGTCCCTGCATACGAAGTGGGGCTTTCATCAGTAATCAGCACCGTGACTTGCTGTGGAAGTGCAGGTTAACTACCATTCTTTTGCAAGGAAGAATCTGACAATCTTCATAGAAGACCTTACTTTATTTCACATCATTTTTCCTTTATTTAACCAGGTAAGATATCACTGAGAGTGATATCGCAGAGCGAGACAGAGGGAACCAAGCATCTAATGTTAAATATACATATCATACAGACAACACAGTCTATGATTAAAGCTAATGTCAAACTGAAATTTGATGATAGTGTACAAATAAGTGGTCAAAATGAAGTACACAAATGAGATTCAAGATCCTTTCCTTACTGGCATTCACCACCATTTGCAGATTTTATATCATGTATGATGAGTTTATAGTGGAGGAACCAAGTGAAGGACACGAAGGAAGGCGAAATGAAACACAAGCAAAACAGTTTTTTGGCTGTTTATCAGTTCCAGTTCTTCAGGAATTGTTGTCCAGACTTCTTGAAGGACATTCAAAGCTCTTCTTTGGATGTTGGCTGCCTTTTGTTCTGTTCTCTGTCAAGATGATCCCACTCTGCTTCAATAACGTTGATGTCTGGGCTCTGAGGAGGCCGATCCATGACTGAGTGTGTCTAGTCTGTAAAAGTATGTTTTTACTGCACTGGCAGTGTGTTTGGGATCAGTTGTTACCAATCAGATGCTTTCCAGATAGTAATGCATGGTGGATCAAGATCTTACATGCTTTTCTGTGTTTGTAATTCAATCAGTTTTGACAAAATCCACAGCGCCCTGAACTATGACAGAGTCTCCAATGAGTTTTACAGACGGCTGTAGACATTCACTGATATATTTCTCCTCTGACCTCTATAGAAGTGAACTAGAATTTTCAAATTTGAGTTCATCACTTCATTAAACCTGCTGTCAGTGATTCTTAGTCCTGCTCTCATTTCCTTCCTTCTTGACAGCAACCGTTCCAGAGACCGTTTCTGATGTGGCTTCAGGGATCAGTAGTCACGTGCTATACATGGTAGGTTGGAAATGATTGGGCTAAAACTGCATAGCTAAATGTATATAAAAGCATCCACAGTCAATTTAGAATCACCAGTCAACCTAAAGAGTATGGAGCCTGGACTATGGGAGGAAGTTCAAGCACTCAAAGAAAACCCCCCCTTGCAAACCCAGCTGACCAAGTGGCTTTGCATTAAATAAGATATATGAAGTTTAGTAACTTTAATATGCAATCTGAAAATGTTACTGGAGTAAAATGAGAAATCTTTAAATCACATCTTTAAGTCACACTACCCAACTTTCTTTCGCAGAAGCTCAGTTTGACTGGGCTGTGTTCACCTGAATGTCTAATGCAAAGTGAGAAGGCAGAAAATCTGCTTCTCTTCTTCAGGATAAAATTTTTTATTTTTACAAGGGTTTTACCAGCTTGCTATGCACACACACAAACATTCACACGTACACACGTGCATATGTTCTGCTGAGAAACCTTTGATCATGGTATTCATGTGCATGGTTAATTACCGCTATCCCCACCCAACAATCAGTGCTGCAGATTGTTGGCTCAGTCCAGCAGGAAAATACACGCAGCGCACCACAAAAACTGCTTAGGAATGGCTCATTGAACACAACATACTGCCCGAGGTGTTGACCCAGCCTGCAAACGCTCCACATTCCAATTTGACTGAGCATCACGATCCACAAGCAAACAAGCTGCACCCACTGGGCATGTGCCAGACGCCATAGTACACCCCAAGAGGTCCCCAGCAGGTCAGCTGTTTGTGACAGCATAAAAGAGGCCCACACAATATTACACAGGTAGCTTACTGTTGTACCACATGTGCCCGAGAGAAAACAACAGAACAATAACGCAAAGAGGCCAAAAAGGCACACACACACTCACACATACAGTTGTCATGAATCCCACTCAAGCAAGTTATTGGATTCTGTTTCAGTCTGATTAAAATCACAACATCCTGACACGTGCCGACAGACTAACGATTGGCTTCTTCTCTATATTGTGAGTTTGTGTGTTTTGTGTGCTGGCGTCACTTGTGCTATGGGTGTCTGTTTACAGTCAGGTTGGCATGTTATGGGGACTCATTTGGGAAAAGTGTCAGGGCTCCAGTTTTCACAGTACAAAAAGACCAAAGACTTCCACAGGGAAACACAAAAGACCACAAAAGAAACTCAAAATGACAACAAAGGGACCCAGAAATGATTACACAGCGACAAGAAATTACCACAAAAAGACGGGAAAAGCACAAAGGAATACAAACTAGGAAATAAGACACAAAAGGCAACAAAGAACTGATCTACTGCTCAGAATAATGGGGCACACAAAAATAACACTCACATGTTGATGTTTAGCAGGTGAATGCTTAGCATGTTCACTCGTTTCCTAAAGAACACCAGCTTTGGTGCTTAAGTAGCTCATCCCATTTGAGTTTAGCCAATAGGATGGCCATCAGCTGATATCGGGTAGCACGGAGATCAGCTGATACTGAGATGTTTCTCGGGCTGCCAGAACCAAAACTCTGCTTGATTAAAGCTCCAAGGGGTGTGAAATATGCCAATAGAGTAACTGTCGACCGTTTCAGTGTTTGCATATAAATGATGAATTAAAAACCCGTAAGAAATGAAAACATAATTCAGTTTCCATTTCCTAATTCTGTCTATTAATAAGGAGCTAATAACTGGATTGGACATGTGATCTTTTAATTACTTCATTTAAATGCAAATTTAATTAATCAATTCATTGTTTTAATTGGCTTTTAAAAATGGTAATTTCATTTGACTGATAGTAAATGAACACTGGAAAACTTTTTAGTATTCCATTGCTTCACTCTCGACTCAGGCAACCACACAAAGACACAAAAGCCAGACCAGAGAGAAACTGCTAAATGAGAAACACAAAGAAATGCAAAACATCTACAAAAAAGCACAGAAAGAAATGAGGCAGAAAACAACTACAGAGATACATAAAGTGGCACCCAAGAGAGAAAACAAGTCTACAAAGGTGTCTTGTTGCATGCTCAATCATCCAGGTAAGAAAATCCCAAAAAGTTGATTCTGTTCAGCCGCTCACTGTGGGCTAGTTTCATTCATTGTGCAAAGGTACTGTTTATACAGTTGGGGGAAACCTGCAGTCAGCTGAGACTGAAGAAGTCACTTGGATGAGTGACGAAATGTGTCTCCTACTGAAAACACCAGATGAACAGAATCAACCTTTTGGGGTTTACAAAGGTGCACAAAACAATCCTGCAGAGACACACAATGATTACTTTTGGAGGGGAAGTGACAAAAAATAAATAAATCCACAGAATGAGAACAAAGAGAATTATCAGGCTAAAAATCTAGATCTGACTAAGGACGTAGCTTAAGGGTTTACACCTACATCTCCTAAGATATCCGTTTGCTACTTTCACCATTACTGCATAAATCCAGGATGATTTATTTGGGAGAGGATTACATAAACCACTTAAACAGGATGAACCTGTAATTAGACCGAGTGACTGGTTTGATGGGACTGGTGTGACTGGTGACATGAGCAACTCTACTGGAACAGGATGGGTTGGTATTATCATCATATTATCAAAGTCATGAAGCCTTTGATGCAGAGCTAATCACATTGGATCGAATGGTTAATGGATTGAGGCTCCTGTCTGAGTGCTCAGCTTGGCTTACTAATTACATGTTCCACCACGTTAATCGAATAACACGCTATCACTTTACCAGGAGCCACAGGCGGACGTGGGACTCAGGATTTTACATTCATAGGGTAATTTGCCCTTGTACCTGGCTTCAGGACTATTAAAGGGATAACACATGTTCACCTGTCTCATCTATTAAAAATCTTGAGGGTTGAAACATGGTCTTATCAGACAGTTCAGGGCTTTTATTCCCCTTAGGGCTTCCACTTTTTCTGAACTCTGCATTTGTCTCAATAAAAGGAGCTACAGAGGATTCTCTGTCAAAGTGGTAATTGAATAAGCTACCAAGGTTGAGGCATAATAGCTAAAATGTAATTAGGTGTGAAAAAGCTAAATAGGTTTATTTGCTGTTTGGTTTTGTGCATTGCAATAGTTACAGACTAAAGTTGATGTTGAATTCCTTGTATTATAGCATAATTTAGCCTTCATCATAATAAAAACTTTGGCTTTTGTTATCCTGATTCCTGACACCACATGTTCTCTCATTCCACAAGATGAGTTCATGATGTCGCACTGTAAGTGGGAGTGCTTTAATACTCTATCACAGACTGCTGTGTGACGAGACACAGGAAAGCCTGAATGTCACTCATCTTTCTCCAAAAGCATTTCTCGAATGTCCTTCAGAGTAGCATCATTTAGGACCTGAAGGCAGAGAGGACGGTTGAGACATACAGTGGGGCAAAAAAGTATTTAGTCAGCCACCGATTGTGCAAGTTCCCCCACCTAAAATGATGACAGAGGTCAGTAATTTGCACCAGATGTACACTTCAACTGTGAGAGACAGAATGTGAAAAAAAATCCATGAATCCACATGGTAGGATTTGTAAAGAATTTATTCGTAAATCAGGGTGGAAAATAAGTATTTGGTCAATAACAAAAATACAACTCAATACTTTGTAACATAACCTTTGTTGGTGTAGTGACTGGGTGCTTCACATGTTCTGGCATCCCAGCAGCTGCGAGGCGACCACCAACTCTCAAAACTCCGTCCTGCATCACGGGATCAAGTTTCCTCAAGTGACTAGTCTTTGTCACACACTTGCCTTTCTTTAACATGGTGATCTCTTCTTGGAATTGTTGACTTTGACAGAACTTGATGATCTCTGTCTCAGCTTGCACCAGATCTTTCAGGGTAAGTGTTGTCTGCATTGATTCATTGTCTTGTTCTTTCTGTTTAACGTACGTCTCTTTCCTTTTTTCACATCATCGTAGCAGTAAGTCTTTGAGTTTGATCATCCATGCCACAGCTCTCCTCACTCGATGCCAGCTGGAGTAGTGATTGATCAGCTTGTTCAACGTGTGAACATTCTCAGCTGCATTTGTGAGATGTACCATGGTTGCATGCCTCACTTCGCTGTCATCTTTATCAATCCTTTCCTTGCCAGGTCTTTCTGGCCACTGTCTTTCTGGGGTTTTCAGGAAAGCTGGGCTGTGGAACCAGCTTAGATTCTTCATGAGCTTAGATGGTGCAAGCCCTCTGGATGCACAATCAGCTGGATTGATTGCTGTACCAATGTACCTCCACTGCTGGGGATTTGTTAGCTCTCTAATGACCGCAATGCGATTGGCCACGAATGTCTTGAAGCGAAGATTTTCATTTTCAATATACTTCAACACAGTTGTGCTGTCAGTCCAGAATGTAGATTCAAGAAGATTCATCTGAAGCTCCTTTCTTAACATTTTGTCTGTCTTTGCAGCAACCATAGCTGCAGTCAACTCTATTCGTGGAATAGTGGTTTGCTTCATGGGCGCCACACGGGATTTTCCCATCATTAACGTACAGTGAACCCGTCCGTCATTGCTAGTCATCCTCAAGTATGATGCTGTTCCATATCCACTTTCGCTCCCATCAGAAAAATGGTGGAGCTGTGCTGTTGCGACAGGACCGAAGTCCAATGGTCTCACACACCTGGTTACGGTTACCTCTGACAGCTGGCACAGCTCTTGTAACCACTTGTTCGACTTATGACTGAGCTGTTCTGGAATCTCATCATCCCAAGCAAGACCCTCCCTGCATAACTGCTGCAAGATCATTTTTGCAGGGAGAGTTCCTGGGGAAAGGAATCCCAGTGGGTCGTAGATGGTTTTCCACGTCTCGTCACAGGTCTTTCTTTGATGTTAATCCTGAACTTGAATGCGTCAGACTCAGGGCACCATAGAACTCCTAAAGCACGTTCCATAGGCAGCAGGTCATGGTTCAAGTTCAGGTCTCTGACATCTTTGGCTCTCTCATGCTCAGGGATGAATGAGAGCAAGGCACGACTGTTGCTTGTCCATTTCGTTAGGTGAAATCCTCCACCAGAACACAATTCAGTGAGGTCTGTGTATAACTCCATACCTTGAGTTTCCCTGGCAACAGACTTCAAGCAGTCGTCAACATAAAAATTTTCCAGAACTGTGCTTACAGCTTCAGGTGATGATTTGCTGCGGTTCTCCTCTGCTGTTCTTCGCAGTGCATAGTTGGCACAACTGGGAGAAGAAGTCGCACCGAAGATATGCACCATCATCCTGTACTCAGTGCATTCTTCATGGAGTGCAGGATTCCTTTTCAGCTTGCGCTGAAGGCTCAGTGCACGCTGTAACACTGCACTTCGATTGTTCGGCATCTGAACGCACGACTTCTTCGTAGGAAGACTTTTATGGAATAGTGTCCATCAGTGAGACGAGTAGAGCTTGACACAGACTCCATGAAGTGGTGGTCTTCTTGAGACATTCCTGCTTTATCATCACAGTGACGCTCTGGAAAGTCGTGGTTATACTGTCGTACAAGCAGTTGTTCCACGTTGTCGATGGCTATTCTGTTCACAATAGCACATGGTTGTACATCATTGGCTGCAGTATCTGTTTCTCTGAGTGGTCCATTCAGAATCCATCCAAGTGCTGTCTTTACGGCATATGGACCATTGTCCTCACTTGGGATCACCTTCCATGGCTCCAATATGGTGTATTCTTTAGTTCCAATGAGAAGCTCCACTTCAGCCTCAATATGAGGCAACCGCACCTCGCGTAGGTACGGCCACTTGTCAACCTCTTTCTGGAGTGGGATGTTCTCTCTGGAAACAGGAATACTTTTCTGTGTGAAGACCTTTGACAGTGGGATAAAGTTGTTGTCTGCCAGACTGCTGACTTCCAATTCTGTGAGCACATAACTCTCCTCTCGACTTTTGGAATTAATGGTCCTCAACGTTAGCTCGGTTCGTCTGCCTTGCACCTTCAACTGCCTTGCCAAGGCTTCGGTGCAGAACGATGCAGAGCTACCTGGGTCAATGAAAGCGTAAACCTCCACAGCCTCGTCACTCTTGCAGGACTTCACCCTTACAGGTACAATGGCAAGCACGCAGCTGCCTCCAGCCCCAGTACAGGCACTTGTCTCCTTTTCTTCAGACAACCCTGCTGGGCCTTTAGCAGTGCTACCCATATTGACCTCATCGGGAGGCTTCTCTTCCTCATAACTTGAGAAGTGCAACAAACTTGGATGCTTGAGTGAACAAACCTCGCACACCATCTTCTTTTTGCAATCTCTGCTCATGTGACCCTTTAGCAGGCATCCAAAGCAAAGTCCGTTTTTCTTCAAGTAGTCCACTCTATCCTTATGAGTCTCCTCTCTAATCTTGTAACACTCTTGCAGTGTATGAAGTTTCCCACAGAACATGCAAGGTCTTGTGAAGGCGCAGTTGAGTGACAGGTCACTCTGGTTCTTACTCACTCTGCTTCTTTTGTCCATTTCTGAACCTTGGTTAACCTTGATAGCAAAGCTGCTCCCATGTCTAATGTCTTTCTTCAACTTATTTCCTTGCTGTGGCTTTTTCATAACCTTGTCTGACACTGCTGTTTCAAGATCGCCAAAGAGTGGGTCGGACATGATCTTTGCTTGGCGTTCAACGAAGGCCACCAGCTCTGTGAATCTTGCTCTGTTGCAGCGCCGCTCCTGGATATCATATGCATGGATTCTCCAGCGCTCTCTTATTTTAAATGGCAACTTGGAAATGATGACCCTCATAGTTGCAGGGTTGTCCATCTCTTCCATATAGTCCACATCCTCCATGGCATTACGACAGCTCACCAGGAATACAGAGAATGCGCTCAACGCCTTTCCATCTTCAGCCTTAATTTGTGGCCACTTCGATGTCTTCTCAATTAGCGTGCTAGCAATCTGTAACTCATTTCCATATTTATCTTGAAGCAGCTGCAGAGCCCTTTCATACCCCCGATGTTCAGGCATATGCTGACAACTCCTCACAAGATCACGAGGCTCGCCTCGAGTATACTGCTCCAGAAAATATAGCTTGTCTGAATTGCTATCAGCTCTGGTGTCAATAGCGTGCATGAATGCCCTCATAAACGACCTGTACTCCAAAGGATCTCCGTGGAACACTGGCACATCCCTTTGTGGTAACCGAGCCAGCTGTTGGTTCTTTACAAGCATCTCTGTGATATCTGCCTGTTTCTGCATAACTTGATAAAGCTCACTTGGTCTGGTCTCCTGAAGTGAGACACCATCTTGGCGTTGGCTCGGCCCCTGCAGTGGAGTTCTATGTGTCTTAGGCATGGCCCCTGCTGCAGTACTTGGATCACCAGGATTCCTCCAAGAGGCAGACCTCTCTATCTCTGTTGGCTTCCCTGGTGTGTGTTTTACGTTGCCATGACCATTTTCGTTATTCATCTTCAGGAGGTCACGACGTGGCATTACCGTAAGTCTGGTTTCACTCACTTGAGACTTAACCCCTTCACATTCCACATACACTTTCACTTTGGCAGTAGACACAGCAATGGCTGTTTCAATTTCCAGTCTTTCCTTTGCAGCTTTAATTTCTGCTTCTTGTAACTCTAGAGCCTGTTTTTCTTTCAGAGACGCTGCTCGTGCCATCAGAGCTGCTCTGTTAGCTTCTTCCTTGACACGCTCTGACGATGCTGTCGACACCCTTGACGTGTTGGATACTTTAGACTTGTTTGACACTCTAGATGTTTTTGACACTCTGGATGCACTGTCCATGGGAGTTATCTCTTGATCACATGTTTGTATTTCAATCCATGTATTAACTCTATTAATGAACTGCAAACATCGTTCTGACATCGGCTGAAACCAAAGTTGTTGGTCAGCCTCCTTTTCCTCCTCATCTTTAATACACAGCAACACTGCATAATTGCATTCTTGAAACTCTTCATACAACTTCTTGTAAACTTTCAGTGCCTCTCTCACATCATTTACAGCCGGCAGAATTTCATGGCTCAAAAGTCGCTCAGTTTCATCTTCTTGTGCTGTCACTTGTCCTAATTTGCCTCTTCTCACCTTTGTGAGCTGATGCAGTTTGAACTCCAGACCTTTGTCTGTCATCGCCCTCTGGCTGTCATCACGCGTAACTACACCCACACTGTCATTAATGTCGTCCGCCAATGTAATTATATAACACCGCTAAGCCGTAATGATTTTCTTCGGCACAGCTGTCGGGTGGTGTACTGCACAAACTCCTTTATGCTACTTCCACAGGTAAGATGCATCTGACAAAACACTTTTTACTTAGCTGTTCGCCGTGTTGTTGTGTGTAGGCATCCTTATGCCGACGATCCGGTAACTTTTCTATGTCTCAGTCGGTGGCTCCACCGCAGAAAACATTCCTCCATTACTCGCTAGTTTTTTGACTTTTATGTAGTGGCGAATTTCTGTCCCAAGCTTCGAAAAAATAATTCTTCCACTTCTTAATGTGAGCTGTTCAGATTTATTTCTGACTCGTACATACAAACAAAAGATGTCACGGTCAAAAAACTATTTGCTGCTACAGCGCACATTTCCATTGCCGTCCTGGCTCACTCTAACCTGCTACCACACATGCGCTGTAATGTTTTCTTACCCGATACAAATTAAACGCGCAGCATTTATTCTCTAACAACATATCATACAAAATTAAACATGTAACATAATAACTGAAACAGTATCAAAAATATTTCTCTATAGATTGGCTCTAACAGTTGGCAATAACAGAGGTCAAACGTTTACTATAGGTCTTTACCAGGTTTGCACACACAGTAGCTGGTATTTTGGCCCATTCCTCCATGCAGATCTTCTCGAGAGCAGTGATGTTTTGGGGCTGTCGCCGAGCAACACGGACTTTCAACTCCCGCCACAGATTTTCTATGGGGTTGAGGTCTGGAGACTGGCTAGGCCACTCCAGGACTTTCAAATGCTTCTTACGGAGCCACTCCTTTGTTGCCCGGGCGGTGTGTTTTGGATCATTGTCATGTTGGAAGACCCAGCCTCGTTTCATCTTCAAAGTTCTCACTGATGGAAGGAGGTTTTGGCTCAAGATCTCACGATACATGGCCCCATTCATTCTGTCCTTAACACGGATCAGTCGTCCTGTCCCCTTGGCAGAAAAACAGCCCCATAGCATGATGTTTCCACCCCCATGCTTCACAGTAGGTATGGTGTTCTTGGGATGCAACTCAGTATTCTTCTTCCTCCAAACACGACGAGTTGAGTTTATACCAAAAAGTTCTACTTTGGTTTCATCTGACCACGTGACATTCTCCCAATCCTCTGCTGTATCATCCATGTGCTCTCTGGCAAACTTCAGACGGGCCGGGACATGCACTGGCTTCAGCAGCGGAACACGTCTGGCACTGCGGGATTTGATTCCCTGCCGTTGTAGTGTGTTACTGATAAGATAAGATAAGAGATAAGATAGAACTTTATTAATCCCTCGGGTGGGTTCCTCTGGGAAATTCGACTTCCAAAAAAAGCACAGCAACGACCGAAGTTACAGTTACAGAATTGTTATATATATATATATATATATATATATATATATATATATATATATATATATATATATATATATATATATATATATATATATATATATATATATATATATATATATACATACACACACACACACACACACACACACACACACACACACATATAAATACAGAGACAAATATAAATAAAATATACGAAGGGGATAAATAGAATAAATAGGAATAAAAAATAAAAATACAAGTGAATTGCACATTTCAAGTATTGAGTCTATTGCACTGTTGACTATTTACAAAAAGTATTGCACAAGGTATTGTACAGTGAGGTGAAGAGGCACTACAGCTTAGTTGTTCCCCCCTCCTTTGTCCTCCTGTTTCCTGTTTCCCCTCCCTCTCCCCTCCAGAGAGGAGTTAAACAGTTTGATGGCGTGTGGGACAAAGGAGTTTTTAAGTCTGTTAGTTCTTGTCTTGGGGAGAAGCAACCTGTCACTGAACAGACTCTTCTGATTGTTTATGGCCGTGTGCAGAGGATGCCTGGCATTGTCCATAATGTCCATCAGTTTCTTTAGTGTCCTTTTCTCTGCCACTGTCACCAGAGTGTCCAGCTTCATGCCGACCACAGAGCTAGCCTTCCTGATCAGTTTCTCCAGCCTGGATGAGTCCCTCTTTGCTGTGCTGCTCCCCCAGCACACCACAGCATAGAAAAGTACTCCAGCAACCACCGACTGGTAAAACATCCTCAGGAGCTTCCTGCAGATGTTAAAAGACCTCAGCCTCCTGAGGAAGTACAGTCGGCTTTGGCCTTTTTTATACAGGTGCTCTGTGTTGCATGACCAGTCCAGTTTATTGTCCACCCACAGCCCGAGGTACTTGTACTTGTTGACCACCTCCTCCCCCTCTATCTGAACCGGCAGTGGACCTTCTCTGGACCTCCCGAAGTCCACAACCAGTTCCTTAGTCTTTGAGGTGTTGAGTTGCAGGTGGTTTGTGTGACTCCATGCGACAAAGTTCCTCACCAGACTTCTGTACTCCTCTTCCTGATCATCCCAGATACACCCCATGATGGCCGTGTCATCTGCAAACTTCTGAATATGGCATAATTCAGAGTTGTAGCAGAAGTCAGAGGTGTACAGGGTGAAGAGAAGAGGGGACAGCACAGTTCCCTGTGGTGCTCCTGTGCTGCTGACCACAGTGTCAGACGTGATGTCCTTCAGCCTGACGTACTGTGGTCTGTCGGTGAGGTAGTCGGAGATCCAAGCCACCAGGCAGGGGTCCACCTCCATTCTGTTCAGTTTTTCCTGAAGCATACAGGGCCGGATGGTATTAAAGGCACTGGAAAAGTCAAGAAACAGTATCCTGACCGTGCCTTTTCCCCCATCCAGGTGTGAGTGGGCTCTGTGTAGGAGGTACAGGATGGCATCCTCCACTCCGACACCCGCCTTGTATGCAAACTGTAGTGGGTCCTGGGCATGTTGTACCTGTGGTCGGAGGAAGTTGAGGAAGAGCCGCTCTAGAGTCTTCATAAGATGTGACGTCAGTGCCACCGGTCGGAAGTCATTCAGCTCATTGGGCCGGTTCTTTTTGGGGACCGGGACGATGCAGGATGTCTTCCATAGGGCGGGCACTCTCCCCAGTCGCAGACTGAGGTTGAAGACTCGTTGTAGCGGCTCCCCAAGTTCAGCAGCACACGCCTTAAGCATCCTAGGACACACCTTGTCTGGGCCTGCTGCCTTTCTGGGGCGAAGCTTCCTCAGTTGCCTCCTGACCTGATCCACTGTGACACTGGGAGATGTTTGGGAGGAGGGGAGGGGGGAGATGTCTTGCTGCTGAGAGAGGGATTGGAGGAGGGGGGTGTCATGGTGTCAGGAAGGGGGGGAAGCGAGGGAGGTAGGAGAGTGGGGAGAGGACTCTGTAGTGAAGGTGAGGGTGAGGGTGGGGGGGTTGTGGGCTGGTCAAACCTGTTGAAGAAGTTGTTGAGTTCGTTTGCCTTCTCCACAGTCCCCCCCACTGTGCTTTTCTTGGTGTTGTGGCCTGTGATGGTTTTCACACCATTCCAGACCTCCCTCATATTGTTCCTCTCCAACTTCTGCTCCACCTTCCTCCTGTAGGTGTCCTTTGCTTCCCTCAGGCAGCGTTTCACCTCCCGCTGTGCTGCTTTCATCTCCTCCTTCACTTTGCTCCTGAAAGCCTTCTTCTTCATGTTGAGGACAGCTTTGACTTCCTGTGTTACCCACGGTTTGTTATTAGGATAACACCGTACCGTCTTAGCAGGGGCGACTGTGTCCACACAAAAGTTGAGGTAGTCTGTAAGACAGTGTGTCGCCCCCTCTATGTCCTCACCATGTGGGCTCAGGAGCACATCCCAGTCTGTGGTGTCATAACAGTCCCTCAGAGCATCCTCCTTTTCTGGGGTCCATCTCCGGATGGAGCGCGTTGTGACAGGCTGCCTTTGGACGAGGGGTGTGTATTGTGGCTGTAGGTAAACCAGGTTGTGGTCTGACTTCCCTAGTGGGGGGTGGCTCTGTATGCATCTCTCACATTAGCATACAGTAGGTCAATTGTCCTGTTGGTCCTTGTGGGACAATTCACAAACTGGTGAAAAGCAGCCAGAGTAGAATCCAGTGTGGCATGGTTAAAGTCTCCAGATATAATAATGAAAGCCTCGGGGTTTTGTGTCTGAAGTCTTGCTGTGACTGTGTGTATTTTCTCACAGGCAGCTGTTGCGTCGGCCCTCGGAGGGATGTAAACACACACACAGATCACATGACTGAACTCCCGAGGTAGATAATATGGCCGCAAGCTAACAGCTAGCAGCTCCAGGTCCGGACGGCATACCGAAACTTTAACGGAGACGTGTCCAGGGTTACAGTATCTGTTGTTAACGTAGACAATGAGTCCCCCACCTCTGCTTTTTCCGCTGGCCTGCGTGTCCCTATCGGCTCTCACGGATGTGAAACCGCATAGGTCTACGTTAGCCTGCGGCGTTAGCTTGGTTAGCCACGTCTCCGTGAAGATAAACAAGCTGCACTCACGGTATAGTCTGTGGTTGTTCAGAGCGCACAGTTCGTCAATCTTATTCTGTAACGAGTTCACGTTGCCCATGATCACTGTCGGGATTGATGGTTTGAATCGCCTCCGGTGATCCGCTCTCCTCGCTCCAGCTTTGCAGCCTCTGTAGCTCCTCTTTAGCTCGGCCGGGATGTTGTGTCGCATGCCGGTCTGTCCCTTTGTTCTTAGTGCCAGCAGCTCCGCTCTCGAATAGATGAAGGAGCTGGTTCCAGAAGTTTTGAAAAGTGCATTATCCATCTTGTATCGCTATATCTAAGAGGTATAAGTAGAGGAAGGTGAAAAAAACTTTGAAAAGCCTAGTCTAAAAAAGTTAAAAGTTAAGAAAAAAGGTGCGGTGTTGCAGAGCTACTTGGAAAGGCTGCCGTCACTCCAGCGCCATCTTGGCTTTGATGGTGACCTTTGTTACTTTGGTCCCAGCTCTCTGCAGGTCATTCACCAGGTCCCCCCGTGTGGTTCTGGGATCTTTGCTCACCGTTCTCATGATCATTTTGACCCCACGGGATGAGATCTTGCGTGGAGCACCAGATCGTGGGAGATTATCAGTGGTCTTGTATGTCTTCCATTTTCTGATGATTGCTCCCACAGTTGATTTTTTCACACCAAGCTGCTTGCCTATTGTAGATTCACTCTTCCCAGTCTGGTGCAGGTCTACAATACTTTTCCTGGTGTCCTTCGAAAGCTCTGTGGTCTTGGCCATGGCGGCGTTTGGAGTCTGACTGTTTGAGGCTGTGGACAGGTGTCTTTTATACAGATGATGAGTTCAAACAGGTGCCATTCATACAGGTAACGAGTGGGGGACAGAAAAGCTTCTTACAGAAGACGTTACAGGTCTGTGAGAGCCAGAGATTTTCCTTGTTTGAGGTGACCAAATACTTATTTTCCACCCTAATTTACGAATAAATTCTTTACAAATCCTACCATGTGGATTCATGGATATTTTTTTTCCACATTCTGACTCTCACAGTTGAAGTGTACCTCTGGTGCAAATTACTGACCTCTGTCATCATTTTAAGTGGGGGAACTTGCACAATCGGTGGCTGACTAAATACTTTTTTGCCCCACTGTAGATCTGCACACTAAAACTGTCTATCCTGATGTGTATAATGAACAGCTCCATTCTTGTGCAAACACGTATTGATACCTCAAGCATCCGCGTGAGATAGTGTCTGCTGTTTCAATAAAAAGACAACATACAAATACATCTGTGTCAAAGTGGCAGTGCCCTCTATTGTCTGTAGTAATTATGACAGGAAAGTCAGGTTACACTGTACTCCCACAGTGACTGTACCACAACCAGTGTTGGTTGTTACCTGAAAAACGTAATTAGTTACTAATTACTTCTCCCAAAAAGTAATCTCGTTACTTTACTGATTACTTATCAGCGGGGGGATCCAAGGGTTTCTCTGTGAATTTCACATTCCCGTGCTCAGCAATTAAGGTTTAATTTTTCACTGTAGAAAGAAGTTTTCTTCGCACGTAGAGTGTACAGCGGATGCTAATGTTTTTGTCACTTTTCATGGGAATAAAAAAGTATTGTAAGTACATCCATGCTTTAAATGCTGCATGGTCGTACTCTCTCCCGCACTCCATATTATCCACTGTTGATCTGCACACGTCTGTTGCTGCCACGGACGTCGCACACTCGTAAGTCATTGTC
Organism: Aulonocara stuartgranti; assembly: GCF_965226115.1. Taxonomy (NCBI): domain Eukaryota; kingdom Metazoa; phylum Chordata; class Actinopteri; order Cichliformes; family Cichlidae; genus Aulonocara; species Aulonocara stuartgranti. The sequence continues at coordinate 28,635,232 of NC_138952.1, forward strand.
ATGAGACACTCTCACAAACAAAATCACAACAGTTTAGTAACACAGTAACGCAGCATAGTTATGGGAAAGTAACAGTAATGTAAGAGATTACTATTGCAAAAAAGTTATTTTGCAATAGTAATCTCTTACGCTACTTGATACTTGAAAAAAGTAATCAGATTACCGTAACACGTTACAAGTAATGCTTTACTGCCAATCTCTGACCGCAGCAATAATTGCAGCGATTTTAACATCATACAAGAAAATTAGTAACTAGTGGGCAATAAAATGTGTTTGTGAAATTCATCAAATAAAAAATAAAATGATCACATTTAACTGGGGCCGCTTATTATACAAGTGTACGAAGGAAAGAACCAAGGTTCAAGGTTCAAGGTTCTTTATTTGTCACATGCATAGTTATACAAGTATAACACACAGTGAAATGTAGCCTGACACGCTCCTCGACATGTGCAAAAATTGGGGGGGGGGGGGGGGGGGTGTAGAGGAAGAACATTATATATATATATATATATACAGACATATAGTATATACACTGGGTGAATGTGCAGTAGTAGCAGCAAGCAGGTGAATTCTGTACATTAATATGAATAGACATCTGACTATTTTACAGGATAGACAATATAAACATATTTAAAATTAAAGGAATTGAAATGTACATTGTGCCTTGGTTTAGAGTGTCTGGAAGAGAGTCCTGTCTCAGTCAATTATAGATGATGTGAGAGGGCGGGTGTGTGTGTTTAGGGCACGGATGGCTTGGGGATAGAAGCTCCTCTTGAGTCTCTCTGTCCTTGCCCGGAAGATGCGGAACCTTCTACCAGATTGCAGAAGTTGGAACAGTTTGTTGCCAGGATGGGACGGGTCCTTCAATATCTGCGCTGCTCTAGTCCGGCATCTCCTGGTGTAGGTGTCCTGAAGCGGGGGGAGAGCAATCCTGCAGCAGCGTTCTGCTGTACGAATCACTCTCTGGAGAGCTTTTTGGTCCTTCACACAGCTGTTCCCAAACCACGATGTCATGTTCTGTGTGAGGATGCTCTCCACAGCGCCTGTATAGAAAATCCTGAGGATCTTTGGAGAGACCCTGAACTTCCTCAGTTGTCGTAGGTGATACAGGCGCTGCCTAGCCTTTTTGGTCTGGACCTGAATGTGGGCAGCCCATGTCAGGTCTGAGGAGATGTGGACATCAAGATACTTGAAGGACTGCACCCTCTCCACTGGAGCTCCATTGATGATGATGGGCTTGTAGTCTCTGTGCTGACCCCTTCTGAAGTCCACCACCAGCTCCTTGGTCTTGCTGACGTTCAGCTGGAGGTGGTTGTCCTGGCACCACGATGCCAGATTCTTCACTTCATCCATGTAGGCCGCCTCATCGTTGTTGGAGATGGCACCCAACACCAATATGGAAGTTGAAGGAAATTTCCGTCCCGGGTTTCCTCCGTGGCGTGAGCGATAAGCAGAGTTTTGTCCTTTCCTTATAATACTCCTAATTATTCAAAGTAACACTCAGGTATGCCGTTCAGCTGGGTTAGTTACGACGTCGGGAGCAGTTAGGAGAACAAAGTGATACAGAGACTGTTCAGGTTGCTTTCCCACAATCAACTCGAAGGTTTATTCATCAGACAACAGTTTATATAGAAGAAAAAAAGGTTCGTGTGTCAGCAGGTTCTCAGTTCAAACCGGTACAGACCAAATAAGGAAACGTCTTCCTGCCTTCTGAGCAAAGAAGTATCCTTTGTGTAGTTTATCAGTTCAGCTACAATTTTATGATCATCCCAGCAAAATACACTCCTAGACATAGAATACAGAGTTCTTTCATTAGTGAATTCTGAAACAAACCACCTGGCCTTTAACAAGCCTTTTTCTAAGAGATAAAGAAGGGAGGATGGGAGTAAGGGAGTGATCTCTGTGGTGTTTTCAACCTTGAGGTACCATCCTGTGATTCTTACACATTAATTCTTGGGTCACAGAGAAAGAGAAAAACAACTAGTAAATGGGCCTTATTGAGTAACAGTTTTCCTGTATAATATCACTATAAAACAATATCCTGTAAATGCTACCATGGTATCAAAATATCACAACAGAAGTGACGTGTTCATTTGAGCAGACTGACAAATGTCAACTATTCCTAACGAACACGCTGACAGAAAATGATGTTGGCAACACAAACATCAGTCTCATAATAACATAACATAACATAACATAATTCTCCCCTTCTCTTTGCTTTAGCCATAGAACTTCTTTCTGTTGCTCTGAAATCCGTCTCTTCCTTTCATGGAATTATTCGTGCAGGTGTTGAACTTAAGGTATCCCTGTACGCAGATGACCTTCTTTTGTATGTTGCTGACCCCATATGTAGTCTTCCTCCAATTTTATTTGTCTTGGAAAAAATCAGCTCTTTTTCTGGCTATAAAATTAATTTGCTCAAGAGTGAATGTTACCCTGTAAACTCTTTAGCGTTAACACTTGAGCAGTCTGACATTCCTTTTAAGCTCAGCCCCTCGGGGTTTAGGTACTTGGGAATTAATATATTACTGCCTTTACTGTTTTCTGAGAATTTTGCCCCCCTGGTTTCACAATTTGCATTAGATTTCTAGAGGTGGAATTCCCTCTCACTGTCACTAATTGGTAGGATTAATATTATCAAAATGAATGTGCTTCCCAGATTTCTCTTTTTATGGCAGTGTATCCCCCTATTTCTGCCCAAACTGTTTTTTAAGTCCCTAGACCAGATGGTTTCTTCGTTTTTGTGGAATGGAAGGGCCCCTAGACCGAGGCAGTTTACGAGTCATTCCATGAAAATGGCACAATTTGAGTCCCTCTCACCTCTTATGGTGTATTTCATCTATCGGGTCACCAAACTTTCTATTTAAACAGCTTTACATATATATTGAAATGTACCCTTTAATACAGTGTGAAAAAACTGAACTAATTTCTATCTCTTTATGGGAAATAATACAGTTATTTCATTTGACACCACCTATTTTGTCATGTCCCTCATGGCCTTGATGAAAGTTTACTTTGAAAATACCAAATAAAACTATTTAAAAAGTCAATACATTTTGGTATCAACCTAAACATCTATTTGTGCTCTTTTGCTGTTAATATTTTTTTTTCAAATTTAATTGTTAATTATTTATTAAAATCACAATTATTCCTGTACCTGACTAACCCTTCAACCCCGTTACATGAATGATCCCACCCCCATAAATACAATGGTGTGATCCAGAATGTCATATACATCAGGAAGTGACATCACTGAAGTCTATGACGATGATTTGTATCCAGGCATCATTCTAAAAATACAAACAACACAAGTCCAGGTCAAATGCATGCATCATGTTGGGTCAAACCGATTGTTCTGGCCGCATCAGGATGATATCCTCTGGTACCTGTTTGATGATGTCCTTGAACTCATTCCACCCCCACGGGCTGTGACAAAGTGTGGAAGTCTTGAAAGAGGTGTGGAACCGACTCAAAAGATGAATTCATGAAACAAAAGGCACATTCATGCATATAGACAGACACACACACTGATGCAGGCACACACATGCAAAAACACTCTGGCACAGACACAGACACATTGAAATCGTTAACTGATTATTATTGTTATTACTTCAACCAGTTCATCAAGTTTAATTGTATGTTATTGGAGCAAGGATGAGGTGACTTTTAGCACAACTCATGAGGCTCTCTTATGCCTAGACACACACACACACACACACACACACACACACACACACACACACACACACACACACAATGACTCTCACTTCTAATGGGGGTCTTTCCCTACCAAATTTTTTAATGTATTACTGGTCTTCGCATATTCATAAGCTGACCTACTGGCTAAATTCACCTAACCTGATTTGGTGTAAACTTGAAATTAAATCAATTTCTCCATATTTTTCACCTGCCTCCCTTATCTATTCATCACTGCCAATTAAAAAAATCTTCTGTTGCTTCAAATCCCGTAGTGCTCGCTACACTTAAGATATGGTTTCAGTTCAGGTCGCATTTTAAATTCATATCTCCCTCTACCAGATTACCATTGTTAAGGAATCATCTATTTTCCCCTGCCACTACCAATGCCACCCATTTGATGTGGCACGAAAGAGGCATAAAAACCATGAGAGCCCTTTACAAAGATGATGTCTTTCTTAGTTTCTCAGAGCTATCCTCAAAATTTAACCTACCACTTTCTCACTTGTTTCTCTATTTGCAAATTAGACACCGTGTCTCATCACTGTTTCCAAATTTCCCAATTCTCCCTGCTGATCCACCATGGGTTGACCTTCTGGTTGTTAGGCCTAATCAAAAATCACCTCTATCAAATATATATTGTATGCTTAATGCGACCGAATCGGATTCATCAGGTAAAATCAGAATCGTCTGGGAGTGTGAATTAGGTGTCGAACTGTTTGAATCATGGTGGGATAAGGTGAATCTCATCATGCGTTCAAGTACACCATGTGCTACAGCTTATACAGTTTGAAGTAATAAACAGAGTCCATTTCTCAAAATCCCGTTTATCTAAAATTTCTCCTTCAATTATAGACCAATGTGACAGATGTCACACCTCCCCTTGCAATCTAAGCCATATGTTTTTCTTCTGTCCAAGTTTGAACAAATTTTGGAGTGATTTCTTTTCCGTACTTTCAGGGGTTTTTGGAATTCAGATCTGAGAAGACTCTAATTGCTATATTTGGAGTTCCAAGAACCCCTCTTAATATAACTCCCCCGCAAACTGAGATCTTGGCTATTTGTCCCCTTCTTGCTAGACGCTATTTTACTTCTTTGGAAATCTCCCATGCCTCCATCTGCATTGCAATGGCTTAATACTCTTCGTGTCACGGTTGACGCTGGCCAACCGTGGGGATGTGAGGAAAAGGAGGACCCAGGCGCAGAGCTCTGAATACAAGCAGTGCGTTTATTTATAATGTGGTTAATAACAGATGCACAATTAATCCCCGTTGCTCCCTTGACTCCCGTGTGTGTGTCCCACTCCGACGTCCGTGCTCGTGCTCGTGCTCTCCGCTGTCGTGTTTCTGCACACCCCATGCATGCTGTCCTTCTTCTCCACGTTCCTCCTGCAGGAAAACAATAGAAGCAGCCGTCAAACACTGACTCCCGCGGGCATACATGAGCCGCAATCCCATATACTGCGAAACAATTTCTCCACACGCTGTGACTTTGCGTTTAACTCAGTGATCCCACATCAGTGAGAGCTCCATCAGTCTCTTAAATAGCTCCCCTGACGAGCCCTGATCAGCAACAGGTGTGTGGTAGGGCCTTCAGGTGTGGCCAGTCCTCCAGCAGGGCCACACCCACCAGGCCTGAAGGTGCCTGTAACTTGGCTCACAGAGAACAGCTGCACACACATACACACACACACCTGCCTACATACAAATGTGGATAGAATAGTAGCACAGAGAAGAAGACACATCAAATAATAATAATGATAATAATTATACTCCACACTGCTCACGGACCCCGAGTCCCCGGAACCGGGTCCGTGACAGTCCGGACATTATTGAGGGTGGAGAAGATCTCACTCAGTGAAATGTAGTTCTGCAAAATTTATCCACAAGTGGACACCCTTTGTGGAATATCTCAAATCGTTTCCTTAGTATTTAGAACAACGCAATTTACCCACCCTGTGACTAGATTGAAAAGAATTTGAAATTTACTCTTTTTTAATGTAGGATTTAGGATTTAAGCATCCCCCCCTCCCCTTCTATTCTTTTATTTATTTTTGAAAATTTTTTTTTATTGTTTAATTTTAATTTATTTATTTAACATTTTTTCTAATTTACTCACATTTTTTTCTTCTTTTTTTTCTCAATTTTCGGTTCTTGTGTGCGGCATGATGTTTCTTGTATTTTAATTTGTCTTTTGTTTAACAAGAAAAAGTTAAAATGATTGGGAAAGAAATGTTTGAGAAATGATGTCATGTAAGATGCATACAATACAATGTATATAAGTTTGTATAATCTCTTGATAAACAAATAAAAAAAATTGTTTCCCTTTATACTGGTTGGGATTAGAAGTTCGGGGAGGAAGGATAGAGCGTAAAAAGTGGCATGAACTGTTTCAGTGAAAGGCCAGCGTTATGCTCAAATGATCTCACGTGGTTTCAGTCTTTATCTTTTCTATGTGGTGCAAATAATGAAAAATGAAAAGTCTGCATAGAGAAGAGGATGGGGTGGATGGGCCAGTCTCCTCCTATACTGTGATGACTTCTTTTCTCTGTAATCTTTTTCTCAGTAAACTATATTTTCTGTTTTAACATTATTGCACATTCGCCAAAGCACCAAAACAAACCTATCCAAAACCCATCAGAAACACTTCGTTTAAAACAAATTAAAAAAGGAGAATGCAAAAAAGCAAAACATCGGAAAAGTCTTTTCTCAAAGCACATCACTGTGACTCACTTCAACCCTTTAAAATTTGACGAGAGTCATAATTACTAAGTATGTCATTTGTGTATTTTGGTGAAATGATTCTGTTTTGTTTTTCATTTCTACCTTTTTTGGCGAAATATATAAATGAGGAAACAAAATTCACAACGAGGCCAGAATAACCTGAAACTATCATTTAGTCGAACATGTTGCCTACATATTTATACATGACACATGCTGAGGATTAAATGAAGAAAATGCAGCTAATCCTCACAAAACCCAACAGGATCCAATGTGTCTGTGCCAATCTGTAGACACACTAACAATTGATCAGCATGGTGTCGTGTGGTGTGAGCAGCTGAGAATGATCCACTAAAACTCGTTTGAGCTGATTACTACGGGGCCCTACAGAGCCCTGCAAGGGACATGGGAGAAAAAAAATTAAGACGGACTTTTGCGAGATCTTGCAAAAGTCCGTCTTAATTTTTTTTTTCTCTCATGTCCCTTGCGGGGCTCCGCAGATTACAGCTCTTTTGACTGCCTGACAAACATTATTAGCATGAATGACACTTGTGTCTGAGCTATCAGGATATGACCACTGCCTCTCTGAATGCTCGACAACCTTTCTTTAGACTTTAGTTTTTCTTCAGACTGGTGGTGGGAATGGGTTAAATTACTGCCCAAGTCACATTCACAAAGATTACTCAGCACAGATTACAGTTTTTGTTTATTCTGAATCTCCTAGAAATGTCCCACTTTACATTTAGAAACAGTTTAAGAGGCTTAGAAGGCTTCCATAATATTATAAATCTACCACTGCCTTTGGATGCATACTGACATTTTAAGTGACTCTAACTTGCTAACACAAACACTACACAAAAGCGTCACACTTGCAAAATGATGAAATGGCATGGACTTATAGAAGGTTACAGGAAAAATACCTGGATCTGTTTTGCTTTGACCTCAGTAAAAACATTTCTGATGGTCTTTATTTTGATCATTCTAAATCAGTATACACCTCAAATTGCACAAATGATGACTCTAAGTGTTTTGTTGAATTGATTTTAACATTTTTCATAATTGCTTGGTTTGGAAATGCGAGGACCAAAGATAGCACAAAGTTATGAGGGTAGCCAGCAAAATAATAGATCTCCCATAGACCTGTCATTAGTGAGCAGCAGGTAGTGCACATGCCCGAGCTACTGTGGAGAGACAGGACCGACCAATTAAAATATGAAATACCAGCCCAACCTGCAAATCATAAATGAGTTAGTACAATTAATGTTTGGTAAAGCACTGGAAAAAATTATAAAGTGGATGACAGAAAAGAAGCTATACAGAGCTCAGTTAAGAAAAACGAACCGCTAGTTTCAAGAAACAAGAACAAAAAATGAAGAAACACAGTGCAAGTCTAAGACATGGAGACAAAAGATCAGCAGCTCCAGGTAAAGCTCGATGAAGTGCTGGGAAGAAATAAAGAACTGCTTCAAGAGAAGGAACAACAGGACACTAAACAGACAGAACTGCAGAGCAAGCTTCAAGACATCTAGAAAAATAATGAAGGCTTGAAAGCAATGTTTGGTGTATCAATAGAAATAAATGCAGAAATGCTTCAAGAGCAGGAACATCCAAAGACAATTCACAGAGACATGCAGTCCAAGTTCAAAGACGTGGAGAAAAGACACTTAAAGTTATGTTTGATGATGCTCTTGAAAGAAATACAGAGACGCTTAAAGAGAAAGAACAACAGGAAAAAATGCTGAAAGAGAAAAAACTTACTCTCCAAGCATTTGAGAGAAAAAACACAGAACTGCAAGTATTTTATAATGAAGACAAAGAAAAAAAAAAGAACTAGAAAAGCATCCTCGGAGATGCAGACTGGGATCCAAGAAGTGGTGAGGAAAAATGCTCAGCCGTAAAAGCTTACAGTGCAGAAACTCTGAACTGTAGGAGCAGAATCAACAACAGGAGAAAACACAGATGAACAGAAACAGCTTTTTGGGATTTCCTTACCTGGATGATTGAGCATCCATCAAGACATAGATCTTGGTCTGTTACACATTTGTTCCAAATTTCATTAATGTAGCTCAAAATATGTATTTGTAGTACTTCATTAAAGATGTTGTAGGTGGCACTATAGAGCCATCTTTAAAATTTCTGTCTGAAATTAATAACATACATAAATAAACCAGACGTGATGGTTGTGGAAAATTTACTGCGTTTTTGAAAATGTTTAGCCCCTCAAAAACCCGATTTGGAGGAGATACAGTAGGTAGTAGTAATCAAAAACATGTGGACGACAACTTGACTACAAGATTCAAAGGTGCCAAATATTTAAACTTAAAATACCAGTTACCATAAAGCACTCACATATAAAGTCTTAAAAAAAGGCAATGTTTCAATGTTTAAGTCCCTACCTCAAATTAGCAGGAAATTCCTGTACTAGCACAGTGGTTCCCAAACTTGTTTTTGCTAGGCCCCCCTTTGTTTTACAAGAAAATCTTGTTTTCAAACTCCATTGCAGTTTACTTCACACCTCAAACTGTTTGCCAACAATTAAACAAATTTAGTAAACTGCAATAAATTACAGGTTGCAATAAGATAAACCACCAATAAACAAACCACCTTTATGGTGTAATTATTTTATGTATAGTTGGGTTTTTTTTTTGTTTTGCTTTGTTTTTTTTTTTTTACTGTGTAAGAATATTCAACACTGCTATCAATACATTTTTCAACAAATGCCTTTCTGTTTAAAATGGGTTTAAAAGCAAACAACCGTGGGATACTGTTTGTTTGTCCCTGATTTGGACAGCCCAGCGCGTGCTCCTGAAAGGGGAAACAAATTCTGTCGGGGATACCTACCCTGGAACCGCCAGTGTGCAGGTGAAGTCAAAGGCAAGATATGCCTCATCATATTTTCTAACTTTGGCGTGGAAGGAAGTTGGTTTGGAAGCATATGTGGCGATGCTCCAACCTCTGCTTTGCGTTTTTGTGGGAGCCCCGTCAAAAACCTGTCCATTATCGTAGTGGTCTCCAAGTATCCTTCTTTTGTTAATTCAAACCCCTCCCCCGCAATGGCTCTGCCCCCCCCCCCCCCCCACCCCCCCCACACACACACACACACACACACTTTGGGAACCACTGTACTAGCAGAACATTGCAGGACTGTACTTGTGCTTTTTCATCCAAGTCTGAAATGTGATCATTATTTACCTCCATCATTTACCTTCATCTAAGTTTTTTATGATTTTAACGGTGACCTTAATTAGGCTACGTTGTGCATTTCACTCATGCTGCTGCTTTTCAATAGATGCCAGTTGAGTATTAGAAATTTAAAAGGAGCACACACAGAGACTGGAATTATCTGTTTGATCTCACATTAGCCAATATGCTTTGAGGTACAGCATGAATATATATGAGGATATAAATAATTCCTGCAGGATCTGGCCCCTTTACACAACACGTACATATACTCTCTGTCAAAGCCAAATCAATGAGACTTCAAAACCACTCAAAAACCACTGACTTTATAGCTCCAACTTGCATTATTTGAAAAAAAGATTTACTGAACATGATTTTTAGATCCATGCCAATGATTTATTTCTTTATCAAAATGATTTAAAAAAAAGCATAGTAGTGGTTCCATGTAATTCAGAGTTAACGATAAACAAATAGTCGTGCTTTCAGTGATTAAAATCAATGGCTTAAACATCAGTCACAGCTGAAAGAATTTGTTTTGTCTATAACTGTGACTGATTAAGGTCATATTACATTTTGTAAGTAATCAATTTAGTAAAACTAATAAATCAGAAGATCTCACTACAACTAACCTTTTTCTTTTAACTACATATATTTAAACTTTTAAATGTCAGGTTGCATCTGCAAGACTTCATTTCCTTGGCTGTCAAAATTGCTGCAGACAACAGGTGTATTTAAATACTAATTGTTTCTTTTTTGTAGATTAAGCGGGGACCTCGCTGTGCTATGGCCGGCGAGTGAGCATTCTCCAGTCTTTTAGCCTGTCTGGTGTTTGCCCACAGCGTGGGTTAACGCAGCCAACAAGGCTCCGCTCGTAGCTTGGCTACATTGGGGAAAGGTGTCAGAGTTCCAAGCATACGCTTACACCTGTCAGTACTGTGATGCAGAAGCAAATAAACAGTGAAAGGGGAATTTAGGTTGCGGCTAGTGCCGGCTACCTGTTAGCACTTCCTGGTTAGCGTGTGGCCCCGCCCCCTTGCTTGGTAGCAGAAGTATGGCAGCCTACACAGGTGCTGCTGCTGCCTGATTGGTCTGGTGAGTGCCCTGCCTCCCAGCATTTGTGGTCCCCTGCCCGCAGATGGTTACTGCCATGCATGGCGGTAGTAGTTGCCTTTGGCCCCTCCCCGATAGCCCGTGTTGAAGAAGCATCCATCACCTCTGGCTGCCACTGGAGTGGGGCCTCTCAGAGAACCCCAGTCGGACCTCGCTGTGTCTGATACATCAGCCAGTGAGTGAGTGTTTATTCCTTGACACCTTTTAAGGTTACAACAATGGGAATTATATGACCGTACAGTTTGCAACAGTATTGACGGGTGTTTCAAGCGCGTTGTTAAGGGAAAATCCAGTAACAATGCACCGACTCCCTCCAGCAGTAAAGGAACCCTGTCCTCAAAACGAAGCCACCCTGAAGACTCACTGATGACTGCTTCTCCTGAAAACAGCGACAGCGTGGACATTTTGGCATCCCTAGATAAAAAACTGTCTAGTTTTAATGCAAACCTGGCCCTCGTGGAAACCTGCATAAAGATTTTCAGGTGCTGTGCGAGCACGTAGAGTTCAGCCAGCAGCAAGTGCTGACAAAACCCCCTCAAAGAGTAGGTGAAATCCCTTACCAAGGGAATGACTTGACTCTAGGAAGAAAACAAAAAAATCAAAGAAACTGTCATTTAGCTCCAGGCTCGCATCATGAGGGACAACTTGGTGTTTTCAGGAATACTACAGAAGCCAGAAGAAAATCCAGAAACAACGGAGAGAGAATTCATCCAAACCCACCTAAAACTCCAGGAGGACGTAGTTAAAGCTGTATCTTTTCATCGTACTTACTCCCTGGGAGGCAAATGTCCAGATGCACGCAGACACAGACTGATAGTGGCCAAATTTGTTCACTTCATGAACGACCAGTTTCCCAAGGCGATCCTGGAATGACGCAAGGTCTTGTTCCTGATCTGAAAAAGTTCATTCAAGGAAAACTTTTTTCTGATTATTTTTTCACTCTTCTTTCCCACTTAGAGAAATCTCTACATAGGAGAATTAATGCCATTCTGATCAGTATAGGCCATTTTGTTTTTTTCTTGTTATTTTTAACCACCATAATCATTTCTGGAATGTTGTTTTGGTGACTGCACCATTTTATATCTCTTGTCTTTTCTCTTCTCTTTCTGTACTCACAATGTCTGCTTTGCCTTCAATGATGCAATTTACCACATATACACATACGGCACAGACACACACACACTCACTCAGACACACCAATATACAACACCAATACATACACAGCCGTACAAGGACTGGATACATGGAATGTACATGGAGTTGGTTCAAGGGAAAAGCGGTTTAAAATTACTAATCGGTTAAATGATTTGCAGGCAGAAAGTGTCTTTCTACAGCAGACTCAAAACATCTGCACACAGACTTACTTCTCCATAATTTTCTCACACGTACTCAGCCTATTAAACAAAACAAAGAGGCGTAGCCATATTAAAACAATAATATGAATAATAAAATAAAGTAAATAAATAAAACAAAAACATTAACAAAAGGAATCTACAGAGAGTCTACAGTGCTCCTTTTGGGAAAGCAAATATGTTCAGCAAAATTAAAACATTCACACCATAATTCTGCTTGTTACAACTATTGGACAGGACAGGTTAATAAAATGTATTAAAACAATGCAGCATGTACATGTATGCCTTCAAAATTGTGTTTAAGTGCAGTATTTACTTTTTGCTAATTATAACATCTGAGAGGCAGGCTTGTCTAGTCAGCATGTTATCATTCCCAGCGACATTTTACCAAAGCCACTGTTGTGATTCATTTATTAAAAGCAGTCCTGGGGTTATGGCATTAAGGGTACATCCAAAAAGGGGGGGTGGGGGGGGGGGGGCAAGGATGTTTAGACTACCATGATTTTTTTCCTAGGGCAGAATTTATTTGTTTATAAAACAGTCATCTCAAGGTGCTCCTAAACTAATACAGATAAAACCCCAACAATCAGATGATATCCCATGAGCAAGCATTTGGCAACAGTGTGAAGGAAAAACTCCATTTTAAAAGGAAGAAGCCCCTGACAGAACCAAGCTCCGAGAGGGACAGCTGTCTGCCCAACTGGTTGGGGGTGATGGCAGGGAGACAGGACAAAAGAAGAGGGCCACAGATTAATAATAACTCTTGATAAAATGCAAAGTGGTGTATAAATACATACTGAGTGAACAGGGGTGAATGAAGCACAAAATGCAGACCTAAAACACTTCCGTACTAATGATCAGATACTAAAAATGCCTCAATTAAAAATGACAACAAGAACACTGAGTGTCAAAAATTATTTTTATGCATCAACAAACAAACAAGTCCACTCTGCAGGTGGGGGAGAGTCATAAGAGAGGTGGAGAATAAACTTAACCTGGGTGTCTACTGTCTTGTGCAGTCTGGGAGATGATTGAATGTTAGGGTGAGTACAGTTTCCTCTGCAGTGGGGTCGGGTGGGCTGCCCCGGGTCCTGTGGGGCTGGGCGGTCCTGCTGCCGTAGGCCCCGATCTGAATGGGCCTGGGCTCCCTTGCCTTGGTGGGTGCCGAAGAATGGGGGTGTCTACTGGGGTCAGTGGGGGAGCTGGCCCCAGGGAGGGGCATCTTGCTCCTCCCTTCTTTTCCTCTCCATCCCCGGCTGCCTCCCTCTTCCTGCTCCAAAACACAAACCCACACAAGTAGGGCCATGGGGTGCGGGTGTGTCACCAGGGTGCAGGAGAGGCATCCCCCCCCCGTCCCCTTCTGGCCACCTGTGCCTCAATTTTATTCCACAACTTAGACATCCACATTACTCACACTCTCATAACACATACATATAGGGCCTTGAGGGTGGGCACGTTAACGGCGTCCAGTGGACGGTCTGTGTATTCAACCCCACCTCTGGCGCCGGTGCCCACCTCTCAAGTTTAAATCCATGTAGACATTGAGGGTTCTCGGGAGGGGCCGTGCTAACACCTGCTGCTCTCTGGCAGCAGCACCATGTTCTCCCGTGTTTTAAATGCACCTTAGAACAACACGCAGCAACACTACACGGGACGGGGCTATGGCTCTCTACATCCTCTAGCAGACCATTACATGGGGAAACCTTTTGAATACAAGCGCGCTGATCCACACAGGTGTGCACACGGGTGTTCACTGTTCATAGACATAAACTACACCTCTATTGGCTGCTATTTCCAAGCACATTGTGCGCTGTCGGTCCTGCTTGCTACACAACAACATTCAATATTTAGTATTTACTGCTGTTTACACTTAGCTAGATTAACGTGATGGTGTTGTGTTTAGTATGTTGCTCTGTTTTTCTGATCGTTTTCTCTTCTTTTTCTCTTAATAGGTGATCCAGGAGATTTTTTTTCTCTTCTTTCTCTTTTTAAGTGCCCTTTCTCACTGTCCCTCTTCCCTTCTATTTTTCTTTTCCTTCATCTTTCTTTCTCCTTTTCCTATCCCTCAGTCATGTCTGTCCCGTCTGTAACAACTGAAAATAAAATAAAATAAATAATAACAACAAAGGTAGATCAAATGGACCAATACGGCAAGGCCGTGATGATCCATTTGGCAAAGTAAATCCATTGGGTATCCTTGTTGGTCTTCAGACAACAATTGTGACGGCTAAAGAACCAAATGGGACAGGCAAAAAAAAAAAAAAGTCCATAATTATGGTGTGTAATGAAAAAGCTTTGAGATCGCCTACATAAAGCAAAACCATACATGATCTGAATTTGGACAACGTCCCATTCACATCAATTCAAATTAATTTTTTTCCAACATTACGCAGTTGGTTTGTTTGCTTCCACTCTTAAGCCCTGTCCATAAATAACAAGATTTGCATGTTGTATTTGTAGGCGAAGGTTTGTTGCTAGTGGAACTTCAAGCTTCCAGTTATGTAACCTCTGGTAACTTTTATTCCAATTGGTAGTCATTTCAATTACTTTTCTCAAGGTGCACATTCTGAACAATTCAAGTCTATGCTACAATAATGCAAAAGTGCACAAAATTCAATCAAAGTTGAATGAAAGACAACAGAAATAGTGGTGCAAAAGCTCAAGCGAACCCCCCCCCTCCCCCCCTCATAACACACAATGACTGCTAATAGCAAACATATAATTATAGTATTATATGAATCACATGATTAAAACACCTCAACTTCAATCTTTTTCTCCTTTATAGCACAGACAAATCTGCTTCTTTTAAGTGTGTCTCAGTGCAATCCTTCATGTTTTGCTTTCTGTCACTTCCACGGCTGTTCCATCATATTATTGTCTCCCCCAAAACACACCGAGCTCAAATCACGTTTCCTGTGCTTTTGGACCATTTTTGTATTTGCTGCTGAATTCTTATGTTGTTGTGCATTTGAACTCTCAGGACCAAAATAAAATTCTATTAAGTTTACTAGTTTACCAAACCCTTTCGAGTACATCAGTTCAATATAAATGAGTGTTATATGCAAGCACAACTGGCTGCTTTCTTGACCTTCAGTGTCCTGAGATAAAATTACTGGCATAAAGTACTAAATGGACAAATTTTCAGTTACATTAGTGCAGCGGTTCCCAAACTTTGTTTTGCTAGGCCTCCCTTTGTTTTACAAGAAAAATGTTTGTTTTGTGCGGGCCCCACACTTTGGTGAAGGTCTGAATTAGTGTTGAGGCTTAGAAAAGAGACATGAACATATGGCGTTCCAGTTGTGAAATAAAAAGCTTCCGGTCTACATTTATTTCCGAACACTGGCCCAGTAAAAATTCCTTTCTGTCACTCTTTGTGATGGATTGTTTCTTGGGTTTATGAGCCATAGGTGTGAAAACACATGTAACGCCAGCCACCTTATGTGTGACGCGTTTCTGGGAAATATGAAAGACTGCGAGGAGAAACACTTACTGTTAATAAACAGTCAATTTCCTCCTCTGCTTTCTTTGTCCTCATTTGTCTCTCATTTCCGTTGAGTATTTCCTGCCTTTTGATTCACTTTAGGCCATCTAAAAGATACTAACAGAGCCCTAATGAACTGGATAGTTGTGGCAACATGGACTTCAGCCCAATGGGACTTGTTATATTCCAACATGCTCTCCTTATCTCGTTACACTATACATCCAGCTGCTGTAAGAGTCATTTCTGTCTATTCTTGTGCTTTAATGATTAATGGCTGCTGTTGCAGCTCCATTAAAAAAGAATTTCACAGAGAAATTATAAGAGTAATGTGTCAGTAGAGGCAGAAAACACTGTTGTTCATCTGAGACATGTTTCTTTGGGGCTCCAACAAGAGCTTAGGTTGGAGTACAAACCATTATTTTTAAAGGATCCATTTGAAGTAATATTGTCCAACATTTATGACACCAATGAGAGGGAGTAAGATGCAAAAGTGGAAATTAAAGGAGTAGAGGTAGTGAAATTTAAATACCTGGGGTTACCTATCCAAAACAATGAACAGTGCACAAGAGAGGGCTTCTGTGCTGACATCCGAACGTGATCCATAATTTGGCCGTCCAAACATGACCCAACCTGGACGCCTATGACTTTCAACATTTAATTTATGGGGGGTTAAAAATGTAATGTTACCAACTTTTAGGGAACAGTTAGGTTAAGGATGGCCTCTTCCTGTTCAAACATGGCTGCACACCAGTGTACAAAGCAAGGTCCAAGGAAGAACTTGACTGACCTGCACAGAGTCCTGACCTCAACTCAAAGATTCCCTTAAACACACTCCGAAACTGTGGAAATCCAGCAGAGTTAAATCTGAGAAAGCTACATGTTAAAAAAAATGAAACAGTGGCCTTTTTATCGTGGCATATATGGAGGCAGAAACAATGTGTCATAGTGTAGTAACTGAATACCAGGAAATCGCTGCAAGAAGATTAACTTTCAGACAGAAGCTCGTTTCAGTTTTCAAGGTGTGATCGGAAAGGAAAAACCTGTTAAATTCTGGCACCATATGAGTCATTTTCCATCACTCAGCCTCTGACATCCACTCACACACTTTTCCTTGCAGCGGTGGTCTGAAGGAACGCACTATTTGAGAACCCAGATTTAAAAACGGTGACTTCACCCCTTGCTCTCAGTCAGACTTAAGTCCACAGCGTCTGACTCAATGGATTTATAACAGAGAAAGAAAGTGACATTTATAGGAGTTTTTTGCATTTTCCTTTTTTATTCCTTTATAAAATGATTTTCTCAATTTTCCCATCATTGTCTTTCATCCATTTTCCATCCTGCTGTCTGCTTTTCATAAATGCTTTTTTGTCAACTGTGTTTTCCTCTTTATCTTGGTCTTTAGATGTGGTCCTTATTCTTCCCTTCATTAATTTGTGTCCTCTCTCCTCTCTTCTTTTAATTTATCTCCCCTATGTCTTTCCTTTCTGCTTTATCCTTCTTCCTCTGTGTGTTCCCTTTCACTTCTTCTAAAACATGTTAACATGTCTATCTCTGTTTTTAATGTAACCCCCATGTGTCCCTCTTATTTCCCGTCTGTCCTTTTTTATTCCTTCTTACCCCCGTCTTCCTTCACCAGCAGTCTGAATAAGACGCTTTTAATGTAATGAAAAATGGAGTTTCGTGCTTAACTCGCACTAAAAATTGATGATGAAGTAAAATAACAGCTGAATAGATAAATGGATGCATGGATGTAAATGCTGAAATTCACTGGCAACACTACAACGCTTCTATTGATCTGCTTTGTCACAGGAAAGTGTCAGCTGTGCGATTCTTCTTTTGCAGTGGGCTCATTTAGTTTCATAAAAAATAAAAATCCCAAATGTCAGTTTACCAAACTGAACATTTTCACAAAATTAGATCAATCAGTGCAACAGCTACTTCCTCCTTTCATTCCCATTCCCTTGCTGAGCTTTTACTGTTAATGCCAGCTGATTTAGATTTATTTTCACATGCTAAGCTCTTGGTAAGTCTGCTTTGAAAGGTTTTGTGTTAATAAACTCTGTTGTTATTAATGTGATCTCAGGTCAAAACTACGGTGGCTGGGAAGTGCAAAGCGCAACAAATTAAAAAACGGCAACAAATTAAAAATCCGCAACAAATTAAAAAACCGCAACAAATTAAAAATCTACAACAAATTAAAAAACCGCAACAAATTAAAAATCCACAACAAATTAAAAAACCGCAACAAATTAAAAATCCACAACAAATTAAAAAAACGCAACAAATTAAAAAACCGCAACAAATTAAAAAACCGCAACAAATTAAAAATCCGCAACAAATTAAAAAACCACAACAAATTAAAAAACCACAACAAATTAAAAATCCACAACAAATTAAAAAACCGCAACAAATTAAAAATCCTTGACGGAAAGGGATTGTCTGAAATACTGGAAGTCGAGAGTGATGTCACGAGAGGGGGCGTGGCCAGGATTTTTGGTTGAGGCGCCATGTTTCTGGGCCGAACAAAGCGCTAGCGAAAGAGGAGCGAAAGTACACGGATAACACCAGCTATGGTTCGTACTTGCTGTGCGGTCGGTTGTAAAGTTAGATCGCACGACCGGCAAGGGAATAAGGTTGAAAATGGTTTATCTTTTCATTCTTTCCCCACCTGGAAGCAACATGAGGCAGCTCATGTATCGGATGTTACCAAAAGAAGGCGTCTAGTCTGGATAGCAGCTGTGAGACCAGCTGATATCCAGTTCTCTTCCATCTCCAAATATCTGTTGGTGTGCTCCAGACATTTTCATTCCGGTAAGTTATAGATATGTTCATATCACTCTTTATCGGTCTTTTAAGTCTGACATCACTAGCCGTGTCTTGGCTCCAACTCCCAAGAGCACCTGCAGGTCCATAAATCACACGATCACTGTGGCATCACTGAGTGTTGAAAAACTATCTAAAGTCTTTCATCTGTAATAAAATGATCAGCGTTCTGCTCTACCATGTGTAACAATTGAGTTTATCATCCAGGCATCCATGAAAACGAAATTAGCAGGAAGTTAGCTCGCTAGATTCCATCTAAATACAATATAGCATGTCCTAACTGAGGGATTTTGGAAACAAAGTCAAACGTACAGCTCTGCTATCACTTCCAACATAAATGAAGACAGAAAACTAAACAGCAGTGACGTTTGTAGGGTACTGAAGTTTGGCTAGCTGGTGTAAAACGATGTGCTACGTGACCGTTAGCGACACAGCTATGTTAGCATAATATAAACACTAACTTTTTCCACTTGATAAAAGTTATCGTGAGGATTCTCGGTGGTCAGGAACAAATGTAATCGCATGGCAGGATGCTGTAAACGGACCAAACTTCAGCCAGGAGAACAACTGAGATAATCCATCCACAAGGATGAATAGGATTAGTCATTCATATACTGCTGCATGGGCTGGGCTGTAGCTACATCGTAAGGTTTTAAAAACTGAGCTTTCAAATGATTAGTGGTGATAGAAGCAGTGGGAGGCCAACAGTGGTCACTTACTGTTTTTAGGAGTTTTTTGAGATTAAATAGAAGACAATACAAAACATTAAACATGTTAACAACACAAAACCCATATTAAACGCAGACTACTTCAGGCCTGGAAGCAGGATTTGTCACGCCATCACTTAAAGACCAGATAGCCTATTAGTTTTCTTTTCAATGCACTCTGAGGTCATAGCAAATTAGAAAAAAAAAAAACATCCTAATGAGTGATTTTGTAGAACTACGTGCTATTTATAGACTTGCTAATTATTTGGCATTATTGCAGCAGACCAGCCAATGAAATGGATGAAACATCGTGACTGGGTTCCAGCGCTACACAAGGGACCTGCTTCAAACATACCACCATGCCAATCAGATTACTTCTTCCATGTGAGGGTGAAGAGGTGACCCTTCTGGATAAGATGGTGAAGGTTTGCTGCCGTTTTGATGAACAGTGTGGTAGTAAAACCAGGGGAAAATGAAACTTGCTCCTGTTAAATATTCTTAAGTCTTGTGCTGTATAAATAGCGGTAATTTTTCAGAAGATAAATTGAAGTAATTGATAGTAAATTAAGTAGTGTTAGTAGTGGGTGATATCGTGTAAATGCTGTCATGATTTTGTGTAAACATTTTGTCTTTTATAAACTATAAATGACATGGATTCTACATTGTAACTGATGTGATGTTCTATAATAAAAAAGAGGCAAAAATTAGTTTGTTTCTTTATTGAACTTTTGAACAGTGGTACTCAGTCAGTAAATGCAAATTATTTACATGGCAGTGCACTTCAGGCATTAATCTAGACCCTTATATAAAACATTATGGGTCATTCCCACAACCCACAGCTTTACTGTGCTCCAGCAAAGTATCCAATAGCAGTGACAACTCCTCCACAGTAGCAGGTGGGATTTTTCTTTTTTGAGGACGACTCCTTTTACCTGTCAATACGGATGGTCTGTTTATGTTTTGATCCAGAGCCGTTTTTGGGCAGCTGAAGAGGAGAAGTCTATCTTATGGCCAACCTCTGGCTGTATCTTGGTCATATTACCCAGCAAAACCCAGTATGCAGGTTCATCTGTAACAGCCCTTGTGCCACAGATCCGCATTGTTGCTTCTACTTTAAAAAGAAGAACAGCGACATGGCTGCAGGTCTCCACGACTCCGGCCATACAGGTGCAGTGGGCGGCTTCAACCTTCCCTGTGATGCTCACAATGACCCATGGCTGCAATGCTGGTTCATTCAGTCTTTGAGAGTGCAGTACCTGAAACATACAAGTTACTAGTTAATTTAAAGACAAAGACTCTAATGAGCTAAGGCCAACATAAATGTGTTTTATCTACTTTCAAATCCATTTATCATAAATGTAACAGTGTTTAGAAAGTTAGCACATACATGTAATTTTCCATTTTTTTATGTATCCATCTATAGAACGCTGCATGTTATATTCCAAATCTGCCTGTTCTCTTTCAGAAACCTGACTTCAGAAAATGAAACTAAAGTATGTAATCACTTTATGGAGAAAGCATAAAGTTTGACTTTAGGTGACAATTATGGACACGTAATATGATAAGGAGATTCTGCAGGTCATTAATCAATGTATTATAGTAAAAAATGTATTTTTGTGACAAAGGACACAAACACGGAAGCAAGATATGTAATTAGGATTATTTCTAATAAATATGAATAAATAATTGCAATTTCTTTAACCACTGAGAATAACTAAATCCTTCAGGACAATGTCACATCAATGCACTGAACTCACTATGGCTACGTTCACACTGCAGGTCTTAATGCTCAATTCCGATTTTTTTGTCTGCTTGTTCACACTACAAATAAAATGTGACAGCAAACGCGCTCCTTTGTGAACCCTCAAAGTGGCCCACATATGCAAAAGCAGATGTCACACACAACACGCTCTGTTTAGACCCAGACCAAACAGTATTGTTTGACTGATGGCCCTTAAATATAAAGACTTGTTTCAGACTTTGCTTTAAGTTATTTTGTTATTTACATATGGCCTAATAATTATCCTTATTGCCATTTTAGAGAGGAGCGGTGCTTCAAAGGATATGCAGATTTCTGTCAGAATCTGCAGATTATACAGTATAAATAAAATGTTCATGTTGTCTTCCCAACAGTTTCACTAACATCTACACGGGATGGACACGAAGCGCCGTTGTTCCTGACCACCGAGAATCGCACGATAACTTTTATCAAGTGGAAAAAGTTAGTGTTTATATTATGCTAACATAGCTGTGTCGCTAACGGTCACGTAGCACATCGTTTTACACCAGCTAGCCAAACTTCAGTACCCTACAAACGTCACTGCTGTTTAGTTTTCTGTCTTCATTTATGTTGGAAGTGATAGCAGAGCTGTACGTTTGACTTTGTTTCCAAAATCCCTCAGTTAGGACATGCTATATTGTATTTAGATGGAATCTAGCGAGCTAACTTCCTGCTAATTTCGTTTTCATGGATGCCTGGATGATAAACTCAATTGTTACACATGGTAGAGCAGAACGCTGATCATTTTATTACAGATGAAAGACTTTAGATAGTTTTTCAACACTCAGTGATGCCACAGTGATCGTGTGATTTATGGACCTGCAGGTGCTCTTGGGAGTTGGAGCCAAGACACGGCTAGTGATGTCAGACTTAAAAGACCGATAAAGAGTGATATGAACATATCTATAACTTACCGGAATGAAAATGTCTGGAGCACACCAACAGATATTTGGAGATGGAAGAGAACTGGATATCAGCTGGTCTCACAGCTGCTATCCAGACTAGACGCCTTCTTTTGGTAACATCCGATACATGAGCTGCCTCATGTTGCTTCCAGGTGGGGAAAGAATGAAAAGATAAACCATTTTCAACCTTATTCCCTTGCCGGTCGTGCGATCTAACTTTACAACCGACCGCACAGCAAGTACGAACCATAGCTGGTGTTATCCGTGTACTTTCGCTCCTCTTTCGCTAGCGCTTTGTTCGGCCCAGAAACATGGCGCCTCAACCAAAAATCCTGGCCACGCCCCCTCTCGTGACATCACTCTCGACTTCCAGTATTTCAGACAATCCCTTTCCGTCAAGGATTTTTAATTTGTTGCGTTTTTTAATTTGTTGTGGATTTTTAATTTGTTGCCGTTTTTTAATTTGTTATGGATTTTTAATTTCTTGCCGTTTTTTAATTTGTTGTGGATTTTTAATTTGTTGCCGTTTTTTAATTTGTTGCGCTTTGCACTTCCCAGCCACCGTACAAAACCTTCCTGCGGATGATTCATTAAAGCCTTCCAGGCCAAATATCCTTGGTTGCTTTGTCCCTGTTTCTTTTCTAACTGTATATCACTGTCAGGAATCGCTGTGCGGCAGGCAGGAGTTGGACCCAAAATGCAGGACTCACAGACTCGGGGAGGTGAACTCAAAACACAGCTTTATTTGCTGGTAGAACAAACATACAAACTAGACTAAACTGGGAAACCATAAACTAAGAACTCACAGGGAGACACAGGGAGATCCACACACAGCATGAGGGACGACGTCACGCCGAACAGAGGGAGACGCAGACAGAAATACACAGAGGGTTAACGAGGAAAGTGGGAACACACGGGGAACACAGGTGACACTGATAATCATAACGAGACAGGGCGGGGTGAACTGAACATGACATGTACGGGCGTGAGAGTCACAAAGTAAACAGGAAGTGCACAGAGGTTCAGACAGGAGGAGAGAGAGCACGGGGAAAACACAGACATAACGGGCTGGGGAAACATGAAACAACCACAAAGGGAGACGAGGGCTCATAAATACACAGGGCACACGGGGGGGGGGGAGAGAGCACGGGGAGAACTTGGACATAATGGGCAGGGGAAACATGGAATAAAACATAAGGAGAGACGAGGGCTCACAGATACACAGAGGGGCACACAGGGGGTAAAAGCCATGAAGGGAAAACACTTAGGGAACAACACAACAGGGCAACTCAGAAAACATGGCCTAAATAAGGAACAAAATACAAACATACAAGAAAACTAAGAACACTGGGCCAACATGGCCCAGGACCATGACAATCACATTAAGAGAAGGTGGGTTGTAGTCTTATTTCTGTGCACATGCAATGATAATCAAGTTACATTTTAGTTTAAAAGAAAAAGGGGAGAAGGTGCTTTGTTGATTCTAATGCTTATAGCAAAACCACTAATAAGTAGGTTATCATTGCAATAAGTTTTCCAAGTTAATTACTTTTGTGCCTTCACTGAGACTTGGCAGACTGATGTTTTCAGTCGCCAGTGTCCGGCAGCCTCGCCTCTGTCAGTGCGCCCCAGGGTGGCTGTGGCTACAATGTAGCTTACCATCACCAGTGTGTGAATGTGTGTGTGAATGGGTGGATGACTGGATATGTAAAGCGCTTTGGGGTCCTTAGGGACTAGAAAAGCGCTATATAAATACAGGCCATTTACCATTTTACCATTTTCTCCTAGATGGAAACCATCTAAAATGCCCCAGAAAAAAAATCACAAATTCCCAATTTCTTTGCAGTGTCTAAGAGGCAAATCTCCTGTGGATAGAGCTGTGGGAACACGGGAATGCCACGCTGCAAAAATGTGACATCAAATGGCATCATCTGTACACCACAACACTTTCAATAAGAGTTCTGACTTTTCCTGACCTTTTGCTGTCCCCTATTTGTATTCAGTGGGATTCTGTCTGGAAGGAGAAAAACATGGCTCCAGATGGTAGATTTCATCTGCAGAGCAAGTGAAGGCTGTGGATAAGGAAACCAGCCAAACAGAGTGCATGTTTAACATCTAACGCATGATGTGGACATCTTTATTCCAAGGCTTTTTTACATGACTTAGCTTAATGTTCTCATAAAAAAATACACTAATAGAAACTTAGCAGGGACTGAAATAAAAGAATGACCCCTAAATTAAATGGGCTGTTAGTCACCCATAACTACTGTATTTACCGCACTATAAGGCGCGCGTAAAATCCTTAAATCTTCACAAAAATCTACAGTGCGCCTTATAATCTGGTGCGCCTTATGTATGAATTTTGGTTTGTGCTTACTGACCTCGAACCGGTTTTATGTGGCACACTATGCTCAAAAATCTGTCAAAAAAAGATTTTTAGTGCCACTTTTTGGAGCATTACGGTTACCGTTGCCAGGAGCCTCGCGGAGTAATACGTACTGTGCTTCAACACAACATTACCGTGTTGTGTGTGTATAACGACTCCAAAATGGCACCCGCGAAGAGACACGCTTACGAAGCTGATTTTAAACTTCGAGCAATTAGTTATGCAGAAGAGAATGGAAATAGAGCAGCTGCGAGACAATTTGGCATTAATGAGTCCATGGTGCACAAGTGGAGGAAGCAAAAAGATGACCTAAAACAAGTAAAGAAGACCAAAAGGAGTTTCCGAGGGAACAAGGCACGATGGCCGCAGTTAGAGGACAAAATTGAACAGTGGGTTATTGAACAGAGAACAGCAGGTAGAAGTGTCTCTACAGTCTCTATTCGACTCAAGGCAACAGCGGTAGCACGTGACATGCAGATCAACGACTTTCAAGGGGGACCTTCTTGGTGCTTCCGTTTTATGAAAAGGCATAATCTCTCAATCCGCACACGAACTACTGTCTCACAGCAACTGCCAAACGATTACAAAGAAAAGCTGGTCATTTTCCGCACCTGCTGCCAGAATAAGATCACTGAAAAGAAGATCCGGCCAGAACACATCACTAACATGGACGAGGTCCCCCTCACCTTTGACATCCCTGTGAACCGTACTGTCGAGAAAACAGGGACCAGTACGGTATCTATACGCACCGCAGGGAACGAGAAGTCATCCTTCACTGTAGTTCTGGGCTGCCAAGCTAATGGCCAGAAACTACCACCCATGGTCATTTTCAAGAGGAAGACTTTGCCAAAAGAAAAGTTTCCGGCCTGCGTCATCGTCAAAGCTAACTCAAAGGGCTGGATGAATGAAGAGAAAATGAGCGAGTGGCTGAGGGAAGTTTATGTCAAGAGACCGGATGGCTTTTTCCACAAATCTCCGTCTCTTTTGATCTACGACTCCATGCGCGCCCATCTCACCGAGGCTGTCAAAACCCAAGTGAAGCAAACTAATTCGGAGCTTGCCGTCATTCCGGGTGGATTAACCAAAGAACTCCAACCACTAGATATTGGTATCAACAGGTCGTTCAAAGTTAAATTACGAGCTGCGTGGGAGCATTGGATGACAGAAGGCGAACACACATTCACCAAGACAGGGAGGCAACGCCGAGCGAGTTACGCCACTATCTGCCAATGGATCGTGGCTGCTTGGGCTAAGGTATCAGTCTCAAGTGTCGTCCGAGCTTTCACGAAGGCTGGAATAATCACTGAACAGCTAAGTAACAGCAACGAGACTGATTCAGATAATGATGTGAGGGATCCGGGCATGCTTGATGCCGAAATTGCCCAGCTGTTTAACTCAGACACTGAAGGTGAAGAGTTTGATGGATTTGTGGAAGTTGAATGAACTGGAAATGTAAGTGTATTGTTCAACATTTGATGTTTAACAGCTTAACAATGTTAATAGTTACTGTGAATGAGTTTGTTAAATTTTACCTCATCCAATTGTTTTATTCTGCTGAGTGCACTTTAAACGCCTTTTAATCCGGTGTGAGAGGGATCCGGGCATGCTTGATGCCGAAATTGCCCAGCTGTTTACCGTAACTCAGACACGGAAGTTGAAGAGTTTGAGGGAATTGTGGAAGTTGAATGTACCATACTGGAAAAAGTGTATTTTTCAATATTTAATGTGTTACAGCTTAACAGTGTTAAGAGTTACTGTGAAATGAGCTTAATAAAGGTCGAGTTATCTTTTGTTTGTCTTAATGCGCCTTATGTATGAAAACAGAGCCAGTCTTCAACAGTGCGCCTTATAATCTGGTGAGCCTTATAGTGCGGTAAATACGGTATATAAAATGTATTTTATGTAATAGAGAGAACTTAAGAATATTGTTTGAATAAATGACACTCATACCCGTCTACGATAATGTTGCTCTAGTTTGCTTGCAGCATATATCTCAGAACAATAACGAGATAAACACTACAATACCCCACTACTGAATGCACTGAGAATCCGTTATCTTGTAATAACTGAGAAATTAGGGCTGGGCTATATCATACCGTTCACGGTAATACCGGTGTAATGTTGGGCAACGACAAGAAAATGAAATATCGCAATAGAATATGGGTAAAGCGCGCATGCGCAGTGCCTTTGTTTACATACGCACATGGCGGCGACACAGAATGAAAAGAGCGAAAGCGGATCGTTGAATGAAACGGACGAACCAGAATTGGTTTGTAAAAATGCTGCAACTTCAGTGGTGTGGAACTGGTTTGGTTTTCGTCTGTCAGATATACAACAAAGTAATATTTTTGGTAGAGTATGCTAGCGGGCCGTCGTTATTATTTCTTTTGGAAAATACGGCACACTTAAAATCAATCCTTTGATTTTTCTGAAAATCGACAGTGCCCCTTATAATCCCGTGCGCCTTATGTATGAATTCTGGTTGTGTTTACTGACCTGGAAACGATTTTATGTGGAACACGGCGCTCAAAATGTTTCAGTACGACTTTGCTAAGCTACAAAGCCGCACCGCTTGATGGATTGTCGGAGCATTACGGCTATCGTAGGCAGGCGCCTCGCGGAGTGATACGTACTGTGCTTCAACATAATATTACCGTATTGTGTGTGCATAACCTCTTTTTAAGTTTTGTGGATATTTTACATGGTTATGCTGAGGATATGATGGCCAGTTTCCACTGGAAATGCCTTTTGGTTAAACTTTCAGCAAGGAATTTGCATTTGCAATGTTACATTTGCACATAAAAAACAGCTGCTAAGTGAAAATACATTATTAGTGCAAAAAAACCCATCAAAGTTGTGGAGTTGTAAAGTATTTTGTCTAGTGTCAATTATATCGTCAGTTACATCATTATCGCAAATTTTCAAATGTATATCGTGATAAATATTTTTGGTCATATCGCCCTGCTCTATGGGAGATCATCACGTTTTGTACCAGTATCAGTTTAATGACATGAACGTTTATTTGGAGGTGACCAATGCCAGATACATGCTGCATAGCTAAGTAAAAGCTAGTTTGTCATGTATCGCCATGTAGAAGGGAAATGTTAATTATAGTGGAGCTTTGCTTTGAGCAGTTACATGGCTAATATTTTGCTTGCACATATTGAGGTAAATTTAAATATATTAGACCTTTAGTTTGTAGCATTTGTCGTGCTCTTGAATACTTAAGTGTAGTTTCTAATTTAAGATCAAATTTTAATTCCAGCAGAAGTGGAATCAGGTTAGCTGGTAATTTAAGTAATTAAATAATTTTTCAAGCTACCAAACTGGTAGCTAGCAACAACATTAGCAGGCAAAACATAACTAGCCAAAAGCCAGGATAGCTTACACATATGTTAATTGGTTACTGGAAGGGCCTGAATTCAAGTCCACCGTTGGGCCATTTCTAAAATACTGCTTTCCTATCCGTTTTATTATCATGCTAAAAATAAAGGCTAAGCTTTTTCTTAACTATGCTGCATGATTCTGGTGACAAGTGTAACAATAATTTATAATCTTAGCAGATAAAGTATTTG
Source organism: Aulonocara stuartgranti (assembly GCF_965226115.1). Lineage (NCBI taxonomy): Eukaryota > Metazoa > Chordata > Actinopteri > Cichliformes > Cichlidae > Aulonocara > Aulonocara stuartgranti. Next base: position 28,662,947 of record NC_138952.1, read on the forward strand.
AAAGTTGAACCAATAAGTTACTGGTGGATTCCAGAGATTAAGATAAATTAATGTGACATATTTAATATTTTAATAGGAGATTCTACTGTGAGATCTTGTAGTTTATCTGTGTTAGCAGCTAGAAGCTAACACAGGTAGCGCCTGGCTAACTTTGGCTCCTTCCTGGCTAACATTGTCACATAAACACTTTCTATATCAAAATGTTGTCAGTTTTTTGTTTTGTTTTGTTTTGTTTTTTGCCTTCATATGGGGTTTGCATTGGAGTCTAACTGTACCGAGCATTCCCTTTGAATACCAAAAATTGACACATCCTTGGTATTCTTAAAGAAAATTAGACTTGGTTCCCTCAAATACAAGTGCTTCCAAAGTAATAGAGTCGGTTAAGGAAGGTCTCATACTTTAGTTATGTTAAAATTCATTCAGGCATTACGGGGAAAAAAGCTTTTAAAACATGAAAAAAATATTACCCAATACACAATTTCATAAATCATTTAAAAAAAAAAAAAACAACCATACCTTTCTTTAAAAAGCTAAGGGCCTTTCTACTCACTTTCAAAATACATCCACACCTCTACGGCTTATGTTTGTCCTCACATTCATCATAAAAAACATGTACAAGAGGAGGCTGTGAGCAGGCTGACCTTTGTGCTGGTCACTGGGTCCAGTCTGCTTCCCTCAGCTCTCGTGTCGCTGCCAATTACAGATGCTTCCCACACGACTGACAGGACCGGAGCGGCCAATCACAGCTAATCATTGTCATTCAGGAACAGTGCGACAGCAACTGTTTCCATGGTACCCTGACGCTACATCAAGGCAAACTAGATCCCATCAAAAGTATCTGCAGACACTGTAGCATACACACTTACTCACCATATTTGGTTTTACATGAACAGCTTATTGCGCTGTCAGATGGTTTTATTTGCTCTAGCTAATGCGTGCACACACAAATACGCAAACACACACGAGCTGCTTCTCTGTTTGTTTGATTGACAGCTTCCTCTCCAGCTCTGAGCACGCTCCATCTGTGAGAGCAGCAGGAGAGACTAAAAAGGTATTTCATTATGTTGGATCTCAATGCTTTGCACTGTTATTGCTTTCGCGTCCACCCCACCCTTGGTGGAGTAACATCCAAAGCCCCTGATGCCTGAAACATATGGTATTTCAGCCTTTGCATCCTCTCCAGAGTAAACCAACCACATTGGACAGTGAGCTCCAATGTCTCCCATTGATGCTGCTCTTTCCTGTGCTAAATCTGTGACATCAGGAAGAAAAGAAAAACAGGCACCTGCAAAGTCACAATGTGAATAGTGGCATCAAACAAATTAATACAAGAAAATAGGACTTAACCATAAACTATATATGAAGACGACTTTGACGCTCTGCATAAACATGAAGCCAAAATATCTGACTACAATCTTGTGGAAAGTTCTTCGGACTGAGTACTGAATTTGGAAGCCAGGAGTGACATAAAAGGACCTCCTTAATATAGATTTCAGACACACAACTGTGACAGTGTAAAAAGGTACCATGACATCAACCACTGGTTTGATGAGACTTAGGCGTGTGGTAGATTTTCGAAAAAGGAGGTGTCCTGTTTCCTATTCTGGAGGCTTGAAGTGAGTGTTTTGACTGTTCTCATTTTGGTTTCAAATAACCAGATGTGACAACAAGGGATGCGTCTGACTGTGAAACTATGACTGTGACTTGTCACTCACAATTTGTTAGCCAATGTGCATATCATAAATAATCCTCCATTTTGAAACATAGTACAAAGACTTGCAAAACAGACTTAATGCATCCTACAAGGCATCCCAGTGCATGACCAGTGCTTGAGAGCATCTCTGTATTAATAACAACAAGCAGGCCCCATGGTCCTAGCAGGAAGCAGGTATTGTCATGATCTGCGGAGGCAGACCGTGCGGAAATGTGTGTGGTGGACCCAGGTGCGAACACAAGCGAAGATACAGGAGTGGATTAAACAAAAGCGAGCCTTTTATTATGGCTGATGAAAGGAACAAACCAGAGTGAGGGCAGTATAAGAGTAATAGCTCAACAGAAACCTAAACTGGACATAAACTATGGAAAGGCTGGAGATACGGAACACAGGGGGTGGGAACACAGACGACGCGACGCAGACTACATGAAACACAGAGACTAAATACACATGAGGGATGATCAGGGGAAGTGGTCACACATGGGAGCACAGCTGACACACATGAACCATAACGACAGGACAGGAGAGGTGAAACTGAATACACTGACATTGAATACAGACTTTCAAAGTAAAACAGGAAACATGGAGATTAGACATGACATGAATTAAACATAACCACGCAGACATGACACATGAACCAGGGAAACTTAGTACAGGGGGAGATGACATAAACAACTAAGGAACAAGACTAAACAGTAGGGCTGCTCGATTATGGCAAAAATGATAATCACGATTATTTTCACTGAAATTGAGATCTCGATTATTTGACGATATTTATTTAACCCTTTAAGACCTACCATAGAACCAAGTCCGCCAGAGCTTATATTATTATTTTTTTTACATATTGTAGTGCCATTTTTGGGAGCATTTCAAGTTGCTATACATCAATACAACTGTTATAGCCCATATTTTAATAATATGTATGCATTAAGTCCATAGTAATTACATTAATTGCAAAAAAGTGCAATAAACTACAAAAAAATTGAAAATCGTTTTTGCTTTTTTTTTTTACATATATTTCTACTTGGGGAAATTTAAGAGGCTTATCCCTCAAAACTTTAAATACAAAAAAGTTGCAAAAAATAGTTTACAACAACAGGAAATTTATTTTGAGTGTCTTCACAGTTTTATTTTGGAGATACAGCAATTTTTATATACTGCAGGAAAAACAAACAATGATGCAAATTTGCAAAGAAAACAGCATGTGCATCAAAATAAACTATTTCCAGCAGTGCAATTCGAGTTCTAAGCATCCCAGAAACTATTCAGAAAAGTATAGAGTCAAACATGACTTATAAAAACACCAGTATAGGCTTTTAAGGCCTACAAGTAAAAAACTACATTTTCCGCGAAAATGATGTCACTTCCGGTTTCGGACAGGAAATGGCGGACATGCGATAGTTCGAGTTGACATCTTTTTCAATGTGGGAAGTGTTATGAACAGATGATCGGATCGGCAAAGCGTGTTTCTGGAATATTATGTTTTTGTTGCTGCAAGCGCTTTTTATGCAATTTTTGCAAAGCTTTATGTGGAAGGAAACCGTGACCGAGGACAAGCTGATAGCATAAGATGTAAGTACAACTCCTCCGGTTTCATATGCAAAACAAATTATTGCGCTAGCTTACACGGTTCCGGTTCTACAGGGATTTAAAGGGTTAACAATAAAAATGTATTGAATAATGACTTTAAAAAACAATATAAAATAGTGTGCAAATACTGATAACAGTGCAAATGTTTGCAATATAAAAAATAAATAAAAAATGTAAACATCTATGTTTAGTGAACCTTGCAGTGTTGCTCTGTGGTGCAGCTATGACACCGTAGCAAAGTTTACACACTATGTCTACTTGATCCACGTCTGACTCCGCAAACCCATAATGTTTCCACACCACTGAAATTTTTTTTACCTCTCTTTTCAACCAACGGCAGTCACTCTCCTCTCCAAATAACTTCTGCTTAGCTTTCCGAGCTTCCCTCGGGTCCTCTTAATTGTTGTGAGGTGTGTTCAAATGCAGAGAGGTGCGCTCGATTTGTCACACGGAGCAGCGCGAGAGTAAAGCACGAGGGAGGGGCTAATAATCGGCTCAGTCATTTTTAATAATCGTTGAAAGCCCAGATCGTAATCGTGATTAAAATTTGATTAATTGAGCAGCCCTACTAAACAGCAATCAGAAATTAACTAGGTGCACTAAGCTAAGGCACAACAGAAATACAAAAGATACATGAACTCAAACACTGGGTCGCTTGACCCAGGACCATGACAGGTATGTTCATTAAGGCAGAGGTGCAGCCAAAACCACAGACCAGAGCACCTGCTTGAGGGTAATCTGGCTTTATGGCCCTGAGACACAAGTCAGGACTTGATTAACCCAGGTGAGGCGAGGTGTGTGATTGTGTTTGACTTTTGTAATTCGTAATGAAAAAATAAACTAGTCAATTAACTCCGATCAAAAGTTTACCTGCAGGAGAACATAGTTGAACTTTATTCAACAGTAAAAGGACCTAAAAAGATTTCCAGGAACCTGGAAATGCCAATCAGCAGCATTCAAACTCTAATTAAGAAATAGAAAATGAAGGACTCTGTTGAAACCAATCCACGGTTAGTTAGACCAATGCAAACTTGATACAGAACTGCCAGAAAAATTGTTTGGGAAGCATAGATAAAACCCCCTACAGAAATAACAAAAGCTGCTACTATGCCAATAGCACAAAGCAGCCCATTGTTAACATACCAAACAGCACAGAGAAAACCCTCAAAACCTCTGGAACAAAGTTATTTGGAGTGATGAGGCCAAAATTATGAAGGTTTTGGCCACAACCATAAACACTACATTCGGGGGGAGTTAACAAGACGTATAATGAAAGTACACCATGCCTACTGTAAAACACTGACGTGGATCACTGATGTTTTGGGGATATGTGAGCTACACAGGCAATTGGTCAAAAATGATGGCAAGGTGAATGCAGTGTGTTTTCAGAAAATACTGGAGGAAAATTTGCACTCATCAGGCAGGAAGCTGCACATGGGATGCACTCGGACATTCCAAAATGACAGTGATCCAGAACAGAAGGTCAGGTCAACCTTTCTTTGGTTACAGCAGAAAGAAGTGAAGGTTCTGGGAGTGGCCATCTTGGTCTCCTGACCTCAACATCATTGAGCCAGTTTGGAAATATCTCAAACATGTAGTTCATGCAAGACAGTTTACAGGATATGGAGGTATTTGGCCAGGAAGAATGGGCAGCTTTACCATCTGAGAAAATTAAGGTGCCTCATCCACAACTACTACAAAAAAACCTCAAGCTGTCATTGATGTTAAAAGAGGCAATATATAGTATTAAGAACTATGGATAAACAGGATAAATACTGTGAGTGTATCATTTCCAGTCTCTGCAATGAAAAACACAAAAGTTCTGCTGGAGTATGTAACTTATGAGCACAACTGTAGGTAGGCAGAATGCAGGTTTAAGGCATTTTTGCATGGGCAGCTACGTCCATGTGTTACACTGTCTACGCCAGGGGTCGGCAACCCTAGGCACACGTGCGGGTTTGCTCGGTGGGCAAATGCCCGGTATATACCGTTGTAACGGTATAAACAATGAAAGGTGGTGGATTGGCCAGATGCTGGCCGGTGTGTAAAAATAACTCAGTTGTTTGATGGTGGCTATGGCACAGATTCAGTAACATTATCAAGTGGTGGAGGCCCGTAGGTGGATGAGGGAAAGCGGAGGCAAGAGGAGCAGAGACCCGAGGCGGCACCGGTCCGACTGTCAGGTGAACTGAACTTCAGGTAAGAAGTTATGACCTGCAGTCTATCTGGGTCAGATATAAACCAAGTTTAGGTGGAGTATATTTTCGTTGTGCTGACTTTTTACAGTCAGTTACAATAACTCGTACTGCGTATTAGCTAGCATGACAGAGTTTCTACACAGCTGGGTGGGTGCTATGATGTTACTGATAGTGAACTTTATTTTATTCATAAGGTTCGTTAGGTTTGTTATTTTCAACTTTAATTTATATATTTTATCTTATTCTTCCCAGTTAAATTTACCCTTCATTCTAATTTGTGTTGTACAGTTATTTCATTTTTAACCTTAATTTATATTTTATTCCTTCCTAGTTAAATTTACCCTTTTTAATTTTTCATATTTATTTCCTATCTTATTCATAGCCTTTTCCTTTTTTGTTTTCTTTAGGTCACGAGCAGTTGTCCAAGCATTTCACTACATATCGTACTGTGTATGACTGTGTACGTGGCAAATAAAAATTTGAATTTAGAGTTGCCAACCGTCCCGTAAAAAGACGGAATCGTCCCGCATTGAGAGAAAATATTACGCGTTTTGTGTTGAGCTGAAAAGGAGCACAGTTTGTCCCGTACTTCAGCTAGAATGGAAAAAGACACAAAGCTGGAGTTATTCTGTCTTTATGCTGCACAGCTGCCTTTTCTTCTCTCATTCTCTCTCCCTCCCTCTCCTGTTTTTACTTCAATCATGAAACTGATCAGTGATCAAGTTATGAACTGTTTCTGAGAAACAAAAAACACCAGGATCCTTTTCTAAGTAACTGTGCAGGGGTGGATCTAGCAAAGTTTTGCCAGAGGGGCCAGGTGGGGCATTAACAGGGAAAGAGGGGCACAAAGAAATACTTTCTTATTCTCATTTAAAATGTCTGGCTGTTATTAAATAATTATCTGAAGCTTACAACCAAAGTTTTCATCTGATGTAAAATGAATAGAAATCATACATATACCAACAAGACTGTACATCACTGTCACAACAGCATTTGTTTTCATTCAAAGGCTTTATGGCTTTTCAGAATCAGAATCAGAATCAGAATACTTTATTGATCCCTGGGGGAAATTATTTTTTGTTACAGTGCTCCATTTTAAACCAACATTAAGACAAGACAGACAATACGCTAACTAAGAATAGTACAATATATACATATATATACATACATACATACATACATACATACATACATACATACATACATACATACATAAGTCACTTATAAATAAATATTTGGAAAAGAAACATGTGTAGTTGTAGCAGCAAACAGTGTGTTAAGTGGATGCGTTGTACAGGGAGATGGCCACAGGCAGGAATGATTTCCTGTGTCGTTCAGTGGTGCTTTTCGGTAATCTCAGTCTCTCACTGAACGAGCTCCTGTGACTGACCAACATGTCATGGAGTGGGTGGGAGGTGTTATCCAACATTGTCTTTATCTTGGACAGCATCCGCCTCTCCGACACCACCTTGAGGGAGTCCAGCTCCATCCCCACAACATTGCTGGCCTTACGGATCAGTTTATTAAGTCTGTTGGCATCTGCGACCCTCAGCCTGCTCCCCCAGCATGCAACAGCATAGAGGATCGCACTGGCCACAACAGACTCATAGAAAATCCTCAGCATTTTCTGGCAGATGTTGAAGGACCTCAGTCGCCTCAAAAAATAGAGACGACTCTGGCCCTTCCTGTAAAGTGCTGTGGTGTTTTTAGCCCAGTCCAGTTTATTGTCAATGTGTACTCCAAGGTATTTATAGTCCTCCACAATGTCAACACTGACCCCCTGAATTGAAACAGGGGTCAAGTGTTTCCTGGTCTTCCTGAAGTCCACGATCAGTTCCTTGGTCTTTGCCACGTTGAGCTGCAGATGATTCTGCTCACACCACGTGACAAAGGAGTCGACCACAGCCCGGTACTCTGTCTCATCATCCCTGCTGATGCATCCAACCACCGCAGAGTCATCAGAAAACTTCTGAAGATGGCAGGTCTCTGTGCAGTGGCTGAAGTCTGTGGTGTAGAGGGTGAAGAGGAAGGGGGAGAGGACAGTCCCCTGTGGTGCCCCTGTGTTGCTAATCACCTTGTCAGACACACACTGTGGGAGACGTACATATTGTGGTCTTCCTGTCAGGTAATCAACAATCCAGGACACCAGAGAAGCATCCACCTGCATCGCTGCTAACTTATCACCCAGGAGGGTCGGCCTGATGGTGTTGAAAGCACTGGAAAAGTCAAAAAACATGACCCTCACAGTGCTCGCCGGCTGGTCCAGATGGGTGTAGACACGATTGAGCAGGTAGATGATGGCGTCCTCTGTTCCGAGACGAGGCTGATAAGCGAACTGAAGGGGATCCAGATGTGGTCTTACTATGGGTCGCAGCTGGTCCAGGATGAGCCTTTCCAGGGTCTTCATGATGTGGGAGGTCAGTGCCACGGGCCTATAATCCTGGGGGCCACTGGGACGAGGCGTCTTTGGTACAGGGACGAGGCATGATGTCTTCCACATCACCGGGACCCTCTGCAGACTCAGACTCAGCATAAACAGTTTATGAAAGACTCCACACAGCTGGGGGGCACAGGCCTTGAGGACAAGGGGACTCACTCCGTCTGGTCCAGCAGACTTGCCTGAGTGAAGTCTCCTCATTTGCATCTCAACCTGGTATTGAGTGAAGGTGATGGGTGGGGGAGGGGTGTCAGGAATCTCACAGGAGGCAACATGTGAAGAGAGAGGCTGGCACAGTGGTGTGGCTCTGGATTCCAGGCTGACTGCAGGTGAGGTTGTGGGGGTAGGAGCAGACACTGTGGTGTCGAATCTATTGAAAAACAGATTCAACTCGTCTGCTCTATTCTCACCTCCCTCAGCTCCCCTGCTGTTGGTTGGCCTGAATCCAGTGATGGTCTTCATGCCCCTCCACACCTCTCTCATGCTGTTCTGCTGGAGTTTCCACTCCAGCTTCCTCCTGTAATTGTCCTTAGCCTCTCTGATCTTGTCCTTTAGTAACACCTGGACCTTCCTCACCTCCTCTTTGTTGCCCCCTCTGAAAGCCCTCTTCTTGTTGTTGAGGAGGGTTTTGATGTCCTTAGTCACCCACGGCTTGTTATTTGGGTAACAATGAACAGTCTGAGCTGGAACAATGGAGTCGGTGCAGAAAGTTATGTAGTCTGTGATACACTCAGTAAGCCCATTGATGTCCTCGGCGTGAGGCTCACAGAGTGTTTCCCAGTCGGTCACCTCGAAACAGCCCTGTAGTTCCGCTATTGCCTCCTCTGACCACCTCCTAACAGTCCTGGTGGTCACAGGTTCCCTCCTCACAATTGGCACATAGCGGGGGGTGAGGTGAATCAGGTTATGATCTGACCTACCAAGTGGGGGGAGGGAGGAGGAGCTGTATGCATCCTTGACGTTAGCATACAGTAAGTCTAAAGTTTTCTCTCCCCTGGTGGGACAGTCCACATATTGTTTGAATGTTGGTAGTGTATTGTCCAGTGATACATGGTTGAAGTCACCCGAGATCACAATAAAGGCACTCGGGTGCTGAGTCTGTAGCCGAGCTATGGCAGAGTGGATAGTGTCACATGCAGCTGTGGGGTTAGCAGAGGGGGGAACATAAACAGCCACCAAGATGACGTGAGAGAATTCCCTGGGTAAATAATACGGCCTGAGTCCAACAGCACACAGTTCAGTGTCCGGGCAACAAATCCTTTCTTTGATTGTTATGTTGGCAGGGTTACACCACCGGTTGTTAACTAAAACAGCAAGCCCACCTCCTTTACGCTTACCGCTAGCGATGCTGTCCCTGTCCGCCCGAACAGTGTGGAAGCCTTCCACGGAAGCATTCTCATCGGGAATGACCTGGTGCAGCCATGATTCGGTGAAACACATCAGGCTACACTCTCGGTATTCCCTCTGACTCCGTACCAGTGCTGAGAGCTCGTCGATTTTACTTGCCAACGATCGCACATTTCCCATCACGATAGACGGCAGACACGGTTTAAACCTCCTCCTCGCTTCGAGCCTCCGCTGTCTCACCGTCACCTTTTTTCTTCTCTTCTGTCCTTGACCTCTGCATCCCCGATGTGTTTTCCTCCAAATTTCAGCTGGTACTTCTGCGGGCCTGGCCAGCGAGCCGGCCGGCATCAGGGCGATCAGCTGATCTCTGGAGTAAACAGTCCGTGCGTGTAGGAGATGTGCCGCGGTCCCGTTCCATGATAAAAGTAACAGTTCCACGGCCACCAGAAGAACAAAAACTCTCTCAATCCACATGATTGAGTAAGAGATAGAAAACGGAGGAAAATACAAGTCAGAAAAAAAAAAGAATACGTAAGAAAAAAGAGCTAAACTAAGAGAAAAGCAGGAGCGACTGTAACAGGCTGCACGCTGGTTGGCGCATGCGCACTTTTCCTATAATACCTGGTGGGCCGGTCTCTAGTCTAAATGCCCGGGCCAATTTTTTCCCCCCAGTCCAGCCCTGGGCACGACACGCAGTGAATTAATCTGAGAAAGTGCATCAAAAAATAAATGGCCGTGCCAGCGGTGCTCATCGCAAATTAGCTCACATAGACACATTAGTTGTGCCGCTTCTTAATGACGGTATTTTAGCTAACAACCCCAACTACCAGATTCAACTTGTAATTGGCTAAAAATAACTTAGCCTAATGGTCAGAGGGACGTTGTTAGCTTTCCACATTCCGACACTTCAAATGCTTCAGGAGCTCTCCGCTCAGCATCAGCACCACGGAAATACACGGATACATCCGTAGACTCGAGACAGAATTCACAATGCATTTTTGGGCCTTTCAGGTGTATGGACCAATGTTTTATTTTCTGATCAAACCAGAATTCTTTAATGAGCAGCTAGATTTGTCTCGCATTAACTGGCTGAGTTAATGCCAGTTAATGCAACATCGAAGCAGCTAGAATCCACAGCTGTGCATGTTCATGGAGCTTTCATTTTCACCTGCTGGACATCACTACCTGACAAGTTTAACTGTCTTCAGAACATTGCAGAGGCCTTATTGACAGTATTTGGCTCTACATATCTGTGTGAGCAGATTTTCTCTCACATGAGTGTCCTCAGGCAGCCGTCTGCATGCTGGACACTCGGAGACCTGTGTCTCTGAGTGGGAGACCAGAGATCACATTAACATGTGTATTAACAAACATGCCATATTGGCCCAGTTTATTTTTCTTATCATTTTTTTGAGGAGACCACAAATAGCATTTGTATTTTCTGTTGTACAGTTCATTTGCTGTTATGGAGTTCTTGTTATTGATAAAAAGTGTCTTTTTTTGGTTTCAAAATAGCTGATAACTATTCGCTGATAGCTGCCAACATCTGCGAACAAATATAATTCTATAAAGTGGTTCTATATAGTGTGTAACTGTTAATATTGAGTGTTATTAAATTTATTGCTAATGCAATCATATGGCACACTGACCTCTGAGGAAATTTTAGACGGCACTCGTCATCAGAAAGGTTGCCGACCCCTGGTCTACGCTCTGCTGTAATCATGCAAGCTCCGTCCAAATTCTTTTCCATTCTTTTGTTTTATAAGCAGTTAGAAGAAAGCTAACTTAAACAGAGTACAAAACAGCCATATTCTTCTGTACAATTCTCCAACAGTGGTTAACACGTAAATGTACTTCCGACATGCTTTGACAGATCCCAGATTAATAAGAAATATGTGTACTTCATAAACTATTTTCGGGATAATTTAATTTGGGGGATCATGTACTTTTTGGGGTTCTAACGTGATGGGAGCTGGCTTAATATCTTATACTATACCCCCTTTATATACAATCTGTCATTCAAAAAATGCAAAATAGCCATTGATTTTCAAACTTCCCTCCATTTTATGTTGTTCTGCAGCACAGACTGTGCAGAGAGAAAACACATAATGAAGCCCGAGTCAGAGAAAGGGCTTATGGAGTTGTTTGAACTTTGAGTCAGCTGCTGTTTGGTTTTAGGTTTTATGCAGACATATGTTTTTTTCTGAAAGCCGAAGAAGCGCTCAGGACTGAGAACCTGTTTGTTGTTTGCAGTATGTGTGTGCCAGTATTGCTTGGAAAAGTCCACACTGAGAGTCTGTCTGTGTTGGCTGTGATGACTATGCAGAAACACTGATGCAGTCGGAAACCTAAGGTCCTATAAGGGACATAAATAAATCTCACGCTGACAGACATGTATTTCACATCCACACAGAGCTCCTTTCAGCTGTCAGACTTACAGTCCTGCATATCAGAAACAGAATATTAACGATATTGATATACTGCAGCTGGGAAAAGTGAAAGGTCTCTATGGAAGTTTTTTTAGTAAGAAAAAGCACAGACATATTTTCATATTTAAAACATGTTCTTGTACTATTAGAGGTTTGTCTTACAACTTGAGCACTAGTTTGACACAAAACGTGTCTTAAGACTAGTTGCCATGGTGACAAATGATTTGGGATCAGTGGCTTTCAGTTCCCTGAATTATTTGAATGAATGAATGAATGAATGAATGGCACAAACTATGCATTTCTCTTTTATCACAGCAAAATCATAAAATAAATGCTCAAAACCTCACTTATGAAAAAGGAAAGGTGGGTAAACCTTACCTTGTGCATGAGTGTCTCTTTTTTTCAGTGTCCTTGTGCTTACAGGGTTCATACGCCTTTTTCAGGGTCAAATTCAAGCACTTTTTAAGCACGTTCATGGTCCCTTTTCAAACTTTTCCAGCACACCCCCCCCTCCCTGCCAAAAAAAAAAGAATGCATGTTTCAATTCACATCACCTCAGTAAGACCATGTGAAAATTAATACAAATCATCCAAGGTGAACTTACACCTTTGTTCCCCTTTTGTTAAGACATAGAAAAATGCACCATACAAAAATACTGCAAAAGGAAACGGTTGCCTTATATACATAGTGTATAAACTCAAAATGCACATTTCACTTAAAAATTAAGATGTGAAAATGTGAACAAATCAACTTGTTAGAGATATTCATCTCCTGTAGTCTTCTCATCAGATACTGATGCTTCTTTCCTGTGTGACAAAAAATAGGAGACAGATGTTTGTTTGTTTTTTAAGTTAATTACCAATGAAACTAACTGTTTTACTGCACATTGCTGTCTGTATTATTGCTGAAGCCCTAAATGATCACCTTTAAAGTGTTTGTGCTAATAACATCATGTACAGTCAGACAGGCACAGAGAACAGCACTGACTGGGAGGCTTTGAACAGATCACATAGTTCAATTCAACATATAAGACTTTAAGAATGCACAAGCATCTACTTAAAATCTATTTAATTTATCATCTGTGATATTATTGTGTACAAATCCAATGTATTTTGTTCATCTCCCTTAAATAAACAGGCAGCCTTAAAGTATGAAATATTCATATACAAAAACACATAAATGTATGGCTGATAGTGCCCCACAGGCCTCAGTGTGAGCTTGAAGACATTTATAATGTTTAAGTAGTTTAATGTGCAGATGACGATAAACATTTTGAATGAAAGCCGGGGAACTTTGGTAGCACAGAAACAAGTGGCTATTCTTTGTGACCATATGGATCACTCATATTACCATTATTTCACCCAAAGGCACCAAGTTAATACTTAAAAAAGCTGCAGCAATACACACAAATATAAACAGTACTTGGTGACAACTTTGCTTTTAGCCTCTAACCGTCTGGGGTCCAGGGTATAATTGGATGTTTCTGACTACTTTTGATTTGGCCTCTATATTTCACCTTTATCTTGCCAATCTGTTATTTTCTCATTTTGACAAACTGCATCAGCACAATTTATCTAAATTCAGACAAAATTTAAAATACGAGTAGAAAGTGATATTTTTGACTGTAAAACCACAAGCATGTTTAACAAATCATTTTCATAACTTGTAATGCAAATAGAAATTGTACATTTTTAAAAAATATGCACAAGTTCTGTAAACAACAAAGTTATATGGTACTATTTACCTAAAAATGCAGCCAAGGCTCAGACATTTTTTATATAACAATTTAAAACTATTTAGAGAACAATCAAGTGTTCTGCATCAAATAAGAAGGCACACAAATTATTTATGCAACGCCAAAAAATAGTTTGTGTCCACTCTAACACAGATGAGAACAGCACAGGGATAAATCAGCAGGTCTGACAGCAGGCGTGTCACTCAGCGTTTACACTGCAGTATGCCTTTGGTGGCTTTTTTGCAGCAACTGTGACATTTTCTAGTAGAACTGACACACAAAACAAAACAACGACTACACTACACACTAACTACACAAGACAACACACTAACTTGAGACTCCAAACACGGTGAATGTCACAAATCTCTCATATATCAAAAACCACTCTCTCTCTCTTTCGCTCACTCGCTCTCTCTCGCCGGTCACTCTAAAACTTCCCCCTCTTCCCAAACAACCAAATGCCACATGTTGCCATATCATTTTTTGATTGGTCAACATAGTACATTTTTCCACCAATAGGGAAGGAGTGTTTTTTCCTTTTCTTTTTTCACTCACAAGCAAAGCTGTTTGCTAGCGCTCTCCTTTGAAAACTGCGTTTTAACCGTTTCTTCCCAGAGTAAACTCCACTGTTTTATTCAGAAAAAAAACATCGGTTTTACGTGGCCTATCAACACAATTTAAAAACTGGTATTTGAAGTCCGCACGTTCAACCCAAGTTGAAATGGAGACTCTGGGTCCGCGACTCCAGAGGGTTAATCAGAAAGCCTTAAGTTAGCTAGTTATGTATCAGGCTAATGTTTAAAGCTTTCACTTGAGTAAATTAACTCATATTACTGCTAAGTAATGTTAGCTAAGTTTACAGCATATTCCATAATAGCGCTGCCATACTGCATCACACTCAGTGCATTACAATCATTTATTCAGCGAGTTTGACAGATAGCAAAATAATAATCATAATTTTAAAAAATAGCATGTGTAACGTACACGTACTGGAAAATTATTTACTAGGACTCACCTATAATGCAACTAGAAAGCGCAAACTCCGCCATTGTTGTTTTCCATCAAACACTCATTAAAACAGCGACCTACCAGTGTTGCCAACTCCTCAGTAAGGAAAATCGCTATTGGTTGTCCTGAAAGTCGCTAGAAGTCGCTAAATGACGTCATCATGCATAATTGGTCATGCTGATCTAAATGTAACCTATGTTGTTGGAGAGGGAAATAACATCATGGAAGAAACATAAAGCGAGTAAAAAACATCCTAAATGAATTTAGAGTTTATTTAGAACTACAAATTAAATTTCTTTTAGCAATTATTGTTTTTTTTAATGTCACAATTCCAACCCTGCTCCTTTACCCGGACTTGGACCGGCAAAAGTGACCCGAAATAGGCACTCTGGTGGAGTTACTTTGTGTGTGTGTTTATAAGTAGTTTTAAACCTTGTGATCCACAAAACAGCATAAGAGTAAAAGAGTAAAAGAAGAACTGACTGCGTTACAGCACCCGCGCTTTCACGTCTTTTTTTCAAGGGGTCTGAAAACTCGCTAAATATAGCAGCAAAGTCGCTAAGTTGGCAACACTGCGACCTACAGGTATGTTAGCGTACTCATCACCAACTGGCCGAGGGAGGGGCGGGGTCACATGCTGAAACAGACGCAAGGCAGCCCAGGCGGGGAAATTTTGCGACTCATTTTAGTTCTCTATCTGATAAGAAAACTATTCAATCCGATAGTTATTTGTGGTGAATGGAATACAGTTACACTTTCAGGCACTTTTAAGCACCACATCTGAAATTCAAGCACTTTTCAAACCTTGAAAATACAATGTTAAAATTCAAGCATTTTCAAGGATTTCAAGCACCCGTACGAACCCTGTGCTTAAGTGAGGTTCATTATTATGATGCTCTTCATTTTAACTCACTGCCAGTTTTACTGCACTCTAGTGATGTGTCCGTCGCGAACGAAATTGCTCTTAGAGCCGGATCTTTGATGTGAACGACGTGAGTCATGGGGTTTTTTTTTTTCTTTCTCTCACCCTTTTTTTCGCTTCACTCCGCATGCGAGCCTTGTGCTTTGCGCTGGGAAGAGGGGGAGGTGCCACTATTCTGAGCACAGAAAAAAAATTGCAGGTGCAAGTGTTGCATTTTGAGGAGAAATTTATTTTGAGCGAAGAAAAGCTAAATTTGAGTGAACAAAATTCATTGCTGCGTCCAAAAAATGTATTTCAGTGTTTGCTATTATCCATACACACACACACAATAGCAGCCCCTGTCGCTCAGTTTTTGCACTTGCGCTTGCTCGCAATGTGTTGCTTGTGCTCTCAACATTTCTGCCTGTGCCTCAACTCTTTCTGTACACCGTTATATTTGGGCCACAAAACCAGCCAATGTGTTTTGGTCCCCAATCAGCTCGAAATGACGAAATGCAATATCCCAGAATCCATTTCGTCCAAAACTCAAATGAGGCAGTGGCGGAGGAACACAGCATTGCCGAATTTGAAATATTACTCTTTCTGGGTCACAACTCCAAAACATGTAAAAACTAAGAAGCACGTAAAAACTCCAAAACACGTACAAAACACAACAGAAGTGCTCCAGGATGCAGGCGCAGTGTTGAGCTTTTGTTACCTAGTGGCTACACCAGCCAGCAAGTACCAACGACCGGATTTGGTGTGTAGTAGTAACAGGTAAATGAAATTTTTTTTTAAATTATTTGTATATATACGAGTGCTTGTATATAAACACACACATATACTTTTAATTGTGTAATTTAAGGGATCTAGGTAGCTCTGTTTTGGAAGTTCAGTTAATGCTAGAAATGTGTTTTGGAGTTTGTACGTGCTTTGTCTCTAGGGGCCACCGTAAATATTTATATATAAACATATATAAATAAAACCACTTGTTTTTACATTAGTAATTCCATTTGTGCATAATTTTATATTATTGTTAATAATAAATTAATTAAAGTAACAAAACAACCTGAAGAGCCTTTTTAGTGAGCTGAGCCGAAAGAGCCGGTTCTCTAAAAAGAGCCAGAAATCCCATCACTACTGCACTCTTTAATCCAGCTCAGCATCAGTACTTTTTTAGGAGCATCAAACCAAGAACTCTTACAGTTTTAGTGAATGACTATTCAAATTCTGGGAGGCAATATACACAGGAGGGCAGCATCTGAATACATCCTTTAAACAGTGTTTGTAATGTCTCTGTTCAAAGGTTATTGTTTTTTTTGTTCTGCATTTTATATTTTTAAAACCATTAGTGAGGAGGTTGTTATAGTCGTTTAAACCAGCTGCATTTGTCAGTGTTAGGAAAATTAAGTCTGTCATGATCAATAGAAGAAGAGCAGAAACTTAAAAAAGTAAAGAGAAATGGTCTCGTAGTCTCCTTCTCTACTGGCATATCAGAACACAAACTCTGGGTTAATGAAATAGAATAGTATGCAATAGAATAACCACTTTGCTGGTTATTTGCTCTCTTTTGTATATATTTATTTTGTTTTCTTTTGTTTTTTTTTTAAAGTACTTTAAGAAGTTTGTAGTGCTGTTAAAATGGTCTATATACAAACATTAGTAAAAGCTAAAAACTATACATTTTATTAGAAATACCTAAATGTACAGTTTAAAATGAGCAGGAGGTCAGAGAATCCTGTATAGAAATCTACAGGAGTCAAAATAGCCAAACAACATCACAGCGTGAAACCTGTTAATCAGTCAAGTTGTCACACAAAGTTTAGCAGAGGTTCAAAACTGAATGTTGTGAAATTGCATGAAAAATAGGAATACAAGTCACGGAAGAAAAAAAGGATTAGCAAAGCTGCCACACAGTTTTTAGTGGATGTGGCTCGATATATGCTGTTTAATGATCCAGTGACCATTAAAACTATAGTTATGGCTCTATCCCCGTCTTTTATATTCAGACTTCAAATAAATCCCCTGATTTGATCTAAGATGGTTGCTGAGATGTAAAATTGTGCAGGTGAACAAAAGCAGAAAACCTTCATATAGTCAGTTTTTGAAAAACTTGTTTTACTCTTCAAACATTTTGTCGACATCTAAAAATACTTCTAACTTTCTGCATATTTTCACCCCTGTGTGTTACTGTTGGCACTGGAGTGTGGAGTGATCCTATCCATCAGCATGTCTGCAAGAAAAAACAAAAATATCCACATTACAGTCTCCTTCACTTACATTTGGACTTCGCTTTTCCTCACATCTAATATGAAGTAATGCACTCAGTGAGATGATGTGAGGAAAAATCAAAAGGTCTCCAAAATGTGTGGCATCTCTTCCTTGGAGCCTCCGCTTTTTTTCCCACTTTGCACACATGGACCTACTTTCCCTGCAGATGTGCTGATGGGATTCCCAATCGTGCTTCAGTAAGAAATGGTTATTTTTGTGCTGTGATATGCATGTAGTAGTGGGCTGGTATGTTGTAAACTGCCTGGATTTGCTAGGGAAGAGAAAAATTGTTTTATTGCATAAAATAGTGCTGATTGCATCAGCTGCTTGTGCCACTCGGTACACTTAGCCAGACGAGGAAAAATCAGTTTCTGTTGGTCTGGAGAAAAACTTGTCTCCTGGCTCAAAAAGACTCTCATCCACACAGTTCTCATTTATAAAGTGCTTCACAAACCCAAACGTTATGGTTAACAGCTGGATTTACACATTTGAGTACAGATAACCAAACAGCAAAGAGTGAAAGTGAACAGTATATCCTCATTTCTTAACATAAAACTCATTGTTGCACCCAGGAGCAGCACAAATATGATTCTCTTAAACTGAATTTTAGTTTTAGTATTGATATTTTCCTCTGACTCATTCTGTCACTAGTTAGCAAACATAAGCTAATGTAAGTCTAGTAGCAGCAGCCAACTAACCACATAATGTCATGTTCCTGAGAGAAGATGGCACTCAACATGTTTTTAAAACTTTAAGCACTTAATTCTTAAATCCAGCTTCACAGATGGAGTTACATCTATGCCAGTTTTCGAGAGCAGGGTTCAGCTGTGTATATTAGCCTTTATGTGTGTAGCGTTTCATGTCCAGTTTAAGTGAGACAAAAATATGAACTGGCTTTCAAGTTCATATTTGGGATGTAATCATGTTAATTTGTAGGGCGTTTTAAAAAAATGTGGTTGGCATATGTGCTGTGTATACTGAAAGTATGCTGTATGTGTCAAATTCATAAGCATTTAGTGCATTACAATGAAATATCTTGGATTTGTAAACACAAATATCTGGGGTGTTTTACATGAAGACCAGACTTGTCAGTGTACATAAACATGTGCGGAGCTTCATAAATATATTGGGCACTGTGCATAAATATTTTCAGAAGAGTCCACAAATATCCGATTCGAGTTGCAAAGCATACATCCTTGGGTGTACTGCACATTTGTTGGCATATCCAAATATTTGGGGTGGCATTAGATTTTTTATATTCTGAATGTCTGTGCTACATAAATATTTGGGATGTACTGTGTACATCACATTGCTTCTTAATACTGATGCGCTTTTCCAAGATCTCGGCATAAATATGTCATACTTTTGTTTATCCTAAATTACCATATTGCAGCAGTCAAAACATGAAAACCAACATAGCTCTATGAAATAAATACAATATTAATAAAGGTAAACATTTTTTTAATAAATAAATAAAACACATACAAAGAGAAGGAGCTTGATTAAACGAAAAATAAAGCAGAGGGTGGTTTGGATCCATTTATTATTTGCCATACCCAAAGTCGTCTGGATGATCTCTTGTCAGTTGATGGGAGATCCGAACAATGGATTGAGTCAAAATGAAAACAAACAGCAGCGTTGATGGAAAAAGAATTCCCTGTGGATGCATTCCCACAGCTAAAATTTCAATAGTCAGGCCAAACAAACACTGCTTCCCAATAACGTGATGGGATTACACAACTTTTTAATCAGTCACTGCACAATTTTTCAGTCTTCTGTCCCCCAAAAAGTCCTTTTGTCATACACTGTGGTCGAGTAAGTGTGAGTCCAGTAACATTTTCATAAAACACACCATCATTCACTGCGTTCCATTCGGGTTTTCCCCGAGATCATCTGTTATATTTTTTAAAAAAAACCTCATATTCCCCAAGATAATAACTGGAAGAGTTCCATCTGTAGAACAGTTTCTGTCTTCTCTGCAGTACAGCTGGCAACAGCTGGTGCAGATTCTCCATATACACACATATAAGAGAAGAACAAACTCAAGCAGACTTGCAAAACTTTATTAAAAACTTTTACCATCATAGGCTGATAAAGCCATTAAAATAAAAATCGAAAAACAACAACAGGATGTGCTGGAACAGACTGCCCCTCACTATGGTGCCAGGAGATACAGTCGCTGCTGCCATTCTTATCTGGTGCCCCAAGAATCAAAGTCTGATTATACACATAAATTATAAAGATGAGTCATTTCTGCCCATATAAAAGCTCATTATGCTTTGACGCAGTCTGATAAAAATGCTGATAGTCCTGAAGCACTGATATTAATGTTTTTAGTTTTAGCATAGGGGGCACAGAGCATCCTGCTGATGGTGCTAATGAACATATTTTCATTCCAGCTACAGTGATCCAGCTGCCATCTACAGCATAAGGTTGCTGCACTGGTCTGAGGGTAAGTGAGAGGATGAGAAGATGAGCCAGGATAAGGAAGCATGAGCAAAGAAGAGCTGAGAATGTAGGAGGACACCATGAATACAACAGTTACTTGAACTTACTTCAAGCCAGTATGCTTTCTGCTTTCTGTGTGTGGTTAGCCCACAAAAGCAACATCTTTTACCCTGGACACCAAATAGCTGCCCTAGGTTTAATCTACCTAAATATTTAACTTACAGAGGCAGGCAACAACAACTGTGAGTAAAAGCCAGATTGTGATTTCATGAGGTGTTCTGTGCTGGAAAAGTTCTTTGCTGCATGTTTGTCCATCTCACGGTGATTACAGGAATTACAGAAATCACAGCTCTCAGCAAGGAAACAGTGCAACAACGTGTTTATCTGACTCTCCATACTTATTGATTTCCATACTCTCTGTAGCGCTCATCTCTAAGTCAGAAGACATAAATCTTCAAAATCAAAAAAAGTAAAAATATGTGTGATGCCATTTAGTTTTGTGCACTTCACTGTTTAAATTGTTCTCTTTAATATATCGAGTGAAACATTCTGTAAAATCAACCCCGTGTTGACACGCATGAGTTTTCAAAAGCATCTACAATAAAGACAGGACAGAAGTGGAAAACACAAATTGTGATTGTGTCCCATAGGTGTTAAAAAACAAAACAAAACAAAAACCCATCAGTCACCAGCCACTTCGTTTGCGATGAACTGTAGTTTTTTCCCACATAGCCATCTCTATGATTTACAAAGACCGGGCAGAAAAAAATAAAATATCCGGTGAGAGACAGTTGTCTGGGTAAAAATGTATGAAAAGGGAAAAAAAACCAAAACGCTTGGACACTGCTAGCACGGGGCGCCCACACAAACGCAAAGCAGGAGATGAAGCATAGCTGAATGTTTCCAAACCAACTTCATTCTAAGCCAAAGACTAGAAAATATGGTGAAGCAAATCTGCCCTTTGGTTTCACCTGCACAAGTGCCGAGGTAGGTCTCCCCTGCAGAATTGGTTTTCCCTTCATCGGGAGCAGCGCTGGGCTCTTCAAATCACGGACAAATAGTATTCCACATTCTTGATTTTTAGTTCACAAACACTTGTAATGACTAACTACTCCTGACATTTTGGAGATGTTAGCTCTGTATACAGTAAAGTTACAGCAGGATACAAATAATATCAGGCTGATCCTGCCACGATTTCTTTCCCTGGTTCAAATCACGGACTAACAGTATCCCACAGCTGTTTATGTTTTTAAACCCATTTTGCACAGAGAGGCATTTTTTTAAAAATGTATTGATAGCAATGTTGAATATTATTACACAGGAAAAAAACAACTACGTAAAATAGTCACACCATGACGCCTCTGCCTTTCTAAATAGAGGGACAGTAACTGCGTGTGTAAATGTAAGCGTTTAAAAACTGAAGATTAACATTATCAGTATTTTGTCTCCATCTGCCATTCTGCAATTCATCTTGTGTAAACAATAACGTGGCGCACAGTGTGGCGTGAAAAAAGGCACATACCTTTTTCTTCAAACATTTTTCTTGTAAAACAAAGGAGGGCCTAGCAAAAAAAGCTTGCTCTAAGCTAAGAACAAAAAAAATGAGACTTCAACTTGTACGGGCCTACCAAGATGGGAAAAACCTGGTCATGCTCTATTGAATCTCAACTCCTGCTATCATTTAGCATTGGCTACCATCCAAATGTTGTCCCTGCCAACATTCAGATGGAGTTTGGATTCACATTTTATTGGCACACATTAAACCTCTTAGTACCCATTATGCATCATCAAAATGCCACAGTATTGTTGCTGACCATTCCTTTATGACCACCCATCTACTTAGGGCTGAGTCCAGCAAGATAATGTGACAAAAGCTCAGATAATCTCCAACTAGTTTCCTGAATATGACAAGGAATTCATTGTACCCAAATGGCCTCCACAGTCACCAGGTCTCAATCCAATAGCCCACTCTGCGATGTGGAGGAATAGCAAATTAGCTTAAAAAATCTGCAGCACCTGCATAATGCTGCCATATAAATATGAAACAAAACTTTAGAGGGATGCTTCAAGGACCTTGTTCAATCTTTGCCACAAAAAAGGGCAGTTCTGAAAGCAAAAGGGACTCAAACTCAGTACCACCAAGCTGCACAAAGGCCATTGAGCATAGAGCAGTAAGCAACAAAATGACTGTTCACATGATGCAACAGCTAGCACTGATTGTCTTTTTAGATGTATGTTTACCATTTATGAACCTATGAGATCTAATAAAAGCATTTATTATTTTTTATTTTATGACAATACTAACTCATTTGTATCCACAAAGGTTGAGTTAATCATGTCTAACAACCATCTGGTGGGCTAAAATGACCCAGTTTTTTTTTTTCTTATAAATAACTAACTCACCTCTAACTAACTTCACTTTTCTTAGTGTGATTAAGTATATCAGTTTGCCAACAGCACAAATAGACGATTTAAGTTTAGGTCTACAAAAACATACAGATTTGGCTCCAGGTAAAAGATTAAATATATATCACAATATAACGACGTGAGGCATTCTCTATTGACAATAAATATTCTCACCACCCTTCATTTAATCATTAGTTATTATTATTGTCTTCCACAATGTGTCTTTCTCCTGTCTTCCTCCCCTAACCCCAGCTGGTTGCAGCAGATGGCCGCCACTCCCTGAGCCTGGTTCTGCCAAAGGGTTCTTCCTGTTAAAGGGGAGTTCTTCCTTCCCACTGTCACTAAAATGCTTCAGTTCCAAATGCAGCCACAGGTTGGAGAGATACAATTATATCCAGAAAACAACTGATTTCTGGAAAATCTGAAACAGTGCTCTCCGTGTTATATAATCAATTTTAAACACTGTTCTAGGGTTTGTTTTTCTGATGTCCCAGAAATGTGACAGGCAATGAAGAGGACAGCCCGGAGGCTTGCAGGACCTCTTGAAAGAACTTGAAGGAATCTGGGTGGCAGACATGCATCGCTCGGTCTTATCTCACTCTGCAGACAAACCCTCCAGCGTTTCATGCTTTGAATTTCCACCTCTGCGACAGGCCTACACCACCAACACCTGAGATATCTGCTGATGTGTTTTATGTTTTCCACTGTTTGTGGGGTTGTGTTGGCACACATGAATAAACCATGCAGAAAACCAGTTGGACTGCTGTAAATTTTTTTAATTAAGTCTTTTCCTGGTAAGTTTTTTTGCATTATGTTTTTTTTTTTTTCAATCTCAAACTTGGCAGCATTAGTTCTATGTTCATAAAAATAGCACTTGGAAAGCCCCATATGGACAGGGTTTATTTCTCTATATGAGTTGAGGTAATAATTATCTGTCATCGTGAACAATTTGAATTCTTATTTTCAGCAAACTAGCTTTAAAACTAGCAGTAAATTTTAATCCAGTCTGGAGTCATGACCTTCAATTTGAAAGCGAGTCCCTGATTTAGCGAAACCCAGCAGTGTGAAATTTGACTTTTGCATGAAAACAAGGGAAGCTACACACTGTAAGCTCAATAATTTAATGCTGTTTTTTGAGGAATTGGTACCTGCCTTAAAGCAAGATTAATCAAATATTAGCCAGAAACTGTGATAGTGAAAACTAAAAACATGAATTATTGTCAGGTTATTTTTGCATGGTTTCTAATAGAAAAGGAGTAATAGAAGTAGAAAATTACCTTTGCAGGAAGTCCAACATTCTTAATTTAGTTGAAACAACAGCAGAAAACAGTGAAGCATGAGCAATCACAAGCAAGGCAAAGGTTAGCAATTATACAATTGCTGCGTGATTCATGGTGTTTACATGTTTAAGGTTCAGTTAAAGGCACTTTAGTACATGGAGACTTTTTAAGCCAGTCGGTATAATGTTCTTTTGAGTTGTTGAAGTATTGTCCAGCACAGTAAATTAGTGATGCCTCTTCTTGTTTAGGTTTCACCATGGGAACTTTTGGCCTAGAGTGTATCCTCTACCTGATGACCTGAAAGGCCCACACAGTTTGGATGCTGAAGGCATGTCAGGGAGGTCTTTTTGTTCCTCAAGCCATTGAGAACTTAAAAAACAGCAACAACTCACTTGTGATGCTATCTATCCATCCTCCATACTGTTTAATTCATTTCAGGGTTATAGTCATAGTAGTAACAGCAGAGCAAAGACCCTCAAGCCTTCCCATCTCCTGCCTGGTAGATTTCTCAAGGTAGTCCTGGGATGATGTTATCAGTAGGGCTGCCACGATTAGTCGACTAGTCACGATTACGTCGACTATCAAAATCGTCGACGACTGATTTAATAGTCGACGCGTCGTTTGAAGCTTTGTAAGATCCCAAAAGACGCAGGAATAAGCTGTAGGATTTAAGAGTGTAATAACGGACTGAAACAGAAGATGGCAGCAATGCATGTACAAGGATGCCAGCTGCCGTTAAACCCCAAAGAAGAAGAAGTAGCTCTGTCCCAGAATTCATAGTGCAGCCCTGCTCAGTTTCCAACAATGGCGGCAGCTAGTTAGTTTTAATATTACTCTTATTATTCTTTCTGGGTCACAAAATAAACATTTAACATATTTTCAGGCGAGAATGTAGCTGTGTAAACTTCAAATATCTGCTCAGTTTATCAAGACACCACATATTTTCAAAAGTGCTCCGACGTTTTCGGAGACGTCTGTTACCCACTAGCTCGATAGCTAGCCGGGGGCTAGGCTCACTCGAGCCGTGAGAACACCGGACTCCCGGCAAATCGCTTTCAAGCGCACCGCCATCTTTCACTACTCAGGTTAAACATATATAAGTCACTTAGATCACTTCAAAATGTTATTGTTTGGCTTTTTTTCAGTATTTTATTTGTTCCTGAGTAAATCGGTTTGGCTGAGATCAAAGTTATAGTTTTTACACAGCTGAATAAATGTCAAGCAGACAGCTGATTATCAGAAGTGTGAGATGCTCGAGAATATACTCCGGTGTCCTGTTATATTTTAGATAGCAAGGAGTTTATTAAACTTCACCGAAACAATCTGCAAATTTCATTAAAATTTAATAAACTATCATCTTGGCTTTATTTTTAGTTAGCACATACCTTAAACACTTAAAGCTGTAAGCTAATGATAGTTATATTAGACCAGATGCTGCTGGTGCAATAATCTATAGTTTTACGTCCAATGGATGATGATCTGATTAGTCGACTAATCACAAAAATAATCGGTGACCAGTCGACTATCAAAATAATCGTTTGTGGCAGCCCTAGTTATCAGGTTCTCAAATCAACTCAGCTGGATCGTCTTAATAAGGAGCAGCAGCAGATTAACTCTAGGCTTTTCAGAATTTCTGACCAGAGAAAGTTCTGGCCTTGCTATCAAGTTCATAACCACTGGTACTATAACTACAGTCTGTTCTGCAATTATTAGAAGAATCTCACTGGGTATGATGGTGGCTCAGTTATGGGAGATCACTTTCACTCAGTTAAAACATCTATAATTTCTTTTTTCTTCCTAAAATAATGTCCATTCATCTGAGCTATGAAGCTGCAATACGCAAGTTTTCAACTGCAAAGATGACAATTATAGGTGAGTATTACAAATTCCATCAATTTTGCTTCGAGTGCTGAGGGTAGACATACTCATCGTACAGTTTCAGCTAATCTCAAGCCTGGATCAATGTGTAGGGTTGCACCAGGAATGGCATGAGGCACAAAATTTTGCTGTCAAATATGGCAATTAGAAGCAAAGAAGGTAGATAATTCACTGTGACAATTTTTATATAAAAATGGAAAAGAAGTTGCCTGAAACATTAAAGACATAGGAAACAGAACATGCTAATTAAATTAAATTTGAGAAATACAAATTAGAAAAAAGATTATTTTGGAAGAAGAAATTCCTGTCAAACATACTGGATTCCACCCAAGAGACAAACCTCAAGGGTTGACAAATTGTGGTTGGCCGAAAAGTTAGCTTCAGCCCAGTAACCAAATGTTTACAGCCTGGTATTGGGGGGGAAAAGAGTTTTTGTCTCTATAGCTGCTTTTATAAACTTTGTAAATAACTCCTTCGTGGTTATATTGCAAAGAATTAAAATTTACGTAATAGTAATGGTGACACAACCCACCGTAGACCTTTGCTAACTGCTAAGCCACACATTTGCTAATACGAGTCACCGTGTAAATCACTAAATTGCTTTTGAGGTCTTGGTGCTTTAAAACCAAATTTGACGAATACTAAGGCCTGTTATGTGGTATAATTGGTCCAAGAAGCGACACCTGAAGTGAAAATTGGGAAGTGAAATCTAGTATTTTATTAGCCTGTAGTTAGCACAAATCAGCAGTTATCATCATGATGCCTTTGTTCCTCTTAAATACAGTGTTTGATTTTCCTGGATGTGCACCTTTTATCCTGTATTATTTGTGCCTCACAGACAAATGAAAAGGAAGAAAGCGGCAATTTCTACCTCTGTTCAGCAATAATGAATCTGTCTGCATATTCCTAAACTTTACAGTATGAGCGAAGGAGAAATTGATTTTGTTCCACTTGTGGCAATCACACAGCTCCAGGAAAGAGAGAGAGGGAGGAAAAAATAAATATGTTTCAGTTCAGTACTCCAGCAGTAGATAAATTAATGTATTAATAAGAAAACCTCTGTGAGAATTTGAACCAAGCTCTGGTCTCACTTCATTTCCCATCCGGAGGGAGTGTTAGGGTTCAGCAGGGATGTATCTGGGACGTGCACATGTGACTCACACTAAGTGACAATTAACAAGAGAGAGCGCCACAAAAAAACAAAACACGTTACAGCTTCTTGTCTGAGTGTTTGCAGCTTCAGTGTGAAGGCAGTTATGTTTAGTTTTTCAACTACTTGCTTCATTGGCGTTTAAATTTTTCTTACAGTAACTTTAGTCTACAGGCCTTATAAAAAAGTTGTAATCCAATCGTTAATCTTGAATTTTTTTTTAGTTCAGTCATGAACAGCTTCACGAATGTTAAGACTAAAATGAACATTAATGAATAAGAGACACTTGAGGGAATTTTGTAGAAGGTGTCCCTATGAGTGAGCAACATTTTTAAAATTGAGGCTGTGAGTGAATAACAGTGTTATAATGGGTGGTGAACCTGAGATACGTAGGCTGTTAATACAACAGGAAGGAGACACAGTTGCTATGCCCATTATAGTGAGAGTACCAGGCAGATTCTCCATTTTAGCCACTTGGAGAGACTCAGGCAGTGGGCCATGATTTAATAACATATTTCTGGTAGAAAGGGTTAAAAAACTAATAAATGGAATCGTGTTTTGCCGCAAGCAGTGGATGCTCAAGCATGGAAATAATAACGGCATTAAAGAAATTATTTCTTAAAGTTTAATTCTAAATACAAATATATTTCTGCTTATCAGAAGCCACAGAGTAAGTAAATGGATGTAGGTTCTGTCAACTGTTAATTTAGTTTCTCTGTTTTATTAATTTAAGTTCACTTTATTAGCTCATTAACATTTATTTATTTAAAGACTTTTCCATTTGGTCTTTTAATATTTCAAAGTGACGAAAAATTACCTCATGACTCAATTAACTGTACATTAATCAAAACACTTTGTGAAATGAAGAGGAAAAACACAGGTGGACTGGAGGACCGCCAGACCACAACTGCTGTTAACAGGCAAGTACAAATGTATCTAAGAATCTTGTTTTGTTTTATTAAACAGCATTTTGTTAAACTGTTTTCTGCTAAAGAGGATTATACTGTAGTAGTAATATTTCATATCCATCATTTTCTGTTTTTGCATATTTCTTAATACATCTTTGTGATGTGGCAGTCGTTCAAGACTGTAAATATAATAATTAGGTTTCTTTAAATCAATTTATTCATAAAGCATAACTTACAAACTCACAAATTCTTAAACAAATTTTAAATTCATTTCTTAGAACAACTGAACTAATCTCTTAAGTATTAAGAGATTGATTAAATATTAAAAGCAATCTGTCCATCCTTTCCCTGCTTTCACGCGCTGTCCTCTCCTCAGCTTCTTTTTTCGGTCTCAAGTCCACTCTGACGAGGTTTATCAGGTCCTCCCTGCCTTTGCTTCCTCTCCTGACGCTGGATTTTACTCTAATGACAAAAGAAATCTAAAATGGCAGTTGACAAAAAGAGTAGCACACAAATAAGTTTCAAAGCAAAAGGTTTTAACTTTTGTACCACTAGATTTTCATATCCTTACATTTAAAACTGTATTATTCTCCCACTTTGTCCATTTTTACAAGAACAGAAATCTCCTGTTCACCTTTAAATTAATTTTGGGATAGGGTGGGCAAATCCGGGAAAAAGGAGGATGCAGTTGTGGGCTGTGTTGGGACGATCCTTCGAATGTGGACAGCCTCCATCGTTTCGCTGTGGTGTAATCGGCCTTCCAATGTTACCTGTTAATAATATATCCCTTAACATTTTTGAAATTTGAAAGTACTTTAGCATCCAGGTAGCTGTGCTTTTTTTTGTTGGTTTTGTCATGTCCAATATGTACTTTACATAGAAATAGTAGTAGCAGATCCACTTCAAAAACGTTTCAGCAACAGCCATAAAAAGCAGGCAAACAGGACATAACAGAAGCACTTACACTTACAGATATCATCAACAATCCATCTCTGTATCACTGTGATTAATTAGAAATGAGGTACTTTGACTCGTTGCAGTGTAAGGAATAATACACAGAAATGTGTCAATATCAAAATGTAATAAAAAACAATACACCAACAGACTTACACTAAATGTCTCATTTCAAAGGACAAATTTGTGGCATGTGGTCTTTTAGATCGAGGTTGATTTTTCAGTCTTTTCGCGTGCAAATAAACAAATCTGGCCAATCAGATTGTAGCTCCAGCTAACTGAATATGAAAATAATAAAATAATACAGTTTTATCTCAGACACACTGCTCTGGGTCAATTGGCGCTTTGAACTAATTTGGATGTTGTTTCAACAAGTCTGCATCAAACAAATTCAGAATTTCGTGGGGCATTTTTGCAACGTCCTCAGTGTGTGAAGACCTTTAAACTAGATTAATATTTTGGCTTAAAATGCCATGGCAAATTCTGTGTTTTACAGTGAATAAATCACCATCATCCTCACTTTCACATTAATGAAACAAAATGTTTTTGGGTGAGTGCAATAATAAGGTTTTGAAAATGACAGAAGGTGTTTATGGATTGAAGAAGTGGGAGAAGTGAGGAGCAGGCAGGATGTCCTCCAAGGTGTCCTTGTTCTAAAACTCTAATTGGCCCTCACAAAATCAAGGAATGAGCACACTCACACAAGCAGCTCTTCTGTCTCTTCCACAGCACAACAGACACAGTACTGCTCTCTCCATCTCATTATATTCTTCACCGTTTACCATCAATCATAAGTTTGTTTACTGGCTGCTCTTCTTCACAATTTCACTCATCTGTTTTCTCTTCTTTACCTCATGCAATCTCTGCTCTCCTTTGTTTCCTCATTCCTTCATGGCTCAACATCGGTGAATAAAACCTGGACTTTTGTGCATGTCTTCCTGCAGTACAGTACACCCTGCAGGCTGCAGTAAATAGCAGTGTTTGTGTGAGCAGAATCTCCTGTAACTGGAACACAGATGGGTTCCTCCAGCAGCAGCTGAGCTACAGATGGACAGTAAGTCCAAAAGTAAATGTTAAATGGGAAGGGTTGAGTTTCTATCAAACTCAAAGGCTTAAACAAAGCAATGTGGGAATGGTGTTTATTGGGACAACTAGTAATGATGGAGCTCGGCTATACTGAACAGACACAAAATAGGCAAAACATAAGTGCCACAATGGTGGCAGGTTACTGCACATTAATACATGAATGTGATGTTTCAATCATGTTCTCTCAGTCTGTAGAAGTCTGAGGTTGAGGTTTGCAGAGGTTCTATATAGAAAAGCTGGACATCAAAAACTGGGACAACTGGGACTAAAATTGGTATTCTAGCCACTGCTATTTGAACATCACAAGGCAAGACTCATTAGTGTTTATTTTACTCTTTAGATCCAGATATGCTATAGTCAACACCATTTATCAACACCCCCGAGTCATTCTAACTACCAGAAATCTCGAAGCACAGGCCGAGGGGGCGGTGTGGCAGCAATTTTTCACACCAGCCTATTAATTAATGAAAGACCAAGACAGACTTTTAATTCATTTGAAAGCCTGATGCTTAGCCTCGTCCACCCCAGCTGTAAAACTCAGAAACCAGTCTTACTTGTTATCATCTATCGTCCACCTGGGCCTTACACAGAGTTTCTGTCTGATTTCTCAGACTTTATATCTAATTTAGTTCTGAGCTCAGATAAAATAATTATTGTGGGTGATTTTAACATCCATGTAGATGCTAAAAATGACAGCCTCAACATGGCATTTAATCTGTTATTAGACTCAATTGGTTTCTCTCAAAATGTAAAAGAACCCACCCACCACTTTAATCACACTCTAGATCTTGTTTTAACATATGGCATAGAAACTGAACATTTAACAGTGTTTCCTGAAAACCCTCTCCTGTCTGATCATTTCCTGATAACATTTACATTTAGAATAATTGATTACACAGCGGTGGAGAGTAGACTTTATCAAAGTAGATGTCTTTCTGAAAGCGCTGTAACTAAGTTTAAGAATAAAATCCACCCACTGTTATCATCTTCAATGCCCTGTACCAACATAGAGCAGAGCAGCTATCTGAACGCTACCCCAACAGAGGTCGATTATCTTGTTAATAATTTCACCTCCTCACTACGTACGACTCTGGATACTGTAGCTCCTGTGAAAACTAAGGTCTCTAATCAGAAGTACCTGACTCCGTGGTATAATCCTCAAACACGTACCCTAAAGCAGACGACTCGTAATCTGGAGAGGAAATGGCGTGTTACAAATCTAGAGGATCATCATTTAGCCTGGAGAAATAGTTTGCTGCTTTATAAGAAAGCCCTCCACAAAGCCAGAACATCTTACTATTCATCACTGATTGAAGAAAATAAGAACAACCCCAGGTTTCTCTTCAGCTCTGTAGCCAGGCTGACAAAAAGTCAGAGCTCTTTTGAGCCAACAATCCCTTTAACGTTAACTAGTAATGACTTCATGAACTTCTTCACAAATAAAATTTTTATCATTAGAGAAAAAAATGACCAATAATCATCCCACAGATGTAATATTATCTACAGCTACTCTTAGTACCATTGATGTTAAGTTAGACTCTTTTTCTCTAATTGATCTTTCTGAGTTAACTTCAATAATTACTTCCTCCAAACCATCAACGTGTCTTTTAGACCCCATTCCTACAAAACTGCTCAAAGAAGTCCTGCCATTAATTAATTCTTCGATCTTAAATATGATCAACCTATCTCTAATAATCAGCTATGTACCACAGGCCTTCAAGCTAGCTGTAGTTAAACCTTTACACAAAAAGCCATCTCTAGACCCAGCAGTCTTAGCTAATTATAGGCCAATCTCCAACCTTCCTTTCATATCAAAAATCCTTGAAAGAGTAGTTGTCAAACAGCTAACAGATCATCTGCAGAGGAATGGTTTATTTGAAGAGTTTCAGTCAGGTTTCAGAGCTCATCACAGCACAGAAACAGCTTTAGTGAAGGTTACAAATGATCTTCTTATGGCCTCTGACAGTGGACTCATCTCTGTGCTTGTCCTGCTAGGCCTTAGTGCAGCATTCGATACTGTCGACCATAATATCCTATTAGAGCGATTAGAACATGCTGTAGGTATTACAGGTACTGCACTGCAGTGGTTTGTATCATATCTATCTAAGAGACTCCAATTTGTGCATGTAAATGGAGAGTCCTCTTCACACACTGAGGTTAATTATGGAGTTCCACAGGGTTCAGTGCTAGGACCAATTCTGTTTACATTATACATGCTTCCCTTAGGCAGTATCATTAGAAGACATAGCATACATTTTCACTGCTATGCAGATGACACCCAGCTCTATCTGTCCATGAAGCCAGATAACACACACCAATTAGTTAAACTGCAGGAATGTCTTAAAGACATAAAGACCTGGATGGCCGCTAACTTTCTGCTTCTTAATTCAGATAAAACTGAGGTTATTGTACTCGGCCCTGAAAAGCCTAGAAATATGGTATCTAACCAGATTCTTACTCTGGATGGCATTACCTTGGCCTCCAGTAACGCTGTGAGGAACCTTGGAGTCATTTTTGACCAGGACATGTCCTTCAATGCACATATTAAACAAATATGTAAGACTGCGTTCTTCCATTTGCGCAACATCTCTAAGGTTAGAAATATCCTGTCTCAGAGTGACGCTGAAAAACTAGTTCATGCATTTATTACTTCCAGGCTGGACTACTGTAATTCATTATTATCAGGATGTCCAAAAAACTCACTGAAAAGCCTTCAGCTAATCCAAAATGCTGCAGCAAGAGTCTTGACAGGGACTAGAAAGAGAGAGCATATTTCTCCTGTTTTGGCTTCCCTTCATTGGCTTCCTGTTAAATCCAGAATTGAATTCAAAATCCTGCTCCTCACATACAAGGTCTTAAATAATCAGGCCCCATCTTATCTTAATGACCTTGTAGTACCATATCACCCTATAGGGCTTTGGAGTTGACGTCACGCCGCAATGCATTGTGGGAGAGCAGCGCCATTTTCGGGGTCTACGAATCAAAAGAAACACACTGTTGGAACGACGACTACAAGAAAGATGCTTAAAAGCAGCTCAAAAGAGAATGAACTGTATAGAGACCGATTGCGTCCAGAGGCGAAGCAGCGGTACTTGCAGAAAATAGCGTGCATTGGAAATGTGGACCCGTATGACATACGGCCGTGGAGTAGAAGCCCCGAACACCTAGCGCTATTGACGTAGCCTGATATATTTTCGTACCTTGTCTGTGGAATCAGCGTGTACAAGTCGTCATTCAAACAAAGGTAAGTCAGCTCGAGTACTGCGTGTGAAATGCGTTTGATTTCCCTGCAAACATTCAGATTAGTGCAGCATAAATTCATTCATGAGGGGAAATTACAGTGAGAACATGTGGAGGCTGTTAGAGGGATAACATAGTGAGTTCAGTGCATTGATGAGACATTGTCCTGAAGGATTGTTATTCTTTATGGTTAAAGAAATTGCACTAATTTATACATATTTATTATAAATAATCCTAATTACACATCTTGCTTCCATGTTTGTATCTTGCGTCACTAAAAATACATATAATTTTAGTTTTATACATTGATTAATGACCTGCAGAATCTCATTATCATATTAAGTGATTCATAATTGTCACTTTATGCTTTCTCCATCTCTAAAGTGATGACATCCTTGCATTACATGCTTTAGGTTCATTTTCTGCAGGCAGGTTTCTGACAGAACAGGCAGATTTACACTATAACATGCAGCGTTTTATAGATGGACACATAAAGAAATGAAAAATTACATGTATGTGCTAACTTTCTAAACACTTTGTTACATTTATGATAAAGTAGATAAAACACATTTACGTCGGCCTTGGCTCATAGTTCTTGTCTTTAAATGAACTTTGTCTGTGTTTCAGGTCCTGCACTCTCAAAGAGTGAATGAACCAGCATTGCAGCCATGGGTCACTGAGAGCATCACAGGGAAGGTTGAAGTCGCCCACTGCACCTGTAAGGCCGGAGTCGCAGAGACCTGCAGCCATGTCGCTGCTCTTCTGTTTAATGTAGAAGCAACAGTGTTGATCCGTGGCACAAGGACTGTTACAGATGAACCTGCATACTGGGTTTTGCTGGGTAATGTGACCAAGATACAGCCAGAGGTGGGCCATAAGATAGACTTCTCCTCTTTAGCTGCCCAAAAAAAGGCTCTTGATCAAAACATAAACGGACCATCTGTAGTGACAGGTAAAAGGAGCCGTCCTCAAAAAAGAAAACTCCCACCTGCTACCGTGGAGGAG
Source organism: Aulonocara stuartgranti (assembly GCF_965226115.1). Classification (NCBI taxonomy): domain Eukaryota; kingdom Metazoa; phylum Chordata; class Actinopteri; order Cichliformes; family Cichlidae; genus Aulonocara; species Aulonocara stuartgranti. Next base: position 28,696,932 of record NC_138952.1, read on the forward strand.
TTGTCACTGCTATAATGCCATAATGTTTTTTCTAGGGGTCTAGATTTATGCCTGTAGTGCACTGCCGTGCAAATAATGCATTTACTGAATATGTACTGACTGAGTCCCGCTGTTCAAATGTTGAATAAAGAAACAAACTAATTTTTGCCTCTTTTTTTATTTTATTAACACCTGGAGTCCCAGGCTTCTACCGTTCTACCTTTAAAAGCCGGAGAGCAGTCAAATGCTGGAAGTGGAAGATATGTATATTAGGTTGTTACCTAGGATTTTGTGGTTATCTCAATGACCTTGTAGTACCATATCACCCTATTAGAGCACTTCGCTCTTGCTCTGCAGGCCTACTTGTTGTTCCTAGAGTATTTAAAAGTAGAATGGGAGGGAGAGCCTTCAGTTTTCAGGCCCCTCTTCTGTGGAACCAGCTTCCAGTTTGGATTCAGGAGACAGACACTATCTCTACTTTTAAGATTAGGCTTAAAACTTTCCTTTTTGCTAAAGCACATAGTTAGGGCTGGACCAGGTGACCCTGAATCCTCCCTTAGTTATGCTGCAATAGACGCTGCCGGGGGATTCCCATGATGCATTGAGTTTTTCCTTTCCAGTCACCTTTCTCACTCACTATGTATTAACAGACCTCTCTGCATTGAATCATATCTGTTATTAACCTCTGTCTCTCTTCCACAGCATGTCTTTTATCCTGTCTTCCTTCTCTCACCCCAACCGGTCGCAGCAGATGGCCCCGCCCCTCCCTGAGCCTGGTTCTGCTGGAGGTTTCTTCCTGTTAAAAGGGAGTTTTTCCTTCCCACTGTTGCCAAAGTGCTTGCTCATAGGGGGTCATATGATTGTTGGGTTTTTCTCTGTATCTATGAAGCGCCTTGAGGTGACTTATGTTGTGATTTGGCGCTATATAAATAAAATTGAATTGAATTGAATTGAATTTAGCCAACAGCAGAACGTAGTGCATCCTCTACAATGTTAAAAAATTAAAACAAATACATATTAAAAAAGTTAAACAGAATAAAATACAGTCACACGTAATGTAAACTGTTAATGTAAATCATGGAATGTATTAAATTATAAGACAAGTCAAAAGTAAAAGGCTTTGTGCTTCACTTATTCCCTTATCGACTTCTTCACAGTTCTTTTTGCTACCGAGACGTCCGCCCCCTGTTGGTCATTATGAAGAATGCAGTTTAATGGCACTTTTTCAGACCTGAAGGCTATGTTCAGCTTTTATATACAGTTGTTTCCAGTAATTTTGCCTCTGTACCTGGCAGATTTTAAATCAAACAGTCAAGATGTGATTGAAGTGCAGACTTTCACTTTTAATTCAATAAGTTTTACAGAGATTTTGCATTAAATGTTCAGGAGTTACAAACGTTTTTACATATTGTCTCTTATTTTCAGAGGCTAATTGTACAAGCTAACATGATTTTATTATGGACATAAGTTGTTCACTTTCACTAAATACCTGAAATCTAGAACCCATGGTGTTGTTGTATCTTGACTGTAGTCTTTATAATGAATAATAATGCTGATGGATTGCATTTATATAGCGCTTTTCCAGACACTCAAAGCGCTTTACAATTCCACTATTCATTCACTCTCACATTCACACATCACCACACTGGTGGAGGCAAGCTACAGTTGTAGCCACAGCTGCCCTGGGGCAGACTGACAGAAGCGCACCATCGGCCCTTCTGTTCAACCAGGACAGACAGAGGTGGGGATCGAACCGGCAACCTTCCAGTTACAAGATGAGCTTCCCAACCCCCTGAACCACATTAGCACTTTTCTACTCTCCTGGAGCACTCAAAAGCCTTCATACAAGATGCCACTTTCTTCTATGCTTTTTAAATGCTCACTAACTAACATTCATACTTCGATGGATGCATCAGAGAGCAACTTGGGGTTAGTATCTTGCCCAAGGATACATGGCATGCAGACTGGGGGAGCCGGGGATCGAACCACGATCAGTAGACGACCTGCTCTACCTCTTGAGCTATAGCTACCCTGCTGTAGCAGGCTTTATATTTAAAATTAGAATGAAAGGCAATGAAATACAAATTCAACACTTACATCAAATTCACCAGGCTTTAAAACTGCATGCCAGTCAATTGTCCAGTTAATTTGGAGCAAAGGGGAACTGTGTATATTAATGGTTACAACTCCTAAAAGGTTAACTGGAAATTTGTATAAAACTCCTTTAAGCTTAAACTGAAAGATTTATGGTAAAAAACTCTAACTTGTTCCAAAGCAGGCCATATTCAAGATAATACTGCACTGGACCCTGCAAGAACACAAGATAGAGTACATCCAGAAAGTATTCACAGCATATTCACAGACCTTCAGATGCACTGAAAACAGAAAGCTATTCAAGAAGCTATGGACAGTGTAAGGTTAGCCACATGAAGCATCAAAATAAGTCAAAAGCATCCCTAAGTTTTACATTATTTGCATACTACTGGTTATACTAAAGTCACTAAAGTCATTTTAGTGGATCATTCCTTACCTTTTCACCAAATGTAATGTGACATCTTTTTCTACTCTATTTCCACATTTATTGAGCATGCTTTTTAAATTTCTTTGTTTCTGAGTGCTGCTTCCAAATAACTCCTAAAGTCAAGCTCACCTCCAAGTAATGCTCCAAGCAAACGGAAATTGACGTGGCCCCGTTGACATTTCCGTGAAGCACAAGATGGTACGTGAGCCGGCTGACCTCATCTGCGCTGGCGTCATCTCTCTGTCTGTGTCGCTCCTGGGTCATTACCAAAACCATCTGAGTCTGCGTTCATCCTCTGTAAAAAACAGAGAAGAGGTTAACTACTTCCCTCTCACCATCGCATGTTTACAAAAAACATGCACACGCGTTCAAAGGCACCTGCTGAGTCACCTGAAGGGCGCTGTCTAATACAGAGTTTGACTGACAGGTGGTATTTGAGAGGGCGAGCCGGGGGTAGCGAGGCGCAGCAGTCGGAACTCGGGATGTGAGGCGCCGAATCAGAAAACACAGCACTAATAACGGTGACACAAACATACACACTGAGGCACGCTGCAGTGCATGGACGCTCATCACCATAGGGAGGAACACTGGATGAATATAGTTTTAGACTTCACCTTTAGGCTTAGAAAAAGCCGGCATTTTGGATGTGTGCTTTTGAGTGCATGCAGCATATTTACATTTATAAATGAAACGGCCATAATGACATCCTAGCAATGACAAACAGGTGTGCTTAAGCATTGTTTCACCACATTTTTTTTGTTTTCTCAGAGTGTCAGCACACTAAAAATCAAACTGAGTCACTCACTTTATTATGCAGTCCAATAAGATTTATTTCCTTTCTTCTTGTTTGACCTAACTAATAACCAGTGCTGTGTGGTAATGCAAATTTTCATATCAGTCTGATACCAAGTAAATCCAATACCTTTAACCTTAAAGGTATCCTATGTAGGGGAGAATAGTGTGTGCTGATTTATGAAATCAGTCATCATAAATATAATGACACACTTTTCAGCCTTTTCCAGCGTTTTGGTTTAGCTTCTGTTGTTAAACTGTGCTATAGGTTATAAATGAAATAGATGGAACAGTCAACACAAGAAAGATATTTTTCATAGCGTATGTGTTTTCATTTCACGCCCAAAAAAGAGAAAATATTTACACAGTTCAGGCTACATGGTGAACTTGGAGGATAGAAGCAAAGTATCAAGCCTATCACACTGGTATCGATCCAAAACCAATACCAGCGTTGGTACCGATCTGCCGACCTCTAGAAACATCATCTGTTCCCAGTCAGCCAGTGTGTAACTGGTACAAAAATGTAGCTCTTCCTTAACTTAAATCTACTTTAAGATTAATTTTTGGGGCTCTTATATTTTATCATCATCATTATTATTAATGCTTTTTACTGATTGTAAAAAGTGAGCTGTCACTTATGACAGTCATGGTCTTTCAAATAATTATGGATTTTCCTTAAAATGCACCAATATGTACTCAAATAACCTAACAGAATTGGAACTTTACAGGTGGAGTTGAAGAAGGGTATAGGGCTAAATAAAAGTAAAGGCTCCAAATTGGAAAATCCAGAACACAAATTTCAAGCTTTTTCCAACATCGTGATGAGCAGGGAGAAACGATGAAAGTGGGAAATGAAAATGACAGCAAAGGATGGAAAAGAAGCACTATATCCTACAGTAGAAAACGGGCGGAATGAAGATAAAAGGAGTAGAAATGGTGTGACAGCAAAAAAAAAAGGCAAGAGGAAAAGAGGTGATTCAGCGCAGGTGATGCAAGTCTGCCTGAAACTAATTCTGCTTAATCTGTCTCACCTACAGCTGTGGAAAACAAACTGGCTAATGGGCTTAGGAAGCAAAGGCGGTATGTGTGGAGAGTGTGATTTAAGAGAGAGCAAAAAGGTGAAGACTTTAAAGGGATAGATGGGCAGACAGAAAGCCTGTGGTTACTTCAAAAAGGGGGTTATTTACTTGGTAAAAATGATGGACAGGGAAATGACATAACAGAGATGTAGACTGTCAGGCAGAAACAGGGGATTTCCAGGACAAGTATTAAAGTCCTCCGGAAGCTTTCTTCCCTCCTCTGTCACTTTATTCACTGTCTCAGAAGAAATTAACTAGAAGTAAGAGTGTGTTTTGGAGTTTCTTGTTATCAAAGATCATTTGGTAGTATGTCAGTAAAATAGGACTAGCTGTAGCTCTCTGGGGGCTTTACAGCATGCTTGAGCTCATGGTTTAGGCATATAAATAATAAGTCTCAGTCAGAGCCCATGGGTTTGTACCTCTCAAGTACAGGTATAAGCACGGCAAAACACAGAGCTTAGCACTTCAAAGACTCCTCTATCCATATGGATACAAAATGCATAGAGAAAGTGGTGTGCAGTATATGTAATGTGTACTTTTTTAGATACCACTGGATGTACAGACAGCAAACAGTACACTTAATAGATGAAAACACACGTGTTAGCTCCGTTTTAATTTGACATTTTCTGTCATGTATTAAAGTGCTTGAAGTGCTTTACTCAGCTTTGGACATATTGACTATAGTGAATATGATAGAACAAAACAGCACAAATCTTTGGTGTTCAAAGTGCCAAAACCCCCAAAACATTTAGAAAAACATGTACTAAAAATCTTAAAAACACACATCCCAACCAAAGAAAGTCTGCAGCTTATCAGTCCAGGAATGTTTACATCATGTCTCACTGTCACAAGCATGAGCTTCCTGTTAAGGGTAGATTCATGCTTTTATCTTCCCACTGACATGACTTGTGGGTGCAGTAGCAACAAACAGCTCCTCCATAAAACTGGTCATATCTGTATTTATTATCTAATGACAATAGCGATTGTCTTAAAAAAGAGAAGAGTATTTTGAAGAGTGCATCACTGCTTCTGTAGTTGCTATGATGTCCCACAATGGCATTCTAACAAGGTCAACCGCAATGGTGTGCTGAGTGAACTCAAATAGTAAACAGATGTAATGCTTAAGTTCTCACTTCAAAAAATAACTGAATGACTTGGGACAAAACTATTCTGGTCTAAAGTAGTTCATGACTTTGGAACTCACTTAAATGCAGAGACACCTCACCTTTTACTAACTAAACAATATACAATTCTACCTTATAAGTCACATGATTGATGACCCCATTGGTACTAGATTTGACTGCAGCATCTATTCCTTTCAGTTCAATACAGTTTTATTTATATAGCACCAAATCACAAGAACAGTTGCCTCAAAACCCTTTTTATATAAGGTAAAGTCCTCAACAATCATACTAACCATTTTGAGCAAGTCCTTTGGCGACAGTGGGACGGAAAAACTCCCTTTTAGAAGGAAGAAACCTCTGGCAGAATCAGCCTCGGGGAGGGGCGGCCATCTCTTATGACATGATGCGGATGAGGGGAGGAAGACATGCTGTAGAAGAGAGTCGGAGATTAATAATAACTAATGATTAAATACAGAGGTATATAAACCCATAGTGAGTGAAAAAGAAACACTTGTGTATATGTCACTTCCTGGGCTGATATTTTACTGACATACTACCAACTGATCTTTGATTTTTAATATCCCTCTGCTTCTACTGATGATTCTGGCTTAAGATGCTGCATATTCAAATGAAAATCTACACTAAACCTGTCGATGCCTTCCAAGTGCTCCAACAAAAGATGTCAAACAGCAGATCAACGTCTTCTCGGCGAAAAACATAATGTTCATGTTGACCCCACACAACCTAGGAACAGTCTGAAATATTAAAACAAGGTTGTCACCATGTTTGAAATGAAACAGTAACTGTGAAAAGTCTTTCTTCATCTCCGGCCATCTTTCTTAGCAAGAGCTAATGTGGAGCCCTGCTCCAGTAACAAAGACATCTCTTACAATGAGGGTGTTCACAGAGAAAATCATCTTCTAAATGGCATTTGGTAACCAAAGTAGGCCGTTATAATTCATCACTGTTCATTCATGCAAGCCTCATACATCATCACAGATAATGTTACAGGCATCAGGAATGATATTAACCGCTTCACAGATGCAAGAAGGACAGCCATGGATTCACACACTGATGACGTCATTAATAAAGCCCGTCGATACAGGAACAAACACGCTAACATTTAAAATGACGTTTGAGTATAGCATGCCACAGCAACCACACAAATGACATGTACATGATCTTCATGGGCGCCAACACACAGCACAATAACTGCCAGTCGAGCTGCTCACAGTGTTTCCAAAGCATCTTGTCCACCAGACCTACTTTTCTTGTTGAATAAGCACATTTTAAATGTAATATTTTGTTCGGTAGTAACAGTTTGTATTCCATAAAAATCTGTTTGCAGTGTTGATGTTGAAATCATGTTTTATTTAAAGATATAAAGACATTATTTTAGATGATGAACTCATCTTGAAGTTGCTTAGATCTAGGGAGCTGGTTGGTTTCCAATAGACCTCCAGTTTGTTTTGGAACCAGAACAGTGATCTCTGCTGGCCATCAGAAAGAAAGCAAGTTTAAGGCATTTTCATACCCAGAGCCTATTTCCATCATTTCCAGTCCCACAGTAATATTGAATTGGAAAAAAGGAAGAAAATAGATAAGAATTCATCACTGTAGTATAACTGCTTTGTGCGATATGAGTGTAAGCTTGACCAGACAGTGAGTAGCATTCAAAGATATCAAGGCTGAACTCCATAACAACTATTAAGCTACATTCTCTGATTTCACTGAGACATTTTGATGATATTTATTACATTTTTCTGCGACTACTCTTGGACATGTTTTTCTTAATTTCTGATGTTTTTGTTATGTGGCTGTCTTTCTCAACTTTGTAAATATTTTTGTACACAGGTCTGTGCATCATCCTCAACTGTAGTAATCATTACTTTGACGTCAGCAACAGCAGAGGCATTTTACGAACGCGTAAGTAAAAACTCAGTGAGTGAGGATGTGGGACGCTTAAATGAGGATAACTGATATGTGTCTAAAAGCTGGCTTGTGATAGATAAATATTTCTGTGTCTAATGTTACACTTTGTTATGTCTCTGGAGGACAGAATGACAGTAAATGGCACAGAATTATCTTAGACGATCTGAATGAATATTATGAGAGGCTTCTAATGTTACACTGGCCATACAGAGTATCAGGCCGCTCCTTACTTAACTGGTTTCTAAGACTGGTTGATTTGGCTTTTGAAACTTTATGGTGAATTATAAGTTGGACTGCTTACTTCTAAATACTGAGCACGGGGCTGAGGAGCACTAGCAGACTGGTCTATTGTTTCTATATTTTATTTTTTTAAGGCCAGTTATTACCAGTTATTCCAGTCTGTGTGCATGCCCCCAGCTTTGATGATGACAAAGTTTTCATTGCACTTTTATCCTCTTTCCAAATATGAATACACATCATTTAATCTTTTGAGGAAATCTAAATTGTGTTATGGAAACCCAGCTGGATTACTCAAACTCCAGGGGATATCACTCTGCCAGTGATGCCATGATGCTAAAATCATTTATGAAGGACTTTGGAAGTTGCGATCCCCAGAGACTTTTGCATCCAGATTCCAAAACTTTCTCATTTTTCTCATGTGCACATCACATTTAATCTAAGATAGATAATTTTTCAATGAAGAAGCTTTATTACCATTTGAACACTTCTTTTAGTATTCAGCAGTAGTCTTATGAGACCATTCCACTTTATTTCTTGACCTCAGATTTTATTCTTCTGCAGCTGGAATAAAGATTTACTCCTACTGTAATGATGCCTTCTGCAGTTCAATAACAGAATAAAAAAAAGACAAACTGAAGAATTATTGTCTTTGGGCAACTCAGATGAGACAAATACAATTTGGGAAACCTTAAAGGCTGTTCTCAGAGGAAGAGTTAGCTCATATTTAGAGACATAGAAAGACAGCTGAAATAATTCATAAAGAAATCTGATGTTGACAGGCAATTTGCGATTAATCCAACTTCAGAGCTGTACAAAGAGAAGGTTATCTCCCATTAGAGCACTTCGCTCTCACACTGCAGTCTTAGACTATTTAAAAGTAGAACGGGAGGGAGAGCCTTCAGTTTTCAGGCCCCTCTTCTGTGGAACCAGCTTCCAGTTTGGATTCGGGAGACAGACACTATCTCTACTTTTAAGATTAGGCTTAAAACTTTCCTTTTTGCTAAAGCATATAGTTAGAGCTGGACCAGGTGACCCCGAATCCTTCTCTCACCCCAACGCATCCCTGAGCCTGGTTCTGCCGAAGGTTTCTTCCTGTTAAAAGGGAGTTTTTCCTTCCCACTGTCGCCAAAGTGCTCATAGGGTCATTTGATTGTTGGATTTTTCTCTGTATGTATTATTGTAGGGTCCACCTTACAATATAAAGCACCTTGAGGCGACTGTTGTTGTGATTTGGCGCTATATATATAAAATCGAATTGAATTGAATTATCCAAAGTCAATTCCAACTCTCTTGAGATTGAGATATATTGAGATTAAAGGGGACAATCCATGAATGCAGTGATAAAACAAGTACTCTGAGGCTCTTCAGGTCATTAGTTCAGCAGAGGTTTGACACATCTGTTAGATCTCATTAAGGGTATCAATAATAGTAAATAAGACTGGCAACCTATCCGGGGTGTACTCCACCTCTCGCCCTATGACAGCTGGGATAGGCCCCAGTGCCCCCGCGACCCTGAAAAGGATAAGCGGAAGTGAATGGATGGATGGATAATAGTAAATAAATAAATAAATGAGTTCTATGAAAAAATATTCTCAATCATTAAAAATGTTTAATCACTCTCTGTCTACAGGAGTTCTGACCAAGACTTTAACAGAAGCCTCAGTTTCAGTTAATCTTAAAAAAAGAGCCCAACAGAATGCAATTCTTATCAATCTATTTTGCTTTTAAATGTTGATGTTAAAATATTAAGAAAAGTCCCAGCAATGTAAGTAGAAGAATATCTCCTCTCAATAAAATCTGAAGACCAGACTTCCTACATGATGGCATTTATTCTCAGATATAATCCATCTGCTCAACATCATTTTTGCCCCATTGGAAGCAACAGACCCTGAAGTGGTACTTTTTTTGGATGTGGAAAAAGTGTTTCACAGAAATGAGGATAAACTGGGGTTTTGTAAGAACTGTACTTCCATCATAAGGCTTCTTTAGTCATCACGCTAAGCTTGTGTTCATAGAAATAGTCAGTACTCATACTTTCCACAATCCTGCACAATCCATCAAAAATGATCACTCTCACCATCATTGTTCACACTCACAATTGAACCCTTAGCTTTAGTGCTGAAAGCAACAACACAGCTGCAGGGCAAAAGATGAGAAAATGTGGAGCACCATGTCTACCACCATAAAACTACTAGAATTAAGAAAGGCACTCTGCAGGTTTGAGAATCAGAATGCTTTTTAATTCCAGAAGAAATGATGTAAGTGGTAGCAAGATGGGAGGAGGTTTTGTTTTGTTTTATGCTTTACTACTGGGCAACAAATACAGAAAAAAAACCACTTAGTTGGAAATATGAGCATGCATTAGATTTGAATCAAATGGAGTCCAGTTCTTGTCTAACATCCTCACTGCTGCCAACCTCAACAATGAAACGACATATAAAATCTCCTGTAAATAATTTCTTTTCTGCTAACTTAAGGTTTGTTGTTTTGTCATATTACTGCAGCATATTCCCACATCTACATGCGGAAGAATCAAATATTCTAGATAAACCAGCAAACCCAACTGTACCTATATTTTTCACTCTGACTGCTCTCCACTCACTTAAATCAAACAAAAATGTGAGGATGAGTTGGAAGTGCAGCTTTAGGACTCCTGGTGGGACAAAGTCAAATTGAAAAGTTAATTATTCCTCATCCTGGACACATCTTAATATAATGCAATTTAAAGAGCTGCACAGAAATCATCAGAGCAAAGCTAAATTAGCCAAATGTTTTCCTGGCACTGATGAGGCGCACAATACCTGTGCCTCTGTCCTCACCCATGTAGCCCATACCATCTGGTAGTGTTCAAAAGTAACAGGATTTTGGAAGAACTTTTCCACAATCATGTCTGAAATCCTAGAGACTGAAAGCATACCCTGTTCATTCACTGCCATTTTTGAAGTTGCCTTGTACTATCCTGAGTTAAAACAACAACTGTTTTATAATTTGCCTCATTGTTTGCCTGCAGATGTATCATCCTTTTGGAAGATCAATTTAATGTCTTTTCTTAAACTGGAAATATTAAATTTTCTCTTAGAGGATCAACTAAGAAATATTACACCAAATGCCAGCCTTTCTTCACATTGTGGTAAAAGGCTTACAGTTTGTTTTATCCAGCATTATTCAGTATTCTGTAAAACACCAAAAATATTTTAAGTATATATGCTAACTGCATGCTTGGTATGCTATGATATATATTAATTTACAAGAGCAAACTAATTTGGGATGAGATACTGTTTATTCATTGGTTATATCCTGTTTTGGATATTTCCCTCAAAAAGCAAATATACAGTTATAAGAAAATACAAAATACAGTTTATTATACAGTTTTATACAGCATTGGCTGAAATAATATTTGTACAAGATATACCAAGAATGGTGCAAATTTTTAAATACTTACAAAACAGTGATCATTACTGAAAAGAGCTCTCCAAATTATAAACATGGGTGTTAAATACCTGCTGCAATTGTCAGTCAGCATTGATAAAATCAGCATATATATACATTTCCGCTTCCCTTTGCCTTATTTATTGTACTATGAATAGAAATGCCACATATTTTCAAAACATGTCATTGCATTCAGTGTACCTCTGTCTAGTCGTATGAGAAAACACAGTTTGAATACATACCCACTAGTTTTTCTAAAGTAGTTGAATTCCCAGGGTAATAACTCACCGATTGGTAAAATAGGGGAAGTTAAAAAAAATATGCTGTAACACCACAGAAAAGTCAGTGTATGTGGGAGTAAAAGCTTATTTTACTTCCACTTTGGCCATAAAATTTAACAGAAAATCAGAACAGTGCATGCTGTTCTGGCTCTCACAGCTCACAGGGTCAATGCCAAGCTCATGTCTTCATTTCTTTTCTTTCTCTTCCCCTGTCCTCTCCTGAGTCATGCAGTCATCAGGTATTAGTCAGTCGGGCACATGTGGAGCATCAACATCCCTGTACAGCCTGTGGACAGACAGGTCCTTTGGGTCCAGGACCAGAGAAAAATATAACCTGAGTTTTTACTTTAGTGCTATTTACAGATTTTGTTGCTTTTTTAAAGTTAAAACTCTTTAATAGTGTTCAACCTGGAAGGTGGTACGCTGCTTTCATACTTCCTTTAGCCATTTAACAGAGGAGCAAATGGCATGGTGATTTAAAAACCATGAAGTTTTTTTTAGGCTAGAAGACCAGCTTGAAAATAAACCTAGCATTCTTATTAATAGGTACTGTTAATATGCTTCATGCATTCTTTTTCTTTCATGTGAATTCTAATGCATTAACCCTTTCAGTTTCATTTCGTTTTATTGTTAAATGCGGAAGGAAAGTGAACTTTATACGTTTAATATCATGTCTATGTTCTTCCAATTTTTGGAAAGTAGAAGTGCTAACAAGTGTCTAACCTGTCATGAGCAAAATGCACAGAAAAGTGCAGAGAACCTCCATAGTATCACTGTGAAATGACTAATGGGATTAATAAAGAAGACAACTTTAATTATTTGTTAATACACAAATCTAATCTGAAGAACTAATGAATTATCCACTTACATAGGTGACAGTGAGTGAAGAGTCCTGCAGTTTATTGGATGCTGGGGAAATGGGCCGGTGTAAAGACCTGAGAGGTTTTAAAAAATGCTAAGTGATATCTTGTATGGTGCTTTGACCAATCGTTGTGTGCCTTTTTAAAAGTCATCCAAGACGGGGAGGGAGTTAATGAACTGGCACCACAGTGTTCAGGGGTCACTGCCAAGGGATAAGAGTCATGCTGATATGAATTGAAAGAAGTGCTTCTAGGGTAAAACATGCTTGCATCACATCCTGACGTGTATTAGGCAGACTGAAAGCCCATGCCGACACTCTCTGCCATTGAAAGTGTAAAGCGTTGACATGTAACATTTCCCTAGACATAACAGGAGATTGTTGCTTATTTTATGTAATAAGTAGAGATGGACCGATCCGATATTACGTATCAGTATCGGTCCGATACTGACCTAAATTACTGGATCGGATATCGGAGAAAAATAAAAAATGTAATCCGATCCATTAAATATCACGAAAGCACCTCACAAAACTTGCAACACCCGTAACTCACCTCAGAACGTTAGCACGTCGGAGCAGTATGCATCACGTGATAGAGCGGCTGTGGCATGCGGGACCTGTCGGTGGTCTGGATAGCATTTGGAGCTTCGCTAGCAACCCGGCATTTCATCTCCGACAAAGTTATCCCGAGAGAAGTAAAGCAAGTGTGTAAGTCCATCTCTGAATGTTTGTAAAGCATTCCTGCGTTAAGCTTAACAAGCGACTGCCTCTCCTGCTGCTACTTCAATCATGAAACTGCTTAACGATCAGCTGATCGGCTTTTCTGTCGCGAGTCCATGTCTCTAGTTTGCTTTTGGCCCACTTTGCACCAGAAAGAGGAAACCAGCGGCTGAACAACAGCAGCACGTTTAAGCTTGATCAGCTGTTGTTAGAATGTATTTAATATTACTTTCTACTCCAGGATCTTTTTCTATGTAGCTGACGGCTGGTAACTGTGCAGGGGCGGATCTAGCAAAGTTTAGCCAGGGGGGCCGATAGGGCATTAACAGGGAAAAGGGGGCACAAAGACATACTTTTCTTTCTTATTCTCATTTAAAATGTCTCGCTTTTAATAAATAATTATCTGACACCCAAAGTTTTAATTTGATGTAAAATGAATAGAAGTCAATTACTGTATATAGTAACTATTAAGTCTAATATATATACCCTAGTAAGCTATAGTACTTTTTCCTTTGGGAAGGTACCATCTGTGCAGTCTGCAATTCTGTTGAAGAAAGATGTTGAATCTATTTAATATTTCTTGAAAAATAATTGATTTCTGTGCATTTTTTTTCACACTGCATCAAATTAAGGTTGATTACGTTGATTAAGCATCATGAGGTGGAGCGTGAGGGGTGGTTCCCTATTTTTTATTTATTTATTTTTGTTGTTGCTGGGAGTTGGAACCCTATTAGTTAGGTTGCTTAATATTTATGCTAAGTACTCTTTAAAATACCAGAATAGGGAGGATGGTGTAGGTTTAAGTTTATTAGATTGATCAGTATTGCTGAACTATGAAATATTTTTTTTTGCATACAGGTATAACAGAATAGCTTTAGTGTAGTTGTTGTTTTAAACTTGAGTATGAACTTATACAAAATGCAGCAAGATATTTAAAAAACAGTTTTGTTGATTAAAAAACACTATATGGGATTCATATCGGTATCTGCAGATATCCAAATTTATGATATCGGTATCGGACATAAAAAAGTGGTATCGTGCCATCTCTAGTAATAAGCTTCACGTCACATAAACAGGGATTTTAAGCTGTCCCCTGTCTACTCGGGGAAGTGATGGTACAGACTCAATGTGGGAAGAAGACAAGTCAGAAGAAGAGGTGTGATGCTCTGGGATATATTCTGATGGGAACCCACAAGTACAGGCATGAATGTGGGCATTCATTTGAAACATGCCACTAACTTAGACACTTAGACCTAAATGGCAGGGCCTCTTTGTGCTGTAGAATGTCAGCCATACTGCAGATATCAGAACATGACGGACTCATGAAAGTGTTATCCCAGACTCCAGATTCCTTAGATTTCTATCTGATAGGCTAAGACAAAGTTGTCAGTTTCTTTAAATGTTTGAAAAATTAGCTTTTCTGTATTTCCCCCCCCTTTTTTTCAATACGAGGACAAAAGGGAGAAAATGGTGAACTGAAAAAAAGAAGACAGCTCTGTCATTTCTGCATTAACAAGCCTCCGTTTGATTGAGTTTCCAAGTCACATTTAACAGGACTTAAAGGATTTGCCTTTGTCTTTTTCCTTGTAGGTGGTCATAATGTTTTATTATTCTGTAATTTGATTACAGAAAAAAAACAACTCCCTTTTAACAGGAAGAAACCTCCGGCAGAACCAGGCTCAGGGAGGGGCGGCCATCTGCTGCGACCGGTTGGGGTGGGAGAAGGAAAACAGCATAAAGACATGCTGTGGAAGAGAGACAGAGGTTAATAACAGATATGATTCAATGCAGAGAGGTCTATTAACACATAGTGAGTGAGAAAGGTGACTGGAAAGGAAAAACTCAATGCATCATAGCCTACGTCTATTGCAGCATAACTAAGGGAGGATTCAGGGTCACCTGGTCCAGCCCTAACTATATGCTTTAGCAAAAAGGAAAGTTTTAAGCCTAATCTTAAAAGTAGAGATAGTGTCTGTCTCCTGAATCCAAACTGGAAGCTGGTTCCACAGAAGAGGGGCCTGAAAACTGAAGGCTCTCCCTCCCATTCTACTTTTAAATACTCTAGGAACAACAAGTAGGCCTGCAGAGCGAGAGCGAAGTGCTCTAATAGGGTGATATGGTACTACAAGGTCATTAAGATAAGATGGGGCCTGATTATTTAAGACCTTGTATGTGAGGAGCAGGATTTTGAATTCAATTCTGGATTTAACAGGAAGCCAAAACAGGAGAAATATGCTCTCTCTTTCTAGTCCCTGTCAGGACTCTTGCTGCAGCATTTTGGATTAGCTGAAGGCTTTTCAGTGAGTTTTTTGAACATCCTGATAATAATGAATTACAGTAGTCCAGCCTGGAAGTAATAAAAGCATGAACTAGTTTTTCAGCATCACTCTGAGACAGGATATTTCTAATTTTAGAGATACTGGGCAAATGGAAGAAAGCAGTCTTACATATTTGTTTAATATGTGCATTGAAGGACATGTCCTGGTCAAAAATGACTCCAAGGTTCCTCACAGCATTACTGGAGGCCAAGGTAATGCCATCCAGAGTAAGAATCTGGTTAGATACCATATTTCTAAGCTTTTCAGGGCCGAGTACAATAACCTCAGTTTTATCTGAATTAAGAAGCAGAAAGTTAGCGGCCATCCAGGTCTTTATGTCTTTAAGACATTCCTGCAGTTTAACTAATTGGTGTGTGTTATCTGGCTTCATAGATAGATAGAGCTGGGTGTCATCTGCATAGCAGTGAAAATTTATGCTATGTCTTCTAATGATACTGCCTAGGGGAAGCATGTATAATGTAAACAGAATTGGTCCTAGCACTGAACCCTGTGGAACTCCTTTAGAGGTGAAGAATAATTTTACTGGAATTATATTGTAGTAATGACAGTGATTCAATTATTTCCTATAACCTTGAAGCCATTTAGTTACTTAAACAGAGTGTGGTGTTGGAACCTGCTGATGATGTAGTGCATAATACATTGGGGATCAAATGAGTCAATCCCTTTTTTGCTCTGATGTTTGAGCTGTTCTTTAGTGAATGTGGATACTAAGATTATTTTCAAGTGAAGTGTTTCCCTCCTCTGTTTTGCTAAAAGTCTCCCTCTAAATGCTGATAATTGTTGGATCGTTCAGTGAATGACATTTAGGATATTTATTGTAGTTAACAAAAAGAGAGAGCACATTTCTCATATATTGGCTTCTCTTCACTGGATCCCTGTTAAATCCAGAATCTAATTTAAAATCCTGCTCCTCACATAAAAGGTCTTGAATAATCAGGCCCCATCTGATCTTAAAGACCTCATAGTACCATATCACCCCATTAGAGCACTTCAGACTGCAGGCTTACTTGTTGTTCCTAGACTAATTAAAAGTAGAATAGGAGGCCGAGCCTTCAGTTTTCATGCCCCTCTTTTGTGGAACCAGCTTCCAGTTTCAGTTCGGGAGACACTATCTCTTTTAAGATTAGACTTAAAACTTTCCTTTTTGCTAAAGCATATAGGGGTGGATAGGGGACCTTGGATCCTCCCTTAGATATGCCGTAATAGGCGTAGGCTGCTGAGGGATTCCTCATGTGTTAATACTAGAGATGGACCGATCCGATATTACGTATCGGTATCGGTCCGATACTGACCTAAATTACTGGATCGGATATCGGAGAAAAATAAAAAATGTAATCCGATCCATTAAATATCACGAAAGCACCTCACAAAACTTGCAACACGCCGTAACTCACCTCAGAACGTTAGCACGTCGGAGCAGTATGCATCACGTGATAGAGCGGCTGTGGCATGCGGGACCTGTCGGTGGTCTGGATAGCATTTGGAGCTTCGCTAGTGTTAAGGTTCAAAATATTGGGGATGGACACCAGAGGAAAAACCCACAATAACAACACTGGTCCGGTCGGGTTGAGTCAAACGATGATTTAATGATCACACACGTGGGAGATGGACACTGTATGCAGACAGTCTCAGATCTCATCTCAAAAAACACATCACCATAGTTTTATGAAATCAGGGTATTAGAACGCCCCCTCATGCGTAGTGACAGGTGTAATACAATCAATGTTGACAATTTTATTTAACACAAAGAATAACATTGTCTCCTTCCCGAGGGCAGACGCTGACTGCCCCCGTCTCCTGGAACCGTCTGTACCCTGCTAAGACACAACATGGCAGCTACAAGGACTCTTTCATTTGTTAAGACCATCAGTGTGTATTGCTCTAAATCAAGTATATAATATTAAATGAATATTGCTGGATCAGCACTTCTACTTAAAACATATTAAAACATGACTAAGCACAAAATCACCAAGAATAACATCTTATAAGTGCTGTGTAAGCGCGTGCGGCCTTCCAAGCTCAAAGCCTTTGCCCTCCATAGATCAGCCAGACTCGCGCTGGCTGTAGCTTTTAACCTTTAATTACCTTGAGCACAACTCTAGAATAAGCAACAAACTGCAATGTGTATGGAATGATCATGGTTACATCTGCAATGGAAAATCATGTTATTATTCTGGTACCTGTAAGAAAAGATCAAACTAAAGTTATCACCATCACTGTAATGCAAAGAATAATGTAAGGTCAAAAACTTCAATTTATGCTTAATGCAAAGCTGGTTATATACTTCTAATGAACTAATAATGCCATATTAAAATATTAAATGATAATGAGAAAAACATCCCCTCCTTATTTTACAATTCCCTCTGTTGACCTCTGGAGAATCCAGAGGTCACAAACAGTTGTGTCCCTCCTTGGCCTACACATTCAGTTCCACATGCATCATTGGCATCATGGACATTGGAGTAATGACTCCAGGGTCCACTGCCCTCACAGACATACTTTTGAACATTCTTCTGGCACAAGGGATGAGACAACAACAAATAACCATAATACCCACCACAACAGACAAAGAAAACATGACCGAAGCGATAACCCCCTTCCACCGTCCGAACACTGAGGTCAGCCAGCCTTCTAACGGATTACCAACACCGGAGTGATCATGCATAGTTTCAGAAAGGCTCTTTAAGCCCTCCAGAGCCTTGGTTACCGACCCATCTGGAGCAGTATTGTTTGGAATACTGGTCGGCAAACATAGAACACACGCCCCCTTTTTCCGCTAACAACATGTCAAGGGCCATTCTATTCTGCACTCCCATTAACGAGGTCGGACCCACCTGCTCCGCCAACCCCTCCATGCCGTCTCTGGTCAGGTTAGAGAGCCTCAGTACATTGTAATGAACATAATTAATCCTATCTACATTCTTGTTTGGGGTCACTGGAAAGAAAGCAGAAATTATTGGAATATTTTCAAACCCGGCTGCTATTTGGTCAACTAGTTTAAATTCATTTGGAACCCCCCTGGGCACTCCAATGGAGTCGATCCAGGTGGGGGAATTCATTCTAGGGTCATAAACATTTATGTCATGTATTCCTCTCTTCCTCAAAATGTGTCTTTTGCGCCTGGCTGCCAATGTGCGCGTATTGTGTGGGGGAATTGATTTTACCTTATCTCCGATTAGCATAAGTGGCGCTCCTAGTCTCACCATCGCGCATGTCCCCACGCTCCCAAGAGGAACTCTGACCAATAGAGTCCTGTGCCCGCAATAGTAATACAGCCCGCTCCTAGCCCAAGTCCCAATTAGGGTGGCTGCATCACTCACATTGTTGGTGGTCCTCCCCGTCTGGGTGACCGAACACCAACTGGGGTCAATTTCCCCCAACCGATATTTAACTTTATCTGTGGAAAACTTAAAGCACGTATAATTATCTTTCCGGGGCATAAACGGCCCTACTTGCGTGAGCTTGCCAATAGGGGGAAATAGACTGGACAACACAGTGCAGTTCCCCGTATTCACAGCTCCTCTAGTCATCCGCAGCATACAATCATAGCCCCACTGATCCTCTGGATGCAGAGGTGCAGGCTCTATAAATAAACGCGGCCTTGCAGAAGCGCAAGCTACACAATTAGCCACTTTTTGTTCTCTAGCATTTTGGGCTATCCAGTCCAGCCAGATGTTACTGTCACTGAACCCGGTAGCGCGTTCAATCAAATCCTGAGGTTTCAGGGTGGTGTAGTCCACCGACACTACTCGCCTCTCCCTTGGTTCGTGCTCCTCTGGTGTAGCTTCCGACGACCCGCTCCCCTCTCGCCCTGTAAAAGATGCAACAGAGCTGGTGGGGCTGGCAATCACACGAGTTGTCATGTCTTCTCTACCTGACGGTACGCGATTAGTTTTTTCTAGGAAATTAACTTTAATTAACCCTTTTGGATCAACCCCCGCTGTTTCCACCCCCAGAACCAAATACATAGATTGTTTGCGATGCCAATTCCCCAATGATAAGGTTAACGCGTTTCCAGAGGGGCTAAAATCCCTCTGTAGTTTAAGCCCGTTTTCTGATCCTGATTCTAACGGTTCCCAATTTTGCCCAGTGTAACCCCTTACCTGGTCCCAATTACGGCACCAGCTGTCATAAGGACGATTTCCCCTCTCGCAGTGCGTACTCACTGAATAATCCCAACAGACCCACACATTGTATCCCCTCCAAGCACTGCCGACGTCCCTGCAATTAACAACATCACACAGATCAAACGTAAAGGAAGTTGTGGAGCCAATAACATAATCTAATTCTAAACCACCATATGTGCTGAGACACTCATCCTTTTTACCAGAGACCTCGCGCTTCACTCTTGCCCGCAGCTTTAAATCACTATAGATCACGCGTGATGTACTTGGTGTATCAAACAACGCCGGACTGGCATGGCCTCCGTGCTCAGACTGGTTTCCCGGGTCGGTCTGCAACAAACAAATCAAAAAACAAATAGCCATGATTAGCAACATAGTTAACATCAAACTCATAATAATTTTGAACATTGTGATGGCTTCTGAAACTCTTCTTTCATCACCAGTGTCTAATTGTTGTGATGGCATGGTGGTATGTGAATGTTATGGTGTAGTAAAAAGTTCAAAGCCCTTTATCAGAGCCTCTCTCTTGTTTTAGGTGTTCAGTGTGGTACCGCTCCTTTTCGTTGGCGCGGCGATCTGCTCCTTGACTGCTCTTCTTTCTTCGACCTTCCGGGTAGACCACCGGTCGGCCCGTTGCACAGGTGTGAGGGTTTATTCTGCCGCTCAATTTCACCTGTGTTGGGTGGAGATTGATCCTTCCCCACCAAGCCCTCGTGCGCGGCCGCGCACTGCGTCCAGTGATACCAGGTGTCGCCTTTCCCCTTCAGTTGGACCGCTGTCGCCGTCCGAGCCGATACCTCATATGGACCAGTCCAGCGGGGCTCCTTCCACTTTCGTTTGATGACTCTCAGCCACACTGTTTTCGCGTCCGGGACCTCTCCTTCTCCTGTGGGCCCTTTACAAGCCGCCTGTTTCGTGAAACTGGACACTAGCGCCTTTAGCTCGTTCCAGTAGTCTGCGTGGGACCGGTTCCCCTTTTTGTCCCGTTCAACCGAGCCCACCGTCCAAGGTGCCGGAAACTGTCTCCCGGTTTGCAGCTCGTATGGTGTAAAACCTGTGGATTGATTAACAGAACATCTTATGGTCATCAACGCAACCGGCAGGGCTGCGACCCAATTTAGCCCTGTTTGCGCGCAGATTTTTGCCAATTTGTTTTTCAAATTTAGGTTCATTCTTTCTACTTTCCCCTGAGACTGAGGATGATAGACCGTTCCAAATTTATGCTGGACGCCCAACATTTTTTCTACTTTTTCCAAATCTTGATTTTTAAAATGGGTTCCATTATCTGATCTAATTCTTTTCGGGAACCCATGACGGGGAATGTAATGATTGATTAAACACTTAACGACAGTCTTAGCATCCTCCTTTTTTGTAGCCCAGGCCTCTGGCCAGCCGGTCAGAGCGTCAACACACACTAACAAATATCTTACACCGCCAGGCCCGGAATCAATCATATCAGTGAAATCAATAACAATCTCCTCTCCCGGCCTCTCAGGGGGCCGAAACTTACCCACTTCCGGTTTTACTGCTGGCTTAGGATTGTGTGCCCCACAGATTAAGCACATCCTGGCCTTCTCCCTTATCATTCCTCGCAGCTCAGGATGCCACCAATGACACAAATTTCTTTCCATCTGGGCTCTCCCCACGTGGGCAAGTCCGTGGGCTTCATCCACCTTCTGTTCTGCCATTTTGGCTGTCAGCACGGGGCGCCCGTCTGGCCCCCTCCACAAATGTCCATCCTGCCAGGCTCCTTTGTTTTTCCACACCCCCTTTTCCTCTGGGGATGCCTCCTCCTGGGCCTGTTTGACTTCCTCAATCAGGTCAACAGATATCTCCTCTTCTGGAGTTACCTGTATCATTTGTCTCCGTCCTTTGTAGCCTGCGGCCTCCTTTGCGGCTTCGTCTGCTCTCTGGTTTCCTTTTTCCACCATGCTGGTTCCTTGGGAGTGAGCTTTGCACTTTATAATGCTCACCTCCTCTGGGTCAGCCAAGGCCTTTTCCAGTTCCTCCATTTCATGTTTGTGGGAAATAGGTGCATTGGTTGCTGTTCTGAATCCTGCTCTTTTCCACTGAGGCAGCTCCACATGCGCTGCTCCAAACGCATATGCCGAATCGGTGTAGATGTTCACTCTCCTGTTCTTGGCTAGTCTCAAAGCTCGAGCTAAGGCTATCACTTCAGCTCTCTGGGCCGACTGCTTTCCCTCAATCCTTCCTGACTCTCTGACCTGATAATCTCCTTCTACTCTGCAAACCACCGCATACCCTGCTTTCAGTCCTCCTTCGTCTCGGTGGCAACATCCATCGGTGAACCAGTCCTCAGCTCCCGGTATGGGTTCGGCCTTCAGGTCCTCTCTAATCTTTTCCTCAATCTGTGCTCTTTTGGCGCAGTCATGTGGTTCCCCTACACCCATTAAATCTGCCATGTTAATTCCTTCATGTTTGAATGTCAAATTTGGGGCCTCTAAGACTTTGCTCAGTCTCTGTTGTGCCCGTGGTGACATACAAAATGCTTGTGAATTCACGTATGCCACTATGCTATGTGTAGTGAGTATTTTTAGTGGGTGTTCTCTCACTACATGTGCTGTTTTTTGGATAATTCTAGCGACCCCTGCTGCATGTTGTGTACATGTAGGATGCTTTGCTTCTGTTGGATGTAGTTTTACACTAACATACATGAGCACATCTCTACCCCCCCCCCCCCCCCCCTTTTTCTGAAACAACACTCCATTTACAACTGAGTTTGTTTCAGAAACATCCAAATAGAATGGCTCATCATAATTGGGTGTGGCTAAATCTGAGGCCCTTGACAAATCCTGTTTCACCCTAATAAATGCGGCTTCAGCTTCAGGCGTCCAAGGCAACTCAGCCTTAAAGTTTCGAACGCCAACTTGCTTCATTAGGCCCCTTAAAGGGGCAGTTTTGCCTGCATAATCCGGAATGAACTGCCTGCTGTAACCTGTTAAACCAAGCTGTTCTTTAGTGAATGTGGATACTAAGATTATTTTCAAGTGAAGTGTTTCCCTCCTCTGTTTTGCTAAAAGTCTCCCTCTAAATGCTGATAATTGTTGGATCGTTCAGTGAATGACATTTAGGATATTTATTGTAGTTAACAAAAAGAGAGAGCACATTTCTCATATATTGGCTTCTCTTCACTGGATCCCTGTTAAATCCAGAATCTAATTTAAAATCCTGCTCCTCACATAAAAGGTCTTGAATAATCAGGCCCCATCTGATCTTAAAGACCTCATAGTACCATATCACCCCATTAGAGCACTTCAGACTGCAGGCTTACTTGTTGTTCCTAGACTAATTAAAAGTAGAATAGGAGGCCGAGCCTTCAGTTTTCATGCCCCTCTTTTGTGGAACCAGCTTCCAGTTTCAGTTCGGGAGACACTATCTCTTTTAAGATTAGACTTAAAACTTTCCTTTTTGCTAAAGCATATAGGGGTGGATAGGGGACCTTGGATCCTCCCTTAGATATGCCGTAATAGGCGTAGGCTGCTGAGGGATTCCTCATGTGTTAATACTAGAGATGGACCGATCCGATATTACGTATCGGTATCGGTCCGATACTGACCTAAATTACTGGATCGCATATCGGAGAAAAATAAAAAATGTAATCCGATCCATTAAATATCACGAAAGCACCTCACAAAACTTGCAACACGCCGTAACTCACCTCAGAACGTTAGCACGTCGGAGCAGTATGCATCACGTGATAGAGCGGCTGTGGCATGCGGGACCTGTCGGTGGTCTGGATAGCATTTGGAGCTTCGCTAGCAACCCGGCATTTCATCTCCGACAAAGTTATCCCGAGAGAAGTAAAGCAAGTGTGTAAGTCCATCTCTGAATGTTTGTAAAGCATTCCTGCGTTAAGCTTAACAAGCGACTGCCTCTCCTGCTGCTACTTCAATCATGAAACTGCTTAACGATCAGCTGATCGGCTTTTCTGTCGCGAGTCCGTGTCTCTAGTTTGCTTTTGGCCCACTTTGCACCAGAAAGAGCAAACCAGCGGCTGAACAACAGCAGCACGTTTAAGCTTGATCAGCTGTTGTTAGAATGTATTTAATATTACTTTCTACTCCAGGATCTTTTTCTACCATTTTCTACCACATAAAAAAGTGGTATCGTGCCATCTCTAGTTAATACACCTCTCTGCATTTAATTATGTGTTATCATTATTCTCTGCCTCTCTTCAATAGCATGTCTTTGGCCTGTTTTCATCCACTCACCCTCAACTAGTCGTTGCAGATGGCAACGACTAGTTCCTGGTTCTGCTGGAGGTTTCTTCCTGTTATACGGGAGTTTTTCTTTCCTACTGTTGCCAAAGTGCTGCTCATAGGGGGGTCATATGATTGTTGGTGTTTTCTCTGTTTTCTTTGTATCATTGTAGGGTATACCTGATATTATTTCCCTGAGGAAACTGTTGTTGTGATTTGGCGCTGTATATATAAAATTGAATTGAACTGATTGTCAGTGCACGGCAGCACAAACAACACAAATCACAGAGGAGTGCTTAACTACTGCAGAGTAAAAAAAACTAATGAAAAACTGTTGTGTTGGTGTTTTCCTCAATTCTACTGTGTCTAATTATCTGAAAGTCTGCACGCTTATATACACACACATTTCCTGGATTGTCACTGTTGATGTATTAGATAAAGAAAAAAAAGACCAAAGAAAATGAACCAAAAAAGCTCCAGTCTCACCAGTCTAGAGACTTTGGCAGTGGCCATCTGGATATCACTGGGCTCTAGAGCACAGTGGTTGGCTGAAATTGGTTCCAAAGACTTACACAGTGTTACACAGTAAATCTTGTGATTGCTTTGGCCACTAGCATGTTACCACAGTGATCAGTAGTTTAGGAGGAGGATGCCGACTTTTCTGAAAACACTACTCACTGAAAAAGTGAGTGCAATGCAAACCAGAAGCATCTAAAACATGTTAAAACGTGTTGATTGCAGTAGCAATGCATGACTTTTCCTTTGGAAGTGAACAGCCTTCTTCTCTAGTTTGTGATGCACTGTTTAAATTTCACTACTTGGAGAGTAAAAGGTGAATGTTTGAAGATAAGTAACCATCTTTAATGCAAACCTCAGGTGAATCTGCTAGAGCCAAAGTAATCACAAGGAGCTTTTTGGTGTGGCACCGGTTTTGGGAACAGCCAATAATTTTTATACTAGGTAGTACATTTGCAAGGAGCAGCGAGCAATAGTTAGTGTTAGCATACCTTATTAAAAATATCATGGCTGCAAGAGGGTATAGTGGTGGATTCACTGCTAAGGTGCTGACATCTCTATACAGTCCCAATGCATTACCACTTATAGGTTGGTCAAGGATCGGCTGATGTCTTGGGTGTTCAACCTGGTATTAGTTCTCTTTGGAAATATTAGAATTGATTTCATATGAATCTTATGAACAGTATGACCCCAACACCTTGTAAAGCAAACCAGAAAACCAAGGGAAAGAAAGCCTGATAAGTCTGATAGATGAGTCACATCACCATGACACGTTTGAGTCCATGATTTTTACCCAGTTACTTGTTTCAGATGCCTTTCAACTACACAATGAGACATCAGCACAGAAGAAAGGATAGTTATACATTTAAATCAGGGTCAGGAGCTCAGTGGAAAACAAACAACAGACGGACAGATGTGTGTCAGCTGTGAGCTATTATTAATCCTGCAGGAAAGACGGGCCGGCTGATTCCTACAAAACACAAAATGCGCACAGTGTGTTCACATATTTCTTACATAAGACAAGCACTGCCGAAGAAGGATTTCTGCATCATAGCTTTGCAATATGAGTGTGAGGATCTGGCTGGTGACTTTATATTTTAAAAAAAAAACCCTTCTTGGAAATCAGTCAGGAGGGCAAAATATAGCTAGATTTGTGTTTCGCTCCAAGTCAGATTCCTGATATGTTTTAATCTCTCTTGAATCACAGGAAGAAACTTTATTAGCTTTTTTTTTTTTTTTTTTTTGCCTCAAAACGTTTGAGACTTGATTGCGAGATGTGATTTTCTGAAGTTCACAACATTTCACTCTCTCCTCAGCACTTCAGAAGCACTGCAGAAGGTGATTGTAGATTAACTTTTTAAGCTTGAATTGAAAAGGTGGAAAAAAGCTTCATGCTTTGATTTTCACCACAAAAATTTTTATGAATAATAATGATTTGCCAAAAAGTACTATAACCTGACGGTGACCTTGCGGTTATATTTTTGTGTCTGTCAATAAATTTCACTGAAAGGAAAAATATAATATAAAGATATAAAAATATATTTCTGCAATAGTTTAATTTTAATTGAATGAATACCTTAAAACCTGGAATGCCACATATCCATCTACCAGCCCCAGAACACAACCTCACCGTATTCTGCAGCAAGACATCTCTATGTCTTTGTGCATTTCCATGGTGTTGAGGCTTCCTGAAGATCTGTGATCAGCACATGTACCAGAAACATTCACTGGACAAGCTGTAGTTCACAATTATGTTAACTGATGACATGCAAGCACAGATGTGCAAGCATTTTCAGAACATATACTGTATTAAAGTGCCTTGTAATGTAACTTTCTGTACCCTAACAGCCTCAACTGATTTTGACGTGGACTGAAGCCTTCTTTTCCCCGGTGAAAGGGTATGGAGTTTATGCTACCTCCCAAGGCTTTGCCTCAGGGCCTCTCTTCAGTACTGCACTGTTGGTCGTTTGTAGCTAGCCAGCAAATGTTCAGTGTCTGTTTGGCAATGTTATATGTAACAAGATGCTAGTGGAGTGATGTTGTGGTTAGCGATGTCACCTCATAGAAAGAAGGTCCTGGATTCAAAGCCTACCTGGAGGCGGGCGGGCAGGGGGCTTTCTGTGCCGAATTTGGATTTTCTCTCCAGGTACTCCACCTTCCTCCCACAGCCCAAAGGCATGCATGACATTTTGGTAATTAGTGATTGTAAATTGGCTGTTGCTGCAAACGTGAGCATGACTGTGTACTCTGCCTGTCAGCCTTATACGGCTGGAGTAGGCTCCAGCCCCCTTGTGACATGCAAGAAAAAGAAAATGGATGGATATAGAGACAAGTTAAAGAGAGAGAGCTGAGATCCCAATAAGTGCCTATGCTTTGTCTGTAAATTATAAATAAAACCTACTGCTGTGTTATCTGTATCACCCTGCGCATATCCTCTGGGTTATTTGGTTAAACAGTGGTATTTGGGGCAGTTTTGGGGTAGGAGGTGTAAATGAGTGGGTTTTTTATGCATAGACATTACCAGTGTTGGGACTAACGCGTTATTAAGTAACGCGTTACAGTAACGCGTTACAGTAACTACGTTATTATTGTGGTAACAAGCACGGTAACTAGTTATTATGCCAAAACCGGGAAGGCGTTACTCGTTACTGGGATTTAGATAGGCTCGTTATTCGTTACTTCATGTGGTGGCTATCGCAGAGCTTTCACAGATTCAATAACATTAGCAAGCGGTGGAAGCCAGCAGGTGCATGAAGGAAAAGGGAGGCAAGAGGAGAGACCCGAAGCGGCCGCTGGTCCGAGTGTCAGGTGAACTGAACTTCAGGTAAGAAGTTATGACCTGCAGTCCATCTGGGTCAGATATGAACCAAGTTTAGTTGGAGTTTATTTTCGTTGTGCTGACTTTTTCGTACTGTGTGCTAGCTAGCATGACGGAGTTTCTATACAGCTGGGTGGGTGCTATGAAGTTATTGATGTTGAACTTTATTTTGTTCATAAGGTTAATTATTAGAGTTGCCAACCGTCCTGTAAAAAACGGAATCGTCTCGTATTCAGAGAAATTATTACGCGTTTCGTATTTAGGTGAAAAGAAACACAGTTTGTCCCGGACTTCAGCTACAATGAAAAAGACACAAAGCTGGAGTTACTCTGTGTCTTTGCTGCACAGCTGCCTCTTCTTCTCTCATCCTCTTACCCTCCCTCTCCTGTTTCTACTTCAATCATTAAACTGATCAATGATCAGCTGATCGGCTTTTCTCTCTTGTTTATTTATCGCCCACTTTGCGCCAGAAATAGGAAACCAGCGGATGTCGCGCTAAACAACAGCAGCACGCTTAAGCTTGATCAGCTGTTGTTAGAATTTATTTAATATTAATTTCTAGTATCAGCTGATGTTTGCTGGAGCCACAGCTGTAAACCTGCTGGTCATGATATGGGTTTGAGTATGTGGTGAGAGGGAAACATGAAGACGAAACCAGGAGATGTCCTTACTGAATCATCAGAGCTGTGATGGAGAAACAGGTTTACCTTTTAGGTGACATGAATGAGTTGAAGGGAAGTTATGAACTGTTTCTGAGAGACAAATAACACCAGGATCCTTTTCTAAGTAGCTGACAGCTGGTAACTGTGCAGGGGCAGGTCTAGCAAAGTGTTGCCAGGGGGGCATGTAGGGCATTAAAAGGGAAAGGGGGGCACAAGGAAATACTTTCTTATTCTCATTTAAAATGTCTCACTTTTAAAAAAAATAATTATCTGAGTCTTGCAACAAACAATTGATAGATTGATGCATATATATGATCAGAACAGTGTACATCACTGTCACAACAGTGTTTGTTTTCATTCAAAGGCTTTATGATTTTTCCTATAATGGTGGGCCAGTCTCTAGTCAAAATGCCCGGGACGATTTTTTGTCCCAGTCCAGCCATGTATGCAGCTCATCTGCAGTCTGGTGTTGCCTACATCTTCCTATTCAGAAGGCAGAATTTCCGAGTTCTGAGTACAATCGAAAGCACCACGACTGCAGTTTTTGTGTTGGATGTAAAAAGCAGGCTAGGATAGAATCAGGCGTGGGATTTCTCTCGTGGAAATGTGCACATTATTTTTTCCTTTCTATTGGTAGGTGGCACAGTGCACTTGTGGCAAGTAAGCAAGCTAGAAGACTGGCAATCTTGCTGGGTATCCAGTTACGGAAGGAACACATTAACAAGAGAATTCTGAGTAAAACCAAAGTTACTTTCCCTAGTAACTAGTTACTCTGAAAGTAACGAGTAACTTGAAGTAACTGAGTTACTTTTGATAGAAGTAACTAGTAATGTAACTAAGTTACTAATTTAAAGTAACTTACCCAACACTGGACATTACTATGGTGCCATGGAAAAGGGTTTGCCCCCTTTCTGAATTCTTAGTTTTCACATATTCGTCACATTGAAGAGTTTCTGGTCATCCATATTAGACAATAACCCAGAACACAGTTTTTTTTGGCAATGTAATTTATTAAGGGGAAAAAAGCTATCCACATCTACCTGGCTCTATGTGGAAAAAAATCAATTCAGCTTAATTTTATTTACATAGTGCCAATTCACAACAACAGTCACATGAAGGTGCTTCATATAATTGCCCTCTAAACCTAATGACTGGTTGTACCAATCTTGGCAGCAAAGCGTGCAATCAAGCATTTGTGATAACCAAAAATGACTCCTTCATATTGCTGTGGAGGAATTTTGCCCACTCTTCTTCGAAATGTAATTTAAATTCAGCCATATTGGAGAGTTTTTGAGCATGAACAGCCTGTTTAAGGTCATGCCACAACACTTCAGTAGGTTTTAATTCCAGACTTTGACTAGACTACTCCAAATCATTCATTTTGTTTATTTTGAGCCATTCAGAGCTGGACTTCCTGGTGTGTTTGAGCCTCAGGATATGAACTGATATCCAAACACTCACTTCAGGGTTTCTGGTAAAGAGCATTTTTGTTACCGCCACTTACAACAAGTTGTCGAGGTTGTGAAGCAGCAAAGCAGCCCCAGACCATCACACTACTGCCACCATGTGTGACTGTTGGTATGAGGTTCTTAGATAGTTTTTTCCCCCTTTATAGATGAAGTCACCATTTGAAGTCAGCATTTAATCTTTGTCTGACATTAAAATGTGATGATTTCAGTTTGACAAATATGCAAAAATACTGAGCTATCAGGAAGGGAGCAAATAAGTTTCCACTTGACTGTACAGTATGCATGTCCCTTCTGTGTTTTTTGGTTTTAATGTGTTGCAACTTTTTTCGTGAGCAGCATCAAATTCATGGACCTTTTGGGGGACTCTTTTATAGTCGTCACACAGTCTACAGAAGAGTGCACATATGAAACATATCAACACTTTATACTGATGTCTTTTTCTTGAAACATTTTTTTAAATGGTTGGTGGTAGATTGCAGGATGCCATAAGGAGACTCCCCAGTGTTCGACTTGGTGAAAAATGTCTCGACATTACTTGAATGCTAGGCTGCTGCCATGAACAACTACCCTTGAGTATGTTTTTTGTGATGGAGAGATCATTCAGAGTAGAGAACGAGTTGGATATGGGCATCACATATAACAAAAGCCCACTAGAACTTGCAGCTTACCTCAGCCACCCATCAAGAAGTCCTAACCCATAGGTGTCAAACTCTGGCCCGCGGGCCAGATTTGGCCCGCAGCCTAATTACATTTGGCCCGCGAAGCCATACCAAATTACTATTAGAGCTGGCCTACTGGTATTATACAGCTAATATATATATTGTTTAGTATTAAGCTTTGCTTGTTCCATATTCAGTTTTCCAGCAAAACTTATTTGAGTCCATAAGAAAAGATTCATTCTTATATCTGGAGGAAGATTTTTTTTTCAATAAATATTAATGTTAGCCCGCGACTTTGTTCCAGTTTTGAATTTTGGCCCACTGTGTATTTGAGTTTGACACCCCTGTCCTAACCAGACTGGTCCTGAATATGGACTGGTCCATTTCTTTTAAAGCAAAACTAAACTTTACGGGACTTTATGAGTGACATTGGAGAGTGCC
Source organism: Aulonocara stuartgranti (assembly GCF_965226115.1). Classification (NCBI taxonomy): domain Eukaryota; kingdom Metazoa; phylum Chordata; class Actinopteri; order Cichliformes; family Cichlidae; genus Aulonocara; species Aulonocara stuartgranti. The sequence goes on from NC_138952.1 coordinate 28,727,136, forward strand.
AGTTTAGATTCCTAATGGTATCTAATTTATCTCCTGCAAAGGATTCATCAACTAAAATACCAAAAAGAAATGACTTGCATAACAAGCTGAAAGGCTGCAATGTAGTGTGTTACTACACTACAAATCCTGCTTTATAGTGCAGAGCCCTGAAGTTGTTGAAATTAATCCAAATGAGAAAATCTGAGCTAAACAATCAAAAAGAGATTTCATCTGACACCAAAACTGGGAGTGAAATGTCAGATTGAATGACATTTTCATGGCAATTTAATGAAAAATCTAAGCCTGCACTAAAACTCACTGACTTTAACAATGTTGAATATATAACGGTTAATGCACATTATATTGATGTCATTCCTTGATTAAACCCAGAGTCCCAAAGGCCTGTTGCTAAAAGATACAAATTGCTTGTACAGTACACGGTTTAACCTTTGCTTGGAGACTCCGCTTATTTCCATTCTTAGAGACTTTGATTTGCTGGTGATTAATTTTTTTTTATTTTGTTTTACTTAGTATTCATTGTGGTTTAATAGCTCTCATGCAGACACCCTATTAATGTCCCGGGCTAATTACGACAGCCAATAAAACCAGTCAAGCACACTTGTAATTATGAAATATGAAGTAGTTTCAAAGGCAGAACGAGAACAAGGACGAGAACAAGGGTGGATCGAATTTCAACCAAAAAAAGAGACATGTCAGAGTTCCCCTCCATTGTGTTCCACGTTACTCAGGAAGTGTAAGTTATTTGTTATTGTTTATCTTTCATAATATTGCTGCAGTTATTACCTAGTATAAAAAAATGCAAGTTAAAATATTCATCTTATTCCTATATTATTTTTTCTAGCACTAGCACCTTCAGAACAGCGATATAGAGATGTGAAGCCAGGTCCTTGTTTAATTTCTTTCACATTAATTGGAACAATACAGAGTCATTTCTGTGAGAATCATCACAAACACAGAGGGCTAGTGGACAGAAAGCAGTACTCCTCGTGGCACATCTGGCAGAGATGACAAGGAGCCGTTGAAGTAAAGAAACCAGACTAAAGATGCATGGAAGATGTTTAACACTTGAAATCTTATCATAGGCTTGATAATAAAAGAAAATTACAGAACCAGGGCATTGAAAAAAATTGTATGCATACAGGTTTTCCTTTATATAATTACTGGGCTTTGTGAGATAACTGAACATATGAGGATTGCTGTTTACTTGGAATAACCTGAAATTCATTTGTGGTCTGAAATAGCCTCACAGCCAGCTAACTTTACTAACTTCAACTAAGTTAAAGCAAAGTTAGCTATTATACCAATATGACTGTTCTACAAAGAGTATGTAGTGGGATAATTTAATTTAGAGACAGTATAACTGAGTCAACTGTAGAAACAATTAAAACCAACAGTGACAGTAAGTGATGAATAAAATAAGATTGAAAATGACTAGAACAGAGACATGAAAGGCACACATGGGCAAACATTATGAGACACAGAACATGAGCCTGCAAATTAAAGCAGGATCTGGTGCTTAACAATATAATTTCAGATTTAGCGCTCGGTTTTCATGGTTACTTCTTGATTTAGTCGTTCGTTTTTAGGAACTGCACTAAAGAGTATGAATGGCACGCAGATCGTCAGCAGAGCAATACGATCCTAAAAGAAAAAGGCTCCAGAGTCTTGCAATTTTTGAGTTTGTGTGAGCTGATGACAGTTGTGTATTTTTTTCTTTATTTTTTTCAGACCATTGATATCTATCAATGCCTGAACAGTGGAGCAGTGATAATGAAGAGCCTTACATCTACGGCTTAAGACCTATTAAGCTACAACGTCATGATATACTTAAGTATCTTTGGGAGTATTAGTATAGTATTGTGTATATAGTATTATAGTATTGTGAAAAAACTTGTGGATGAAGTTGTGGAATTATTCTTCCTGTCTGCTTCTTAATAGGCTTCGCCTAGAATTGTTCTAAACCGCACAAAAAATAAGAAATAAAATAAGAGCATGTAAAATTACCATCAGATTTATGAAATGTGTTTATTGGTCAGTTTTTTCAATCTGTATAAATCCACAGACTACACTCCCTTCCTACAGTCTGCATAAAGCCACACCTCCATTTGTCTGTATTAGGAGACACGCTGACATCCAGGTGAAGTGATGTCTGGCTGAATCAAACAGGAGGTGAAAGCCAGAAAAGACACATCTTTCTAAAATGTGTTGAAATGTTTAAAGACAGACAGTCCTTCATTATCACACACACACACACACACACACACACACACCAGTGTAGGTGAGTTTTCAACATTGAATCACTGCAAATGTGCTGTCAGCATTTCGACTCTGTGACAGCTTTAATTGGCTGAGTGCTCATATTTGTACATATATGTTTATGAGGGAAAAAGATTGAACTGGGGGATGAAACTACAGCAGAGAATCCGGAGATGAGAACTAGAAGCGAGCTGGAGCGCTCCTGTTGCGGTCAAACTAAGACGGAGTATTGATCTTTATAAGTCCCCACTCATAAATGGTAAAAGAACTTAAATGTTTAAAACTGAATATTTTTGACTCGGACCTGATTAGATAATCAAATCATTTCATTAACTTTAATTAAATTAGTATCTGATATCCTAAAATAGTGGCTGGAACACCTGAAAATGGACCAAGACTGTCAGCTACAGATAAGATATCCCACTCTGATGCATCCTCAGTTTTCTATAATAGACTCATATACGCTATCAAACACATTATTTTTATTTCTGTCGTTGTATCTGTGCGAGGAAGTCACGGTTTGACAGTGTTCTTGAACATCTTTAGGCGGTGATGTCTTTTCTATTGTTCAGATAATTGTGTTTCAGATTGTGTCATAAAACCCTGCAGGCTTTATGTGGCAAAAAGTAATTCTTCACTCCAAGTTGTCAGTGTGATGCTGACGAAATAAACAGCCCGTAATGTAAAACGTATTCCACTCAATGAATTAATGACTTCCTTTTCTAAATGTAAACTTGACATGAAATTCAGAATTTTATGAATCCAAACTTGCCGTGGAACTTATATACACATTGAACTTGCTGTGTTTTTGTGGAAAATTTGTCCTCAAAAAACACAATGTGTAAAAAATGAAGTTGACATGAAGTGATTATGAACTGGTCTTCCTGCTCCTAAAGGAGAAAAGGAAAAAAGAGGAGACTCTGGGTTCATCCATCTCTCATGGGAAAGCAGCAGCAGGGAGAATACCATGGTTTGATCTAGGAGTTGAAGCTTTCATACATATGAAAGGATGTGAGTGGGACAGTTTGAACTCTTGTTATTTCCCTATTATTGTACATTTACTGTAGTACTGGTGCAATATTTGAGCTATGAATGCACTTGTTACCAAAAGCAGTGATCTGATTGGTCAAATCTTGGTTCAAATAAATAAATGCCACAAATTCGTCCAGTGAAAATACACTGGACGAATTTGTGGCAGCTGTGTTAAGAGTAAAAATATTTCAAATGCACTAAATATTTTTATTGATTTTACAGGTCAGGTGTGTAAAGGCCTTGAGAGTCTTGGATGGTCACTGTAAACTGGCCTGTCTGAGTTCATTTTAACCAAATCAAAAAGCTAATGGGTAAAATATATAGTGCACATTTATACGCTAAACCGATTAACTTTTTGTGCCACACCTGGCAGCAAGAACTGCAATCAAACATTTCCTATAACTGACAATATGTTTTTCACATCTCTGTGGAGGAATTTTGGCCCAGTCCTCTTTGCAGAATTATTTTAAATCGGAGGGTCTTCAGGCATGAACGGCCTGTTTTAGGTGATGTCAGCACAGTTGATTCCAATTCCTGACTTTGACTAGGCCACTTCAAAACCTTTCTTTTGTTTTTCTTTTTTGGAGCTATTCAGAGGTAAACAATCAAATTGAAGAAATATAAACATTTTGTAATTTTACTTGATGTTTTGTCATTGATTTACTATTCTACTGTGGTACGAAAGACCACAATATTCCCGCTTGTTCATGTTGACTGTACTAAACTATATAATCACTTAATTGATTCAATTAAATAGCCCTTGTTTTGAACAGCTTTAATTTGACAGTTTCAAGCTGTCACTCTTTGTCAGTAGGTTGTTTAAAGCTCATCGGCAGCTTCCAAACACAGGAAACAACTGGTGAAATGCTAACAGTGCAATTACAGATGGTGAAAACTGCTTTGCCTGCTCAGATCAGATCTGCTTTTATCACTTTACCTCAGTGTGCACATCAGATGAGCGGTCAGACTGGGCAGCATCACCTCATCCTCCATCACACTGAACACTGGTGCTCCACAGGGGTGTGTACTGAGCCCTCTCCTATACTCACTCTACACCTACGACTGCACGGCCACTAGAAACTCCAACATCATTGTAAAGTTTGTGGACGACACTACAGTGGTGGGTCTTATCACCAACGGTGATGAGACGGCCTACAGGGAGGAGGTCAGCGCCCTGACCCACTGGTGTCAAGACAACCATCTCACCCTCAACGTCACAAAGACAAAGGAGTTGATAGTGGACTTCCGGAGGTGCAGAGAAGTACACACCCCCATCACCATCAACGGCGCTGCTGTGGAGAGAGTGAGCAGCTTCCGCTTCCTTGCTGTACATCTGGCTGAGGATCTTACGTGGTCAGTACACACAAACAAAACAGTGAAGAAGGCGCAGCAGCGCCTCTTCTTTCTCAGGAGACTGAAAAGATTCGGCATGAGCCCCCGCATCCTCAGGACCTTCTATCGCTGTGCCATTGAGAGCATCCTCACTGGATGCATCACCACCTGGTACGGCAACAGCACCGCTTACAACCGCAAAGCTCTCCAGAGAGTAGTGCGGTGCTCTGAACGGATAATTGGAGGTGAGCTTCCCTCCCTCCAGGACATCTACAGGAAGCGCTGCCTGAGGAAAGCGGGGAGGATCATCAAGGACTCCAGTCACCCCAGCCAGAAACTGTTCAGACTACTTCCATCAGGAAGGAGGTTCTGCAGCATCCGGTCCCGTACCAGCAGACTGAGAGACAGCTTTTTCCACCAGGCCATCAGACTGCTGAACACGTCATAGACACCTCAGCTTCACTACTGGAACTTCAACATTATGCACTCCATACTGTATATAAATGCCACTTGTTTTGCACAATATCCAACTACCAACCTCTGTATATTTTATATATTTACTTTATTTTTACTCTATTTAATTTGTAAAATATGTATATACACACACACACACACATATATACACACGTAGACATACATATTTAGTATACACATTCAGTAATATGCATACACTCTTATATTGTATATATATTTAGTCATATCATTCTCAGACTTAGCCATTCTTATATTTGCTTGTTCTTTTGTTATTGTACTTTGCACACCTCTGTTGCTTGTGAAGCTCGCACACAAGAATTTCACTCACATGTACTGTACCAGTGTACCTGCACATGTGATGTGACAATAAAAGTGATTTGATTTGAGATGAATAAAAGTCATATCAGTAAAATGTCATAAAATGTCTCAGGATCCTGGAAAAACAAACTTTCCTTTTGCATTTGTCATTTAATCCATTGAGGCTTTGAAAGAACTTGGTGTGCCCGGACAGCTATAGAATTTCTTCACCAAAGAGGGCATGTAGTCCTTCACATCAAGTTTAAATATATCAGCTAAATCAGAGCTGAAAGGATAGAACTCCAAAACTGTCATGCCTGGTGTGTCCCTCCCACGTTTCTTGTCATAGCGGTTTTCACCTTTGCTGTTATTGAAAGAACGCTACAGAAATATCAAACTTGCTCACAGGATCACCAGACACTGAATGGAAGGTACAAAACGTGTATTTTTGTGTTTTATTGTGGGATTTGTTTTCTCTGCATGAGTGCTCATCTGGAGGATTTTGTTATTTATATGTGAAGGATAACAGGTGATCCTCTGGTCCTCTTCATCCCTCTTTATCTCCTTCCTACCACAATGACTCCATCCATGACTTCATGACTTATCCCTGCTGTCCATCTCTCTCTGCTTCTCTTATTGCTATAAAGGCATTTCACTGTGTGTGTCACATTTATTTTCTATATGTTCTACAGCTCTATTCACAGTTTTTCAATTTTAATACTGTTTTTGGTCATGATTTTTTTCACCAATGCACATCCACTCAAAATGTGTGTTTTGATGTGTCAGCAGGAGTGTCTGGTCTCTCCTAACTTGTCTTTTGCCTGCAGTCAAGGGTGTGTTGTAACCCAAACCTCTATCTTTTCCTAAACCAAACCAAGAACCTTTTAGTGCTAAAACCTAAAAAAGTTGTTTTTAAAGCATAAACCCAACCACCCACCAAAGGTGACTGATCGGATGGAAAACACTAGGGTTCGACAGGGATGCAAGCCCCTTCCCCTTTCACATCTGTAAAACAGGGCCATTCAGTCCTGTGCATCAGAGCACTAATGCTAAAGGACTCCTTGCACTTAATGGGAGGATGCAGCAGGGATCTGACAAAGTTGCAGCACACACACATATTTGTTGTATAAAAAGTTGCATATTAAATAGTGAAATGCCACATGCATTTTCTTTTCTCGCTTTTCTAGCAAACATGTACAGTATTATATGAATCAAAATGCACATTGCTTTGTATCTTGGTCTCCCTGACAACACTAATGATGTTTTGGTTTCTGTCACTTCTGCAGCTGATCCATAACCAGGGTGGTCCGCAGGTGCTGTCAAAATAAAAGATAAGAAGTTGCAACGCGCGTTTGCGTACATAAGATTTTCTGGAGGAGGACAGACGTTTGTTTAGAACTCTTAAAGATGTCGAAGAAGCAAGCTCCTTTAAGCAATTACTTTGGTGTTCCTCCACCTCCAAAGAAATGTCAGAAGGAGTCCGAACCACAAAAGAAGCACGTATTCTCGGAAACGTGGAGAAGGTGAGCTGGCTTCAAACAACTACTGGTTCTTTTTAGAGAACCGGCTCTTTCGGCTCCGAACCGGCTCTTCAGGTTGTTTTGTTGCTTTAATTAATTTATTATTAACAATAATATAAAATTAAGCACAAAAAGGAATTACTAATGTAAAAAAAAGTGGTTTTATTTATATATGTTTATATATAAATATTTACGATGGCCCCTAGAGACAAAGCACGTACAAACTCCAAAACACATTTCTAGCATGAACTGAACTTCCAAAACAGAGCTACCTAAATCACTTAAATTACACAATTGAAAGCATATGTGTATTGTTTGTGTATTTATGCACAAGCATTCATATATAGTCAAATAATAAAAAAAATATATGTTCATTTACCTGTTACTACCACACACCAAATCCGGTCGTTGGTACTTGCTGGCTTGTGTAGCCACTAGGTAACAAAAGCTCAACACTGCCCCTATCATCCTGGAGCACTTCTGTTGTCTTTTGTACGTATTTTGAGTTTTTACGTGTTTTTTTATGTGTTTTGGAGTCTGTACGTTTGTACGTGCTTCAGGGTTCATACGTGATTTGAAGTTTGTACGTGCTTTGTCTGTAGGGGCCACCGTAAATATACTTTTATTTATTCACTCCACATAAAATGTAATAAATAAATCGTATAATACATAAATCAACTATTCACATTTCAACTTTTAACTATTTAAATTTTCAGCTTTTTCCTTTTACAAATTTAAAGTGAAACAACACAAAATACTGCAAACCACAACACAAATTAAATTAAAATATGAAAACAAAAAGAACATGCATATTCTCTGTCATGCATGAATAAACTTTCAAAATCCTTTATCATCCGCAACTGAAAATAGTTGTGGATGATTACTATACCTTTCTAATGTGATATTGTTGTCCCTGGCTCTCTTTCCCTCTCTCTCCCTCCCGCTCTGTTCCTGTGCTACTGAGTGTAACTACCGCCCCTCACCCCTCTGCCCAGCGTAAAGCACAAGGCTCGCATGCTGAGTGAAGCGGAAAAAAGTACGAGAGAGAGGGTGAGAGAAAGAAAAAAAAACAAAAACGGCTCGCGTCGTTCACGTCAAAGACCCGGCTCTAAGAGCCATTTCGTTCGCGACCGACCCATCACTAATGCACAGAGATGTGGTGCAGAATATGCCGTGAAAATCCCACTCTAGCGGACAAAAACGGTGCCTTTTATATGTACGCAAACACACGTTGCAACTTCTTATCTGGCACCCCTGTCCATAACATTATTATGTCCTTAAAAATCTTCTATTGTTTTATTCAACTTCTGTTGTGTTTTGTGTGTTTTTCTATTTGATGGGGTTTTCTTAAGTTTCTTAAGTCTGTTTGATCTTTCAGGGCAAACATAATTGTTATCAGTTTGACCTTCAGATCAATTTACCTTAAAGGAGAGGTCAGAGGTCAAATGCCACAATAATTTAAATATATGTAATTTCTATATGTTGGGAATACATATCACACTTGAACCGAGCCTGAAGACCTTGGTGAATATAAGGGAAATATCAATGTGTTGTTAACATGACCCCACTCAAGACCCTTACAAAGGTTTTATAAGAATTCATTCAAAACTATGGTGTTTACAGACAGAATGATGATACGCACGCACACAAACACTAACAAAAGGAAGTACCACCTTGGCAGAGGTAATGAGAAATTGGGCAAAAAGTGTTTTGTGCTTTGTTGAACTATAAACCTTAGTGTACTGATAAAGTGTTGCAAGGTGCAATTAAATGTGATGTGAAATGGTGAGAGTTAAAATAAAATCAAGAGAAAGTCACATTCTAAAGTTTTGGTGGACATGTGCAAATACACACACACACACACACACACACACAGTGTCAAACACTGTAAGTCTTTTGGCCAAGGCTTTAGCTGATTGATCTGTCAATACAGGGTTTCTGTTTTTTTGAAAGGCTCTGTGAGGCTGTAATTCCTGCTGTCGCTGCAAAAAAGGGACAGGAAACAAATTAGAAAATGAAAGTGCAGAGCGATGGTTCTGCGGAGAGGTTGACACACAAGCCAGCTAGAAAGAGAATGAAACTGAGTAAATGAAAAAAAAGTGCAAGAGACACTTGGAAACTCAGTGAGTGAACGAGGGAGACAGTAATTACCCTTCTGACTGAGAAGGACCATAAGGTTGAAAGTGAAGATGAGTTAATGTGAGAGACTAGCTGAAAAGGAGGGTACTTTATCTAAGACTCACTGCACCCTTAAAGCCTCTGATGCGGTTTCAAATTAGAAAATTATCCTCAGTGGAAAAAAGTCAACATTTGTTCAAATTACTGTTGTTGAAAAAAGCTGAAACTGACTAAAAACAAACAAAAATCACATCAAACACACCTTTGGTCCACTAATCAAAACCAGTGCTTGAATCAGACTAGAACACATGTATGGCTTGTTTTTCTGTTGAACTGAGGATGGAAAGCTCCCTGGAGAAAACCTTAAGAACATAAAATCTGTGGTATAGGCTCAAAGTTCTGAACAATTAAAGGGAAAAATCATTATCAGTTCAATTCAATTCAGTTTTATTTATATAGCGCCAAATCACAACAAAAGTTGCCTCAAGGCGCTTTGTATTGTACAGTAGATACAGAGAGAAGCCCAACAATCATATGACCCCCTATGAGCAAGCACTTTGGTGACAATGGGAAGGAAAAAATCCCTTTTAACAAGAAGAAACCTCCGGCAGAACCAGGCTCAGGGAGGCCATCTGCTGCGACCGGTTGGGGTGAGAGAAGGAAGACAGGATAAAGACATGCTGTGGAAGAGAGACAGAGATTAATAACAGATATGATTCAATGCAGAGAGGTCTATTAACACATAGTGAGTGAGAAAGGTGACTGGAAAGGAAAAACAATGCATCATGGGAATCCCTATCTCTATTGCAGCATAACTAAGGGAGGATTCAGGGTCACCTGATCCAGCCCTAACTATATGCTTTAGCAAAAAGGAAAGTTTTAAGCCTAATCTTAAAAGTAGAGATAGTGTCTGTCTCCCAAATCCAAACTGGAAGCTGGTTCCACAGAAGAGGGGCCTGAAAACTGAAGGCTCTCCCTCCCATTCTACTTTTAAATACTCTAGGAACAACAAGTAGGCCTGCAGAGCGAGAGCGAAGTGCTCTAATAGGGTGATATGGTACTACAAGGTCATTAAGATAAGATGGGGCCTGATTATTTAAGACCTTGTATATGAGGAGCAGGATTTTGAATTCAATTCTGGATTTAACAGGAAGCCAAAACAGGAGAAATATGCTCTCTCTTTCTAGTCCCTGTCAGGACTCTTGCTGCAGCATTTTGGATTAGCTGAAGGCTTTTCAGTGAGTTTTTTGAACATCCTGATAATAATGAATTACAGTAGTCCAGCCTGGAAGTAATAAAAGCATGAACTAGTTTTTCAGCATCACTCTGAGACAGGATATTTCTAATTTTAGAGATGTTGCGCAAATGGAAGAAAGCAGTCTTACATATTTGTATAACATGTGCATTGAAGGACATATCCTGATCAAAAATGACTCCAAGTTTCCTCACAGCGTTACTGAAGGCCAAGGTAATGCCATCCAGAATAAGAATCTGGTTAGATACCATATTTCTAAGATTTTCAGGGCAGAGTACAATAACCTCAGTTTTATCTGAATTAAGAAGCAGAAAGTTTGCGGCTTTATGTCTTTAAGACATTCCTGCAGTTTAACTAATTGGTGTGTGTTATCTGGCTTCATAGATAGATAGAGCTGCGTGTCATCTGCATAGCAGTGAAAATTTATGCTATGTCTTCTAATGATACTGCCTAAGGGAAGCATGTATAATGTAAACAGAATTGGTCCCAGCACTGAACCCTGTGGAACTCCATAATTAACCTCAGTGTGTGAAGAGGACTCTCTATTTACATGTACAAACTGGAGTCTCTTAGATAGATATGATACAAACCACTGCAGTGCAGTACCTGTAATACCTACAGCATGTTCTAATCGCTCTAATAGGATATTATGGTCGACAGTATCGAATGCTGCACTAAGGTCTAGCAGGACAAGCACAGAGATGAGTCCACTGTCAGAGGCCATAAGAAGATCATTTGTAACTTTCACTAAAGCTGTTTCTGTGCTGTGATGAGCTCTGAAACCTGACTGAAACTCTTCAAATAAACCATTCCTCTGCAGATGATCTGTTAGCTGTTTGACAACTACTCTTTCAAGGATTTTTGATATGAAAGGAAGATTGGAGATTGGCCTATAATTAGCTAAGGCTGCTGGGTCTAGAGATGGCTTTTTGAGTAAAGGTTTAACTACAGCCAGCTTGAAGGCCTGTGGTACATAGCCGATTATTAGAGATAGGTTGATCATATTTAAGATCGAAGAATTAATTAATGGCAGGACTTCTTTGAGCAGTTTTGTAGGAATGGGGTCTAAAAGACACGTTGATGGTTTGCAGGAAGTGATTATTGAAGTTAACTCAGAAAGATCAATTGGAGAAAAAGAGTCTAACTTAACATCAATGGTACTAAGAGTAGCTGTAGATAATATTACATCTGTGGGATGATTATTGGTAATTTTTTCTCTAATGATTAAAATTTTATTTGTGAAGAAGTTCATGAAGTCATTACTAGTTAACATTAAAGGGATGGTTGGCTCAGTAGAGCTCTGACTTTTTGTCAGCCTGGCTACAGTGCTGAAGAGAAACCTGGGGTTGTTCTTATTTTCTTCAATCAGTGACGAATAGTAAGATGTTCTGGCTTTGCGGTGGGCTTGCTCATAAAGCAACAAACTATTTCTCCAGGCTAAATGATGATCCTCTAAATTTGTGACATGCCATTTTCTCTCCAGCTTACGAGTCATCTGCTTTAGGCTACTTGTTTGAGAATTATACCACGGAGTCAGGTACTTCTGATTTGACGCCTTAGTTTTCACCGGAGCTACAGTATCCAGAGTCATACGTAGTGAGGAGGTAAAATTATTAACAAGATAATCGACCTCTGTTGGGGTGACGTTCAGATAGCTGCTCTGCTCTATGAGCATTGAAGATGATAACAGTGGGTGGATTAGTGATGCGCGAATCATGAACGAATCATTCAATACTCGAGAATCACTTTACTGACTCATGAATCATGATTCACAAGCCCAACTGACTCACTAACTCATCCCTGTTGCTGTTAGCAGCGATTTATCTAGCTTATAATTAAAATTGTGGAGAAAAACACAACATCCAGTATCTTAACAAAAAAATTTCTGCTCTGAACTGGAAGAAAAAACCCTGAGTAGAAGCTCACATCAAGACAATAGCTCCTCGGTTCACAGTAGCATCGCTCTGCTAACATGCTAACAGCACATGTGAGCTACTCACCCCCTCCCTTCCTGTGCTGAATCATAGAGCGAACGAATCACTCACTCACTAACCCCCTCCCTCCTGTGCTGAATCATAGAGCGAACGAATCACTCAGGACTCACTAACCCCCTCCCTCCAAGAGGACCTGGCTGCAGCCACTGTGGAGCTCCACAGTAACCGGAAACACGTGACCTCCACAGTAACCGGAAACACATAACTTCAGTTAAATCGACTTTGACAGCGAAAACTAAATTGCGTTTTTGTTACTATTGATGCTGCTGAGAAATAAAAATGGTTTTAAGTGGGGGTTTTTAACACTCTGGGTTTGTTCAAAAAAAATTCACCATCCCCTAAATTATTCGTGGCCAAAAGTGACACATTTATGTTTTTTTTTTTACAGTACATCGCGTTGTGCGTTCTGATTGCTGTAGACCATTGTCAATCAATCTAGTCCAGTGTCTCCTGTACTGGAGCGGTCCCTAATAGGCCCACGGACCGGTCCCGGTCCGTGAGTCTTTTGGTACCATTCCGCGAGAGTTGATCCTCCGGTGTGAAATGTATGGTTGTAGTTGTGTGTCTTATTTTGAAAGAACTATTTACGCGTTACCATAGCGACCAGAGAGCATTAAAAAGCAGAGAGGAGAATGTCACTGTCATTGTTGTTGGCGTACAGCTCAAGTCACGTTTATTATTATATTTACAAAATACCACAGTTTCTTTTTTTTATTCTTTTGTTGTATTTATCCGCGACACCTTAAAGCTCGTTCCCTGAAAATATTGTCTGACATTAAAGTGGTCTGTGGTGCAAAAAGCTTGGGGACTCCTGCTGTACAGTACAGAATGCGTTTAGCTTGTCGAATTTACATAGCAGTGTAACTCTGAAGTGCTGTACTGTATGTTTGTAAGTTTTCTCCCAAACAAACACAACAATGCCGACGAAACGTTTTGCACTGGACTTATGTTTCTACGAAGGTTTGAACTCTAAGAGTGTTTAAACAAAAAAGAAAAGTGTGAAAATATTCATGCCTGTCTGAGAAAAGTGTAAAAAGCATGTAGTGAGGGGTTTTACAGTCTTAACATCTATAATAATTGTAAAAAAAATAAAGTTGGCTACTTCATGGATTTCACCTACCGCGGGTTATTTTTTGAACGTAACACCAGCGATAAACGAGGGGCTGCTGTATTAGTAATAGTAGAGTCTGGGACATTTAATTGATTAACATAAACATTGATTATTATGCACTATTATTTTTGTTCAAGGAGAGACAAAAATATAAAACTCTCTCTCAGCTTGTTTGTTGCCAAAAATGGCCACTTTTTGTGTATGTTCACAAAATGCTATAAAATGTATATTTCTTAAAACATTTATCTACTTTTACCGACGTGACTCTTTAAATTAGTACCAGTCCTTTTCATCAAAATCAAAATTGTATATACATTTTTTACTCTTTATAGCCAGTTAGGTTATATATTACCATTAACTTTGAAGATAAAACGGTGATAAAGTCCTAATGTTTTCATGAAACTTCCTTTTTTTCCCCATCTGAGCATCGGGGAAAAGGCTGTCTTGCAATTGTTGAGGTCACTAGTGTGTGCCCCATTTCTTCCAGGATCACTCTCTTTATAGGTTTTAGTGGACTCCTAGTACTGCGAAGTGGTTTCATGGTACAAAGGGATTGTATTCCAAGATCTGGGAGACTGTAGAAATGAGCAGTGATGGCCTTCCTACCATCTTTCCAGAAAAATAAGTGATCTGGAAGCTGTTAGGCTGACTTACAGCAGCAGCACTTTCTGCACCTGCATAAACTCCAGGACACATTTAATAACGGTGTTTGTTGCTGTATGTGCTGCAGCTTTTAAATTTTTAATAATACATATTTTGTTAATATTTTGGCTATGGTGTCTTGTTATGAAATGTACAAGAGTAAAAGTGTTTTTAGCAGGTGCTTCAAAGCTAAGTTTGACTGGGAAACTCAAAGCTCAATAGTCTGTATCAACAGAAATTCCCTGCAGCCTATGTAATATTTCATGCGTCATAATTTATTCTACTCTATCTTGCAAATACATATTTGTGTGGCAATGTCATGCACAACACACACAACTATTAGATCCTTAAGATCAAACCCGTGTCATTCTTTTGGTCCACTGCAGTGCAGTAGTCAAAAAAAGAATAAGTGAAGTGTCCACAGATGGCCAGGATAGAGCCCAGAGTGTTAATGTTTAAAATGTATAAAAATATTATTGATTACAATTCTTTACTGTTAATATCAACAATAAGCTTTTTATTTTGAAATTACAAGTTTAAAAAAAATGCTGTTACATTTACATTTAGTGCGCATGCGCCAACCAGCGTGCAGCCTGTTACAGTCGCTCCTGCTTTTCTCTTAGTTTAGCTTTTTTTTTTCTACGTATTCTTTTTTTTCCTGACTTGTATTTTCCTCCGTTTTCTATCTCTTACTCAATCATGTGGATTGAGAGAGTTTTTGTTCTTCTGGTGGCCGTGGAACTGTTACTTTTATCAAGGAACGGGACCGCGGCACATCTCCTACACGCACGGACTGTTTACTCCAGAGATCAGCTGATTGCCCTGATGCCGGCCGGTTCGCTGGCCAGGCCCGCAGAAGTACCAGCTGAAATTTGGAGGAAAACACATCGGGGATGCAGAGGTCAAGGACAGAAGAGAAGAAAAAAGGTGACGGTGAGACAGCGGAGGCTCGAAGCGAGGAGGAGGTTTAAACCGTGTCTGCCGTCTATCGTGATGGGTAATGTGCGATCGTTGGCAATTAAAATCGACGAGCTCTCAGCACTGGTACGGAGTCAGAGGGAATACCGAGAGTGTAGCCTGATGTGTTTCACCGAATCATGGATGCACCAGGACATTCCCGATGAGAATGCTTCCGTGGAAGGCTTCCACACTGTTCGGGCGGACAGGGACAGCATCGCTAGCGGTAAGCGGAAAGGAGGTGGGCTTGCTGTTTTAGTTAACAACCGGTGGTGTAACCCTGCCAACATAACAATCAAAGAAAGGATTTGTTGCCCGGACACTGAACTGTGTGCTGTTGGACTCAGGCCGTATTATTTACCCAGGGAATTCTCTCACGTCATCTTGGTGGCTGTTTATGTACCCCCCTCTGCTAACCCCACAGCTGCATGTGACACTATCCACTCTGCCATAGCTCGGCTACAGACTCAGCACCCGAGTGCCTTTATTGTGATCTCGGGTGACTTCAACCATGTATCACTGGACAATACACTACCAACATTCAAACAATATGTGGACTGTCCCACCAGGGGAGAGAAAACTTTAGACTTACTGTATGCTAACGTCAAGGATGCATACAGCTCCTCCTCCCTCCCCCCACTTGGTAGGTCAGATCATAACCTGATTCACCTCACCCCCCGCTATGTGCCAATTGTGAGGAGGGAACCTGTGACCACCAGGACTGTCAGGAGGTGGTCAGAGGAGGCCTTAGCAGAACTACAGGGCTGTTTCGAGGTGACCGACTGGGAAACACTCTGTGAGCCTCACGCCGAGGACATCAATGGGCTTACTGAGTGTATCACAGACTACATAACTTTCTGCACCGACTCCATTGTTCCAGCTCAGACTGTTCATTGTTACCCAAATAACAAGCCGTGGGTGACTAAGGACATCAAAGCCCTCCTCAACAACAAGAAGAGGGCTTTCAGAGGGGGCAACAAAGAGGAGGTGAGGAAGATCCAGGTGTTACTAAAGGACAAGATCAGAGAGGCTAAGGACAATTACAGGAGGAAACTGGAGTGGAAACTCCAGCAGAACAGCATGAGAGAGGTGTGGAGGGGCATGAAGACCATCACTGGATTCAGGCCAACCAACAGCAGGGGAGCTGAGGGAGGTGAGAATAGAGCCAATGAGTTGAATCTGTTTTTCAATAGATTCGACACCACAGTGTCTGCTCCTACCCCCACAACCTCACCTGTAGTCAGCCTGGAATCCAGAGCCACACCACTGTGCCAGCCTCTCTCTTCACATGTTGCCTCCTGTGAGATTCCTGACACCCCTCCCCCATCCATCACCTTCACTCAATACCAGGTTGAGATGCAAATGAGGAGACTTCACTCAGGCAAGTCTGCTGGACCAGACGGAGTGAGTCCCCTTGTCCTCAAGACCTGTGCCCCCCAGCTGTGTGGAGTCTTTCATAAACTGTTTATGCTGAGTCTGAGTCTGCAGAGGGTCCCGGTGATGTGGAAGACATCATGCCTCGTCCCTGTACCAAAGACGCCTCGTCCCAGTGGCCCCCAGGATTACAGGCCCGTGGCATTGACCTCCCACATCATGAAGACCCTGGAAAGGCTCATCCTGGACCAGCTGCGACCCATAGTAAGACCACACCTGGATCCCCTTCAGTTCGCTTATCAGCCTCGTCTCGGAACTGAGGACGCCATCATCTACCTGCTCAATCGTGTCTACACCCATCTGGACCAGCCGGCGAGCACTGTGAGGGTCATGTTTTTTGACTTTTCCAGTGCTTTCAACACCATCAGGCCGACCCTCCTGGGTGATAAGTTAGCAGCGATGCAGGTGGATGCTTCTCTGGTGTCCTGGATTGTTGATTACCTGACAGGAAGACCACAATATGTACGTCTCCCACAGTGTGTGTCTGACAAGGTGATCAGCAACACAGGGGCACCACAGGGGACTGTCCTCTCCCCCTTCCTCTTCACCCTCTACACCACAGACTTCAGCCACTGCACAGAGACCTGCCATCTTCAGAAGTTTTCTGATGACTCTGCGGTGGTTGGATGCATCAGCAGGGATGATGAGACAGAGTACTGGGCTGTGGTCGACTCCTTTGTCACGTGGTGTGAGCAGAATCATCTGCAGCTCAACGTGGCAAAGACCAAGGAACTGATCGTGGACTTCAGGAAGACCAGGAAACACTTGACCCCTGTTTCAATTCAGGGGGTCAGTGTTGACATTGTGGAGGACTATAAATACCTTGGAGTACACATTGACAATAAACTGGACTGGGCTAAAAACACCACAGCACTTTACAGGAAGGGCCAGAGTCGTCTCTATTTTTTGAGGCGACTGAGGTCCTTCAACATCTGCCAGAAAATGCTGAGGATTTTCTATGAGTCTGTTGTGGCCAGTGCGATCCTCTATGCTGTTGCATGCTGGGGGAGCAGGCTGAGGGTCGCAGATGCCAACAGACTTAATAAACTAATCCGTAAGGCCAGCAATGTTGTGGGGATGGAGCTGGACTCCCTCAAGGTGGTGTCGGAGAGGCGGATGCTGTCCAAGATAAAGACAATGTTGGATAACACCTCCCACCCACTCCATGACATGCTGGTCAGTCACAGGAGCACGTTCAGTGAGAGACTGAGATTACCGAAAAGCACCACTGAACGACACAGGAAATCATTCCTGCCTGTGGCCATCTCCCTGTACAACGCATCCACTTAACACACTGTTTGCTGCTACAACTACACATGTTTCTTTTACAGCTATTTATTTATGAGTGACTTATGTATGTATGTATGTATATATATGTATATATTGTACTATTCTTAGTTAGTGTATTGTCTGTCTTGTCTTAATGTTGGTTTAAAATGGAGCACTGTAACAAAAAATAATTTCCCCCAGGGATCAATAAAGTATTCTGATTCTGATTCTGATTTAATGCTGTTACACTGTAATCCTTTATTATAAGTATGGACACAGAATCAAGTGAACAACATTTTGAAATAAGTTTAATTGGAATTTTGTACTACGCAAAAAAACAACAACAACAACATATTAAACAAACAAACAAACAAACACAGCCAGTGCCTTCATTTGTCCATCACATGTCAAACATAGCACTGACCCTTAGTCCCTGCTCATCAGCACATGCTTTCAAAAAGAGCTCCATGTCCTCTGCAAACTGAAAAACAAAGAGGAACAAGTCCCTTGCTCCAGTGTCTTCTTCCTCTGACATGTCTCTTAAGACCCTCTGCTGGTCCCCTTGATTTAAGGACACATATTTGGGCATTGTTACGTGTCCACGGAAAAGTGCCTTATTTTGGACAACCCACTGCACAGCAGGACGCAGATCTTCAACAACTGCTGGCTCCTGTGTCAGGCAAACGGGGATAAAAACATAGTTATTTCTCTGTTGCAGAACAGTTTTTTAACAGTTATTCAAATGTCACTAACCATGTAATTACACTACTGGTTAAAGTGAATACTGACCTGACCGACTTCCTGGAACTTGCGCTTTTTCAGTCTGAAAATGGGCACGTGTTGTCCTTCAAGCACAGCTTTGGCTTCCTCTCTCCAGTGTGCAAATAGCTTGCCAGAGCTTAACAGAAAATGTTGATATTGTTAAGGTGTGTAAACTTTGACACAACATAGAACAGAAGTCAAAATATAAATACCTCCTGAGATCAAAGTTCTCCATCAACAGCAAGCACCACCATTTACGCAAGTAGGGCATGTCTGACTGTAAAATATTAATATGAAACATATTTAACAACTTTCAAAAGATTCAAGACTCCATTGCTGTGAAAGTAAATAGAATACTTACTATAGTATAGTCAAATGAAGCATCCAGTGCCACGTACAGAGCAGACTATTTGGAAGAAAAAATAAAAATGTCATTTTTTTTACAAGCTTAAATTAGCTTCTGAATCTCAAGAAGAGAAGAGAAAAATTACCATCAGCATGAAGATCCCACAGTCAACTCCATAGTCTTGGCTTGGAAAACCCTGTATTACATTGAAAATAAAGGCTCGTTAATAAAATCCCTTAAAAGAAGACTAGTGTAATTCATATTATTCACCATACACTTAAACTAGCACATACCTTCAAGTCAAAGCTCTTTTTTTCTGACCACTGCCCGGGAATGATCTTCACTGCAAGATTCCTTTTTTTTTTAAAGACAGTTACATTCACAAGTTAACAGATGTCATCATGATGGGTGTGAAATGTTTATTGCTAATAGCACCAACTGTAACTACAGGCCTTAGGAACACGACCTCAAAAAAACAGCATAACAAAATGAAAAAGTACAGTCACATGCTCACAGTTGGTCAAAATAAAGCATTAACAGCTTTAAGTTAAGGTTGGCATATTTTATAAACTAATTTTTAATGGTGTTTTATGTTAAAATAGAACACTGGAAGACCCTATTTATGTCTGAAATTCATCTAAAGACAGTATCACTGACTTGATCATAATTTGAAGATGAGAATAAAATGTTGAAGCATCATGCTGATATATCCATCCATCCATTCGCTTCCGCTTATCCTTTTCAGGGTCACGGGGGGAGCTGGAGCCTATCCCAGCTGTCATAGGGCGACAGACTGGACAGGTCGCCAGTCTGTCGCAGGGCTAACACACAGGGACAGACAACCATTCGCACTCACATTCATTCACACAGTTACACCTAGTGGCAATTTGGATTATCCAATTAACCTATCCCCACAAGCTGCATGTCTTTGGACGGTGGGAGGAAGCCGGAGTACCCGGAGGGAACCCACGCAAACACGGGGAGAACATGCAAACTCCACACAGAAACTTGCTGATATAGTTTATAGAAAAAGCATGTGAGTGTACTGTATGTGTGAACACTCAAGATCAGCAGAACATGATCTGGGATGCACTTAACCTGGAACACTGAACAGGTTCCTGAAAACTCCAGAACAAACCAAAAATGCTTATAAAAATGTGACCTCAAAAGTGAAACATATTGTTGGTCACCAAATCCTGCCTTGGTGTATAATGGGTCAAGAAAGAGGATTTCTCTTTTAGGTGGCTTCAGTACCTAAAAGACAGTTAGCCATGACTTCAAACCTAAAAACAATGTCATTGCAAGCGATCACAATCAAAGACTTTTGAAACTGCGTCATAAAAGCTTGAATACATCTCAGACACATAGCAAAATTCTAACAGTTTGTACGTGTCAAAAAACAAGACTTACACACAACTGGAAATGACCAGGTGTCCAGAGAGGGAGAACTATGATGTCCATCCTCTGAGCATCAGTCTGAAACAGAATTGTATTTTTAAGTATCCTGTATATGAACTCGCACCAAAGTTATAAAAAAAAATCATTTTGATTACTTGCTTGTTTCTTTAAAGGACGGTACACTTACAGGAAAGGACTGCAGTGGATCACAGCCATAGGGTGCAAGCCAAGTCCGGGTGACATACAGATTTTCTATGTAAATGCTTATCCCCTAGAATGTTAAAAAAAAAAAAACATTTAAAACAACAACTCTTTCAATTAAAGCTTGACAATCATCATATACAACATACAGTACCTTTGACTGAACAATTTTAGTGATAAGCTCGAAACAGCCATTTCCAATCTGAAACAGAAAAAATCATGATAACAATGAATGTACACTTTATTTTTTCATATTCGTAGAAAAAAAATACTTACAGTCGATTCCATTTCTTTGTTTAAACCCAGTGTCCAAAGATCTGACCGCGTGAGGCATCCAGAAGACGTTTCAACAATCAGCTCATCTTTGGGTCTGCTGATGTCCAGAACATAGTTGAGCTAAAAAAAAAACAGATAGGTGTCATAGACTGTGGATGACCAAATCAGATAAGCACTAAAAGTTGCACTTTGCGACATCTGAAAACTTTAACATACAAGCTGTTGTTGGCCAGGGTGCGGTACAAAACACCATGATGAACGGCTGGCCAAAATGTTCTCAGGCTTTGTCAGAGCTTCGCACGGTGGTCCACACAGGTCAGGAAAAGTTGCATCTGTTGACCTTCTATTGGCTTTCTTGTTGTCAACTCTTTCCTGAGGTTCTATAGGGATTTCTATAAGGAAATTCATTTGAAACAGCATGTAACAAATTCTTTTATGAGCCATCAACTACAACAAGATAATGAATGCAAGATTATTATTTCACCTATATATGAGAATCACTATTCAAAATAAGAAATTTTACCAGTGTCACCAGACGCTGAAGTTGCTGGGTTCAACACCGTTTCTGTGATTTCTCTGGGTTTATTGCACACCAGTGGGGCTAGGTACACAAAGAAAAGAATATACACACAGATAGGAACAAACCTAACATGTAAACAATGGTAGCGTTCTGGTCATGACACAATGCATGTACTTACCTACGACAGCTTGACCCAGTGCCGACAATGAGATATTGATCTTTCCAAGTCGACCATGTCTTAGCTGCCTCTCCAGAAGTTTCTTGTTGGTGACAGTGTTATAATGATGATTTATATTTCTCATCAGAAACACATGTGTGGATGGACTCATATTACTTAAAAAGTAATTGCTTTTCCTCATGTTTGCAAAGAACTGTTCAACAACTTGACTGTTCAGCCAGCCTTTCAGCTCTGGGACAAGTTGAATTCTGCGTAATATGTCCTTGGGATCTTTTGTATTTCCCTCATGAAATCTGTCATACAGGACATAATGGTCAGATGATCCAGTGACAGGATGAGGATTTTCATTTACACTATCCATCCTTTCATGTAGCCATGGAAGATTCACTTTCAGGCTTCCATCCTGTCCTGCCTTGACATTTTCCTCAGTGGGCTCAGCAAGTCGACCTTCATGTGGATGAAATGGCAGTTTATCAGGAACCCGCAAATTGGTGTGTGCTGCCAAACCCCTCGCAAAATCGTAAACACAGACGTTTGGCATGTGCTTCCAGGACAGGAGAAGGTCAGCAAAATCCCGGGGACTTTCAGCACGAAGATTAAATTTAACACTGTATACAATGCCATGTGGACATAGTATTACAGACCATCCTCCTGCAAGCAAAGATTTAAAAAGTTGTTTGTAATTGTAATTACATTTTTTAATGCTACTTCTAATAATCGCTAAGTGATGCTTACCAGAGGCACCCCATATGCTTTGAAAGACCTTATCATATGTCTGCCTGCTCTTCATCTTCTCCCTCAGTCTGGTGATGAGATCAAAGCGGGAGCCTTTGGAGTCGATGTTGCATGCTTTACACAATTTTCTTACCACTCCAACCTGACAGCAATTAGGGAAAACTGTAAATGGAACAACCCCAGAACTTTATGTCACATATTCTGAAAACTTCAAAGCAATGTTACCTTTTGTTTGGCAAGTTCATCCAACAGACGGTCTTCTGTGACACTGCTAAGCTTTGCTTCATGTGAAGAGCTTGTTCCTACTTTTTTAAACTCTGTGTTAAGCACAATGTCACTTGTTCGAGTTTCACTCCCGATCCATGGTGCCCAGTGCGTGTAACTTGGTGGAACGGAAAATGGATTCTTCACACCGCCTACAGAAAATGGCATGTTTTTAATTACAATCTAAATTACTTTAAAACACTGAATGACTTTCAAAAAGTTTTTGCCATCACTCACTTGGAAAAAACCCACGGCTTATCATTTCCAGGTGAATAGAGTTCCAAAAACCTTCAATGTCATGTTCACCATTGAAGTCTTCCGGGGCTTTGAGGTCACTCACTATAATAAATTGACTCATAAAAACATGCACATAATGTACACAATGAACTATATACACAAATGTACATTAAACTTACCTGCTAACTTGAACACCCCTTTTCTGTGTAAGTCCATAACTACCACAGGGGGGTGAAACCCACAGTTTATGCAGGAGTACATGTATTCTGCGTCAGTCAAAGCCTCAAAATGGCAATAAGCATGGAAAATGGTATCCCGAGAAGGAAACTTCACTCTTCTTAAGCCCTCCAATGAGTCAATGACCCTTGAAGCAGATACATGGTTCTGTAATATGACAATAGGGTGAAGAAGACTATGATTACACAGATATTTAAATTTGGGCACCAAAATATCATAATGACACAAACACATTTTTAAAGCAATCTTCAGATGAGTATATTTTATTTTTGTGATCCTCACCTGCAGATTTTCTCTCAAAAGAAGGCAAAGTTCAAGAGACAAAACAACATGGTTGTCAAAGTTGTGAAGCCCATCTGTCCACTCCTGGTACCTGTAGACCATGTGGCACCGAGGACACGATCTATGGTGTGTTGAAACATCTGTTAAAGACAAATCACATTAATGTCAAAACATTAGTATAGGAACAATTATAACTAATTATTTCACACTGATGTTTAATCTTATTCATTAAAACTTACTCTCAATCACTCCCATCATGCTGACAATCCTCGCTTTATTGGTAACTAGAACAGCCTCATCAAGTTTTGGGTGCTCTGGGCACACCTGGCACAACGTTTCACATGGAAAGATCTGTTTCTGATGATCCATTTTCTGTGAGATGACATTTTCTGGAAGAGATCCAGGTATTTTTTTCTCTTTAAAAATATAGCGTATACTCCTTTCGACGGCAGCATTGTCCTCAAAGGAAGAACTCTCCTGAGTCATCTGTGATGGGGTGCCTGATGATAGTGGTACAGTTGATTTGAAGATGTCTCTGTGTCTGGAAGAGATGCCATTTAGCTATGTTTTTATGAGGACATGATATTCGAGGCTTTGCACAAGCACAATGCCAGGTGTTCCTCAGAGCATTGTAAGTCACAAATATTCTGCCAAGACGGCAGAAACTGTGTATTTCCGGCTCAAATACAGACAAACAGATCTGTGTTGAGGATCCACCAAAATCCACCCTCACACAAAGTGGAGCATGTGCCATCTGGGCAGCTTTCTGTCTCTTTATGCATGTAGCAGCTTTGGCCTCTCCAAAAAATTTAAGGTCCACCATTTCCATCACGATGTGCTCTTGAAGAAAAACATCCTTTACAGTTTCTCGGCAGTAATCTAGTGAGCGAAGGTGCTCACATAAACTGAAGCCTAGTCCGCTCCGCTGGGCCAGCAACTGGTATTGCTGACATTCCTCCAGCTCACATCTAATATTGTGAGACATCCCCCATGTTTTCCTCTGAACGTGAACTGGCACAGAAAACCCATGGCCAGTTCTCTGCACAGCAAATAACCCTGTAGTTTCATCTACACAAACACACTGCAGATGACTGGCCAGGCAAACATCTATTGATTGGTTGGAGTGCTTCCTCATCATGTGAGCCTTGTAGTTTTTGGTACGAAGAGCAAGGCCACAGTGAGGGCATGTCATTTTCATGGACTTTCCATCAGCTGCAGTTTTATTGAACACAGAGGGTAGAGCATATGAATGTTCTAACAAAGACTCAGAAAATGGTTCAGATCCCAAAGACAAAACCTTGGGGGGGAGACGGGGCTCCTCGAAGAGTACTGCCGGAGGAATACGGGTCTCCTCGGAGAGTTCAGCGGGAAGCAGGGGGGGGGGGGGGGAAACTCTGTAAAAGACCCAGGAGAAATAAAGACACAATGAGACAAAGTTACTTTCTTTATCAAACGTGTACACGGGTGAGCTGCTAAGAACAACTCACGCCATGCACAGTGGCTTGGTAATTTTTATAGGCACAGAGCACAGAGACAGTGAGAACAGGATAACAAATAATAAACAGATAAAATAAAACAACTCCATATATGGTGCTAGTCTCGTCAGCAGAGAGCTAGGGAAGATAAAACAATCTAAAACAATATGTCCCAGAAACAAGATGTGTTTGCTGGGAAAGTCTAAAAAGATAATTCTAAACTAATCTAACCATAGGCAAAGGGCAGACAAAAGGCATCTTTGTACATTTAAAAGAAGGTAAAGAAACATAGAATCATTTTTCCTGTAACATTCCCTCCTGTTTTAACTTATTTTAAATGTATACAACAATTGTCTGTGAAGGTTATTAAGTATCTTAAGCAATTTTTAATTTTCAAAATGTCAGCATAGCAGAAATGGAAGTCATTTGGTCTAAAAAATAAAACAAAAGAAAATAATAAAAAGAAAAACATAGTAAATGAAATAACAAGTGGAATAAACAAGAAAAAATAATAAAACTAAAGCTACAAAAAATAAAGGATAAAAACCTTATATTTTAAAACGAAAACTACAAAAAATAAAAGGATGAAAACTAAAATGAAAACTTTGTATTTAAAAATGATGAAAACCTAATATGTAAAATGAAAACTTTAAAAAATACAAGGATGAAAACCTTATATTTAAAATGATGCAAACCTTAAATTGAAAACTTTATATGTAAAATGATGAAAACTTCATATTTAAAATGAAAACTTCAAAAAAAATAAAAGGATGAGAACTTCAAAAAAATAAAAGGATGAAAACCTGCATAACCTACTAATGTTTTAATCAGTGCGTGATCACTTGACAAGTCATTTTTAATCACCACGTCATTCATTAGCAGTTATTACAAGTTCTCCTCTAACAGAATTGCAACGGGATGTTGTTCTTCTTGAGGCACGGCAACATAAGCAGTCATTGTAGTTGTTATCATCTTTGAAATCATTACTCTTAGGCATGGCAACACACACAACACTAATATGAGCAGTGCTATCATGATGAGACCTAGAAGGAAAAATGGCTTTGCTACAGCAGCCAGCCATGAACCGCTGAACAGCCAGTCCAGCCAGCCTTGTGCTGTAGCTGCTCCAGGTGTGTGTTCAGTGACATATTTTTGCAGAGCGGTCAAATTCTGCAAAGCTTCATAAATGTCTCCTCCAGTTTCGTATCCATCAGGGATAAAAGTGCAACATGTTTCCCCGATCAGCTTGCAAACTCCTCCTTGTGATGCTGTTAGCAGGTCTAGTGTCAGTCTGTTCTGCAGCACCATCGTTCTGATGGCCTGCTGTTCTCCTGCTAAGGCGGTTCCCAGGGTCTTAGTCAAGTTGATGTGTCTAAACCTAGGCATTTTTCAATCATATGCCTAATCACTATGTGTCACTGTGATTCTCAAGTATTGTCACAAGTTCGTTTAAATTCGTTTCCAATAGTGATGGGACGTTCTGTATCGAGGCTTCGGAGCGTGTGTCGAGTAATGGAGGGGGCGTTTCCGCGAAGCGCGTATCGAGGCTTGCTTCATTTATGGGAGGAGCTGAAAATGATGACGTCCGAAGCCTCGCTGCCCGGCTGTACCACGTGACTGGTTCATGAAGCGGTTCGAACTTTGCCGCAAATAATCATTTTCCATACTGCCAGCATAAATATACACAGTATACTGCCATCACTACAATATACATGTTTTACACACTCCTTTTGTTGTTGACATTTACAGGCTGTGTGCAAAATGCCACACTCTTCAAATTCATGCCAGCTATTATTTTTACGTCCAGTAGGTGTCCTGCTAGAGCAAATGAAGCTTCATGAAGCTTCGCGTTGGGGTGAACCAATTGGATGAAAAGCTCCAGTGCTTCATGGGGCTTCATCTGCCCATCACTAGTTTCCAAAACCAACAAAATAATCAAACAAAAACAAAAAAACATAAACGTGTCAGGACACAAAAGAAAAAAGAAAAAATGCTGCCACCCGAACAAGGCAGAAGTCTGCATATGTTGGCTTTTAATAGCATGCAGCTTGTAACATGGTAGACTAATGTGCCTGTGTTAATTCAGCTCCATATTATTGTGTGAAGT
Source organism: Aulonocara stuartgranti (assembly GCF_965226115.1). Lineage (NCBI taxonomy): Eukaryota > Metazoa > Chordata > Actinopteri > Cichliformes > Cichlidae > Aulonocara > Aulonocara stuartgranti. The sequence goes on from NC_138952.1 coordinate 28,753,845, forward strand.
TGCACTGGGTTGGGAGTGGTTTTGTGGTTGTCACATTTTTGGTGAGCCAATGGCTGGAATGGGGTTGGACTAATTAGAGGCAGGTGTACTTGATTGCACTGATACACTGGTCTACATATAGCCCACACTACAAACACTGCTGTGTTGTTTTGTCTCTCTGTGCAGTCCAGGGCCCTGTTTCAGGAAGCCGGTTTAGTGGAAAAACTGAGTAAGTATACCCTGAGTTAACGAAAACTCTGGGTTTTCGGTTTCACAAAGCGAGTTCAGCTGCAGCCTGAGTGAGTCACTATGACGACACACTCCGTGAAGCTAACCTGCCCCCTAGCAGGTTTACTACAACTAACCCTGACTGTCTCCGCCCCTTTGTCGGAAACCTGACAGTAGGAAGTGTCGGACATGGCGTGCCCCGTCCTTGAAGAGCCAGTAGATCGTGAAGCCCAAATTCTCCACAGAGCTCTCCGCCGGGAGAGAGTGATCAGAGCGCGTTTGGACATTTTATCATTTCCTGATGATTGTCTGTGCGAACGTTACCGTTTCTCAGCACAATCTATAATTTATTTGGATAACATCCTCAGGCCATATATTACGCATGTGACACATCGCGGACATGCTCTCAGTTCTGTACATATTATTTGTATTGCACTTCGGTTTTTTGCAAACGGGAGCTTTCTGTATAATATTGGTGACGCTGAGCACGTTTCCAAGGCTACCGTCTGTCGGGCAGTCAGGAATGTTACAGTTGCACTGAAACGTCTCCTGTACACGTTTGTGGTGTTCCCTGGTCATAGACCCACAAGATTCATCAAAGAGGGATGCCACAAAATTGCAGGTATCAGGATGACCAAAACTTAATTTATGATGTGGTGATACTTGAACTACTACTTAAATTTTACATTTATTTTCAGGGTTCCCAGGCGTGATTGGCTGTATAGATGGTACTCACATTCCAATCATTGCTCCTTCAGTAAATGAAGGAGACTATGTGAACAGGAAGTCTTTCCACAGCATTAATGTACAGGTACATAGTTCCCTGTAGCATTTCAAACTAACAAATTATTTCATTATAGTAATGGATGCTAATTTGTGTTCTCTGCACTGTGAAGATCATATGTGATGCTGCCAACATTATCACAAATGTGGAAGCCAAGTGGCCAGGCTCTGTCCATGACTCACAAATATTCCGTGAATGTACACTGAGCACAAAATTTGGACATGGTGAGTTGAAAATACTTTAAAATATATAAAGACCAATTGCTTCAGGGACATTTGAACTGAAGTGTATCCTTCTGTCTTAGGAGAGTTCACTGGCTACTTGCTTGGTGATAGGGGGTATCCATGTTTACCCTATTTGCTTACCCCTTACTCTGACCCTGAACCGGGCCCACAGCAGCGATATAATCTGGCTAATTGCAGGACAAGAGCCAGAGTTGAAATGACTATCGGAATGCTTAAGGCCCGGTTCCAGTGCCTGCAAAGACTCAGGGTCACCCCAGAAAGGGCATGTGACATTATTGTGGCATGTGTGATTCTTCACAACATTGCCACAATTAGAGGAGAACACTGTCCTTCTGAACCAAACAGCAGTGATCCAAACCATGAACATCCTGACCCTCCCACGGACATACAAGATGGAAGAGCAGTCAGAGACACCATATGTCACAATCATTTCTTTTGACCCATCACCTCAACATGTTGAAAGAAGAATAAACAGATTTTTTGTTCAACTGGCTTTATTGGTCACCTGTGTTTCCTGTACACAAAGTATTAAAAGATGTAAACCTCATAAAGTGTCTCTGTTGCTTCCTCCTCTGTAACAGCTGTCAATGTTTCTTCATTATTTTCCTGTAGTAAAGAAATAAACAACATTGCTGTTCTACTGTAAACTCATATAATCTGTGGAGTATTACTCACAACTGCATGTTGGTCTGGCTCAACAGGAGGCTGCACCAGATGCAGTACACCATCACCATCAACTGATAGAATATGAGGTTTATACAGGTCACTTATAACTTACAAGGGACCAAATGGCAATTAACAAACATACCTATCACCTTACACTTCATTGTCATTATGCTCTCAAAGACAACCAAGGCTGAGGGAAGGCAAAATCAGTCGGAAAATAACTTCACTACAAAATAATTCATTATGGTAAAGAGTTTATCAAATGAATGAGTAGCACTGCGAAGGTGACTGTGAAGAAAGGATGTATGCACATCATGTATTATTTTGAATTTACCCCCTATGTAGGCACTTGTGTCTTGCGGGGTTATTGACTCAGAGGATGTCCCCGCAGAGATGCCTTCGGCCACAGGGCGCCCACTGTTTTGGCTGAGGGCCAACTGCTCAGCCTCTGTGAGTGGTGGTGGTGGTGGAGGACCCCCACCTGTTTTTCGGGCCTCCGCTTTTTTTCTGTTGGCTATAACGGGTCACATTTGAGCATACAGAGTAAGCAAATATGTACTTGTAATGTGCTCAGATAATTTCAATAAGTGCTTACAGACAGAAAATTAATGTAGCCTCTAACTGCAATTGATTTACATGGGACAAACAGACCAAGCACTATGGCCCATGATACAATTACACCTTACCTGTTTGGACTATATTTTTATATTTCATTTTTACTTGCTGCCAGGAACGTTTGGGGCCTGTTGGGTTGCACCTGCGCTCACATCACATCACAAAATAAAATGTATAAAATAACAAATAAAATAACATATGATAAAATAACGTGTTAAATGGGTGGAAATCCCTCGATCAATGTTTATATTAACACTCACGCATTGACTCTGTCGGCTATGTTTTGCCATGCATGCTCACTTTCTTTTGCAGCTGTCGCTGTGTTACTTTTTTCCGCGGAATTTGCATGTTATCGGCATATGCTGCCATCAGAATTTCGGCCTCAAGCGCTGTAAAATACATTGACCGCGCCTTCTTTCCCTCCGTCTCCATGGTGACTCGCTTAATCTGTGCTCCACTGATCAGGGCTTTATGTATCCTCGTCCGCGCGCTTCACTTGGGGTTAAAGCAACTCCGCGTTGACTGAACTACTTGTTATCAGCCTTTCTGTAACCGAATATTCCGAGTTGGACAGTTCGGGGTTACTCAACCCTGCGTATCGTTTTTCACTCTGAGTTTTCTAAACCGGCTTCCTGAAACAGGGCCCAGGGCCTATTATATGCCACAGCCTAAAGGCAGCAGAGTTCCAGAGGCTTGAGTGACCACTGACTATATGCTTGCAGGGTGGTGGGTCTCCAAGGACAACTTCTAACCCTGTTAAAGGCAACATGTGGGGTGCAACTTGGCCGTGTGGCATAGCTGGCTCTGGCCTTGGGACTGTGTGTTTTTATACAGTTCATAAGTGGGACACTGGAGTGTTTTATCTTTTATCTCTTGATATATTTTTCGTCAATAAATTATCTTCTAGAATTTTATTGACTGTCATCTTTTTGCCCACGACTGAGACGGTTGGTCAGACCTATAGTCTTTCTTTGGGTGTGTTACAGCAGCTTCTGCTCTAAAAGAAACAAAAAAGAAAAAGAAAAGAAAATGTGGAACATGCTCATCAGCTTAGCAGTGTCTACATATTTAATTCAGCTTCTCAATCCTGTAGTTTTAGCTGTTGTCTACAGGGTTTTGCTTTTTGGTTGTTATTATAGGTGTGCTCTATATCTCAGCAATGTGTCATTCTAGGATGATAGGTTTCAAGCTGGTCAAGTGCCTCTATGCACTTCATTAGTTTAGTTATTCTCTGTATTGTCTTCATCTCACATGTCATTACACTGAGTTTCAGCAAACCTTAAGCTTGATGCAGACTACTGCTTAACAATTATCCACCTCACATCATAACCGATTAAGGTGCCTCTTCATATTAATATTATGTCATTGTTAATATTATCCTCTTTGTCTTATATGACAGCAATAGCATATTATAATATTTTATCAGTGTGTACCACTATACTACTCCTGAGCCAATTTGATAGTTAGGATCATCTTATTCAGCAAACAGATAATTTAGAATTCATCCAATCTGCGGTCACATTTGTTTTCTCTGTTGCATGGCGGACCAGGCAGTTCTATTATAATATATTATTTATATTTTATTTTGTATCCATCAAGGGCTTCAGATGACCTGCAGAATCATCCTTTTCCCAGGGTGGAGACAGTTACCTTTTCACACACTGTCCTTGGCTGAACAGTGACACAGCCTTAATATACCTTATTTATTTTATTAAAATATTTTCGTGTGAATTATTTGCTTTATATTCATTTTATACATTGTGGGCATGGTCATCATGCCAACTGTGTTTCATTGATAATATCACTTTACAGGTTGTTATCCTTGCTATTATTAATTTCAAATACTCTAAAGATAATTTCTACTGTAATTTTCCCTTTGTTCATCTTTATTTCGTACTTTTTATATTTATATCTAGTCAGTGGGGTCTGTTTTCAACCCTTTTAAACTACCTCAAACTACTTTGATCTCTAGTTTTCACTTAATAAGGGATTATTATGTTCTTCCTGATATGGGTGTTGCTGCACATGCGGCTGCAGGAATGAGTGATGGTTTACTAAAAGGATTGTGGACACTGCACAGTGTCTAGTCTTCTGGTTTTACTAAACTGGCAGTTGGATTCTGTTCTTCTGACTGTTTATATTTTGTTTTCTTAAATCTCTCTCTGTTTTTGTCCGGCGTCTGGACTTTTCTTTTCTCACCACTGCTCGTCAGCAGGAATGAGTTTTAATTGCACTTGCTGGATTACCCATCTTATTTATGTATTTACTTATTTTTGTTTATTAAGTAATATATACACGATACAGCTGCTATCACCTTCGCTGGTATTAGAGACGAGAGTGGTTGCTCACACGCCCTTCTACTTTCGGACTATTTCCAAAAGCGGTGTGAACTTTACGAGACGGAACTCGACCGTTCTCTCAACTCACCAGCACGTCAGTGAATAGCAGTAAAAGAAAAACACAGTAGGAGCAGCTCAGTCTCTTATTGGACCGTGAAAATTCAGCTTGCTCCGTTAATTAAAACAATACACACACATTCACACCTATTCGCGCGATCGGAACCCTTATCATAAGGGGAGCTGCCAGTCTTTCTGTAGACGAGCTACTTATTCCCTAGACCCTGTCTAGACCCAGCTGGGGGAGCTACCCAGAGCTCCAAACCTAACCCACAGAAGTGGGGAGCTTCCAGTCGACGAGCTCCAAGCTACCAGCCGACGAGCTACTTTAAACCCACAGAGGTGGGGAGCTTCCAGTCGCGACGAGCTACTTTCGCTATTTTAAATTCCCTGAATTTAAAATACGCTTTTACGCAAGATTGTGTCAGTGTGTCTGTATCTACCTGGTCAGTGTCGCCGGGTCTGGTCCACCTCGATCGGGCCCCACCACCGTGGGTCGCTTTCTAAAACGTTGGCCAAGACTCGAATTTAACGCCCTTGGTCTTTGACCACACACCTAGTGTGTGGGCTGTCGACAGACGAACAACGTGGACTGGTCACGGAGATGGGACACGATGGAGGCGCTCCGGCTCCGAAGGACCAAGAAATGTTGGGGGAAAACTCTGTAAAAGACCCAGGAGAAATAAAGACACAATGAGACAAAGTTACTTTCTTTATCAAACGTGTACACGGGTGAGCTGCTAAGAACAACTCACGCCATGCACAGTGGCTTGGTAATTTTTATAGGCACAGAGCACAGAGACAGTGAGAACAGGATAACAAATAATAAACAGATAAAATAAAACAACTCCATATATGGTGCTAGTCTCGTCAGCAGAGAGCTAGGGAAGATAAAACAATCTAAAACAATGTGTCCCAGAAACAAGATGTGTTTTCTGGGAAAGTCTAAAAAGATAATTCTAAACTAATCTAACAAAGGCAGAGGGCAGACAAAAAGGCATCTGCCTTGCCATATCCCCACGCCGTATGATTGTAATCTTACAGACAGGGCAGTGAAAGTGTCCTATTGTCCTACAAGGCAGCCTGCACCGGCATATCATTTTATCTGTAAGAGAAAAAAACAAACAAATAAACAAACAGATGTAATTTAAATGTAGTTGTATAGAATGCAATCAATTTGTCTAACAATCAGATTGTACATGTTAACAAAAACATCCAAGCCAACCTCAATAATGAAAGTTAAATGGTATGGATCACAAAAGTTATGTCTAGGAAAGTGGTGAAAAGTAAATAAAAATATATTTTATAAAAACACTATTTTTGTTGCAGATGAATGAACTGAACTGTACAATATCAACAGCAACTTTTAAGTCAACAAAGATACTGCAGAAGTGCTTAAAAAAGTGCATATTTATAACTATAAAGTATATTTAATACAAACATACCTTTGAAAGGCAAAGCATTTTTTATATGCACACTTAGATGCTCCTCAATCTTTGCCCTGACAGTAGGGCTGAAAGTGGGGCACAGAGGGCAGTGAAAGAGTCCTCTGCAACACGTGTTGCATTCCTGCAATTCTGGCTTTAAGCCCGAATTCCAGATTGATAAGTGCATCTAAAACAGAGAGAGAAACAGATAAACACCATATATACATTTAAGTTAAGGTTTTAGCAGAAATAACAATTTACAGTTGGCATGTAATAGATTTGGGAAGAAAATCCTTGAAAAAAACCCCACAAATATTTTACAAGACACTTTAATTTGTGAGACATGTTTCTATTGACATATAACAGTCAATTGAACAGAGGCTAACTAAAATCTGGGCAATAAAAAAGCTGTACAGAATAGAATGACGAATAGAAGTATTGATAAATATATAAATCTGTTTGTGACGAAATTTACAGTGTTGACGCTAACCAAAGGTGTCACAACAAGTACACACGTTCCTTACTACAGTTTAGATACCTCTGTTTAAAAAGCACCGACTCGACTTTTTAGTCAAGTCGAAGTAAGAAGTACAGGGTCTAAAATATAATTTATGTACAAAATTTTGAAGTAATCTTGCGTCCAAAGCACGCGTGCGGGGGGCTGATTTACAAATGTACGGATTACAAAGTACAGATACGCGTGCTAAAATGTGAGAAGTAGAAGTATAAAGAAGTATACAGTAGGCACAAAAAAGTACAGGAGTAAAGTAAAGATACCAGAAAATTCTACTTAAGTACAGTATTGAAGTATTCGTTATTTCGCATCTCTGACGCCAACAATAAATCATACTCTAATGCAAAATGTGTTTTTTGCTTCTTCTCGCCCACAGAAGCCGTTAATCCAGCTCTCTTACTGAAACCAGGCCCAGGAAAAAGCATATCTGTGTGTTTCTCTGCCATGGAGCACGATGAAAAAACATTAAAATAAGGAGGAATGTTGTTGTAACGCAAAAAAAGTGGCAACATGATCGTTGTAAGAAAACTAGACGATTCCTAGAATTATGAAATCACTAACGGCAAATTTATTTAAGAAAGACTTAACCAACCTTTGCGATCAACTTGCAAGACTTCCACGGTATCCATGCGTGTTTAAGGCTACTGTGGAGGTCACGTGCTTCCGGCTACTGTGGAGGTCACGTGTTTCCGGCTACTGTGGAGGTCACGTGTTTCCGGTTAGTGTGGAGGTCACGTGTTTCCGGTTAGTGTGGAGCTCCACAGTGGCTGCAGCCAGACCCTTCTCCCTCCCTCCTGTGCTGAATCATAAAGCGAACGAATCACTCAGGACTCGCTCACCCCCTCCCTCCTGTCTCACAGCTTCTTCTTCTTGGTTGGCAAACAATGTTAAGGCGCATTACCGCCCCCTGGCTCACAGCTCAGTGGACATTTAGATGAGAAAATATATATTTAACACATTTAAGGAAAATACTAATAAAATAAAAATAAACAAAATAAATGTTTATTAAGCAATTCTGATAGGAAATTGCTTAATTTTAGAAATGTTTTTGCTCTATAAAATAGTTGTTTTCTTTTAGAATCATTCATCTAAGCAGTGGGATTTACATGAAAAGAGAAACAAATTAAGTTTGAGTGAAAATGTACATTTTCTGCACTCTCTGGTCAACTGACTCAGTGAATCAAATGACTCAAAAAACCCGATTCACTTTGGTGAGTGACTCATTAAAACTCGATTCAGTAAAAAGAATCAAATTTACCATCATTAGGGTGGATTACATTCTTAAACATAGTTAAGGCGCTTTCAGAAAGACATCTACTGTGATAAAGTCTACTCTCCACTGCTGTGTAATCAATTATTCTAAATGTAAATGTTATCAGGAAATGATCAGACAGGAGAGGGTTTTCAGGAAACACTGTTAAATGTTCAGTTTCTATGCCATATGTTAACACAAGATCTAGAGTGTGATTAAAGTGGTGGGTGGGTTCTTTTACATTTTGAGAGAAGCCAGTTGAGCAATTTTAGCATCTACATGGATATTAAAATCACCCACAATAATTATTTTATCTGAGCTCAGAACTAAATTAGATATAAAGTCTGAGAAATCAGACAGAAACTCTGTGTAAGGCCCAGGTGGACGATATATGATAACAAGTAAGACTGGTTTCTGAGTTTTACAGCTGGGGTGGACAAGGCTAAGCATCAGGCTTTCAAATGAATTAAAAGTCTGTCTTGGTCTTTCATTAATTAATAGGCTGGTGTGAAAAATTGCTGCCATTGTGCTTCCAGATTTCTGGTAGTTAGAATGACTCGGGGGTGTTGATTCATTTAAACTAACATAATCATTCTGCTGCAACCAGGTTTCTGTAAGGCAGAGTAAATCGATTTGTTGATCAATTATTAAGTCTTGTACTAACAGAGACTTGGAGGAGAGAGACCTAATATTTA